>NC_054467.1:65709416-66341652 GCF_017639515.1 Carcharodon carcharias | reverse complement strand
GGCTGCATGACTGCCCTGTCAACCTGTGACATGGAGGACACTGGTCCAATCCAGGATGCTGAGGTTGCAAGGGGCTGTGAGCGCCTCCAGCAGCGACTGTTTTATAGCCAGCATTGTTGAGGAGATTGTACAACTTTCGCAGGCCAACTGCTGTGCGGTCCAGTAAAGTGGTCGCAGACTCACAGTCTGTGCCAGGTTTGTGGGGGATAAAGTCTGGAGCGCTTGGTGGCACATTGGCGCCTCCACATTGCTTGTATGGCTGGGCAGGCTAGGAGCCCGACCCCAATCATATCACTGTGGCTGCATCTCAACTGTCTCAGCTGCAAAGGAATGGTCTGTTTATACAGGCGATCCTACTGCTTGGCCACTTCCCTTGCCCACCCTGCCCCTCACCTCGATTGCTTGTGTGAGGGATCCAACACCAGAGCAGCAGTTGCCCCCGGACATCGCCACCCTGAGTACAGTCACCTCCGGGGCCAGGCAGCAGTTGCCCCCAGACCTCGCCACCCCGAGTACAGTCACCTCCGGGGCCAGGCAGCAGTTGCCCCCGGACATCGCCACCCTGAGTACAGTCACCTCCGGGGCCAGGCAGCAGTTGCCCCCAGACCTCGCCACCCCGAGTACAGTCAACTCCGGGGCCAGGCAGCAGTTGCTCCCGGACACCCCCCAACCCCCTAAAACCAGTTGCCTCCGAAGTAGGGTGGCACTTCACCCAGGCCCCCTGGCACTCCTGAAGCCTGAAAAGCAACAGACAACCCTGGCGTGCTGTGGAGAACGCAACTGTTCACTCACATCAGTTCCGCCAAATTGAAGGCTGCCCAGTGCATTGCTGTTGTGAAGCATGTCGGCTTGCTTTCCCACCGACATGGATGGACGATCCAGCGAGGGTCCAGAGCCTGGTGGGATGGCCTTTTAATGAGATGCTGACGTATTACAATGAGCTCCCTGCCAATCATTGGCAGGAAACACGGCCGGCCGTTGGCGGGCTGAGCAGGTGATCGCGACCTGCCTTCCTGCCGTCATGAACCAGATCGTGTCATATTGTCCATGCCTGTCACCTATCATGCCCGCTGCCAGCGGATGGAAAACTCCACCCTATGTGTTTTACTGTTGCCTTAACAAAAGTGTAACTGGGAGTTAGATTAATTAGGAGATTTAGAAGGTATTATAATAGTAATTTGTTGACATATGTATGTGCTTAAAAATCATAATAAATGCTTAATCTAGTTTTGTAAAAACCTATCAGACTTGGTGGTCTTATTACTACTGAATTCAAGGCACGCATCTTGAAATTTATACAAATTGCAAAACAAGCTGTGGCAGTTGTTTCAAGTTTCTCTCTGGGATTTGAACAACTCAACATTTACCATCAACTATGCCATAACAAATTGAAGTTCCTCATCCCTGAAACCATTCTCGTGAACCTTTTCTGCACTCTCTCTAATGTCTTCACATCTTTCCTAAAATGTGGAGCCAGAACTGGGTGAAATCCTCCAGTTGAGGTCGAAACAGTGTTCTATACAAATTTAACATAACTTCCTTGCTTTTATACTCTATGCCCCTATTAATAAAGCATAGAATTCTGTATGCTTTGTTAACCACATTCTCAACCTGTCCTGCCATCTTCAATGACTTATGGATATATACAGCCAGGTCCCTCTGCTTCCGTACCTTCTTTTATTGTACATTGTCTCTCCATGTTCTTCCTACAAAAATGAATGACTTTACATTTCTCTGTATTGAATTACATCTGAAATTTGTAATAAGAAATAGGATGCAAAGGGAGAGGGACAGAAAGACAGTTTACTGACATACAGATTGCAATGAAATTAAGAAACACAATTGGATGAATACATTTGACTTCAGCCTTCCCCCTTCCCCCTTACAGTGTTTCAGCCAGGAGGCACATTTGTCATATCAGAAGTCAAAAGTCAATATCCTAAGTTATTGCATAACTTTTGAAATGGAGAATTTCATTTTTCTCAATCTCCTACCTAGCTGCCTCATTGAGAGGAGACATAGTGACATAGACTTGGTAGGTTGATTTGATTGACAAGTAGCACGGAACCGAAACGACAATATTCAAAATGCTGTGCAGTATTTCACTAGAAAGCTCTACTGGCTGCAGTTAAACCTGTGATTGAATATTAATTCTTTGCCTTGTTGTCTTTCATCAAAACTCCCATTGCATGAAGTAATACACTGGGCCAGATTTTGCTGTGGCAGGATTATCTTTGCCATTAGCTAGACTTTATGGTCATTAAGTTACTGAATCTGCAACCTGCTAGCAGTGCAGCAAAGGAAACAGGGTATCTGACACCTTGGCAAACTGGGCCCAACGCGTACACATTAACAAATCAGATTGAAGAATTGAGAAGTAAACTAAAGAGTGAGAAAGAGGGTGAATTCGAGTGGTGAATTTCAATCTATGTTAAATCAGATACAGAAAGAAATAAAGAGAGGAAAAGAAAGATTGGATTAAGAGAGAGAAAAAAAGAGGATATTTACACTACTAATGTTAATCCTTAGCTTTCTGTGGTGAGTTTGTTTCATACCTACTGCCCAACTACAGCAAATTCATACCACTTAATGCCTTTCAATGGCAGACAACAAAATGCTGTTTTTACAAAGCTAATGGGGAGCATCCAACATGAACAGCAAATTTTAGATAATGACATTCAATTGCATATTTAACCCTTATCTGAAGCTGATGCTCTAAGCATAAATAAAGGCAAACAACATTAATCTCACCATTGTTTTCACAGCAAAATCTGTCCCTAAAATAACACATTGATCATGAATTTTCTTGAAGCTGCTCCTGCTCTGCTACAATAACTTCACTGGAAGACAAGTAAACATGTTAATTATATACGTAAACGTGGTTTCCACACACTTCCAATGAAGCTAAAGCAGTGAAGTGGAAGCAGTTTACAGTGACTTACTGACCACTGTATTGCTATTTTTGTCAGCTTCAATGGGTCACGATTACCAGATAGACAGAGGCAACTTGAAATCAAAATATCATACTCTCCCCTGTGGAAAAATCGAATTAAAACACTCAGAGCTGTATATAGAGCTGAACGATATGGCTATGACCACAAATGTAAGAGGTGTGAAAATGCAGGCTCAACGTACAACTTCCATTTGCAGTAAATCAGACAGCTCTAGCAAATGTAGCGATTAGAAGACAGCTTGCAGCTTCTGCCACTTCCAGCCTTTATTCTCCATATCATACACTGATGGCTAGGATGTCATAGGTGTTGGTGCCACTCACTTGGTTGCAGCAAAAGCCTTTAGATAGATTGGGGATATTTATTTTTTACCTTAGCTTAATGACATTTAGTGAGGACTGCTGCATGGAATCTCAACATATGGTCAGTAATAGACCCACAACCAGTAATGTTGCAGACTCTTCCCACAACATGGTACTGCTGAGAGGGTGGGTCAACTGCCATGATGTGTGGCTTGCTTTTATTTCTTTTTTGGAACTGTTGAATCTAGGCCAGGATCATCCCAGATTTGCACTAAGCGCTTTAGTGGGCAGGTAAAACGACGTCTTACCCACTGGCCGCGACAGCGGGTTTCACACCGTTTTGTCCCAATCCTGCCGCATTATTTATGCATTCCCGGGAAACACACTGTATCGATGGCGGGTGGGCTGTCGTTCACCTGCCTGCCATCACCTCGCTGCTTCATCAAGCTGGGTGCCATATTTAAAGTCCAGCTGCACGCACACATCTCAGGCCATGACTAACTACAGGGAAAAGATGTGCATGAAAGGCAAGAAGACTGCAGCCCCCGGTTTAGCGGCGCATCACTGAAATGCCTTTTGGATGCTGTGGAAGCCTGCTGTGATGTCCTCTATCCTCGCTCTGGCCGCAGGATGGGCAGCAGCATTACCAACAAGGCTTGGCAGGTAGTGGCAGTGGAGGTCATCCATTCCGCCAGGGTAACTGATTCTTCTCATCACTCTCACACACTCACAAACCCATCACACATCCACAGCTCAAGGGACACCACTAACTCTCAAACACACCCTGACATTTCCATCAGGCTCATATCCTCTCGAGCACACATCGTCATTCTGTCCCTGGCACCACTCATCACACAAACATTCCACGCAATGCCATGTGTCCTGCTCACACTCTCTCCATCTGCTTTCATGCAGGAGAAGCTGGCTCACAACAGTAGGGAGAGGTCCCAGACTGGGGGTGGAGTGGCCCACATTAGGCCCCTCATTCACTTTGAGGAGTGTGCCATCGTGCTGACTGGTGAGGATGTGGACCGTGCCTGCGGTGACAGTGAGGTGGGCGGTGACCCTCCACCTGAAGATCCTGAACCACATCATCCCTCCCTCAATGCAACTGTGAGTGCTCTCTCTCCTGCTTTTGACTCTGCTGCCATGCAATACTTATCTCTACTGTGGTTCACAGGGATCTCTGCCAAGGGACCAACATCCTCAGCCAGCCAGTCCCTCAGCTCCATCCACTTCTTCATCTGTAGCCCGATGACTCCTCCTCCAGTGAAGAGTTGGAAATAAGCAGCTCGGAAGACCTGTTACTGCAGAATGAATAGCTGGCCCACGAGTGATTCTGGAGGGATAAGTGGAGGGCCTTTTGGAGCCTCATGCAAGCACTGTCCCACGCACATGGATCCTTCATGTTTCAAACTCATTTCAAACTCCTGAGCATTTTCAACACTCCCTTATCAGGTACTTAAACTGTTCTGCTCAAGCGATGGCAACTTCGTGCCAATACATGAGTATCTCAGTTCAACTAAACTTTTTTTGTTAAGAATTTAAATCAGCAGCCACAATAAATATTAGTTCCCCTTGTGCTCCCAACAGCTGTGCACTAACGTGCCCCAGACTGTTCACTCATCCTGTTATTAACTTTGAAAATTTGATTCTGTCCCTCTCCAACCTGTTAACAAGCTTTTTACTGAGCTTAACAACAAGTTAATGGAGCTGTGCAGGTTGTTGGCATCCCACCCGATTCCCCATCCTTCCTTTGAAAATTCCAGCATGTCCCGGAGGCTTCGGAAGACTGACACCCCATCGGAGATTGTTCACTTTGATTGTCACAAATAGTTCAAAATACCTTTGTCACATTATACATATTGAACATACATCAATATTTAATGCAATAAATTATAAATAAGAGCTAATAGTAATCTTAAGGCTGTAATCGAAATTTTGGGTCAGGCCCTTTATGGTGAAGCTTTCAAACATTTTCCTCTGTAATCTCTACTGATTTTCTATTTATAGTTGCTTGGTAGTACAGAACTTGACTTTTGCTGAAATAGAGATGTGCTGTTGAAGCTTTTTATCTTGTATTCATCAGGACAGACACAAGAATACCAAAAGGAAGCAACAATTTATACTGCATAAGGGAAGGGTACTGAATTGTTGGCAAGTCAACTCTGATTGGTCAAGGTGTTGCCATAGGAATATAGGAGCAGGAGTAGGCCATTCAGCCCACCGAGCTTGCTCCACCATTCAATATGATCATCACTGATCATCCCCTTCAATGCCTTTTTCCCACACTATATCCATTTCCCTTTATGCTATTGGCATTTATAAATTTGTCGATCTCCACTTTAAACATACTCAATGACTGAGCTTCTACAGACGTCTGAGGTAAAGAATTCCAAAGATTCACAAACCTCTGAGTAAAAAAAAAAATCTCCTCATCTCAGTTATAAGTGGCATCCCCCTTAATTTGAAATTGTGTCCCCTGGTTAAGGAACTGAGGGCATCCTGGCTAAGTTTGCTGATGATACAAAGATAGTTGGAGGGACAGGTAGTATTGAGGAGGCGGGGAGGCTGCAGAAGGATTTGGACAGGTTAGGAGAATTGGCAAAGAAGTGGCAGATGGAATACAATGTGGGGAAGTGTGAGGTCATGCACTTTGGTAGGAAGAATAGAGGCATAGACTATTTTCTAAATGGGGAGAGAATTCAGAAATCTGGAATGCAAGGGGACTTGGGAGTCCTAGTCCAGGATTCTCTTAAGGTTAACTTGCAGGTTGACGTGGTAGTTAGGAAGACAAATGTAATGTTGGCATTTATTTCAAGAGGACTAGAATACAAAAGCAGGGATGTGCTGTTGAGGCTTTATAAGGCTCTGGTCAGACCACATTTAGAATATTGTGAGCAATTTTGGGCCCCGTAATTCAGGAAGGATGTGCTGGCCCTGGAGAGGGTCCAGAGGAGGTTCACAAGAATGATCCCAGGAATGAAAGGCTTAACATATGAGGAACGTTTGAGGATTCTGGGTCTATACTCGATGGAGTTTAGAAGGATGAGGAGGGATCTGATTGAAACTTACAGAATACTGAAAGGCCTGGACAGAGTGGATGTGGGGAAGATGTTTCCATTAGTAGGAGAGACTAGGACCTGAGGGCACAGCCTCAGAGTAAAGGGAAGACCTTTTAGAACAGAGATGAGGACAAACTTCTTTAGCCAGAGAGTGGTGAATCTATGGAATTCATTGCCACAGAAGGCTGTGGAGGCCAGGTCATTGAGTGTATTTAAGACGGAGATAGATAGGTTCTTGATTGGTAAGGGGATCAAAGGTTACGGGGAGAAGGTGGGAGAATGGGGTTGAGAAACTTATCAGCCATGACTGAATGGCGGAGCAGACTCGATGGGCCGAATGGCCTAATTTCTGCTCCTATGTCTTATGGTCTTATGGTTCTAGCACAATACTCCAAACTCCAAATATGTTTTTTTTTAATTCATTTACGGGATGTGGGCATCGCTGGCTAGGTCAGTATTTTTGCTCATCCATAATTGCCCTTGAGAAGGCGAGCTGCTTTCTTGAACCGCTGCAGTCCCTGTGGTGTCGGTACACCCACAGTGTTGTTAGCGTGGGAGTTCCAGGATTTTGACCAACGACAGTGAAAGAACAGCGATATATTTCCAAGGCAAGATGGCAAGTGGCTTGGAGAGGAACTTCCTGATGGTAGTGTTCCTATGTATCTGCTGTCCTTGTCCTTCTAGATGGTAGCGGTCATGGGTTTGAAAGGTGCTGCCTAAGGAGCCTTTGTGAGTTTCTGCAGTGCACCTTGTAAATGGTACACACTGCTGCCACTGTTCACTGGTGGAGGAGGGAGTGAATGTTTGCAGAAAGAGTGCCCATCAAGTGGCTGCTTTGTCCTGAGTGATGTCAAGTTTCTTGAGTGTTGTTACAGCTGCACTCATCCAGGCAAGTGGAAAGTATTCCATCACATTCCTGACTTGTACCTTGCAGATGGTGGACAGACTTTGGGAAGTCAGGAGATGAATTACTTGCTGCAATGTTCCTAGCCTCTGGTCTAACCAAGGTTCTACACAACTGAAACAAGACTTCGCTACTACTGTTCTCAAATCCTCTTGTGACAAAGGCCAGCATGCTATTAGCCTTCTTAATTGCTTGCTGTACCTGTATGTTAGCTTTTAGTGACTTATTGACGAGGACACTCAGGTCCTTTGTACATCTACGCTTTCTAATTTCTTACCATTGTCAGAAATACACTGCACATCTGTTCCTTCTATCAAAGTGGATAACCTTACATTTTTCTACATTATAATCCATCTGCTATGTTCTTGTCCACTCACTAAGTCTGTCCAAATTCTCTTGAAGTGGCTTTGCATCTCCCACACTCCACACATTCCCACCTAGTTTTGTGTCAGCCGCGAACTTGGAAATATTACATTTGGTCCCCACATCTAAATCTTTGATATATATTGTGAACAGCTGGGGCCCGAATGCTGATGCCTGCGGTACCCCACTAGTCACAGCCTGTCAATGCGAGATTGACCTGTTTATTCCTACTCTCTGTTTTCTGCCTTTCAACCAATCCTTAATCCATGCCAGTATATTATCTCCTATCCTATGTGCTTTAATTTTGCTAACCAGCCTCCTGTAGGGGGTTTTATCAAAAGCCTTCTGAAAATCCAAATATACTATGTCCACTGACTCTCCTTTATTAGGTCTGTTAGTAATATCCTCAAAAAACCGCAACAGGTTCATCAAACATGATTTCCCATTCACAAATCCATGTTGAATATGCCCAATCAGATCATTATTATCCAAGTGTCCATTTATCACATCCCTTATAATAGAAGATTCTAGCATTTTCCCTACTACTGATGTAAGGCTAACAGGTCTGTAGTTCCTTGTTTTCTTTCTCCCTTCCTTCTTAAGTAGTGGGGTGACATTTGCTACCTTCAAATCTGCAAGAACAATCCCAGAACCTATAGAATTTTTGAAAATGATCACCAATGCATCTAACATCTTCATAGCTACTTCTTTCAACACTTTGTGATGTAGAATATCAGGTCCCAGTCCCAGTTCCCATTAATTTCTCCAATGCAACCTTCTTACAAATACTAATTTCCTTCAACTCCTCATTCTCCCTAGTCTCTTCAACCTCTAATTCTGGGAGATTTCTTGTATCTTCCTCAGTAAAGACAGACACAAAGTAATCATTTAGCTTCTCTGCCATTTCTCTATTCCCCATTATAAGTTCTTCTGACTCTGCCTGTAATGGACCCATGTTTTCTTATGTAAGTGTTTCCTTTTTACATACCTATTGAAGCTCTAGCAGCATGTTTTTTAAGTTTTTTGCTAGTTTACATTCTTTTCTATTCTCCCTTTCTTTATCAGTTTCTTTGCTGTATTCTAAAATCCTCCCAATCCTCAGGTTTCCTACTATTTCTGGCAATTTTAAAGGACTTTTCTTTTAATTTTATACAATCTTTAACTTCCTTCAAGAATGCAGTATTACCCACCCCCCATGCTTTTACTTAATTCAAAAAGGCACAATGCCTAGACATGTTCCTTTTGCCTGAATAGATGCAGCTTCTAGCAAATGTAAGTGAGCCACATTGCGAGCCCAACTGATAATCTTAAATTGGTTGTTAAGGTAATTCTTAGCATACTCAAGATTGTTCAGTAAGTGCTGTCCAATCACGGAATCACATCTAATGTTAGACATTCTGCTCTGAGTATTGCAAGCATGGGCTGGTTGAGTACAGTTAATATTCTGCCTATTGCAAACAGCAAAAGGAATGTGCTGTTCGATACAATCTGCCAGACGTTGGGTCTTATGGCCTATGTACTTGACATCACACTGGCACTAAAGTTCATTTACAACATTAATCACTTGTGTGGTCGGTAGAACATCTTTTTGGCTTGATAGCAGCATCCTGTTAGTGGAAAATACTTTTCATGTTGCTACTGCATAGAATGAGTGTGAAATGGCTAGCTTCACCTGTTGTTCATATTTTTGAGATACCTTTCCAGGGTAATTTGAGGTAAACTGGGCACTTTTCAGGTCTGAAAGAGGAGACCTTAGGCCCATTTGTGAGTATGCGCAATACACGGCAAGCAATGGTCTGAACGGGATAGCCATTATCCCGCAGGCAGCTTTGATGCATCCTATTTCAGTGTAAAGCTTGCAAGGTGCGCAAATGGATTGGGCCCTATTTATGAGATTGCTGATTAGGCCAATCTTACATCACATGGAGCTATAGGGATCCCAATTAATATATTGACAAGTGAAGGAAAGCTTGCAGACAGTAGTGGAGAGCCCATTAGCAGATTTCTCAGCTAGCATGTTGAGAAAAGGAAGCTGATTAGACTGCTCCATTTCAAAGATGAATTTGAAAGCAGGATGGAGCACATTAAGGTGCAACTCTTTTTTTCAGCAATTGTCTATATATTAGTGGCAGCATATTCTGCAATTAAGCCAATATGAAGACAGGTATCGGGACTCACAATACGATGAATATGCAGTCTTCACTATCTTCAGGAAGATGAGTGATTTTGGTGCAATGGGGTTGTAAAGAGAGAAAAATAAGGTGAAGAATACCTAAATATAAGAGGAAAGAAAATTAAGCAACAAAATATCATGTAGCTATGCCAGTGGCACAATAAATTTGCTGGGTTAATTTCGTTTCACAGCCAGACTTGCATCAAGCATTATAATAATGTAAGAAATAGGAACAGGAGTATGTCATTCAGCCCCACGAGCCTGCTTCGCTATTCAGGAAGATCATGGCTGATGTCCTGCCTCAGCTCCAGTGTCCCATACTATCTGCATGCCTCTCAATTCGCTTAGTATCCAAAAATCTATGAATGTTTGACTTGAACATACTTAACGACTAAGCATCCACAGCTCTCTGTGATAGAGAATTCCAATGGATCACAACCCTTCGGGTGAAGAAAGTTTTCCTCATCTCAGTCCTAAATAGCCAACCCCTTATTCTGAGACTAAAACCCCAAATTCTAGACTTTCCAGCAAGGGAAAACAATTTTTCTATCATCTATCCTATCAAGCCCTCTAAAAATTTAATACTTTTCAGTGAAATCATCTTTCATTCTTCTAAATTCCAGAGGGTACAGGCCCATTCTACTCAAACTCTCTTCATGGGACAGCCCTCTCATCCCATGAATTAATCTAATGAACCTTTGTTGCATCCCCTCTAAGACAAGTATATCCTTCCTTAGGTAAGGTACCAAAAACTGTACATAGTATTCCAAATGCTGTCCTAACTATGTCTTACATAATTGCAGGAGGACTGCCTTACTGTTATATTCCAAACCCTTTGACATAAAGGCCTGTTATCAAACAACCCTAAGACATTAGCTGGGACAGGTAGAAGTGAGGAGATTCTCAGCCTGGAGTGTGAGAGTTTTATTACCATCTTTTGCAGCTGAACAAAGGCAGCGTTCCAAAAATATGGTGAATTCCTTACACAAACAAATCATATCAATTCAATGCCAAATATGTTAGAAATTGCCTCAATGCATTCATCATCTGAAATTTAGTGCTCTTGTACTTATTCAGGAAATAAAATCCCATCAACAGGTGGCTTCTAATATTGAGTGACCCAACAGCAGCAGAAGAATGCTACAGGAAGCAGCTTCCTCTATACGTTTGGTCATTAGGAGTATCATTGATGTCTTAGAGGCATGTTTTCACTGCCTGGGCTGGTCAGGCACACATAATTGTAGCCTGCTGTGCTCTTCAGAACTGTGCATTGTGAATTCTTGGATTTTGACATTGCCTGTGAGGAGGCTCGAGTTGGAAGCAGAACTACATGGAAGAGAGAACCACAATGACCTGAATGTAGCAGATTCCACATTTACTGCTTATTAGCACATGGGAAAATATCTCATCATTTCAGTAATCTTGGCTGTGTAACACCTTTGACATCAGAGCCTTGCCAACTTCTCCCCCATCCTAAACAAACACATCAGCCCTCTTTGTGCTTTACATAACCATGCCATTAATCATCACTAGATTCAATTGATCAATAAATAAATGCATCCTTCCCTATATGTTTCTACGCTCCTTTATTAATAAAGTGTGACTTCAGTGCATATTTTGTTTTCTAGGAAAATAAAAAATGAACAGGAGCTAACTTTTTTTTTGAATAGTAGGCTTCTCCTGGGTGCCTGCACATATCTTGCTTTCATCTATTCCAGTGCTTCTCTTAAGCATATCTTAAGAGGCTGTATCATGAGAGGTGGTTGTCTACTCAAACTCTACAAAGAAGAATGGAACCAAAAAGGTCTTCCTCTCATGACAGCTTAAAGAAAACAACCTTTTCTCATTGATTCTATTTGTTGTCCCATAAATTCTGAATTGAATGTAAAAATGATAAATTTTGCAGATTGTAAGGCCGGAATTTTCTAGCCCCCGCGCCCCCCCCCCACCCCCACCCCCATGGCAGGTTCCCCCTCAGCGGGACAGGCGAGCCATTAAAATCTCCATCCACATCAGCAGAACAAGATGACCCCACCGGTGTGAGGGGCTGGAAAATTACAGTCTACATATCTGAGCAGAAATGTTAACCTCAGTCAGCTGAAACATTTACTTTTTAGGTCAGTATTTTCATACACTTTTATTCATGTTTATAAGAAGTATTTGCTACATCCACCCATCCAGAAACTAACCAAAAATAGGGTCGAAGTTCGGAAAACCCATGCTTTTGTTTAAACAGATTAGAGGGGGGCTTTACACTATCAGTCCTGCGATATTTCTAATTCACAAACTGATAAGGTTGGGACTAGCTGGATGAAACAGAAAGTGTTCTATTCCCTAATACTAACGTGCCTCACCCTGAGAATTAAAAATAGAAAGGAAAAGTGCTTTGAAAGCTAGGTTTTTAGTACTCACCTGATTGCTGCCATTAATAATACATTGGTTGGTCAGCCTGCTAACCTGAGGCCATTTGGCACATCAGCATCAGTTCCAGGTTATAAAGAAACAATTGAAAATAATTTGTTGACTCTGAAATTACACACAAGGATAATTTAGAATTTCCTGTAAGTGAAGGGTTCCTACTGCCCCTTCCTATTGAAGTCTGCATTTATGATATATTTTAAAGGGGCACCAAGGAAAAGTGCTTATCAAATCGTTGTTGTTTGCTTGACAAGCATATGGTGACCAAATTCACATCAGAAAGCTCTGTTGCATCATAAAAGTACATGCATTGCTTGCATGTGATGTCATAAGATCACAAAAGTTACAAATGAGGAAGGTCATTCAGCCCATCTTAGTCTACCCAGAAAGTCTTTTAAGTTCCACATATGTCAGCATCCAATTGTTTCTTAAAGACTTCTGGAATTTTCATCTCCACTTCTCTTACTCAAATTTCTGTAATCCGTCCTAAGTCTTTTTCTAGTCTGCATCTATGCCCTCTTGTCCTACTCTTGCTATTTGTCATCAAAATAATAATCGGAGTTTACCTTTTCCATTCTTATGACTATAAGTACTAAAAATGACTATATTATATAAGATATATATTCTATATATTATAGAAGATCACCTCTCTCATTTCCAGGTTTTAACCTAACTCTAAAAGGAAACTGATGCTATTAGATTGGCCACCTGTTTTACATCCCACCCAATAAAATCGGACAGGGTCTAAAAGGTGAAGTATAAAATGTGTGAGTGAATCTGATTCCATTGGTGTCCCTTTAAATCTAGTCACTATTCATCAGGGGGTAGCATTTCTCCTTTGGGCTCAATCAGGGAATTGTGCACAAATTATGTTTGAAAATGTACTGGGTAGGTTACGGTTCAAGTTTCTACAAAAATTAATTTGCTGAATCACAAATGTGAAGTCTTCCATCGACCAGGAAGATTGGGGAGAATAATAGAATGTAATTGTTTTGTTTTTATTTTTGTTAATATATAATAAAGCTGAAAATAAGCTCATCAGCAAAATAAGCTTTGTTAAATAAAGATGTTCAGCCCACCTATATGTAACCTGATTTAAAATCAGTGAAAATTACTTTAAAAAAACAAAACTGAAAGATTTAATAGTTTCATTGATGTACACTAGTCAGTTTCCTAGCAGTGTTATGACTACTAGACTTTATAAGATGATTTTGTTTTAAACTGTCTCTTTTAATTTAAAGTAAAACAAAATACCCTGGAATAGGGGATGGTGTGAAGTTGTACTGAACTCTGCCTGAGACAGGGACAGGGGGCCCATGTTAAACACTACTGAAAATAAGGTGTCAGGTGTAACGCCTAGACTCAAAAGAGAAGGCAGCTGTTCTTTCTACTTACAGACTTACAAACTCTCAGAGGCAGTCAGACTGAAAGCAAATGCTGCTTTGCCATGCAGAAGAAAAGGAATGTCTTTGGATTAATCACCAACCGGAGCGCTGGTGAGAACAAAACTCTTGTTTGATAAATCGAGGCTTGCTGTGGAGAGTTGAAGATCAAAAAAAATCACCAGACGGTACCTTGCTATTGGAAATCCATTTGCGTATGCTCTGAAAATTGAGTGAAACAGACTTTGGGCTTAATTGTCTCAAATTTGCAGTAAGTGTGGTAGCGGGTAGGGAAAAGGACATTTTACCCATTGGTCGCAATAGCGGGTTTTCGTGCCATATCCTGCCAATCCCACATCATTAATCATGCATTCCCAGGAAACACACCGTTTTGCTGGTGGGTGGCCTCCAATTTGCCTGCCATGCCATCACCTCTTTGCTTCCTCCCACCCGGTGCCACATTTAAAGTGCAGCTGCGTGCACAACACTCAGTACTTCCAGCCCAGGACTGATGCACAGAAAACATGGCCCTAAAAGGCAAGAAGACTGCAGCCTCCCAATTCAGTGACCCATACCTGGAACACCTTCTGGATGCCTTGGAGGCCTGCCGTTATGTCGTCTACCCCTCTGCTCTGGACGAAGACCAACAACCATGATCACCAATCCTGCATGGGAAGCGGTGGCAGCAGTAATCAGTGGCAATGCCCTGCAAAAGAGGAAAGCAGGAAGAGGATGAATGGTCTCATCCATTCTGCCAGGGTAAGTCACTCTTCTCATCACTCTCAACTCACACATTCACGATCCCATCACATATCCGCAGGGATCTCACATCTCAAGGGACAACACCACTAAGTCTCACACACACCCTCACATCTCCATCAGGCTCATATCCTCTGGAGCTCATGTCCTCATCCTGTCCATATCCCCATTCACCACGCAAACATTCCAAGCAGTGCCACGTGTCCAGCTCACACTCTCTCCATCTGTTTTCACACAGGAGAGGCTGTCTCAGAACAGCAAGGAGAGCTCCCAGACTGGGGGTGTAGTGGCCCACATTAGGTCCCTCACTCACTTTGAGGAGTGTGCCATCACACTGACTGATGAGGATGTAGACTGTGCCTGTGGCACCGATGAGGTCGGTGGCGAACACCCACCTGACGATCCTGCACCACATCATCCCTCTCTCAACACAATTGTGAGTGCTCTTCCTCCTGTTTTTGAATCTGCTGCCATGCAGTAATTATCTCTATTTGGTTCACAGGGAGCTCTGCCAAGCGATCGATGCCCTCAGCCAGCCAGTCCCTCACCTCCATCCAGGTCCTCACCTCCAGCCAAAAGGACACCTCCTCCATTGAAGAGCTGGAAATAAGCAGCCTGGAAGACCCATCACAGTGCTTACCCACACCCTGCACCAGCCTGAGACACAACCTCAGTGGGACCTGGATCTAGAGCAGGCTCAGGTTCACAATCTGTTAGTTACTGCACACAGCAGGAGCAGGCAATTTCAGCCACCCCGACACTCAGAAGACTGCTGGGGAAGAGGCATGATGAGCCTTTGGATTTGGCCTACCAATTCATCATGAGAGTCAGAAGGTGGGGGAACATCACACAGACCTGTTGGAAGCCCTCAGCAGAGTGACATGCAAGTCAGAGGAGTGCGTCCACCTGCTGTCTGATGAAGTGGTGCCAACATATGTGCATGGAGGTCTCCATGGAGGATGACGGACATCATGGAGACCCTGGTCCAGCGGAATGTAGAGATGTGTGCAGACCTGCACTCCATCGTGAGAGCCATGGGTGAGCTCCTGCAGTGGCAATGCAAGAGGGAAATAGGGCACCTCACTTTCCTCCAGGTACTCCTTCCCCTCAAGAAGACAGGCTGGGGCTCTCAGGCACCTGAAGGGAGGAGGAGCAGCATTTGGACACCCCTGGGTCATCCACTCAGGAATCTCAGAGTCTGTCCTCTCCCTCCGAGTCCCCTTTGCCTGTGACTCCCCTCAACCACATTCTCTGTCACTACAGAGGGAGCTGCTGGTCCACAGGAGGACAGCCAAAGCAAGCTGGGGCCATCAAGGCCTCAGCTCTCCAGAAGATCCACGCTGAAGTCATCAGAGGCAACAGGGCCAACCATTGCACAAGCTGACTCCACCCCTGCTGTGGATGTCAGGGCAGCACCTAGAAGAAGTGGTAGGTCTAGAAAAGTTAAGAATTTCTGATCACAAGTGGCAGCACGGGTGAACACATTTTGTCACTTTATAATTTGAAGATAGACACACCTTCACTGAATAATACCTAATGGTGTCTTTCAGCTTCATTTACAGGCTTAGTGAGTTCTCCCCGTGCATTCCTCCCCACTAGCAGTTCAGCTGCACACAGCCAGATCACAAGTCTTTCTGGAGGGAGAAGTGTGTGTGAAACATGGCCCTTCAGAGCCTCATGCAAGCACACTCCCACACACATGCATCCTTCCTCCATCACATTCATCTCAATGTTTAATTTTCAATGTTGCCTTTTCTTTCAGTTGTCCATCTGAGCTGACCTGCATCTCTGCCCACCTGCTGATCACGCTGCCATGCAGCACTTGTTCCTGGCCAACACAAGGCTCCTTTCACTTTCGATTTTGCAAATTGGTACTGGTGAAGTATGTCTTTTGCTCCACCATGCTTTCCCCTCCCCGAGACACCCATGTCCTTTCCCTATCACTGCTGACTCCTCCGGCATCACCTTCCACCTCCCCACTGTCACCTACCAGCCAGAACCCTTTTCTTTTTGGTATATCCTGGTGAACATGCACATTCCTGAACTTCCTGGGAATCCCACGCCCGTCCACATTGACCTCCCTGAGCCCTTGTTTCCCACGTCAGGCCCGTGTCTGCCTCTAAGTCCTCACCAACCACCCATGCTGTCCCATCTACCACTACTGTCGCACACTCGCCCTCGCACCATACTGGCTCACTCATTCTCACCATTCCCTCCTGTATGCCCACCCTCAATTAGCTCCCCAGGAGGCAGTCAACTGCACAGGTGCCTCCCTTGCATGTTCACCTGAGCATCCCCCCGCCACCTGACTCGTCCCTCCACCCCTACCCGAAGCTTCCTCCACCCCCACCCCTTCCTCCACCCCTACCCTTCCTCCACCCTTCCACCTTCCTCACCCCCCTGGACTCCTTCCCCCCTGCAAATTCCTTCCTTTCCCTGGACTCGTCCCCCCCTACAAATTAATTCCTCCTCTCGATGTCCTTTCCCCCCTCCAACCCCTTGCCCCCCCGACCTCCTTCCCTTACACCTTCCTTCCACCTTAAACCTACCTGTTGCCACATTCTCGCTCGTTACACACTCCTCCGCTCCGTTTTCTGTCCCCCCTCGCAATCTCAACCCCAAAACCATCGCTCACCCCCCAACCTCACTCCCCCCGTGATACCACCCTTTCCAATCTCACCACACCCCCCAGTACACCTTCCTCTCCCAATCAAAGCTAGACTTTTCTCTCCCACTCTCCCAGTACACCTTTATTTCTCACTCACAGCTGGACTTTCCTCTTCATCCTCTTGACGATCATCTATAGCAGACCATGGCCAAGACACTGATATCCCAAAGCAGAACCTCAAAGGTGACCTTCCACAAGCTGCTTCACAGCTGAACTATGCCCATAAAAATTCACCCAGCATGCAATGCACATGTTCCTCTAGGGTCCAGTTGCTGTAGGGCTCCAGCATCTTCTGCTCCTCAGATGTCCATGATGTGAGCAAGACCCTGACAGTAAATCCAACTTCTGCACATCACACTTGTCAAGACGTGTTCTGCACTGGTGTGTTTTCCCGCCAATGTAGGTGATAAATTTGATTGGGCGGGGGGATGATTCCGGCAAGCAGAGCTTATAATGATATGCAGATATGTTAAAATTATGTTACTGATGTCCAGTGGCAGGAAAGGCAGCCCACCATTGATGGGTGAAGCGGACAATTGCAAACTGGTTTCACAACAGCGTGAAACCAATTTTTGGCCTTCCCACCATATTGCCTGCTTACGGCCGCCATGATGCTCGTACCAACTGGCATGGAAAATTCTGCCCTTTATTTAAAATGGCACTAAAAGATACACCCTGATGTGCAGGAAGAAGAGATTCTGTTAAAGCAGGAAGACGTTTAGGGCTTTAAATACAAGGTTACATATCTGCTGAGAATGTTCTGTCATGTGTAAATGTGGTGTGGGATTTTCAATTATGTTAAAAAGTTGCTGGGGAATACTTTTTCTTAGTTTGCTGGATTAGTTGCCGACTAAGTAATGTTTAGTCAATGTTGATTCTAGTTTGTTTGTTGGAGTAAAAGTCTTAAAATGGGAAATCTTGTTATGCAAGTCCTTTGTCTTGGTCACTGGGAGTTTATATCATTTTAAAGATTATCAGTTGCTATGGGGATTGCAACAAATTGGAGGCTCTTGCTCGTTGTAAACCCAGAGGCTGTGAAATGATTAGTCTGGAATTTGCCGGTGTTTAAACAAACAATTTACTTTTGCTGAATTCAGTGAAAAGTTAACAAGGCTACATACAATGCTCAGTTGTTTCTGGAGAGACAGAGAAAGAGAGACAGAGTCTGTTAATACCTTGCAACAGTTAACAAAGGTTAGTTTCACAGAATCAATAGGCTGTGGCAGAGAAATTAGAAGTAGATTTGAAAGTAGAAGCTAAAAAGGCAGAGATTGTTGAAGTATTGGCCCAACACCTGAACCTTGAGGAAGAAAAGGAAATCCTGATAGTACTCAAATGGAATTAGCTGGAATTCAATTGCAAGTGAAGCAACGATTTGGAAAGAGATGAAAGCAAAAATTTGAACTTGTAAATGAAAGGAAAATGGAATTCCAAAGAGGGGGAGAGAGAGAGAGAGAGAGAGAAACAGGAATGAGACAACTTAGAAAGGAAATTAAGCTTGAGCAAGGCTTCAATTACATGAACAGAAGATGGCAGGAAAACTTGATGACTCAGGTTCAACTCCGGGGGCAGAACTTTTCATCCCGCAGGTGAGCACGTGCCCGACCCGAATGGGAGTGAAATGGTGCACAATAACGTTGGTCGAGCGTCCCAACATCATCGCACACTCTCGCGATCTTTCAGTTGGTGGGCTCATGCAAGGGGTGGCAGCGCGCCTGCCGACAATTAAGAGGCCTATTAAGGCCCTTAAGCAATTAATTAATTTGCATTTTTTGTTGCCCGCTCAACTGTTCGGTTGGCGGGCAGGCGAATAGGCCTTTGCATTTTGCACAAAATCTCATCCATGGGCAGGATGAGGTTTCCAACAGTTACTGAAAAAAAGTAATAAGTTTTTAACATCCTTTTTACACGTCTCTCTTCATATGACTGAGTCACATGTGGGGACATGTTTATATTATTTGCAAAAAGTTTATTTTTGTATTTAAGATTCTTCAGCTCCCTGAGGCAGCTCTGTGCCTTCAGGGAGCTTTCAGTCCGCACTCCCCCATGCATACGCACACTTTAGCGCTTGCGCTCCTCCCACCCCTGCCCCGGCAACGCTAAGGTTCTTAGTGTGCGTTTCACACTGGCTGGCCATTAATTGGATTAATCTCGCAGCTGTTCCTGGGCCTACCCACCATGCCCGCCCAACAAGGGGAATATTGTGCCCTCGGTTTTGATTTGACAAGGAATATTCACCTAATGGCTAAATTCAGTGAGGAAGGAGTTGAAATGTATTTTATGTCATTTGAAAAAATTACTACAACACTGCAGTGGCTGAAAGAAAGTTGGACAATCTTATTGCATAGTGTATTCATGGAGAAGGCATTAGAACTGCAAGTGTCTATTTTTGAAAGATAGTCTAGTGATTATGATACAGTGAAAACTGCTGTTCTCAATGCATATGAGTTAGCGCTGGAAGCTTACAGGCAAAAGTTTAGAAATTTAAGTAAGAATCAGAATCAGATTTCTGTGATATTTGCTCAAGAAATGGAAATTATATTTTGATATGTTGTCTCTCAAGGTTGAACAAGATTTTGAAAACCTTAGAGAAATAATGCTAATGGAAGAAATTAAAATTTTAAAATAATGTTCCTTGCAGAATAAGGTCCCAACAGGAAGACAGTAAAGATTCTAACAAAGGAGTAGCAGGCGTAATGGCTGGCAATTACAAAATGTTTTACCAGCACCTGAGTAGCAGTAAGCCATTGTTTACAAACCCACATAGAAAGAGGAGAGACAAGAGATCTGATAATGACCAGAACACTGGTTACAGTGAAGAAGATAGCAAAAATGAAAAGACAGATATTCCTCAGAGTAATAAAAAAGACTGTTCACAAGATAAGTATGACTCAAGGGGACCAACTTGTTACTTTTGTCATAAGAGAGGACATGTAAAAGCTTATTGTTGTAAATTAAAAAGCCAGACTTTTTGTGGGATTGCATAGAATGTCTTCGGAAAATGCTGTGCCAGTAGGTGGAGCTTGTGATAAACCAGTAACCTCAAAAGTATTTACTGTTAGGATAAATCAGAGCATAGAAGATTGCTAAAGTTTTGTGTTTAAGGGAGAAGTGATTCTATTTTTGTCTGGTAAAACAGCCAAGCAAGTTATTATTCTTGCAGATATGGGGCCAGCTCAATCACTGATGTTAGAAGGTGATGGGAATTTCTCTTCAGGAAATTAACAATAAAAATGTATTGATACAGGGTATTAATGGAGGTTGTTTAAAATGTCAGTTAATTTAAAATGTGATTTAAGTTCCGGTATTGTAATTGTAGGGGTTATGTTTAAGTTACCCGTTAAAGGCATTGATTTTCTTTTCAGAAAAGGCCTGGATGGGATAAGGTGTTGCCACCTCCAAAGGTTTCTGAAAAGCCCAGTGAAGCTCTTAAAACTGAAAATGTACAAAAAAAATTGAGTGAAGTACAAAAATCCATTACTTTCTGTAATCCTGCTGTTAAAATTATTGTTTCAACTAAACATGTGTCCAAAGAGTCAGAAGGTCAGACTGTTAATGCTGAAAGGGCATTGGAATATCAGACTGACAATAAAGGGTTAATGGCAGCTAGAGATTAATTAAAGTTGTCTGAATTAAACAAGCGGTCAGAACCTGAGCAGGGTTAAACAAGCAGACAGTACTTGAGCAGGAGGTGGCAAAGCAGAAAGCAACAGTACCCAAAGCTAATGATGAAAAAAAAAGGAACTACCGCATGAAAACATAACTTGAAAACAACCAATACTGACACCATAAAGAAGGATAGGTGTTTTCCAATGTAAATGAAAACTTCAGAATGATGAAGCCAATGCTCTTGCTAGAAAAGAATTAGACAAAGCTTGTGCAGAATGGGAAGACAAAAATCAAAAAGAACTTAAAAGAATTTGTGAATTGGCTAGAAAGGAGTATCAAGATTTTTTATCTGATCACCAACATAAGTTTCACGAAATTCTTACACCGCTAAAGAAGAACAAACTGCTTTCACAAAGGAAGGCAATGTTAAACCTAGAAAAGAACACTGAAAGTTTAACTCATGAGAATTAATTTAAAGATAAAAATAATTCTGTATTTAAACAGGATGAGGACTATTCGGATGTGTGGCTGGTTGAGACTTTCTTTACAGACTTGGACATTAAAAAACCTGTAGATATGGAAGAGAAAAGAGATCAGGAGTTAAAACTTGATCAGAAAAAAAGACTGGGCTAAAAGGTCAACACCCTGATGACAATGTCCTTCCTGACAAAGCTGACCAGACCAAACCAAGTATACAATTTACTAACTGAGGACACTGGACAGCCTATACAAAATGGAAAAGGGCATCTTTTGCACATGTTGAAAGAAAGTGAAGCCATCAGTGAACTCTAATCTGCAAGGGAGTCAGAATTCTAAGAATTCGTGCAAACTGAATTTTAAATCCGAACTGTCACGTGCAGCTGGTTGTTACAGATTAAGCACAATGATGTTGCCAAGACAGGCTGTTTAATGCTGAAATGTGACAACAGGGGAAAAAATATTACTTACAATGCATGCAATAAGTCAGTTGTTAAGGTGCTTACAATGTTATATTTTGATAGTGTTGTAGAAACATTATGGTAATAATTTTACATGCTGTGGGAGATGTTATGACCACTAGACTTTTTAAGATGTTTATTTTTCAAACTGTCTCTTTTAATGCAAAATAAAACAGAATGCCTTGGAATGGGGATTGTGTGAAGTTGTACTGAACTCCACCCGTTGACAGGCCCATAGGATTTGGTTGCCATGGGGGACAGGTGGCCCATGTAAAGCCCTATTAAAAGTATGGTGCCAGATGTAAGTCCTGGACACAAAATAAGGCAGCAGTTCTTGCTTCTTACAGACTTATAAACTCTCAGTGGCAGTCAGACCAAAAGTTGGTGCTGCTTTGCCAGGCAGGAGAAAAGGAGTGTTTTTGGGTTAAGCTGCAAGCAGAGCGCTGGTGAAGATGGAACTTTTGTTTGGAGGAACAAGATTTATGTGGAGAGTTGAATCACCAGAGGATCCCTTGTTGCTGGAAGCCTATTCACTTAGTATCTGAAGAATGAAGGATTTAAAAGGACAATGGAAGATTCAACCTCATGTAGCAGGGAGAAGAGATCCTATTAAAACCTGGAGACATTTGGGATTTTAAATAAAATGTGTGATGATAGTGTGTATATTTTTATATTTCTGTATGTATATATTCTGTTTAGGTAAAGGTAAAGCTGTGCCTATGTGTTAGTCAAAGGTGAGGTTTTTGGAGTCAGATTATCTGTAGAAAGTAAGAATGAAAGACTAAAGCTGTTATCTTCTTGCATTTTGTAATGAGGCTTTATGGTGGGTTTTAACTTACAAGTAAACAGAGTAGAGTTGAGATTAGTATTTGGGGATAAGTTTTGAAATTGATTTGTAGCTGTTGCATTTCAAAGAGTCTCAGAGGTAATTACAAACATTTGAATTTTACAGGAGATTTATGAGTAAACAGGGCAGGTGTTTTAAATTTTATTGACCCAAAATAGAGAGGAAATAGGAACATGGAAGGTTTTAATACTTGAGAACCTGAGTTTTCAAATAGATATTTGAAGACAATGGAAAACTAAGATAAAAGGGGTGAAAATGGTATTTATGAAAGCAGGGTTTCAGCTGTAGTGAGTTGCTATGGGGCAAATCACATTGAAGGCCAGTTCCTGTGCGTATGAAGTGTGCTGGAAAAGCTGTGGAAGTCTTTTAGTTGCAGAAAAGCAATTCAAGGTTTGGGCCAGGAGAATATTTGCCCTAAGAAACAGTTTGTTTCAAATCTTCATTTGGAAACACCAGATCAGCGTGGAGTGATAGAGTCATAGAGGTGTACAGCACAGAAACAGGCCCTTCGGCCCATCACGTCTGTGCTGGCTCTTCTGGAAAGTCATGGATCATACGTCTGTTTAAATTGGGAGTAATTTCTCGGTTTGGGTAATATTTCCTGGATTTGGTGATTCAGAATCTATAGGGGCCGTTGTCTAAAAGATAGTTTTATTCTGTACTTTTGATAAAGCATTTTGGGGATCATTTTGTAAGATTTTTCTAACTGTATCTTTTATTTTATGTGTGTTTCAGTTTTATCTTTTCTATCTTTTAATAATCATTTTAATTCTTCAAATTTTAAAAGTTATCACTGGAGTCAAGTGCTTTTGTGTTCTGTAGCTTCCCCTCTTCATTTCTGCGATACAAAAAAAGATTATGATCAGATGAGATGGATTTCAGTCTGAGATCTGGTTTGTTCAGCATTACCATCAGCTGTGGTCATAACAAATGCTATGTATCTAAGAATGTGCCATAATATATAAAAAAAGGTGTGGGATTTTCAGTAATATTAAAATATTATTGGGGAGTACCTTGTCTGCAGTTTAGCAGATTCGTTGCCTCCAAAGTAATGTTTAGTCAATGTTGATTTTGTTTTTTTAAAGTAAAAGTCATAAAACATGAAATCTTGTTCTGTGATTCCTTTGTGTTGGTCAATTTATATCTCTTTTTAAACTTCTTAAACATGCCTAATATTGCCCGTGCAAAACTTATGTTTTCCCATGGGACATTTTGAAGTATGTTTCCACTCTTCTTTACAGTTATCTTTTTCTTTCTTTCATTCTTCATCTAATTAACCCACTACCCTTGAAGCTGAGAGGTTGGGTAGTCTGCTTCCAAGCTGCTGGGGATGACACTTGTTATTAGTCAGAAAATAATAATCCCTTTTCGTTTGGAAATGCAGCAGCCTCCACTTGATGACTCATTCGTCGATGAGGCTGAGGTTGGGAGCTGGGAGGAATGACTCCTGCCTCTGCATCTCTCCCCATGCCACTGAGTGTTATATCCCAACATTCACCAGTGACCCGTGTGTCATACCACAGTAAAAACAGAATCCAGGTCCATTATGTTTCTTCAATTGAAATAAATTTGTTTGTGTGTGTGTGTGTGTGACTAAAACACAGGTATACAATTACATAGGTTTTAATATTCAAAATGTAAATAATACAAATGCTTAGGCGATGTGTTACAAAAAGAAGCACCTCAGCCTCATAAGTTAATGAACATAATCTGTTTTCATTAGGAGGAGAGATTTATTACGATTGGAGAGGCCTTATATCACAAGATTCCTCTGGAACTTACTCTACTGCAGTGATAGGCCCGGCTCCCCAAAGAGCATGGTCTGCAAAGAAGGTTGTGAAAACTAGAAGACAGAAGCAGACAGCACCACAAAGCAATTTGCAAAAAGCTCTGAACTCCATCGTGCATCAAAAGGCTACCGTTGACCAGGGGGTATGAGAAAAATGCTTGTATGTTAGTCATGCTGCTGCTAAATTTGAGTATACAGCTATTTTGGACCGTTTTACTTTAGAAATCATAACGACATGAGAAAATCACTTGATTTTTTAAGCAAAATTTGGGTAGAAATTCTGTTGGTTACATTTACAAATGAAAGCTCATGTGATGTTTTCTCTGTCTGCGGAGACGCTAACTTATTTGTTTTAATACACTGAAATTATCAAGTAATTTCTATCATCTAAAGGATTAAATCATCAGGTTTGTGCCATGGATGTAATATGTCCTTAACAAACAGGAAATAAAAAATGTGCAATATGCAACTAACCGCCTGTAAATAATACTTCTTTATGCCCAATTCAACTGAAAATATAGGCTTCTCAGCTATTTCATATTCTTTTGGATAGAATGCTGTATGTTTACTTTATTTTTAAATCCTCCAGGTTAAATATATTACCCTTAAAGTGAGGAAAAGCATGGATGTAACAATGTATTTGAAAGATATGTCCTCAGCAGGTCCAGCTCTACGACCGCCATTGGATTCCTTAATTCAGTGGTCTATTTACATGGAATCTCATACCACTAATCACTTCTATTTATTCCTTGGCAAAGTCGAGCATAAAACTTTTCCATTTGTATAAGCAGTTTTCATTCAGAAATTATGATGCAAGAGAATATTTGTCATTGGATGATAGATGATAAATGAAAAAGAGTATTTTCAATATAAAGTAATTCAACAGTTCTGTGTATATCTATCTACTGTTTAATAACACTTTTTGTGAATAGCTGTTGGCTTGGGTATTCTATACTCAAAGTTGTTCTGAGGTTATAAGATTAATTTTGTGATAGCTGCACCAATCCCAGACTTCACAATAGGTTTTCAAACATTTGATAGCTGAGTAGAAGGTCACGTCATCCATGTGACACATTGCAGGTTAGGTCCATCCTAGAGCAGTTTCAATGACTTGTCTGGAAACCTAGCCTGGGTACTGCTCCAGAGAAACATGGCAGGGGGGGCGGAAGCGGCAGCGGGCGTGGGCAGTGGTGGACCCGATTGCCGCCCGCGATTGGGTCCGCGCTGCCATTTTATGCGGGCGGGCCAATTAAGGGTAATGCATGACTCCCGAGGATAGTGGGAGTGCACTGTCCACCAGGTCCAATGGCGACCCAGCGGCCTGTTTATCTGAAGTGCTGGCAAGTGGAAGGGCACACCAGAGGGCTTCTGGTGAGCAGGCCAGTCTGGAGGGTAGGCCAGCGGAGCGAGCAAGGCTGGATGGGTAGGGCAGCGGGACAGGCCAGGCTGGAGGGTAGACTAGATGGAGGAGGAGGGGGGTGGGGGGGGTGCCAGAGTGCCCCTTGTTTCTTGAATGACTGCCTTGCTGCCCTCCTCGAAGAGGTGACAGCACAGCAGGAGGTGCTGATTCCCTAGGATGGGAGGAGGAAGCCACCCCCCCCCCACATGACAAAACGTACCTGGGAGGAGGTGGCAGAGGTGGTGAGCTCCCGCAACATGAATGCGGTGCACCTGGATCCAGTGTCTCAAGCGCTTCAATGACTTGTTGCACTTTGGCAGGGTGAGTACCATGTTGGCATTGGGCATTTAACCCAGCAGGTCGGCTTACCCCCCTGCTACTCCCCACCCCGCAAGTCTGAGTGTAGTGACTGCATTGAATCATTGATGGTATGTGCCCTTTTCTGGGTGAGCAAGCAGATACTGCCCATGCTGAGGTCAGCATGAGTGGGTCATGAAGAGATGTGTTTTGCCCCCGCAGCATGTGTTACACTGAGCCCCACAAGACTGTTTTGGGGACAACCTGAAGGAGCTGCACCTAGGGGTTGTGTTTGATCTCCAGGACATGTCCAGGTCAGGATGATGATATGCTGGGATGTAGCATGGCAACGAACCATATACTGCGCTCTGCGCTCCACGTGCTTGCACCTTCTTGCTATGGAAGCATATAGCATGTGGAGCCTAATGTGATGTAGGCAGCATGTGGCGGGGGTGGGGGAGAAAGAGAGTGGTGGGGAACAGGCCTAGTGTCTTAGTATGAGTGCTCAGCAGCAGCAGGGTGAGGAGGCACTGGAGCCCTGATATGTTCCACTCTGGTTGGGGTGGACCGTGCGCGAAGAGAGTCCATGTGCAATTTGCCCTAATCAATGCTCGTCTCTCATTTTTAGGAGAAGAATGCTCATAACACGGCCGAGCGTGTGAGGACTGGCCGGAGCCAGGCACAATTAGCCATTCTTAGCCACTTTGAGCAGAAGGCCCTGGAGCTGGAGAGGCGCCATGCCCCCAGGTTCACTGGTGTCAGTGAGGCTGGGGTGCCACAGCGAGCTATTTATGCCCAACAGTGAGGTCAGCATTGTTCTCCCAACAGCCATGGTGGTGCTGAATGTTAAATGATTTAACTTTGCAACATGGCTTGACCATTGCTTATGGAAGGTTGAGCGCATAATGATCCGGGGAACAGGGATGGACCTTGATATTGTCTCCATATTAACTGATCCACTGGCCTTGTTCTTTCTTTCAGCATCATTGGAGCAGGGCCAGAAGGAGGAGCAGCAGAAGCCCCTTCTTACACCTAGGAGCCTGAAGTCTCACCAGCGTCACACAATCTCTGCGAGGCAGGCACCAGCATAGATACTAGCACCTCAGTGGGAATTCGAACATCGGCTAGTGTCCCAGGGCACAGTGGTGAGGAGCTGGCAGAGACAGAGAGTGCCCACGGCTCCAGCAGTTGGAGGACTTCAGCGGACCAGGCACATGCCCAGTCGGTGCTTGATGATGTGCCTCTGGAGTTGTCTACGACACAGCAGGTGTAGGAAATGTGGCCGGGTGTGCGGGAGCATCTGGGGAGATACATGAGGCTATGGTTGGCTTGGTGTCCATGGTGGAGGAGTCTATGTGGACCATCACTGAAGCAAAGAGCCACATGTCCGAGCGCCATGCATCCTCCATGAAGAGAGTGGCGACTCTCGTGGAGAGGCTCCTCCAGGAGACTCATCAGGGCTTCCTGGGGATGCACTCTGACCAGCAAACACTCACATTGGCATTAACCTCAGCTGGTCAGTGTCAGTGTGGGAGATGGTTTGGGCATCAACTTTCCCAGCTCGGTGACCATCCATCCACGGTGAGCAGGGAGGTCCGAAGCGACCTCACATCGATGCAGCGGCTGCCTGTCGTCTCTGCGGGCTCCTCTCAGGGCGCTCCGGATGAGAACGGCAGCTCCTCCACCTCTCTCCCAGTGACTGTAGCATCCGGTGAGGCTGCAACAACTGGGGAGCTCCCTCTTAGGCGGGGCCAGCACAGGGTCCATGGGCCAGAGGATGACTGCCAAGGTCATCAAGGACAACAGGACAGCAGAGTCAGCAGGCTGCCTAAGATGCCACTCTGAGCGATGGGACAGCACCAAGATGTAGCACCAGGAAACGGAAACATAAGGCACCTTAGGCACACCACGGGTTTATCACTGGTGCTTTTCTGTTGGCCCAAGATGAGGGCTTTTGGAACAAATTGGTTTGCTTGACATAATAAATTCAGATATGTCACCATGGCTGAGGGTGCCTCTTTTGCATGTGTATGGTTTCCAAAACTGTAATGAGTGATATGTTAGACATTCAGCTTTATTGACAAGGCCCTTAGTTACTGTTCCTAACCTGGCAGATTTTGCATTTAGGTGTCAAGTATCAATCCTACAGCCTTGTCCTGTCCATTTGTGTTGTGCTAGCTCAAGGTTTGTTGGATTAAAGCTTCCCAGGTGACCCTGCCTCCCTGGAGTATGCCCAGGTCAACGTCTATCCACTCAGCCTTTCCCTGTGCATGCTCATCCTCAGACTCACTGCTGGACTTATCGTGTGCAGCCGCAGCCACTGCGTCGACAGCTTCATCGTCCACTACGTCCCCCCTTTCCAGCGCAAGATTGTGGAGAGTGCAGCATGCAACCACTAACAGCGACACACGTTCTGTGGGGTACTGGAGTGCGTCCCGAGCGGTCCAGGCATCTGAAGTGCATCTTGAGAAGACCGATGGTTCTCTCCACCAGAGCCCTTGTGGAGGTGTGGCTCCTACTGTAGCGCTCCTCAGCTTCTGTTCTTGGATGGTGGAGAGGCGTCATGAGCCACCTTCTGAGGGGATAGACCTTGTCACCCAGCAGCCATCCATCAAGCCAGGCCGGAGCACTGAAGAGCCCCAGCACCTGGGAGTGTCTGAGGATATAGGCGTCATGGGAGCTGCCTGGGTACCTTGCACAGACTTGTAGAATCAGCTTCCTGTGGTCACACACTATCTGCACGTTCATGGAGTGGAAACCCTTCCTGTTGACGAAGGCACCCGGCTCACCTGCTGGCTTCTTGATTGCCACATGTGTACAGTCTATTGCACCCTGGACGGTGGGGAAGACAGCAATGGCTGCAAAGCCTCTGGCTCACTGTGTCTGGCTTGCCTGGCCCCAATAGTAGAGGATGAAGGTCAATGCATGCCTAAACAGAGCGTCAGTAACCTTAACACAAGTGTGGACAGCTGATTGGGAGACACCGCAAAGATCATCCACTGACCCCTGGAAGGAGCCAGAGGCATAGAAGTTGAGGGCAGCTGTGACCTTCAGAGCCACTGGCATGGGGTGTCCACCCACACAGGTCCAATCATCTGACAGATATAATTGACTGTCTCCCTTGAGAGACAGAGCCTCCTTCGGCACTGCACCCCAGACATATATTGAGATAGCTGCTTCACCGCCTGTATACCCTGGCAGCAGGATGATGGTGTCTTCTGCAGCCCCTTGCACCTTGGACTACCTCTTGGCCCTGCGCCCCTTGTGCCTGCACCTGTACTACCAAAGGTGGCTCTCCTGGAGGCTAAATGTGCATTCCTGGCCTCCTTCCCCTTCTAGCACTTCCCTTCCTCCTCAGAGGAGCTGCCTTCAGTGGACAGTTCAGCTCCGATTCTCAGGCTAAGGGAAGGGTTCCTGAAATGTGCAAGCCCAGAAAAGATTCCTCACTGCAAAGTGCTGACTTGAAGGTTAAGAGTCCAGAAAAAGCAGCTGGTATCTGTTTGAAGTACTGCAGATCACACAGGCAAGTTTCAAAAACTTTCATAAACAAATACAAATACGAGGTTCATAAACACGACCCCAGTGAGCCCTCTTATCCCGCCCGTAGATGAGGTTAACACAAATGTGTCCTATCCGCCTGCCCATTGCGCCTATGCGCCGACCCGAAGATTGCACGGATGCTAAAAAGAAAAAAAAAAATCGGCGTTGGTTGGCGCCTCAAGGGCCTTAAGTGGCCCATTAATTAATGGCGGGTGTGCGTCGGAGATCATTGCACGCGCGCCCAACAAAATATCACGATGGCGCGGTGACGTCAGGACACTCACCTGACATCACCGCACCACACCATCACCGCGCTTCATTTTACATGCAGACGTGAAGGGCCTGCCCCAGGAGGTTCAGTTTTAACCCTGTGCAGGTAAGTGGGTTTTGAATGCATTAAATGCGAACCCATGAGCCTAGAAAATTAGTACCAGCTGAGTGCAGAGCATTCAAGCTTTCTGAAATACCAAATTTTATGTAGCTTTATGCTAAAATCAGAGAAGGACCACAGTGACATTTCTGCTGAAAAATTAAAAAAAAAACTTTGAAGATTCAAGCACTCCAGTGGCCAGATTTGGATCACTGAATGTTTCTTTTCTTTAATTCCCCCGCTCTCCCCTGCCGCCCCACCCCTCCCTCTATCATGAGTAAGCAATGGTATACATTTCCACTGTTTCAGTAGAAATATATGAAGAACACTCATTTGCACTATTTGCATCATTCTGTAAAAATTCAGCACATGGAGTGAGGTGAGGAAAGGCTATTAAGCCTGTAAGCTCACCCCTCCAAAGGCAATATAGTTATTCTAGAGTTTTCTCCACCTATTTAATCTCCTGTGAGAAATTTCTGCCTGAAAACCTCCTGACCCAAAAACCAATTGAGCAAAGCTCCAAAATATTGATATAATCCTACATCTCAATCTCAAAAGTCTGACTTCTCAGTAATTCATCAATAGTTAGTTTGTTTCAACTTGTTATCTCTATCAATTGACAGTTTACATTTTTTTCAAAGCAGAGATTTCCTTAATACCCATCTAATTTTCATGTTTAGCTGTGTTATTGGTCTAGATTATTTTGAAAGATATTTATAACCTCTGAACATAGCTTGTTATCACAAACTTTTCATTACTACAAATGCTGTCTTCCAGATCATTTATGAGTAGAGTGAACAAGCAGGGCTCCCAGAATAAGTACCAATACTTATTATTACATTGTTCCCCTAGTCAGTACATTTTCCATTTATCTTCGCAATATTCTACCTATGGGGAAGTTTCTTTTTAATCTGTCCAGCGATGAACATTCAAATCATGAATCATTCCCAGCCAATAAAAATACCGAGGGCAAAACCAGAAGCAGCGCATACCTGTCAAACCTGCACAATACCAAATATGTAAAAATCCATTTTTCTTTAGTCACTGTATTCTTGAATTCAAGCTTTCAAATTCCAATAAAACCTGAAAGGGGCAATTTTGGCAAATACTTTAGATTGACTGACTACACTGTGGGTGGAATTTTTCGCTCGTTGGGCGGGCACAGACCCGACTCCCTCGAGCATAAAATGACACGCAATGATGTCAGGCGAGAATCCCGACCTCATCGCGCACTCGCACGATATTTCGGTCAGCAGGTGCGCGCTGGAGTTGGACCCGCACACACCATTAATTAAGAGGCCAGTTAAGGCCCTTGACAACCCAACTGATGGTGATTTAACATTGCCCATGCAATTTTTTGCTCGTTGCACAGGCAAAATGGGCAGGCGGGCAAAACGGACAGGCGGGCAGCCCACAAGTTGCAAAACCTCATCCATGGGTGGGATAAAAAGGATCAGCAGCATTGCAATTGTGCGTAGTAATTGTGAGTAATTTGCTGCTGGTTCCTTATTGGTACTTGTCAGCTTAATCTCTGATCGGGGCTTCATTCTTAGCATTTCTATGCATCATTTCAGAACTCATTAGTGTTCTCAAGGCCCCCTGAGGATTCAGACCGTGTGGATCCTTCCAGGTATCAGGTAGCCTTCCTTTACCCTGGTAATGGGGATTGTGGTCTCCACTGGAGGCATCTCCTCTGAGGAGGAAGAGAGGGGCTGAAGGGAGAGGAGGCCAGGTGTCCCTATGCAGCTTCCAGGGGAGCGACCTAAGGACGGAGAGGCGCAGACACAAGGGGTGCAGGGCCATCGGGAAGTCTAAGGCGGAAGGGGCCGCAGAAGACACCATTATCCTGCTACCAGGGTTTACTGACGGCGCTGCAGCTACCTCAATATGTCCGAGGTGCAATACCAAAGGACGGTCCGTCTCTCCAGGGAGACCGTGACCTCCATCTGTCAGATGGTTGAGCCTGATATCACCTCCAACTGTGTGGGTGGACACCCCAAGCCAGTGACTCTGAAGGTCACAATGGCCCTCAACTTCTATGCCTCTGGCTCTTTCCAGGGGTCAGTGGGGTGTCTTTGTGGAGTGTCCCAATCAGCTGTTCATAGTTGCATCAAGCTGGTGACAGAAGCTCTGTTCAAGTGGGTTTTGACTTTCCTTCACTACTGTACAGACAAGGCCAACTAGGCAGAGCGAGCCAGAGGCTTTGCGGCCATTGCTGGGTTCCTCGTGTCCAGGGTGCAATCAACTGCACACATGTGCCCATCAAGGGGCCAGCGAGTGCCTTCGTCAACAGGAAGTGATTCCACTCCATGAATGTGCAGATAGTGTGTGATCACAGGACGCAGTTTCTGCAAGTCTATGCAAGGTACCCTGGCAGCTTCCATGATGCTTACATCCTGAGACACTCCCAGGTGCCGAGGCTATTCAATGCTCCAGCCTGACTGAATGGATGGCTTCTGGGTGACAAAGGCTATCCCCTGAAAAGGTGGCTCATGACACCTCTCCGCCACCCAAGAACAGAGGCAGAGCAGTGGCACAACAGGAACCATGCCTCCATAAGGGCGGTGGTAGAGAGGACCATAGGTCTTCTCAAGATGCACTTCTGATGCCTGGACTATTCAGGGGAACACTGCAATACCCCCCAGAGTGGGTGTTATTGATAGTGGTTACAAGCTGCACTCTCCACAATCTGGCACTTGCGGGAGGGGAGCCACTGGAGGAAGAGGATGTTGACACAACTACACAGGCCACAGATGTTGTATCCAGTAGTGAGTCAGAAGTGAGTCAGCATGGTGAGGAGAACACTGTGGGCATGGAGCCAAACCACTGTAACCTCTAGGGAGGCAGGGACACCAGGAACGCCTTGATCCAACACTCCTTCAGCTAGGCTGCCAAATAAGAGCTATCATCTCATGCCAAGGCTTACGGCACCATCTGGATCGCAAGATACACTCAGTGCCTGTGCAATAAAGTTTCAAGCTACCCATGTCCAACATTACATACTGGCCTACCCTGCACCTACAAAACAAATGAAGCATACTCAGGCTAATAACACAAAAGCTAATGTAATTTAATGTTGGAACTCACAGATAATGAGTAGAACAATATCAGATGCTGTTGGTCACACCATTAAAAGAAAGTAAAACAAAATGGGGGACAAAAGATCACCCAAGTCCATTCCCTCTTGAGCTTAAAGTGCTTTGAACTTAGGTTTACGGGTGCTACATCTAGGTGCTCCCCCCTCGCTGGCAGCGGCATTGGAGATAGCCTGCTGACTCCGCTGTCTTGTTGGCCTTGATGACCTTGGTGGTCATTCTCTGGTCAGTGGATCCTGTGATGCCCCTGCCCAGGAGGGAGTGGCCAGTGCCACGGCTGGCATCTCCCCAGTCACCACAGCCTAATCGGATGCCACAGTCACTGGCAGAGGGGTGGAGGACCTACTGCCATCATCCAGAGCGCCCTGAGAGGAGCCTGCAGAGACAATAAGCAGGTCGTGCACCAACGTGAGATTGCTTTGGACCTCCCTGCTCAGCATTGATGGATGGGCATCTAGCTGGGATACTAGGTGCCCAATTCATCTCACTCACGGACACTGAACACCTGAGGTCAGTGCCTGTGTGAGGGCTTGCAGGTCTGAGCGCATCCCCAGGAACCCCTGATGCTGTTCCTGGAGCAGCCTCTCCATGAGAGTAGCCACTCTCTCCATGAAGAAGGCATTGCGCTTGGCTATGAGGGTCAACGCAATGCTCACGTTCCTCAGGGACTCCTTCACAACGAGACCATGGCGTGCATATCCTCATGGATCTCCACCAGATCCTCCCCCACATCCCGCTGGACATCCAGCATCTGCTGCCTAATGGACGACTCCAGTGGCTTATCATCAGCCTTCAACTGAGCATCTTCCTGGTCTCCAGCAGTCCTCCAACTGCCGTCACCGTGGGCACTCTCTGCCTCCCCCAGCACCTAAAATGAGTGTGAAGTGCCCTCACCAATGTGCACCGAGATACTAGTCGCCAAACTAACGCCCACCAAGGTGCTGGTATCTGCACTGGTGCCTGCTTCAGAGAGCGGTTGTGGTGCAGGTGCTTCTGGAGCATGGTGGTTCTCTGGTGTCAGGGGTAGCACCTGGAGGTCCTGCGTTTGGCTGCTTGGTGACAAATCTCAGGGAGAAGAAGGACATGTCATTAGTTTAAGCCATCACACTGTCACTGTGCATGCCAGGCACCCTGGCGAGACAATGGAGATCTGCATCATGGTGCCATCGTTTTTCAATGATCAATGAAGAATCCAGTCTGGAGGTTCCCATTAATGATGAGACTACACAAGATTGTTTGCAGCATCTGAAACTCTCACCTCAGTGTATTGCACTCCTACCTTCGTCTGACACCCCAGCCTCTCCACGGCTGGTTGATCGAGGTGCAAGGCGCCTCTCAAGCTCCAAGGCCTCCTGCCCGTACCTGGAGAGGATGAGGAGGTGTGGGGGTCCTCTGCCAGTCCGCGATCTCTCATTATTGTTATGGGATGTTTTCTCCTGAAGGACAGAGGAGCATTTACTCCATTCTCCACCTGCAGCACCATTGCAGCCTGGTCAACCCCATGTGAGAACACCTTGCAGGGCAGATCTGCGTCATGGCCCTTGAGCTGCAAGGCACTCAGTCCAATCAGCCAGGGTTCACCCCCCCATTGCCAGCTCCAGTGTCATTGATAACACCCCTGAGCTCCATGGGGGATGGCCAGCCCAAAATAGTTCAACACACTGACCCATGCCAATACGGTACTCTCCCTGATTGCAGCAACTCATCGAAGCACTTCCGGCACCACACCCAGGTGCGCTGCACCACATTGTGGCTGCCCACCTGGGCTGCCACCTCCTCCCATGCCCTTTTTGTGAGGTGCGGTGGCCTCCTCCTCCCATCTCTGGGAATGAGGGTGTTCCTTCTGGCATCCACCTCCTCCAGGAGGGCGACGAGGCACTCATCAGAAAAACAGAGCCCTGAGTGCCCAGCCAACCTCACCTCGCACCTAGTGTCTACATTCTCGTTTGCAGCCATGTCGCTGCTGCAACTCCGATGCGAGCAGCCTCCCTGGGGCTGCCTGCGTTGTTTTTGAACCGGCTGCCGGGTCACTATTGGATCCAGGGGCCAATAGGCCCAGCCTCCATCCGCCCACCCCTTCTCGGACGTTCCGCAGCTGCGTTCATGCTGGGCGGGCCTTAATTGGCCCGCTAGCATGAAATCCCAGTTGCAGCCCGATCGGCTTCCCGGCTGCTCCAGCTCACCCCCGGCGAGCCCACCCGACAAGGGCAAAATTCTGCCCTATAGGTGGGATTTTTCTGGCCACGCCTCCTGCTGGGATTGTCCAGTCCCGCCAAAAAAGTCAATAGACTTTTGGGTGGGTCACCAAATCTTCCACAGCAGGTCCCCCATCATGATGGAGCCGGACTGGCCTGTGTCTACAGAGGACTTTTGAGACACATGGGGAAATTTTCTGAAATACGTTATCAAGACTTCATGAACACTCTGCAAATACTTTTCCCAGAGACTTCACCTAAAAAAAATGATGGCTGTGCTGCAATACCTTACTAGACATCTTACAATAGTCAACAAGAGAAAGGGAATCCTTAGTCATAGCTATCTTAGTCGGGGCCCCCACTGCTGTGCATGAAGATTTGGAAGAGGCAGAGCAGCAACTGCTGCAGGATAGAGGAACAGAAGGATGGGTAGGGCTGTCAGCAGGAGGTCCTATTCATTCAGAATCTTCAGAGAGTAGTACTCCTGCGTTTACATGACCCAAGGCCAATCCATGAGGAGACTACACTTTACCACAAAGACCACAAGACCACTACATGGGTCTGTGGTCTTGTGGAAGGAAAACTCAGAAGATGCAGCACAGCCAGGACTGCATTGCTGTGGAAGTTAAGGTCACAGTGGCTCTAATCTTTAAGCTACTGGAACCTTCCAGGCTGCCACAGGTGATATATCACATATCGCAATCCTCTGTGCACTTCCGCATTAGGGAGGTCACAGAGACTCTTTATGTTTTGAAAAGTGACTTTATATCATTCCCGGTTGTCCCAGGATTCAACCGGATTATTGGATTTCCTAGGCTCAGAGCCCCATTAACTGTACACTTGTGGACATGCAAGCCCCTCGTTAAAACTCGAGATGTTCAGGAACAGGAAAGAATTCCATTTCCTCAATGTGCAGCTTGTCTGTGACCACTGGCAGTGCATCATGCACAGGAATGTCTGCTATTCAGGGAACTGTCACAATATGTTTATTGTAATGAGACATTCATCCATCCCACTGACCTTTGAACCTCAGAGAAATGTACATGGCTGGTTGTCAGTTAATAAAGGATACTTTCTGATGCCATGGCTCATAACACCCCTGAGAAACCCCAGGATACCAGCCATGTACTTCTACAATGGAAGTCAGTCAGCCAGCAGGAATATCACTGAGTGGGTTATTGGAATCCTGAAACAGGGATTTTGATGCCTTGATTGGTCTGGAGGTGCCCAGCAGTACTGGGCTGAGATCTCCAAATTTGTGATGATTTGTTGCATGTTCCACAGTCTGGTAATCATGAGAGAACAGTCATTACTACCAGCAATTGTACCAGAGGTTCAAGCTCATGAGCCACAAGAGGATGAGGAGGAAGACCAGGGGAACAGCAAAAGGTAGACAACCCGCACATGGAAAGGATGCATATTGCCATTCAATTGAAGACCGCCTTTGATAGATGGCCTCTACCATTACATTCCAAGCAGTGTTGGTACATGATGTACCTTTCACAATTTACAATGCCTCATTCAGTTCCTCATCCGTATCCAACCTTTTCAACTTCTTGCCCATGAAGAACACAATAAAAAAAGCACTGATTCTACCAATTACCAATTACCATCATCTTTCTATGCACATCAAAAACAAACAATGGGAACATTACGAAACAACAACACGTACAAGTACGCTGGCGCTTACCATTAGTGGCTACCTATAAGTGCTATTGCATAACCTAGTGCTCCTATGAAGTACAATCCCAATGGCAGCAGCAGAAGAAGTGAATGGCTATTGGGAATCGGGTAGTTTAGAAGTCCTGCTGTGCCCTTGATTTACTATAAGCCATGATGAGTGTCTCAGACTGCACCGTTTCAGCATGGGCCTAAGCAGTCCGGGCCACCTGGCTGACAGGCAATGGCGGAGTTGCAGCAGAGGGGCAGAAATATTGACAACCGGAGATAGACCAGTAGGTTCCTGCTGCATCATTCCCATATCATTATTGTGGAACCTCTGTTCAGTAAGTCCAGTGATTTCATGGAGGACAGATCTCTGGGCATCGGAGACATTCTGCAAGTCTTTTCAACAGAAGAGCTCAGAGACACCATAGCACTGCCTGATCTTCCATTGCATCAGTTTGGCATCCCATGGAAGTTGCAGTGATTGCAGTGGAAGTTGCAGCCTCAGTCATCAGACATTACATTATATCGGGCTCCACAGGTCACTTGTTGGAATTGGCCAGTCTTTCCATACTGGTGAGGATGGCTTCCAGGCTCTGTGTCAAGCTATATCAAGTTGGAAATGGATTCTTCTACTCACTAGTCATGACCCATCAGCTTTCAGACAGACTCTCATAGCATCAAGCATTTGCTTTGTCACACCCGTTAGTCTTTCACTGAAACTTGGCCTAGTGAGGTCCTCATTTAACTCCCCTGAAGCAGAACTAGTATATGACCATGCCCCTCCTCTACCACACTGCAGCATTGTGGCACCTGGTATCCCTTCTACCCTTGTGGCTTCTACCCAATAATGCCTCATCTGGTGCATTGTGAAAATTGCATTTTCCCTCACCTCGGGGTCAAGTGTGGTGCCAGTCACTCTGAATAGTGCCCATCACAGTGGTGGACATTGACACAGTTCATTCTTCAACACTGTCTTCCACTTCTTGCTCCTTCTCTTCTTCCTTCAGGGAGCAGTGTGGCTTTGAACTTGCTCTTGGGGGAAGTGAGGTGGATTTTACTGCTGGGAACTTACAGTGATAAACCTGGAAGAACTCATCATCGGCTGTCCCTCAATTAGAGGATGGTGTATACTCAGGGTCGTGAGTTTCTGCCATGGGTCTTCAGGAGACTGAACAGGCTAATTTTCAACCTGCAGATCTTTGGGTACGAGGCACTATGAAGTATTGAGATCCAGAGCGCAGGATTTGTTTCCTTTTCTGCCACTGGTCTGCCTTATCATTAGGATATTAGGACTCAAAGCATGATGCTGCTCAATGGACAAGTTGTTGCCATTCTGAACGATTAGTAGCAAGCTCCCTCAGTCATTATTGTTAATGTCATTATGCTTCAAGGTGAGCTTCAGAGGGTCGTTGAAGCATTTTCTTTGTCCTCCCCTAAAATGTTGGTTATTTGAGAGTTGAGAAAACAGGACCTGGTTGGGGAGACAGTTTTTGGCCATCAGGACACAGTGTCCGTGATTGATTTTGCAGGGGTTTTGCTTGAATGCTTCAAGAAGGAGAATAACATTTGTTTGACAGTCCTCCCATTGAATCTGGAGGATGCAGTGGAGCCATTACCAATGGAATTTCTCTAGTGTTCTTATGTTCACACAGTACAGGTATCCCTGCAGTACAGGAATGTGGTGATGACAATTGCTCTGCACACTAGGACTTGTGTTAATTCATGGAGGTCTTTGTTGTCAACTTCTCACAACTGTAGTTTGTAGAAGGCTGAGCAGGTGCAGTTGATCCAGTTTTGCATCTCTGCATCAATGGTGGCCTTTTTGAGAGAGGTGCCTGCCAATGTATGGGAATAGCTCAACATATAACAACATATATGAGAGGTGGAATATTTGGCTGACCAGGTGTGCGTTGTTATATGAGTTTTGCAACATTCAAGGACAGACTGAGTTTCTTGTTTACAGAATTGAAGAGATCAAGAGTGGTTTGCATATCTTGTGCAGAATGGACAATGACACTTGTTACGAGCATAGCCGATGTTATTCGCTAAGCAAGCCAAACCCCAGAGGGAAACTTGTCTTACTGATCTGAACTTTTTTTTGCATTTTGAAAACTAGGAGTACTACTACTGATCCCAGAAGCATAGAATCCCAGTAATACTTGTAGGATTTAAAAATCAGCACATTTATTAACAAGAAGATAAAAAAGCTTAAACACACAATATTAAAATTACACAGTTAAAACAGTCTTACAAAACATTCCCCAAAAAAAGTCCATTTGGTCAGAACACAGAAGTAGACTACTTGGTAACAGCTCCCTTATAGATTTTTAACCATAAAAATCCAGTAATATTACCCAAGGCAAAAACTGCTTCTACTTTGATAAAGTATACCACACAACTTCACACTCTCTTCCACTCTGCTGTGGAAATCCAAAGGAAGTTCAGAAACAGACTGCTTTCCGAAAACAAAGACTTCTCTGGCTTAAAACTGGGTGGCTGCTTCAAATTCACAACTTTTCTCAGCACAGAGCTGGTCTCAGGACATCTCCCCCACACAGTCAACACAACTCAACTAAACATCTCTCCTTAAATATCCTTTTTTCTTTTCATCCTAGACTCCATTGTCTTAAGCACCTCTTTGAACTCAACTTTTCCAAAATATAAAAATCTTTCATATCTTCCTGTTGCTTCCACTTTCAGGTCAAATAAAATTTAATAACTTTCTCTTATTTACTTATGAAACCTTTGTAAGTTGTAAAAGTCTTTTAAACTTCCTTTGAAATTTAACAGCTGAAAAATCAAGTCCCTACCCATCACCTAATGCAAATCTTAAAACCCAACCTATTTAACTATAATTCCAACTTCACCATAGCCTCTCATTACAATGCATGCATCTAGCTTATTTACCTTTCATCTCTCTTTTCCCACAGACAAGCTGTCTTTACTAACCTTACCCCAGTTTAATTACCCATGGGGGCGGACACGGACACACACACACAGCCCTATTTACAGAATACCACCATATTCCCAAAAATATTTTAAAAATAACATCCATCTTCACACACTGCTGTCATTCACAAACTATAGATCATGTTTATCTATGGTAGTTAGTTTAGTTTTGGCATTGAGGCTTGAGGTTAAAGATTTTTCCATCAAGACAGTAATTAATACTGACACCAGAGGGCACTTGATCTTTGATGAGGTGAATACCCACTGTCAGGTAGATTATTAATAGTGTGGGAGCTATCCCAATGCCTTGTTTGACTCCAGACCAGATTTTGAAGGTGTCTGTTTCAGATTTCCCACCCAAAGACAGTTGTAGTCACATCATCATGAAGCATTTGCAGGAGTGATGAAGTTTCTTGGATATCCTAATCTTTGGAGCACAATCCGGAGAACCTCTCAGTTTACTGAGTTAAATGATTTGGTCGATGGATGCAATGAATTTTCTGGTGCTGTTCTTGACATTTTTGTTGGATTTGCCTGGTAACCAGGATCATGTTGAAGGTTCCTCTGGAAGGTCTAAAGTCACAGTGTATATCTGGGAGGATTTCCTCAGCCACAGGAAGTAGGCAATTCAGGAGAATGCCTGTCAGGATTTTCACTACGGGACAAATGGGAAATAATTTGATAGTTTCCACAATATGATTTATCGCCCTTCTTGAATAAAAGTACAATTCTCGTATTCATGAAGTTGGGTGGGAGAGGGGTGTTCTTTTTCCTCTCAAATCTGTAGGATGAGTGCAGGATTCTTGATGTGAGTGAAAGTCCTCCAGCTTTGAACACCTCAGCTGGACTACCATCAGGGCTGCAGGCTTTGTTGTTTTTCATCCGTTTGCAGCTCTCCTGTTGATGGTGCTTCACCCATGGATTGTACCACAGGATACTGGGGGAATAGCCTGGAGAGTTGCAGCTCCTGCAGTGGATTCATGCTTGAGAAGTTCTTCAAAATGTTCTTTCCAGCATTGACGGATGGCATTGTCATCCTTAAGAAGACAAATTTGTCCATTTGACCTTGTTGGCTTAAAAAAAGCTTTGCAAGTCATGATGGTCAGCATAATGTTGAATCTCTCGGCTTTCTCTTCCCACCACCTCTCCTTTATCTTTCAGGTTTGTCTTTGGTTGTCAGCCTTGAGCTGTTGGAATGCTTACTCCTTGATTTGTGACCTTGGGTTATTCTGCTAGGCATTGAAGGCTGCTCATTTTTGTTCTGGGATATATTATATTTCAACATAATTTTCTTTGAACCAGTCCTGTTGATGATAATACTTCAACCGAATGGTCTAGACACAGGAGTCCAGTATAGCTGACTTCATTTGATCCCACTATTCTGGAATTGAATTGGATTATGTGAAGATGTCCTAGATTGGTCAGGGGGTGCTCTTGGAATTCTTCTCTTCAGTCAGACTGCTTCAGGGCTGAGACATTCATTTTTTCCTCTTGGACTTTTGGGTCTTGTGATGTTTTGGTGCAAGGTGGATGTTCGTCATCAATTGAGCAAGTTGATGATCTGTCCAGCTGGCATCAATCGCCCAGATGGATCAAGTGATAACAGACATCACACCAGTCATCAAAAAGTGGATTTATGCATGGAGGCAGAGGGGCATGACTGAAGTATTAAATTAATACTTTGCATCTGCCTTTACCAAGGAACAAGATGCTGTGCAGATCATGGTGGAGGAGGAGATAATTCAGACACTTGGAGGATTTGAAATTGATGAGGATTTAAAGTTGATAAGGCACCAGGACCAGCCAAGGATACCGTGGAAAGTGAGAATGGAAGGCACTGGCTATAATTTTCCAATCTTCCTTAGACTTAGGGATGGTGTCAGAGGACTGCAGAATTGCAAATATTACACTCTTGTTCAAAAAAGGTGTAAAGGTAAACCCAGCAACTAAAGGCCAGTCAGTAACAGTGGTGGGAAAGCTTCCAGATATGATAATTCTGGATAAAATTAATAATCACTCGGGCAAATGCAGGTTAATTAAGGAAAGCTAGCACAGCTTTGTTAAGGGCAAATTGTGTTTAACTAACTTGCTGGAGTTTTTTGATGAGTTAACAGAGAGGGTTGATGAGGGTAATGCAGTTGATTTGGTGTACATGGACTTCCAGAAGGCATTTCATAACGTGCCACACAACAGACTTGTGGGCAAAATTATAGCTCATGGAATAACAGGGACAGTAGCAACATGAATACGAAATTGACTGACAGGCAGGAAATGGAGGGTAGTGGTTAATGGATGTTTTTAGAATGGAAGAAGGTTTGTAGTGGAGTTCCCCAGTGGTCGGCGTTGGGACCCTTGCTCTTCCTGATGTATATTAATGACCTAGACTTTGATGCACTGGGCATAATTTCAAAATTTTCAGATGATATGAAACTTTGAAACATTGTGATCCGTGAGGAGGATAACGTAGAACTTTAAAAAGGACATAGACAAGTTGGTGAAATGGGCAGACAAGTGACAGATGAAATTTAATGTCGAGAAGTGTGAAATGATTCATTTTGGTAGGAAAAACACAGGACACTATATAAAATAAAGGCTACTATTCTAAAGAGAGTGCAGAGCAGAGGGTCTTGGGGGTATATGTACATAAATCATTGAAGGCGGCAGGACAGTTTGAAAGCGTGGCTAATAAAGCATACAGCATCCTGGGCTTTATTAATAGAGGCATAGAATATAAAAGCAAGTAAGCTATCTTAAACTTGTATAAGTTACGTGGATAGAAGTTGGGATTGTTTCCTTTGCAGAATAGAAAGTTGAGAAAAGATTTGATAAAGGTATTCAAGATCATGAGGCAGGACAGAGTAGATAAAAAAAAACTGTTCCCACTGATGGAAGGATTGAGAACAAGAGGGCACACAGATTTAATTGGCAAAATAAGCAACCTTTTCACACAGTGAGTGTTTAGGATATGGAATGCACTTCATGAGCATGTGGCGGAGGCAGGTTCAATCGATGCATTCAAGAGGGAGTTGTAACGGAATAATGTGCAGGGTTATTGGGAGAAGGCAAAGAGCTGGCGCAAACACAACAGGCCAATGGCCTCCTTCTGTGCTGTAACAATTCTGTGATCGTGAAAATCTTTGACCCAAGGAGATGCCAATGCTTTATTCTAGGGTGCCTCCATGTGATTTTGTATTTGTCCTTCTGACAGAACAGGGTGTTTGTTACAATGAGGCCATGCTGAGCACACTGTGTCAACACAATTTTCATTGGCATTGGTGATTTCCTGAATAGATATTAATGTCTATAATGTTACTGGAAATCATTTTTTAAATGGGCTCCGTGTCTATGTGTTTGACTGTGTGTGTCTTAATTGGATTAAAGCCAGCTAGTCTGCTTTGATGTATAGTAGTTTGAGGTATTAATTGGGTAAACAGTAAGGAAGTTAAAAGGTAAAATGTACATTTGCATTTGTTGAATAAAGCATTCAAGAGTGGGAGTAAAATCTTGCACCTAGCTGGGAGACGCCAAGCAATGTTTTTATATTACTAATAAAATTAGTGAGATGAAAATGTTATTGTTGGAAGATGTGAAGTTAAAAGCCTAGTGATACCATGGAAAATTTACTTTCAAAGGGGAAGCTAGGTATAAAGGGGGAAAGCATATTGTGTATAAGGTAGAGGCATTTAAGATCTAACCAGCCTGTAAACCTTCAACTGTGTCTGCAAAAGAACCACATTGCAAGGAACCTTATTTTGAATCCATAAGGTCAACTGCGCTTTGCTTGGTGTCCGTTTAAAGTCTATGGGTTATTGTTGCCTTGGTGAAGATTTACCTGGGAGTGATTAATTAGGGGACCTGTTTAAAAGTTATTATGGTCGTAATTTGTAGACATGTATATGTGTTTAATTTGTTGTTAAATTAATAAATGTTTAATTTCATTTTTTATAAAAAAAACCCCGAGGCTCGGTGGTCTTATTCCTGAATTCAGAGCTGCATATCAAACATACCAGTTGAAAACATAGGTTATGATGGTTGTTCAAGTTTCCCTCTAGGGTTTAAACATCTCAGCCTTTACCAACTGCTGTGACATAACAGTGGGGTGAGGTGGATTTTGCTGCTGGAACCCTGCAATAACAAACCTGGAAGGACTAGTGTGCAGTGTGTGTGGCTACCAAAGGAGGAGGCCTGTGTTGCTGTGATATGAAGCTTGAGTGAAGTTAGCTTTAGTTGATTAGGGATCAGGAATAGTTGTCCATCTGTAAGGCACGTTGTAAAGTAGCCATAACAGATAAAAACAAAATAATACCGTTTTTTCAACACAACCCTCTAAATACCTATAAATATGCAAACGCTTAGACAGTGATTTATGGTGTTCTGAACTAAATAATCAAGTTGTCTCAACGTGGTGCTTGAAGGTTGCAGAAATGAGATTACCTCTGATTTTATGGACTTTTCCACATTTTCCCACATCTTTTTTTCAAGAATGCCTTCCACTGTTGTTTCCTGAAAATAATTAGCACTTTGAGGTTTTGGGGCTATTTTGCCCAAAGTGTGAAAACAGACAGCAAATGGCCGTAAGAAAGCTGCAGGGACACCCACCTTTAGGCAAGAAACCCCTCTGTGATGCCTTTTTAGGGAGAAAAAAGCACATAATGGGCTGCCTGTGCCTGTGTCACAGCGTTCCCCACTCTCTTCTCAATTGTGGCCAGCACTGCCTGCTCAAGGGCAATCATCTCTTGCAGATCTGGTTGAACTTCCTTGGTCAGGTCATGCTGCCGCCTGTTATGTGCTATTTTTTCTCTAGAAAGAGAAAGAGTGGTGCTTATAAATGTGCGATGCCTCACATGATTGAAGAGCTGCCAAATGTATATGGTGTGTGAGAAGTGCCTGTAAAGGATGCAATGTTGTGGGCTGTGTGAATGTCAGTGTATAGTTACATGCAAGTTTCATCTTTCTCGAGGTTATGCTGCTGGTAGGGTGCTGTTTCTGTGTTCATTTCAAATCATTAAATTTCTTGCTGTGTAGAAACCACATCCTAGGGCAAGAGCTTCAGGCTGTCATCTCCCGGGTGATTTCCTCCCACATGCAACATATCAGCTGTTTCAGTGGGCTCCTTATATGTGGGTAGAGGACACCGGTCCCCCTCTCTACCTCCTCCAACAGGATTTCTAGTTCTGCAGTGGAGAACCTGGGCACCCTCTCTGAAGATTCCAGCCAGCTTCTGTGGAGGTTGCTGAGTGCAGGTTGCATATCCAGATCCAGGAAAATTGTACTTGAGGGCTGTTGGTTGTCAGTTTCAGCTCCTGTAGTCATGTTTAACTCAATTAACCCAAAAATTCAGTATTAGATCAAATCTTTCAAACAAAGTATTTCTTATAAGCACAAACACCCATTTACTGTCTGTTTTCACACTTTTGACAAAATAACCTGCAACAACTCATACTATTAATTATTTTTAGGAAACAATAGTGGAAGTCATTTGTGAAAAAAAGAAACATGCTGCAGCGGAAAATCCAGAAAATCAGAGGTAATTTCATTTATGCGACCTTCAAGCACCACATTGTGACAACTTGATTATTTAGTTCAGAACACCATAAATCAATGTCTAAGTGTTTGCATAGAGTTGGTATTCATAGGCACCTAGAAAGATGTGCTGAAGAAATTGTATTATTTTGTTTTTATCTGTTATGGATACTTTACAAGGTGTCTGTCTCCTAATATACTTTGACATCTTTTAACCTTTGCTTAAAACTTAGCTTAAGAGTGTAGCATAGTGGTTATGTTATTGCACTGATAAACCAGACGCCTGGATCGTTTTTCTTTATTCTTTCATAGGATGTGAGTTTCGCTGGCTAGGCTAGCATTTGTTGCCCATCCCTAATTGCCCTTGAGAAGGTGGTGGTGAGTTGCCTTCTTGAACCGCTGCAGTCCATGTGGTGTAGTGCCTTTAGGAAGGGAGTTTCATGGTTTTGACCCAGTGACAGTGAAGGAGCGGCAGGCAATATAGTCCTAAGTCAAGACGGTGTGTGAGTTGGAGGGGAACTTGCAGGTGATGGTGTTCCCATGCATCTGCTGGCACAGAGGTGATGTACTAGCAGATGCATGGAAACATGGTGATGTGAGTTCAAATCCCACAACAGCAGCTGGGAATTTAAATTCAATTAATTAAATAAATCAGAAATGTTTTTATTTGTTCATGGGATGTAGGCATCACTGGCAATGGCAGCATTTATTGCCCATCCCTAGTTGCCTTGAGAAGGTGGTGGTAAGCTGCCCTCTTGAATTGCTGCAGTCCATGGTAATGTGCACCACAGTGCTGTTAGGAAGGAATTTCCAGGGTTTTAACCTGGCGACAGTGAATTGTAATGTATTTCTAAGTCACGATCGTGTGTCACTTAGCGGGGAAGATGCACCTGTACGCTATGCCCTTCTTTTTAGTGGAGGCTGCAGTTTAGGAAGGGGTTGTCAAAGGAGGCTAAGCGAGTTGCTACAGTGCATCACGTAGCTGGTGCCGTAGTGTGCCAGTGGTGAAGGGAGTGAATGTTTAAGGTGGTGAATGGTGTGCCAATCAAGCAGACTGCTTTGCCATGGAGAATAGTGATGAGCTTGTAAGATTTATTGGAGCTACATTCATCCAAACAAGTTGGGAGTATTTTATCACAATAAAAAGCTAGTATCAATAATGATGACCAGGAAACCACCATTTTAAATTTTAAAATTGGTAGAGCCAAGGTGCAAAAGCAGGCACAACGAGGACCCAGAGGCAGTAACCACCAACTAGAAGAGTGGGCGGAAAGAGGACCCAGAGGCAGTAACCACCACCAAGAAGAACGGGTGAAAAGAGGACCTGGATGCAGTCAGCAGTACTCATAAGAGCTATCCAATCCAATCCAGGCCAGTCTGCGGCTCAAGACCAGAGTGGCCTGTATTCTGTGAGAAACCAAGGTGTGACATCACAGGAAAACAGAGAAGTCATTGGTTTTTGTATATTTTTTCTCATTTATATTCAAAATTCATGTAATTTATTAGTAATTGCAAGATTTTATTAGTTTATTGTTTATTAATTATAAATTAATTAAGAAAAATAAATTAATTAACTCATGATAAAGATGGCAAGGCAGGTGAAGTGTTGTGACTGCAGCATGTGGGATGCTCCAGGATGCCAGGGTGATCCAGGGCAAACACGTCTGCTGTAAGTGTCTGCGACTTCGAGAACTTCACCCCAGAGTCATTGAGCTGGAGACCGAGCTGCAGACACTGCAATGCACCGGGAGGGGGAGAGTTACCTGGACACTATGTACCAGGAAGCAGTCACAGCCTTAGGGTTTTCTGATTTGATCAGTGATCAAGGACAGGAGGGTGTGACTGCAAGTGAGGCAGGTAAGGGGACACAGAAGGTAGAAGTGGAGGAGCCTCAGCCTTTGCAATTGTACAACAGGTTCAAAGTTTTTGCAGCCTGTATGGATGAAGATGGGGGTTGTAGGGTGGATGAGCAAACTGAACATGACACCATGGTACAGGGAGCCATTCAAACAGGGGGAGTTAATAGGAATGTAGCGGTAGTTAGGGTCAGTATAGTCAGGGGGACAGACACAGTTCTCTGCAGCCGAGAACAGGAGTCCAGTAGCTGTGTTGCTGGCCTGATGCCAGGGTTCGGAACATCTGCTCTGGGCTGGAGAGGAACCTGCAACAGGAGGGGGAGGATCCAATGGTTGTGATCTATGTAGGTACCAATGACATAGGTAGAACTAGGAAAGAGGTTCTGCTGAAGGAGTACGAGCAGCTAGGGGCTAAATTAAAAAGCAGAACCTCAAAGATAATACCTCCGGATTACTACCTGATCCATGAACAAATTGGCGTAGGGTAAATCAGATTAGAGGGTTAAATATGTGGCTCAAAGATTGGTGTGGGAGAAATGGCTTTTGATTGATGCGACACTGGCACCAGTACTGGGGAAGGTGGGAGCTGTACCATTCGGACGGTCTTCTGCTAAACCATGCTGAGACCAGTTTTCTTGTGAGTCATCTCGCTAGAGCAGTAGAGAGGGTTTTAAACTAAATTGTGGGGACGAGGGATCATTTGAGGGAAGATGTGGTAAATTAAACGGAAAGGACACGACAAGAGTGTAAGGTAGCAATAAGTATAACGATAATCAGAACGTGATAGCAAAGGACAGAATGTACAAACCTAATTGTGCACCAGCAGAATAGGGTAGAGGTTACAAAAATAGTAAAAAGGCAGAACTAAATGTTCTGTATCTGAATACACATAGCATTCATAACAAAACAGATGGATAGACAACACAAATGGAAATAAATATGCATGATCTGATAGCCATTACAGAGACGTGGCCGCAGGATGACAAAGACTGAAACCTGAACATTCAAGGGTACATGATATTTAGGAAGGACAGGAATTGAGGAAAAGGTGGAGGAGTTGCTCTGTTAATTGAGGATGACATTGGTACGATAGAAAGAGATGACCTTAGTTCTGGAGATCAAGATGTAGAATCAGCTTGGGTAGATGAGAAATAGTAAAGATAAGTCACTTGTGGGAGTCGTTTATAACCACACATTAGGATGGGGTATACAGGAAGAAATAACGGGCTTGTGAGAAAGGTATGGCGATAATCAAGTGTGATTTTAATCTACATATAGATAGCCTGGGTGATGCTTCATAGAGCGTTTTCGGGGCAGTTTCTTGGAGCAGCATGTTTTATCACCAACCAGGGAGCAGAATATATTAGATATGGATTAATTAATGACCTCATAGTGAAGGTGTCCCTAGGTAGCAGTGATCATAATATGATTGAATTTCACATTCAGTTCGAAGGAGAGAGGAGTGGATCCAGGACTAGTGTTTTAAACTTAAATAAGGGCAATTGAGGGCATGAAGACAGAACTGGCTAAAATGAACTGGGAAATTAGGTTAAGGGCTGGATCAGTAGAGATGCAGTGGCAGATATTTAAAGAAATATTTCAGAATACTCAGAAAAGATACATTCCAGTGAAAAAAAAAGACTAAGAGGAGGACACAATATCAGTGGCTAACTAAGGAAGTTTAAAAGTAGTATCAAATTGAAAGAAAAAGTGTGTAATTCCATAAAGATGAGTGGCAGGTCAGAAGATTAGACATGATATAAATAACAGCAAAGAATGACTAAAAGATTAATAAGGAAGGAGAAATTAAAGAAGTGAGGAAGCCAGCTAGAAATATAAAAACAGATAGTAAGCGTTTCCACAGGTATTTTAAAAAGATAAAAGTAAGTAAAGTGAGTGTTAGTCCTCTAGAGAGTGAGAATGGGGAATTAATAGTAGAAAATAAGCAAATGGCAGATGAATTGAACAGATATTTTGGATCTATCTTCACTGCAGAGGATACAAATGACATCCCAGAAATAATTGTGAATCAGGAGGTGAAAAGGAGGAGGAACTTAAAACAATTACAATTATCAGGGAAAGGGTACAAAGAAAATTATTAGATCTAAAAGCTGACAATTTCCTCCAGTCCTAAAAGAAGTGGCTGTTGAGATAGTAAATGCATTGGTTTTAATTTTCCAAAATTACCTAGGCCGGAATTTTCCAGCCCATCACGCCAGCAGGATCTTCCGGTTCCGCTGATGTGAACGGAGATTTCAATGGCTCCCCAGCCCCTCCACTGGGGAACCCGCTGCAGGGGGGCTGGAAGATTCTGGCCCTAGATTCTGAAAGGGTCCACTCAGATTGGAAAATAGCAAATGTGGCTCCTCTATTCAAGAAAGGAGGGAATCAGAAATCAGGAAACTACAAGCCAGTTAACTTAATATCTGTCATAGGGAAATTGCTGGGATCTGTTACTAAGACGGTTATAGTGGGGCACTTAGAAAATCTCAATGCAATCAGGCATTGCCAACATGCTTTTCTGAAAGGGAAATCATGTTTCATTAATTTATTAGAGCTCTTTGAGGAAGTAACAAACAATGTGGATAAAGGGGAACCTGTGGATGTGCTGTACTTAGATTTCAAGAATGTATTTAACAAGTTGTCACACCAAAGATTAATACACAAATTAAGAGCTCATGGTGCAGGGGGTAACATACTAGCATGGATTGAGGATTGGTTAGCTAACAGGAAACAAACAGTAGGTCATTTTAAGGTTGGCAAAATATGATGCGTGGTATGCCACAGGGATCAGTGCTGGGTCTTCAACTATTTACAATTTATATCAATGACTTAGATGTAGGGATTGAATGTATGGTTGCAAATTTGTTGATGACACAAAGATAGATAGGAAAGTAAGTTGTGAAGAGGGCATGAGGAGGCTATAAAGGGACATAGGTTAAGTGAGTGGATAAGCATTTCGCAAGAGGAGATGTGGGAGAATGTGAACTTGTTCACTTTGGCAGAAAGAATAGAAAAGCAGCATATTTATTATTTAAATTGAGAGAGATTGCAGAACTCTGAGATACAAAGGCATCTGGGTTTCCTGGTACATGATTCACAAAAAGCTTGTATGCAGGTACAGCAAGTGATTAGGAAGGCAAATGGAATGTTGTCGTTTATTGCAAGGGGAATGGATTATAAAAATAGGGATGTTTTGCCACAGTTGTAATGGGCATTGATAACTGTGTACAGTATTGATCTCTTTATTTAAGAAAGGATGCAAGTGTGTTAAAAGCAGTTCTGAGAAGATTCACTTGACTGATACCTGGTATGGGGGAGTGGGATGGGGGGGTTCTCTTATAAGGAAAGGTTGGACAGGCTGGGCCTGAATCCATCGGAGTTTAGAAGAATGAGAGGTGATTTTATTGAAACAAATAAGATCCTGAGGGGACTTGACAGATTGGATGTGAAAGAATGTTTCCCCCTGTGGGACAGACCAGAACTAGGGGACACCGTTTAAAAATAAGCAGTCTCTCATTTCAAGACAGAGGTGAAAAGAAATTTTTTTCTCTCTGTGGGTCATGAATCTTTAGAGCTCTCTTCCCTGGAGAGTAGTGGAGGCAGCGTGATTGAATATTTTTAAGGCAGAGGTAGATAGATTCTTGACTAACAAGAGAGTCAAGGGTTATCAGGGGTAGGCAGAATGTGGAGTTGAGGCCACAATCAGATCAGTGATGATCTTGTTAAATGGCAGAGCAGGCTTGAGGGGCCAAATGGCCTACTCCTGCTCCTAACTCATATGTTTGCATTATGTAAAAGCACCATCTCCTGACACTGTTGAATCAGGGCTACTGCATGAATGAGAACAGAGAAAGGAGGACCTTTTTTAGTTTAGAAGGCACCCTTTAGTCAAGAAAACAACTAGATGGATGGACGTTGCAGAATAAGTTGATGTTTTCTCACTTCGACCATAACCCTGCAAGCAGATGAGGAAGAAATTTGCCAAGATACACAAAATTGGCAAAGTCACCTTGTTCATACAGGGCACTTCGGACAGTATGTTGGTGCTGCATCATATAGGGAGAATGTATAGCACTCATATTCTTTATTCCAACATATTTTCCTCTTTAACATCTTCACAGAATTAGTTGAGGCTCATGCATCTAAATGGCAACAGTTAATCATGCTGAAACCATTGGCTCATGATGAGAAGAGCATCTGCCAATTATGAACATGAAACCATTAAAAGGAATGGGGAAAAGGAAACAGATAAGCCCTGCCCAACCTGATAAAAGGCCCTGATTTAAAAAGGAGCAAGTAGTTTCTGGCAGACACAAGATCCAAAGCGGGTGCCGCATCTGAGTAGTCCAGGGATGTGGAGGCTCATCTGTTCTTAATGTCCAGGCTCATTGCCAGAACTTCCATCGGAGTCCCAACCAATTGAACTACTTGGCCGTCAGGTGGTAACGGAAGATCACAGGAAGGAGACTACATAAGGTCCTGCACAGATTGGTGCCAGGCTGTCAAGCAAGTGTTAATAAGTGGCATTAGGAGTCAAAAGCAAGCAGTGTGCTATGGGGCCAAGGGGATGGGGGGAATGGGGGTGATGGCAGTGGAAGGAGGCCCAAGGCTTCAGTTAGGCCTAAAGAAACACACCTGCTCCTCCTAGTCAGCAAGGAAATCTAAAGTAAAAGTTAAATATTTACCTCCTGAAAATCTACTTGCCCACAGTTTCCCTCCTGATAGGTTTGACCTTAAGGAGAAAGCCATCACTGCTCCCTACTCAGGCCTTGTACTAAAAAGATAGAGTGGGTCCCAATGATGCCACTGTGCTGAGATCTGTATATTTAAAGTAGGGCCCAGCTGCCTTCCTGCACATCCGTTTGCCTCCTCAAAAGGACAGGTTAATATTCTGACCTGTCAGGAAAGCAGGAGGATTGGAGGGAGCAAGTCACCCCCTGACCCTGGACCCTGGCCCCTGCCAAATTTCCGCAAGCTGGAGAGAGTTAAAATTGGAGCATGGCATTATACTTTGCTTTTCATTCTTTATAACTCCATTCACTCCCTCACACAGAAACAAAATGCAGCATAAGACACTTCCATATCTTGCCTTCTAAACTCTATTTTAAGGGATGTGCACAATTAACATTCCAAAATATATGCTTCTTCTGCTCCTCTCATTGTCCATTAGGAGGAGGTGGCTGAACCCAAAGCCTTAACTGAGCACCTTACAGAAGCATGTGTGTGTCACCTATTCCTACACGCACCAGCACAGATAGATCTGTTTTTTGATGATTTTTTTTATTCGTTCATAGGATGTGGTTGTCACTGGTTGGTCCAGAATTTATTACCCATCTCTAATTGCCCTTGTTCAGAGGACATTTAAGAGTCAACGACATTGCTGTGGGTCTGGAGGCACATATAGGCCAGACCAGGTACGGACAGCAGATTTTCTTCCCTAAAGTACATTAGTGAACTAGATGGGTTTTTACAACAATCGACAATGGTTCTATAAAATCAGTCGATGGGATTCAAACACGGGGGTCTCTGGAATACTAGTCCAGTGGCAATACCACTACACCACCGTCTCCCCTTAGGAGGCAGGCAGGCCCCAGCGATTTAAGGAGTGAACTCTCCAGTGGCAATGTGGAGCCAAGGCGGTGGCCACAGCTGCTGGGGGGTTGGGTGGGAGGAGGTTCTTCAATGGGATAAGGAGCTTACAGGAAGGTTACCTGGTGATCTTCCAATGTAGTGAGGACTGTTCTGAGGTGAGCAAAATGCCAGCAGGAATGTAAACTGGCCATTGATAGGCTAGTTAATTGAATTAATTAGCTGCCTGCCATTGGTTGGTGGGCACTGGAGCCCCTTCTGTTCCCGCCTTTGGAAATATCCCATGGCAGCTGAAGATGTAGGGCTTCCCTCACGCTGCGTTTTGCCACCATTTTACCAACTCTCTGGCCTCCCAGTCCATCTCAGAGGGCTGGTGAAATCCTGGCCTTTACTTCTAATACTCCGGGCATTGAGATAAAGTATTTGATGGATTTATTCGCTTGATGCTTTTGAGTCCCCTCAACTGTATGAATCTCAATTGGTTTACTTGTTGCTTCCTCAATGTCCTAGATCAAACTTTCAGCTCCCCAAGCCTTCAAATAATTTGTATCCTCTCTGAACAGTTTACACTCATTCGAAAACGCTCCTTGTATTGTTTACAAAGATAAGTCTTTCCTTTCCACATAAGTCGTTTAGCCAGTCATTGAGACAAAGTATCCTTCTATTCTTCTCCTAAAATCCTATGACAGAGACCACCACTCTTGCACGCTTGCTCCTAAATTCATCAATCAAGCTGCAGTAGATTTCTTATAAGTGAACAGACTTCTTGTCAATGATATCCTTATTACCAATATGTAAGTCATTAATAGTTCCCCAATCCCACTTTATCCTCATTCTTCTCTCATGCATGAAGTGCAAGTTACAGCTAACCACCACCTTCTCAAGAGCAATTAGGGATGGGCAATAAATTCTGATCTAGTCAGCGACACCTACATCCCATGACTGAATAAAAAAAAATGGTATGACCATGGAGCTCATGCAGTGGCCCTACCCCCTTCCACTCACCTCAATTCTCCCCTTCCACATTTCTGTTTTCAGATACCCAAGAATTGCCACCTAGCCAGCCACTACAGCCTCATGATGAAGGGCCACAGTTACACCTGACTTCTGATGAAGGAGCATGTCATTTGATCTGATGCACACCATGTATGGCACTGCATATACCAGAGGGTTGGGTTCTGCACATGGTGAGTCACCAGGAATGAGTGAGCTGCGCCCATGCCATGGGAGGAGGATAACTCATGTATCAGTTTACCAGATGCTGAAGTCCCAGATGAGTTCTGCTGCAGGGGATTCAAATGGGACTTTGATGGAGCAGCATGTTAGAGGATGCTGATCATGACGTACACAGAGTTGCTTGGTGCATTAGCAGGCCTGCCAGACAGCTTATAGTCAGTGGCTAGGAGCATGGATGTGTCCAGCTCCAACTTGGCGCAGGGCTTTGCACAGGGTTTGGACTCCATCTTTTCCAGCATGGAAGTGGTGGCCAATTTCATGGCAGCATTAATGAACCCACCTGTAATGTAGCATCTGGTAGTTAACATTTCAGCTTCCATTGCAAAATAGCAGAAACCACCTAATGTATCAATGCTACAGTGGAAGCTCAGATTGAGGTAATGAGATCCATGCCTGTTGCCATGCAGACTGAGACTGCTGCCAACATAGCTGGAAATGTCCACTCTCAAAGGGGCTTGCAGGTTCTCAGCATTCCAGCAATCTGTGTCCAAATTGCTATGATTTCTTAGGTACCTGCCTGGTGAAGTAGCAGTGGCTCTATAGTTTCTGAACCAGTTGTTTTCTCAGGATGACAGCATTTGTGCCAGCTCAGACAGCTGTCGCCTGTCCCAAGGTGGTGCAGTCCAAGTTGAGCTTTCAGGGTGCAGAGCTTGTCAAGATTCTCCTGCAAGGCCATCTGATGTCTCTGCCAATGAAGGTCAGCAGTGTTTCACCAGCCCTGCCACAGCCATTGAGATGGCACTGCATAGCACCACTGAGACAGGCATAGGCATTTGTAAGGCAGGCACTAAGAGAGTACACAAGTGTGAATTGTTCAATTTTGTATGTATTAATGGAAGTGTTGTTGGATAAAGTTGTTATTACATTTTTTTGTTGGTGGCTAGTATTTCATAATTTTGGCCACAAGGACACTGTGTGATGGTCCATAACAGAGGGAATGACAGGCAGAGAATTGTGGAGAAACTGTGATGTGTGTACCATCATAGGGAAACCGGAGTCTCAGTATCTGCTGACAGGCCGTCAGTCTGGAGCGATGTGGTTCTGAATATCTCCTCCCTGCCTCCTCCTCTTGGTCCTTCTTTCCTTCGTCCTCCTGAGGTGTTGTATGAATGCCTGTTGGAAAGGATGGTGCCTTCATTATAGCTGGGCTGGGGAATACACAGCAGACTAAGATGAACTTGGACACATGCTATGATGACTACTGGAGAGCATTCACCGAGTGGTCCAGGCTTCAAGGCACCAAAAGTTTTCTCCACAACATTCCTGGTGGCTGCATGGCTCTCATTTCAGACAGGTTGTTCTTGCATGGTTGAGTAGCAGAGGGGAGTCCTAAACCAGATGTATAATGGGCATCTTTTGTTGCTCAGAATCTAGACCCTGGTGCAAAGATACAAAAGAAAAAGGAAAACTTGCATTTATATAGCACTTTTCACAAGCACAGGATATCTTAATGCGCTTTACACTTTTGAAGCACTTTTGAAGTGAAATCACTGTTGCAATATTGGAAACTTTGCAGACAATTTGCACACTGTAAACTCCCACAAATAGCAATGTGATACTAACAGATAATCTACTCTTTTGATGTTGATTGAGGGGTAATTATTGGCGAGAACACTGAGGGCAACTCCCCTACTCCTTTTCAAAATAGAGCCATGGGATTTTTTTTAACATTTGAGAAGGTCCTATCTGAAAGATAGCATCTGCAACAATACAGTACTCCCTCAGTACTGCACTGGAGTGTTAGCTTGATTTTTGTGTTCCAGTCCTGAAGAACTTGAACCCACAAACTTCTGACTCAAAGGCAAGACTGCTAATAACTGAACCAGACCTGAAGTTGGCAGATAAAGTTGCCTGCCGCAGGATGTAGGCTTTGAGGCAGCTGCCGTAGTAGCAAGTATTTACCAAGAGGAGCTTCTGGTCATGATCCCACACCAACTGGACAACGTGGACATTACAATTACGGAACGTCTCCCAGTTAACGTGGGGCTCGCAGAGCCAAATGCGTACCATTGATTACACCCTGCAGCACTGGAACCCCACTAACAAAACCAAGAGAAAATGAAAGTAAAACCAAAACTTGTAATGTAAAGTTCTGCACTATGAATACTGTGGCAACAAGAGCTAGGGAGGAAGCTAGGAATGCTGTGATGAGTAAATAACCTCCTGACTCCCCAAAGCCTGTCCACCATCTCTAAGTCAGGAGTGTGATGGAATACTCCCCACTTGCCTGGATGAGTGTAGCTCCAACAACACTCAAGAAGCTGGACACCATCCAGGACAAAGCAGCCCACTTGATTGGCATGGCACCACCTTAAAAATTCACTCCATCCACCACAGGCATACAGGCAAACCCCCAATCTCTAACACTTAGAAGGGCAAGAGCAGATACATAGGAACACCACCATCTGCAATTTCCCCTCCAAGCTACACACAATCCTGACTTGGAACTATATTGTTATTCCTGTATTATCATGGGTCAAACACCTAGCACACCCTTCCTAACAGCATTATAGGTGTATCTACACCAGATGGACTTCCACCATCTTCTTGAGGGCAATTAGGGATGGGCAAAAAATGCTGGCCTAGCGATCCCATGAAAGAGTAAAAAAAAGAAACAGAATGGGGCCATGGGTTTTATGTTTGTTCATGGGATGTGTGTGTCACTGGCAAGACCAACATTTGTTGCCAATTCTTAATTGCACTTGAACAGGTTGTGACCTGAAATTATTGAAATCAATGTTGAGTCTGAAAGGCTATAAAGTGCCTAATCAAAAGATCAGGCTCATTTCTTTATGCTTACATACAGAGCCTCTGTGATCTCATTGATGCAGTAATAGATGTCGAAATGTTGTTAATGTCACCTACTCCCACCTGGAAGGAGCCACTGGAATAGAAATTTAGAGCAATGGTGACCTTGATGGCCACTAACAGCACCATTCTTGCCCTATTGTGAGACTATGCATCAGACTGTAGGAGGTGGCAGTTTAGTGACCAACTCCTTGTTGAAATGTAGTCCCCTCACATACAGCTCCAGTCTGAGATGGAGATAGAAGTGCTCTCTACAGGCACTTGATATCCAGGACCTTCTATTGAGACCCCTCCACCTCCCTCTGCACACTATTTCCCACCCTACCTATTCCAATTCTAAGCTTACTGCAGCCCAAGAGAGACTGCAGTTATAGCCCCCATAAATGCACTTTCTTGTGACAGGCCAAACAAATCCTCCAATCTCCTGATCAAGATCCAGCAAAAGTTCCTCAAAAATTCAAAACGTTAGAAAAATCCTGCAATAACACAGCCCACAGAACTTCCACTAATTTTGCAGCTAATAAGTCAAAAGCAGCTCACCTGGAGTCGTATGGTTAGCACTTTGATTAACACTGGTGGGGGTGCAGACATGTTCTGTTGGGAGCAATTACAAGAGATGTTAACTGCATGGTCCAAAATGGCAGATTGTGCGTCAAAACAGCTGTTTGATGTCATGAACTGCATGCCCATGCTAGCATTCTGTCAATTAGGGTGTGCAAGAAGTGACCAGAAATGTCCCGGCTGACCTTTTCCTAGTTGAAGGCTTCCAAAGTGCTGGCACAAGCGACAGAATTCAATTTCGCAACCTAAAAGTTTTGTGCTTCATATTCTGGATACTTTTTGTCAACATTATCATGTGCTTTTTGCTTCTCCTTTTGCTATGAAAATAAGAGCACTATTTTTTAAAAGGTATTTTCCCTGGTTTCTGCTTTGCAGTTTCCCAGCTGAGAGGTTTGTGGATAAATTGCTCCCCAGCCTGTGCCAATGCTGCTTTCAGTCTAGATATGAGGGAAACCTCTGGTTTTCTCTTTCCCCGCATGCCGCTTCTGCCATGCATTGTCTATAATACACTCAGCAGCCGGTCCCAGCAACATGACCAGTTTTTCGCCACGATTCCGAGGAAATCCTAAACCCTAAATCCTGCCTCTGCCTCCGCCCCCACGCACAGCACTCCCAATCTTCATAGGGGCGGGACTGGAATCAGGCCAGGGTTTGCGCATGCACATTTTACGGAGGCAGCTGGGCATTTAAATCATCAACTGCCTCCACTGCAGTGGGATTATGGTAGGTCAGGAGTGTGAAAGCCAATGTGTGCAGATTAGACCAGATAAGAGCTGCTCTGAGCCTGGTGGATTCATTTGGTTAGCTAGAGTACCACTTTGGAGAGGTAAGCTACTTCTTTAGATATGGTCCAGGGACACTTTTGTGGGAGGTAACGCACCCTTTGGAAGAGGAAAGGCATCCTTGGGATTGTTAAAAGTAAGCATGATTGTGCATAAAACGTGCATAAACTCATTGGAACTGTCAAACTATCAAAGAACTGTCAAAACTCATTGGAACTGTCAAAACTGTCAATGGATTTAACTCTGCTGATCTTTAAATTTAAAAAGCAATCTGGCATTCAAAAACATCAGGTTTGTACCAGTATTTCATTCTGTCTGTTGGCATAAGGGGCCATGGGGATGGGTAGAGGGGTATGGGTTGGCATAGGGAATATGGGGCCTTGGGGGTTGGGTAGAGGGGCATAGGCTGGCATGGGGAGCTTGAGCAGCCATGGGAGTTGGGTGGGGAGTTATGAGATGGCATCAATTGGCATGATAGGGTATGGGGAGTATATGGTGTGGGCTGGAGGGCTTTTGTTTTGTTTAAAACATTTTAAAAATAAGTTAAACCAAGTGCCAGAGCTCAGAAGCAGGCCTTCCGCCTAGCCTGCCTCCATACCCAGCAGCCTGCGCACTCGTCCCGAGTGTGGCAGGCCCAACCTCCAGCCCACCCTCCTGGAGCAAAATTCAGAACTACGGGGCTGCTATCTTTAAAGGTCAGCTTCACAAAGCCAGGAATTCTCCCGACTTTGTAAACCTGGGAGCGAAAACCTGGGCCTAGAACTGGGAACTCGGCAAGTGTTAGGTATATTCTAATCTAGATATATTGCAGTGAACTATTCTAATATTCAGTGACACCTGTTGGGCAGTAAACATAACTGGCATTTATGACTGGTCCATGAATTAGTATAGGGTGTAAATTGTTCTTTTCACAAATTACATCTGAAATTTAAACACAAGTGTAGGACAATAAATAATGTGCTAAGAGGATTTTTTAATTTTATCACTGTGTAAATGGGTGTGTTTTGAATGGATTAAAATAAGGTCCGACGTGCCCGTGAAAAGTAACTGTTCATGTTTAGTTAAACAATTGAAGAGTACTCACTGTCCTTGTGGACAATTGAAATTTAATTTGCTCGAGGGAAACAAGGGTACAAATCATGCTGGAGTGGGGCACCTCGTGACTATAAAACCTCCAGTTCAAAAATATATTTCCCTGTAACCTACTGGAAGTATCAGTATTTAATGGGGATCTCCAATGAATATGTCATTATTTTATTTGTACCTCCAGAGAGTGTGTCCGTATTTATTGGGGCTCTGGTGGATTGTTGCAATGTTTATACTCTTTCTGAGTCAACCAAATAAACGAAAGCAACAAAATCAGGGGTAAAATAAACACAGTCCCTAAGTTAGATCAGCTGTAAAAAAAAACAAAGACAAAGTTTAATGGAAACTTACAAAACCTACTGGAAGTACAAGGACAATGGGGCATCTATTAATGATTGTCAGGACCAATAGTCCATCCCCTTAACCAATGAGATTTAAAAATTGAGAAATAAACTGAAGAATAGTGGAGTAGAAGGAATTAGAATGAAATAAGATACAAAAAGAGAAATAAAGCAAGGTTGGAGGAAGATAGAGAAATAATTGTCAGAAAGGAAAACTATGAAATTCTAAATTTGATTTTTTTTTCAATCTCTGAAGAATTTACTACATGCATTCATGAAACTCAACAGTTTAAACATTTCCCTTTCTGGGCTGGTGGCTTTGATTGGTATTGTATTAACAATTATTTTGTCATTAAAAGTTTACTTATGCTGTTGAGTACCAGCTCTCATTTTCTGCTCTGAGTTTAATTCAACTTCAGTTTGCAAATCATACAGGTTTTTAAAATAACGGGGAGGCTAAAGGCGCAATGCCGTTTAGTTGTGGTAAATGGTGAAATGGAATGCATTGACCAACAAGTAATGGCAAGTTGAATCCACAGTGTTTTTCTTCTTTGCCTGAGTTGGCCACTTTACAGCATACATTATGAGTTTTCCATTACTTTGGCAGCAATATTTGGACTACAACAATATTTCAACCTCACTTTTTTACAGAATTGGAATCAAACAAGCTTAAATAGATTAGCAAAACTTTCTTTCACAAAGTTGAGTCTTTTAATTAATATGTGAGATTTTAATATTTTATCATATTTCCGTTAATGTAAGAAACCTTGTAGTTTACAGAGAACAGATCCTGAACAAGTTGACCAATCTACTGGTGGTTTGTATCCTTTGTTGTCTCTTGACAAGGTCCAACAAGAAATTAACAGACTCTGCATGGAAGAAGATAATAAAGTTCAATTCTCAACAAATTCTCTGGTTTCAAGCGTTGGTCAAGCTCAAGATGCAAACATATTAATAAAGCAGAAATATCCTGACAGTACTGTCAAATGCAGAATGGGGTCTGAAATGGGTGGCCAATCACCTTGCGTTTGTAAAAAGACTGAAATCGCTTCCACCAAAATCCCGGACCAATCTAAAGCAAACAGAGGACAGGTCACTACTTTTGAAAGTTTGTTTGATAGCCAGCATTTGGTTTCCCAAAACAGTGACAGGAATAACAAACGTGAACTTAACAAAAGATTTAAAGTTGGAGCACAGTTTAATGCACATGGTATGTCAACAGTGACAACTACAAATAAGGAAAAGCAAAAGAATAATATGGAGAAGATAGATAAAAATGCAGTATGTACTTCATCTATTCATGAAGAAGAAAATATATTTCTGTTTAGTCGTGATGACTGTACCTATTTTCAATCACATCAAAATAAAACATTTAAAGAGTATATTCCAGAGACTTCCTACAATGGGGGTTACTTAACATTTACATCTGAGACAGGACAATATCCAATAAAGACTGATCAAGATCGGCATAAGGATTTCTCCTTGGTCAAACTAATTGATTTACGTGAATGTACCAATTCCACTTTTGATTACCAACAAACAATGCAAACTATTCAAATGAGAGTTATAGGTCATTGCCTACAACCAAAGCATTCTTCAAGAATGAAAATATATCCTAATTTAGTGCAAGATATCGTAAAACGTCCAGTATTATCAGCTCATTCTGAGAAAATGCAGAGTTCCCAAATGATCAAACCATCCAAAACAGGACGACCAATTGCCTTGCACTTTCAACCTAAAGACACAGTAAGGACTAATATTCTGTCAATAATTAAAATGCTATGTTCTGTCATTAGAAGATCAAAAGTTGTTGTTTTAGCAGAATTATTTATTCCTGGGTCATATTTTCTGCAATATGAATTTAGTGCAGATTGCTTTTAAATTTGTTGATATATGTTGTGTAGAATTGCAAACCCAAACCTAATTTTAGGAAATGAACATTATGGGCAGAATTTTCTGGCTGATGTGCGGGTGGTGGAGCCCGCATGTCAGCGTTTAAAATGTCACATGCTGACGTCAGGCGAGCATCCCAACATCAGCGCGCGGCATCGCAATATATAGGTGGGCGGGCACACGTTAAGTTAAGGCCCTTAACTCGGCAATTGAAGCCGATTTTGAGGAGCCCGTGCAATCTTCACCTCGGCGCATGGGCACAATGGGCAGGCGGGTAACTGATATTTTAACAAACCTCATCCTCGGGCGGGATATGTGGGCTCAGAGGGGTTATTAATGTTTTATCTGAAGTATTTAATGCAGGAAGTGTTTAAACTTGCCTGTGTGATTGTTACCAGTTCAGATCGATTTCCAACAGCTTTCTCTGTACTTTGAAGCTTAAGCCCCCCAGTCTGCAGACAGTAATCTTTATCGGGCCTGCAGCTTTCTGGAGTCCTCCATTTAGCCTGGGTAAGGGTTCTGACATCGCCACTGGAGGCAGCTCCTCTGAGGAGGAAGGGAGGGATAGAATAAGGAGGAGGCCAGGAGTGACAATCAGCCTCCGGGGAGCCACCTTTGGGAGGTCAGGCGCAGGCATAGGGGGTGCAGGGCTAAGAAGTTGTCCAAGGTGGAAGGGGCCGCAGAAGATGCCACTATCCTGCTGCCAGGGTTTACAGGCGGCAAAGCAGCTACCTCAATATGACTGAGGAGCAGTGCCGAAGTAGGCTCCGTCTGTCAAGGGGGACAATGAACTATATCTGTCAGATGATTGGCCCTGAGATCTCCCCTAACTGTGTGGGTGGACACCCCATGCCAGCGGCTCTGAAGGTCACAGTTGCCCTCCACTTCTATGCATCTGGCTCCTTCTAGGGCTCGGTGGGTGATCTTTGCCGTGTCTCCCAATCAGCTGTCCACACTTGTGTCAAGCAGGTTACAGACACTCTGTTCAGACGTGCATTGACCTTCATCCACTTCTGCTGCAACCAGGCAAGTCAGGCACAGCAACCCAGAGGCTTCACGGCATTGCTGGCTTCCCTCGCGTCCAGGGTGCAATAGACTGTACACATGTGGCCATCAAGGCACCAGCAGGTGAGCCCGGTGCCTTCGTCAACAGGAAGGGCTTCCACTCCATGAACGTGCAGATAGTGTGTGACCACAGGATGCTGCTTCTACAAGTCTGTGCAAGATACCCAGGCAGCTCCCATGACGCCTACATCCTGAGACACTCCCAGGTGCCAGGGCTCTTCAGTGCTCCGGCTCGGCTGGATGGATGGCTGCTGGGTGACAAGGGCTATCCCCTCAGAAGGTGGCTCATGACGCCTCTCCGCCATCCAAGAACAGAAGCTGAGCAGCGCTACAATAGGAGCCACACCTCCACCAGGGCTGTGGTGAGGGAACAATCGGTCTTCTCAAGATGCACTTCAGATGCCTGGACCACTTAGGGGGCGCACTCCAGTGCCCCCCAGATCGTGTCTTGGTGATAGTGGTTGCATGCTGCGTTCTCCATAATCTTGCACTGGAAAGGAGGGACGCTGTGGAGGATGAAGTCGTTGAAATAGTGGCTGCGGCTGCACACGATGAGTCCAGCAGTGAGTCCGAGGATGAGCATTCACTGGGAAATGCTGACCTAGGCATACTCCAGGGAGGCAGGGACAACCAGGAGGCTTTAATCCAATGAGCCTTCAGTTAGCACACTACAGATGGACCTTTAGGACAAGCCTGGGCTGTAGGCTCAATACTCAACACCTCAGTGCAAAATCTTCCAGGTTAGGAACAGTTGCTAAGGGCCTTATTAATACAGCTGAATGTCCAACAAAGCACGCATAACATTTTTAAAACCATCCACATGCAGAAGAAAAGATGAACCCTCAGCCATGGTCACATGTCTGAATTTAATATGTCAAGCAAACAAACTTATGCAAAAAAAAAAGACAATAGTGTTACAAATCAGAACAAATCATAAAGACCTCATCTTGGGCCAACACAAAAGCACCAAAGATAAACCCTTGGTGTGCCTAAGGTGCCTTATGTTTACATTTCCAGATGCTACATCTTGGTGCTGCCCCATTGCTGGGAGTGGCATCTGAGACATGCCTGCTGACCCTGCTGTCCTGTTGGCCTCGATTACCTTGGCGGTCGACCTCTGGCCCATGAAGCCTGTGTTAGCCCCGCCTAAGAGGGAGCTGCCAGTTCCACAGCTGGCATCTCCCCAGTCGTCACAGCCTCAGCGGATGCTGCGGTCACTGGGAGAGGGGTGGAGGAGATGCTGCCCTCATCCGGAGCGCCCTGAGAGGTGCCCGCAGAGATGACAGGCAGCTGTTGCGCTGACGTGAGGTCGCTTCGGACCTCCCTGCTCACCTTGGACGGATGGTCACCGAGCTGGGGAAGTTGATGCCCAAACCATCTCCCACACTGACAATGACCAGCTGAGCTCAATGCCTATGTGAATGCTTGCTGGTCAGAGCGCATCCCCAGGAAGCCCTGATGGGTCTCCTGGAGGAGCCTCTCCACGAGAGTCACCACTCTCTCCATGGAGGACGCAGGGCACTCAGACATGTGGCTCATTAATTCAGCAATTGTTCACTGAGACTCCTCCACCATGGACACCAAGCCAAGCATAGCCTCATGTATCTCCCCTAGATGCTCCCGCACACCTGGCCATGTTTCCTGCACCTGCTGTGTCGTGGACGACTCCAGATGCACATCATCAAGCACTGACTGAGTATATGCCTAGTCCCCTGCAGTCCTCCGACTGCTGGTGCCAAGGCACTCTCTGTCTCTGCCAGCTCCTCCAGCAACTGTGAATTGCCCTCACCGCTGTGCCCCAGGACACTGGTCGATGTTCTAACTCCCACCGAGGTGCTAGCATCTGCGCTGGTGCCTGCCTCACAGACATGGTGTGACACTGGTGAGACTCCAGGGCCTTCAGGTGTGATATGGGGCCTCTGCTGCTCCTCCTCCCGGCCCTGCCCCGCTGATGCTGAAAGGAAGAACAAGGACATTGGATCAGTTAACGTGGAGACAATGTCAATCTGCATCCCTATCCCCTGGATTATTATGCGCTCATCCTTCCATAAGCAATGGTCAAGCCATGTTGCAAAGGTAAATCATTTAACATTCAGCACTGCTATGGCTGTTGGGAGAACAATGCTGACCTTACTGTTGGGCATAAATACCTGCCCGTGGCACCCTAGCCTCACCAACAGCAGTGGACCTGGGCGCATGGCTTCCTGTTCGAACCGGCTAAGAATAGCTAACTGCACCTGGCCCCAGCCAGTCCTCGCACACTCTACCATGTTATGAGCGTCCTTCTCCTCAAAATGAGAGGCGAGCATTGATTAGTGCAAATTGCACATGGACTCTTTTCGCACATGGCCCACCCCAACCAGAGTGGGACATTTCAGGGTTCCAGTGCTTCCTCACCCCGCTGCTGCTGAACACTCACACAAAGATGCTAGGGCTGTACCCCAACCCCCCCACACCCCCCTTGGCCACATGCTGCCTACATCACATTAGCCACCACATGGCATATCCTTCCATAGCAAGGAGGCGCAAGCACGTGGAGCGCAGAGGGCAGCAGATGGTTTGTTGTCCCGCCACCTTGAAGCTCCCCTCCCAGCATGTCATCACCCTGACTTGGACATGTCCTGGAGTTCAAGCACTGCGCCTAGGCGCCGCTCCTCCAGGTTGCCCCCTGGGCACAGAACCCATCTCTTCACCACCCTCTCAGGCTGACCTCGGCATGGGCAATATCTACTGGCCCACCCAGCAAAGGACACATACCGTCAATGATTCAATGCATTCACTACACTTAGAATTGGGTGGGGAGGGGGTGGTGTGGGCAGCAGGGGGTAAGATGACCTGCTGGGTTAAATGCCCAATGCCAACATGGTACTCACCCTACCAGAGCAAAACAAGTCATTGAAGCGCTTGCAACACTGGATCCAGGTGCGCTGCACCACGTCGCGGGAGCCCACCATCTCTGCCACCTCCTGCTGGGCAAGTTTCATCATGTTGGCGGGGGCCTCCTTCTCCCGTCCTGGGGTACCAGCACCTCCCGCCATACTGCCACATCCTCGAGGAGGGCAGCAAAGCAGTCATCCGAGAAACAAGGGGTACACTGGCCCTACCCTCCGGCCAGGCCTGCCCCGATGGCCTACCCTCCAGCCTGGCCTGCCCCGATGGCCTACCCTCCGGCCAGGCCTGCCCCGATGGCTTACCCTCCAGCCTGGCCTGCCCCGATGGCCTACCCTCCGGCCTGGCCTGCCCCGATGGCCTACCCTCCGGCCTGGCCTGCCCCGATGGCCTACCCTCTAGACTTGCGTAACCTCCATTGCCCCTCTGCACAGCCCTTCACCCAGCCATTGAGAGCAGCCTTTCCAAGGCTGTCAGGGCCTTTCTTTATGCAGGCTACCGGGTCGCCATTGGACCTGGCAGGCTGAGCACACCCGCTGCCGCCCGCCCACTCCCGCTATGCACAGGAGTCATGAAATACACTGGGTGGGCCTTATTTGGCCCGCCCACATAAAATGGCAGCGCAGACTTGATTGTAAGCAACGATTGGGTCCGCTCCTGCCCCGCCATCCAGCTAACCAGAAAATTCAACCGATAGGGAAGAATTTTTGGGTCAGCGAGCGGGGGCGGGGCCTGCTCACTGACACATAAAATGACACTGGGTGACGCTTGGCGGGCGTCCCGATGTCACCACGCATCATTTAGATTTTCAGTTCGGCTCCGAGTTGGCTACATGCCCACTGAACTGTCAAAGGCCTATTAAAGCCTGTCAAAAACTAATTGAATTGATAAAATGAGCTGCCCATCCAACTTTAATGGGCAGGCGAAGAGCTCGGGTGGCCTTCGCATTTTTCATGGAACCTCATCCACAGGCGGGGTGAGGTTTCGTGAAGTGTTTAAAAACTCAATAATTTTTTTTAATTCATTGACATGTCCCAGCTCATGTGACATGAGGGGACATGTTTTAGAAATTTTTAATTTCTTTATTTAAATGTTTAAACCATAAACTAATCTCCCTGAGATAGCTCTGTGCCTCAGGGAGATTTCTGCGTTCTTTCACACAATATGCCACGACTCAGGGAATCCCCCCGCCCACAAAGGGAGCGTTCAGCGCTTCCAGGTGCGTGTTACGCTGGGTGGGCCTTAATTGGCCAGCCCACGTAAAATGGCCCGCTCCTGCCCAGCCCCGCACAGCCCCCCCAACAGGGGAAAAATTCTGCCCGTGGAAATTGCTGATTTTTGCCTCGGATCATGGAGATTGATATTGTGGAATATTCTCAGGTCCAAAGGATATAACCAGTGCTGGTTGACAAAATGCATTGCAACCAGTGCTGATTGTCTTGTATTGTCACTGTTACCAGCAAATATAGTGCAATGAATCCAGTGCATTAGTTACTTTTCTATTGATAGTCATCACTGCACAGTAAAAGGAGGAAAGTCATTTTCAGAATGATACATGGTTTAGTTATTCCTTTAGTAAATTTCATTAGGAAGAATTGCTTTATGTCTATTGCGGAATAAAATGTTCCTTTGCTTTTTTTGGTAACTGCTGCAGTGACTTCCGTGTTACATTTACATTATAGGATACAATTGCAAAACCCATTGAACTTCAGAAGAAGGTTAATGCAGCTGTGAATATCCATCAGCTATTCTCAGGATATGCCCATCAGGAACATTTTGTGGAGTTTTTAGCAAGTCAGAGTACGAAGAATTTGAAAAAATGGGAGAAACATTTGCAGTGGCAGTGGTATGGTCTGAATAGATAAGTTTAGTTAAGTTAAAGATGCTATGTAAATGCAGGTGTTATTGTCATCTATATTTAGTTATTTTACATTAAGTATGTGCATGGAAGCTTTTGTCTATATTATTCCAGCAGATTGCTAGAAATACAGCCTCTTTTTTCCGATAAGTTTCTCTTGCGATGCTTCCATTTCCCATCAGCATCTCAATTGTTTAAAAATTAATAGTTTACTATCAGTAGGGATAACTGGTTGATATTCCGTACCTGAGATTGGTCTCTATTAAACAGGAAAAAACAAGAAACATTCTGACTGAACCATATTTCTGAAATGTTGGCATGTGAGTTGCAGACCCCATTTAAGACTACTATTTCAACATTTCCTATGGATTCCCATGTTAAAATGTTCACTTTGTGTAATGTCAGTAGTGGTGTTCTAATATCATATTCACTGTTATTCTTATGACCTACCCATCATAACTTACCATAACACTACAATGTGATGGTGTAGTATTATTGTAGCTTTTGTTTTGTGTTCAATCAAGTTTAGAAAGTGTATAGGTTGAGTAAAAAAGTGTCAATTTCTATTATTAGCACATAATGTTGCTAAGGCTGGAAAATTGCAGCTATGAAACAAGATCGGACAGGCTAGGGTTGCTTTCCTTAGAACAGAGGCTGAGGAGTGATCTAATGAAGGTGTACAAAATTATGAGGGACCTAGATAGGGTGGACAGGAAAGACCTGTTTCCCCTAGGTGAGAGGTCAATTACTAGGGGGGCAGAGATTTAGGGTGATCGGTATAATGATTAGGGGGGACATGAGGAAAAACCATTTCACCCAGAGGGTGGTGGGCATCTGGAATTCACTGCCTAAACTGGTGGTTGAGGCTGAAATGCTCAACTCCTTTAAAAGGTACCTGGATCTGTACCTGCAGTGCTGTTCCCGGCAAGGCTATGGACCAGGTGCTGGAAAGTGGGATTAAAATAAGCGGCTAGTTGCTTTTTTACCTCTTTTTTTGGCTGGCGCAGATACGATGGGCAGAATGGCGTCTTTCTATACTGTAACTTTTCAATGGTTCTATGGTTCGATATTGATAAGCGATGAGTAGGATGCAATAGTTACTGACCTGATTTCATGGCCAGGCCTTATAAGAGGAGAGGGGCAGTAGATTAGAAATCTTATACATTGCCAAGTCGGAACTGGAGCCCTTAGGGAAAGTGAGGAAGGGAGGTAATCCTGGATGGGCAGGAATCACAGGTAGAATGAATTTTGTTGGTCAAGGGAGCCTGTTCTCATACACAACACACAGTTCAATGTTGCGTGTGGGAGTGCTGACTGTTTTAAGTCCTGCGTGGACTGCAGTTCAAGAAGGCAACTCACCACCACCTTCTCAGGGGCAGTTAGGGATGGGTAATAAACGCTGGCCCAGCCAGCGACGCCCACATTCCATGAATGAATAAAAAAAACTTAGAAATTGTATTAGGCAAGCCTTGGATAAGAAGAAAGCAAAAGTTTTTTTTTTAGAAAAGTTTCACTACCATTTTATTTACACTGAGGGAGAGATAATAGTATGAAATTTACTCCAGTGTTAATTTCCTCATTTAATTTGAGTGCATTTTTTTTTCTGTAGTGGGTTTGTTTTGAACCAAAGGGAAAAACTCTTTTGTGTATGTTTTGTGAGAGTTTGAGATGTAAATGTTCTAGTAGCTGACACCTGTGAGACTGTGCCAGGCAAGACCAGAATCAGATGTAACAATAGATCTTCCTTATCCTCCTTAGAAACTTCAATGCTCAAGCTGTATTTTTAAATCAGAGGCAAAAGAAATGTCATAAATCCTGAAAAGGCCAGGTAACCTAAGTTGGGGAATGGAGAAAGGCAGGTTAATGTTTTAGGAACCATCCTTTGTTAAAACTGCCATCATGTGACCGGAAAAGCCTTTTTTTATATATGAGTGGGAAGAATTTGGCAGCATTCTAGAAAAGTTTATTTCCATTTTTAGCAGATTAACCCTTTAAGTAACTCTTCTATAAAATAATGGACAAAAGACAGTCACAATGAAAGTGCTAAACTTTGCTTTGCTGACATCTTACTGATCTCTGGACTAATTTTTCAATAAGTCATTTTTAGGTGGGAGCTGTGGAAAATTCAGAGGAAATTTAAACAACTACACAAAGTTGCAGACATTTCCTGACTGGGAATGAATGACTAATAAAAAGAAATATATGAAGGATAATGTAAGTAGCAAGGTCTTTCAGATCTTATGGAAAGAAGAACATAAAATTTACATGTTTTATTTTACGTATTTTATGTTTGTATTTGTTATTACAACAAGAGGGATACAAGAACATAAAAATCCAACAAGAAAGGTGAATCAACTGTGTCTAACAAAAAGTTAGATTCCACCAGATCAAAGGAAGTGGCTTATAATGTTGCCATAAAAAATAGTAAGCTCAAGGATTGGGAGCAATTTAGAATCCAGCAAAGGAGGACAAAGAAACTGATAAGGAAAAAGAAAATAAGAATGTAAGATAGCGAGAAACGTAAAAGTGGGCTGTAAAATCTTCTTTAAGTATTTGAAAAGGAAAATATTAGCAAGGACAATTGTGGGTCCATTACAGGCAGATCAGGAGAATAGGTACTAGGGAGCAAAGGGACTCGTGAAAATGAGGAACTGAAAGAAATTAGTATTATTAGAGGTAGTACTTGAAAAATTAATTGGATTGAAGGTTGATAAATCCCCTGGACCTGATGAGCTACATCCCAGAGTGTTGAAAGAGGTGGATATAGAGATACTGGATGCATTGGTAGTTATCTTTCAAAATTCTATAGATCCTGGAAAGGTTCCTGCAGACTGGAAAGTAGCACTATTTAAGAAGGGAGGGAGATAAAAATTGGAGAACGATAGACCTGTTAGCTTGATGCAAGTAGTCGGAAAAATGTTAGAATCTATTAAAAAGGATGTGATAAATAGGCAGTTGGAAAATAATGATATGATTGGGCAGAGTCAACATGGATTTATGTTTGACAGGCCTGTTGGGGTTTTTTGAGGATGTTATTTATAGCATTGATAAAGAAGAACCATTGGGTGTGGTATATTTTGATTTTCAGATGACTTTTGATAAGGTCCCACACAGGAGGTTAGTAAACAAAATTAGAGCACATGGAATTGGGGGTGATATAGTGGCATGGTTGAGAATTGGTTAACAGAGAGAAAATAGAGAGTAGGAATAAACAGGTCTTAGGTAGGCAGGCTGTTACAAGTGGGGTACTGCAAGGATCAGCACTGGGGCCACAGTTGTTCATAATCTGCATCAATGATTTGGATTTGAGGACCAAATGTAATATTTCCAGGTTTGCTGATGACACAAAACTAGGTAAGAATGTAAGTTGTGAGGAGGCTTCAAGGGCAGGTTAAGTGAGTGGGCAAAGACCTGGCAGATAAAAATATAATCTGAATAAATGTGTAGTTGTCCACTTTGGTAGAAAAAACTGAAAGGCAGAGTATTTTTTAAATGGTGAGAGATTTGTAAATGTTGATGTCCAAAGGGATCTTCGTGTCCTTGTTCATGAATCACTAAAAGCTAGCATGCAGGTGCAGGTAGATGATCAACCATGATCTAACTAAATGGCAGAGTAGGCTCAACAGGCAGAATGGCCTACTCTTGCTCCTATGTTCCTATGATGCAGGGTAAGATAAATCAGAAAAAGAAAGCTTATGACAGTCACCAAAAAAAATGTTAGAAAGTCTAGAGGGGTATAGAAAGTACAGGGATGAAGTAGAAAAAGAAATCAGGAAAGCAAAGATAGGATATGAAAAAATATTGGCAGGTAAAGTCATGGAAAACCCAAAGGCGTTTTATCAGTACATCAAGAGCAAGAGGAAAATCAAGAAAACGGTAGCGCTATCAGGGATGTACAAGGTAACTTTTGCATTGATGCAGATGTCCCGCATGGCAGACTGGTCAGAAAAATAAAAGCCTATGGGATGCAGGTGAATGTGGTGAGTTGGATCCAAAATTGGCTCAGTGACAGGAAACAAAGGGCAGAATCATCCCAGATTTGGACAAAGTACGCTAATGGATGCGAAAATATCTTTTTACCCGCCGGCCAGAATGACGGGTTTTCGCTCCATATTGCCCCATTCCTAGGCTCATTAATAATGCACTCACAGGAAACATGCCGGATTGCTGGCGGACAGGATCAGATTTTCCTGCCCCACCATGACCTTAGTGCTTCCTTGCTCCAGACGCCATATTTAAAGCACACCAGACCACATGCCTACTTCATGCCTGCAGACCAGGATTGTTCCAGGTGACAGATGGCCCCAAAAGCCCAGAGTGAGGAAGTGCTGAAGTCAAGGCGGGGTGGGCAAATCCAAGTCTGCCTGGCAGTGATCCGGCATGTTTCCCATGAATGCATTATTAATGAGGATGGACGTGTTGGGAATGGGACAAGACAGTGCGAAAACCCATTATTGCAGCCGGTGGGTAAAATGACCTATTCCCCCAAATTTAGTGATGCTTTTCTGGGGCGCCTGCTGGATGCAGTGGAAGGCCGTTGTGATGCCCTCTACTCCTGCTCTGGCCTCAGGAAGTCCACCAGCGTCACCAATCTGGCCTGGCAGATGGTGGCAGCGGCATTGAGTGCCACTGGAGCGCAGAGGAGGTCAGCCATCTAGTGCAGGAAGAGGATGAATGCTCTCATCCATTCTACTAGGGCAAGTCAGCACTCTCAACTCACACACTCCCAAACCCATCACACATCCACAGGGATCTCACACCTCAAAGAACAACACCACTAACTCTCATACACACCCTCATCTCCATCAGGCTCATATCCTCTGGAGCTCGGGTCCTCATTTTGTCCATGTCTCCGCTCACCACACAAACATTCCACAGGAGCTGGCTCACAACAGCAGAGAGAGGCCTATCACTCACTTTGAGGAGTGTGCCATCGTACTAACTGATGAGGACATGGACCGTGCCAGTGGCGATGGTGAGGTTGATGGTGAACACCCACGTAAGGATCCTACACCACATCATCCCTCTCTCAACACAACTGTGAGTGCTCTCTCTCCTGCCTTTGACTCTGCTGCCATGCACTAATTATCTCTCCTTTGGATCACAGGAAGCTGCGCCGAGTGACCGACGCCCTCAGGCAGCCAGCCCTTCAGCTCCACCCAGGTCCTCAGCTCCAGTCAAGAGGACACCTCCTTCATTGAAGAACTGGAAATGAGCAGCCTGGAAGACCCTTCACAGCGCTTACCAACACCCCCCACTAGCACAGAGACACACACCTCAGTGGGACCTAGATCTAGAGCAGGCTCAGGTTCACAATCTGGTGGTCACTGCACGGACACGTCCACAGCAGGAGGATGCAGGTTCAGCCGAGCTTCCCGGCGCTCGGAGGACTACAGGGGAAGAGGTATCCATGAGGTCCGAGTCAGATGATGAGCCTCTGGATATGGCCTTCCAACTCATCCTGGAGAGTTAGCAGAAGGTGTGGGAACATTATACAGAGCTGTTGGAAGCCCTCAAGAGAGTGGCACATGAGTTGGAGGAGTGCATCCGGCTGCTGTCTGATGAAGTAGTGCTGACCTGTGTGTGTATGGAGGCCTCCATGGGAAAGATGGAGGACGCCATGGAGGTCCTGGTCCAGCAGAATATGGAGATGTGTGCAGACCTGCACTCCATCGCAGTAGTCATGTGTGAATTCCTGCAGTGGCAATGCGAGAGGGAAACCAGGCACCTCTATGTCCCTCCTGGCACTTCTTACCCTCAAAGAGTCAGGCCAGGACCCTCAGCCACCTGAAGGGAGATTCAGCAGCAGCTGGACACCTCTGGGTCATCCACTTAGGAATCTCAGAGGCTGGCCTCTCCCTCCGAGTCCCTTTTGCCTGTGATCCCCTCAACCTCATCCTCTGTCATCGCAGAGGGAGCAGCTGGCCCACAGGAGGACAGCCAAAGCAAGCTGGGGCCATCAAAGCCTCGGCTCTCCAAAGGATGCATGTTGAAGTCATCCGAGGCAACAGGGCCAACCATTGCACAGGCTGTCTCCACCCCTGCTGTGGATGTCAGGGCAGCACCTAGAAGAAGTGGTAGGCCTAGAAAAGTTAAAGAATTCTGAAATAACATGGTTGCACAGGTGAACACATTATGTCACTTTCTAATCTGAAAATATATTCACTTTCACTGAATAATGTATAATGTTGTTTTTCAGCTTCATTGTCAGGCTTCACGAGTCCTCCCCCTGCAAATCCCTACTAGCAATTCAGCTGTACGGAGCTGGATGATGAGTGATTCTGGAGGGAGAACTGTGTGTGTGACAGTGTCTTTCGGAGCCTTGTGCAAGCACTCACCCACGCACACGGAGCCTTCCTCTTTCACACTCATCTCACTATCCTGAGCATTTTCAGTGCTGCCTGCTGGGGTTCCCTTTCAGTTTTCCATCTGAGTTGCACTTCGCCCACCCACTGATCACACTCCCAAGATGCACCTGTGCCCGTCCAACATAAGGCTCCGCTCACTTTCAATTTTGACAATGATGGTTGTAGTTAGATTTTTGCTCAACTCCTGTGTCCTTTCCCCTTCTGCAGTCACCCATGTCCTTTCCCCCATCACTGTCCCCCTGGCATCACCTTTCAACTCCCCACTGCCACCTACCAACTTGCCTATCCAGGATGTCCAGGTGAATGTGCATGTTCCCTACCTTCCTGAGAGTCCCACCCTCATCCACATTGACCTCCCCGATCTCCTCCTTCGCACCCTCCAGAGTCCATGTCTGCCTCCGAGTACCCACTGAACACATTCGCCATCCCTTTTACCACTACTGATGCACCCTCACCAGCTCTCTCTGCCCTTCTCGGACTCACCATTCTGCCCTCATTTTTCTCCCCATGAGGCAGTCATGGCTCCACAGAACGCCCCCCTTGCACATTCACCTTGAGAACCCCCAGCCTTTACTCCCTCCTCCACCTTTACTCCTTCCACCGCTGGGACTCCTTCCCCACTCTGAACTTCATCTTCCACCTGGACACCATCCTCCGTGGCCCCCCTCCCCGCCCTGCCCCCCTGGACACGTTCTTCCCCCTGGACTCCTTATCCCTCTGAACTCCTTCCCCTCTCTGATCTCCTTCCCTCACACCTTCCTCCCATCTTACACCCTACTCCACACTTGCCACAATCTCCCATTTACACCGTCCTCTCCCGCTCCAACCTCAACCACCGCCAACACCCCCTCCACCCCCCCCACCCCGGTACATCTTCCTCTCCCACCCACAGCTGAACCTTTTCCTACCTCGTCCCCCTTGCCGTTCATCTGTAGCAGCCCATAGCCAAGACCGTGATGTTCCGAAGGAGACCTGAGACATCAGCGGAGACTTCAACCTTCCATGAGCTGCTTTGAAATGGTGCCATGTCCATGAGAATCCACCCTACGGGTGATGAATGTGTTCCCCCAGGATCCAGTAGCTGTAGGGCTGCAGTATCTTCTGTTCCTCAGATATCCGCGATCTGAGCAAGGTCCTAACGGTAAGTTCTGGCTTCTGCATGTCTCACTGGTCCAGACATGTTCTGGGCTGATGTATTTTCTCGCCACCGTAACGGTGAATCAGGCATGGTGGGATGATTCCGGTCAGGCCTTACTTTGCATCCCAAATGGGATGCAAAGGGGGTTTACGCCATCCCACCATGGTGGACACCATCGGACAATCCCGTTGTGCTTTCACGCTGCGTGAAACTGATTTTTGGCCTTCTTGACATATTGTCTCCACCCCCCCCCAGCTCACCATGACGCCCGCGCCAACGGGGCTGCAAAATTCCGGCCAAAGGGTGGTGATTGACAGATGCTTTTGCGATTGGAAAGCGGTTTCCGCAAGGCCTCAGTGTTGGGATCCTTGCTGCTGAGGTATATATTAATGATTTGGACTTAAATGTGGGAGGCATGATTGGGAAATTTGCAGATCACATAAAAATCGGCTGTGCCGTTGATAGTGAAGAGGATAGCTGTCCATTCCAGATGGTGTCAGTGGTTTGGAAAAGTGGCAAATGGAATTCAATCCGGAAAAGTGTGAGGTAATGCATTTTGGGAGGGCAAACAAAACAAGGGAGTACACAATAAACGGGAATATATTTACAGGGTGAGAGCAACTGAGAGGCCTTGGAGTGCATGTCCACAGGTCCTTGATGTGTCAGGACAGGTAGATAAGGTGGTAAAGAAGAAAGATGAATGCTTTCCTTTATTGGACGAGATGTAGAGTACAAAAGCAGGGATGTAATGCTGGAACTGTACAAAAAGCTGGTTAGGCCACAGCTGGAGTTTTGCATACAGTTCTGGTCACCACATTACAGGAGGGATATAATTGTTCTGGAGAAGGCACAGAAGAGATTTACAAGAATGCTTCCAGTGCTTGAAAATTGCAGCTATGAGGAAAGATTGGATAGGCTAGAGTTGTCTTCCTTAGAACAGAGGAGGCTGAGGGGTGACTTGATCGAGGTGTACTAAATTATGAGGGGCCCAGATAGAGTAGACAGGAAAAATCTGTTTCCTCTAGAGGAGAGGTCAAATATCAGGGGGCAGAAATGATTGGTAGAAGGATTAGAGGAGATATTAGGAAAATCTTTTTTACACAGAAGGTGGTGAGTGTTTGGAATTCACTGCCTGGGTTGGTGGTTGAGGCAGAAACCCTCATCCCGTTTCAAAGGTACCTGGATCTGCATCTTAAGTACTATATTCTGCAAGGTTACGGAGCGGGTGCTGGAAAGTGGGATTAGAATGGGTAGCTAGTTTTTTCAACTAGTGAATACATGATAGGCTGAATGGCCTCTTCCAGTGATATAACCTTTTTATAGTTCTATGGCTTCTAAGGGTTAGCCTTTATTACAAACAGATTAGAGTACAAAAGTAAAGAAATCTCATTACAGTTATGTGGGGCCTTGGTGAGACCACACCTGGAGTATCATGTACAGTTTTTTGTTTCCTTACCTAAGAAAGGATATACTTACCTTAGAGAGAGAGCAGTGTAGGTTTACTAGACTGATTTGTTGGGTGAAGCGATTTCCCTGTGAGGACACATTGAGTAGAATTTACTGAAAGAGTTCAGAAGAATGAGAGCTGGGCTTACTGGAACATATAAAATTCTTAAGGGCCTTGACAAGGAAGATGCTGAAGGGTGTTTCACCTGGTCTGGGAATCTAGAATTAGGCGTCACAGCCTCAGAAAAGAGTTTGACTATTTAGCACTGAAATGAGGAGAAATTTCTTCACTAATAGGTTTGGGAATCTTTGAAATTTTCCATCCCAGAGAGCCATGGGTGCTCAACCGTTGAGTATATTCAGGATAGCGATCAATAGAAATTTGAATGCTAAGGGAATAAAGGACAGGAATTGTACAGCCCTGTCGAGCGGGGATGGGGCCATAAAATGTGGCGATCCATTCTAAACTCAATTGATTTCAGCGGGACCGCTGGCGTTAAATTCAGCCCAAGGTGTATGGAGAAAGTGCCGTCTGGTGGAGTTGAGATAGCCAGTCAGTCATGTTCTTATTGAATGGGATAGCAGCCCTTATTGGATACAGAAGTAATGGAGGGTTGCTAATGTTATACCAGTGTTTCAGAAAGGATAGGGGTAAACTGGCAAACTCCAGGCCAATCAGCCTAATGTCAGTGGTGGGGAAAAATTTTATGTGGAAAAACATGGGTTAATCAAGGAGAGCCATCATTGATTTGTTCAAGGCAAATTGTGTCTAAGTTGGTTTATTGCTGAAAAAAGAGACATGTCGAAGCTTTTTGTCTTGCACTCATCAGAATACTTCGCAAGAATACCAATATAAGGGGAAAATAATTTATACTGTATGAGAAGAGAGTGCTGATTGATTGGCAAATGAACTCTGATTGGTAGTGGTGTTGCCAAGGAGAATGCATTAGTGATGATGACTGACAGTTAACTGCCAAGCATTGTTTGAAATTTAAACCAGGCAGCTTTCCCTGGGTCAAGGCATTGCCCTGAGGAATGAGTCAGCAAATGCTGTGACTTATTTTGTTTAGCTGAAACAAGTGCAATGTATGTACGTGTTCTTTCTGTCTGTAAAGAACAGGCCCTGAGTAGTAATATATGTAGCTTCCAGGACATGAAAATGTGCCACACTACGAGTCTGACTGACGATCTTAAATTTGTTGTCAGCATTATCCTTAGCACACTGAGGATTATTTAGCAAATGTTGTCCAATTGTAGAATTACATCTAATGTTGGACACTGTGTTTTGAGTTTTGCAAACACGGGCTTGTTGGGTATGGCCTGCACCTTGTCCATTGTGAATATTGGCTGGGACATGCTGGTTTATCCGATCCACCTGTCTTTGAGATGTACGGCCTACATACCAAGCATCTCGCTGGTACTGAAATTCATATACCAATTAACTCATTTGTGTGATAGGCAGAATATATTTTTGGCTTGACAGCAGCATTCTGTTCATGGTGAATACCACTTGTGTTGCTATTGCATAGTAGCAACACCTGTTGCTCAAATTTTTTGAGATGCCTCAGCCTTCCAGGGTAACTAAATTAGTTTAATTGGGTTAATTCTTTGATGTTGTTGATATTACATTTATGGACTTCCAGAAGGCATTTGACAAAGTACCACTCTTGAGATTTGTTAAGAAGATAGAAGCCCATGGAATTAAGGGAAAAGTGGTTACATGGATACAAATTGGCTCAGTGACAGGAGGCAAAGGATGGTGGCGGGTGAATGTTTTACAGACTGGGAAGTGGTTTGAAGTGATGGTGCCATGTGTCAATTTTGGGTCCATATCCTTTTCAAATGTTATAAATGACATGGTCTCAAATTTAAGGAGCAGCATTATAAAGTTTTCAGGTGCTCTTTGCAAGATTGACCAATTGGTCAGCTGACTTTACTTTCTGGAAGATGGCTTCCAGTTGCTATAAGTGAGTTTCCCAGGTGCTGGTGTACACCAGGAATTTGTCCAGGTACACTACGCAATTGGATAAGCCTGCCACTACCCGGTTCATCAGCCTTTGGAAGGTGGCTGGAGCATTTTGGAGCCCAAATGGCCTAACTCAACACTGGTAAAACCCATCTGGAGTTACAAAGGCGGAGATTTCTTTCACACGAGCAGACAAGGGAACCTGCTAGTATCTTTGTAATGTAGACTGCTTTACCTACCCTATCTATGCATTCTTCCAGGTGAGATATCAGGTAGGAGTCAGCTGTGGTCATTGCATTAACTTTTTGGCAGTTAATGCAGAAACTTGTGGAGCTATCCAGCTTGGGCATGAGCACAACTAGGGAGCTCCAGCTACTGCTGCTAGGCTCTATTAGTGTTCCAGCATGTAGTTAATCTTCTCCCGAAACTGGGTTAGCTTTTCTGGACCTGGATGATCGGGATCTTGCCTTATGGGAGCTCATGTGGAGCTAGTGTGGTGCAGCCTAGCTTGTCTCTGAATAAGCCTTTAAATGCAGTGAGTAGCCTCGTTAAGGCTCCTCACTGTTCTGCACTTAGGTGGGTGAATAGGGAGTCTAAGTTTGCTAGTATCTCTGTGTTGGTTAGCCGGGTAGTGGGGGTTTCAGTGTGGGCCACAACCACATCTCCTTCCAATTTATCCCCACTGCTACCCTCATCCTCTGGGTCGGTGGCAATGGGCCAGATCATTACCTGCTTGTCCCCTTCTCGGCTGTGGTATTGTTTTATCACAATGACATGAAACAACCTTTGCTTTTTCACTGAACTGGGGTCTCAGTTAGATAGTTTACTTCCTGAGCTTCTTTGCTACTCTGTATGGGCCACTGAACCGGGCTTTTAAGGGTTCACCTGGTATTGGTAGGAGCACTAACACATAGTCTCTTGGCTGAATGTTTTGGGCCCTGGTATGTTTGTCCACCTGCTTTTTCATAGCTGTCTGGGAGATTTTTGAAGTATTCACATGCTACATCACAGGCTCTTATGTGGTGCTCCCGGAACACTGTTACATAGTCTAGCATGGTGACTTCCTCCTTCTGGTCTAAAAACTTCTCCTTGATTAGTTTCAGAGGCCCTTGCACTTGGTGCCCGTAAACTAATTCAAACAGAGTCAAACCAGTGGACTCATTGTGTGAGTCCCTAGTAGAACACAAGAAAACCTAGTCCTTGATCCCAGTCATGGGCTACTCATAGTAGTATGCTCTGATCATTGTTTTTAGGGTCTGGTGATACCGTTCTAGCGCCCCCTGTGACTGCGGATGATACACTGAAGACTTCAGCTGGGAGATTAAATTTAAGTCTTTTGCATCTTTCCTATCTTCTTTCAAGTATCTCTGCTTGAAGAAGGCCATGACCCCTTTTTATTTGCGACATTCCATGTTCTCTCAGGACAGGTCTGCCAGTATAATCTGCATCGGAATTTTCCAGAAAGTAGTCACTTTACATTATCAACCACCTTTTGCTCAGTGTCCTTGCATGTATTTCTTTAAAAACACACAAGCCTTCCCTAAAAAGCCCAGTATGCCCATAAGTAATTTGTGGTGGTAATTGGCTTTTCATGACAAACTTCGTCAGTTATTGAAGCTTGTCTGAGAAACAGATGTGTAGATTTGAGCAAGTTTCAAAACTTGATCTTTAATTAATTGAAAATCACCCAATCTGCTCCAGAAACTGTTTCTTCAGCAAACCCCAAGATTAAGAGTATAAAACTTACTGCGGTCTCTTCATAGCTGTAACCTATAATGGATGAAGATAAGTCAGAATAGGAAGCACTGATATGAAACTTAACATAAAATTTTATAGCCTAGAAACAGGCCATTCAGCCCAACCAATCTATTGCTGTATTTGTGATTCACATGAGCTCCCTCCCACCTTACTTCATCTCACTCTATCAACATATGCTTGTATTCCTTTCTTGTTGTGCTTATCCAGCTTGTCCTTAAATGCATCTATGCTATTCACTGCAACTCCTGCACGTAGTAGTGAGTTCTACATCCTCACCACTGTCTGAGTAAAGAATTTTATCCTGAATTCTTTATTTGATTTTTTAGCGACTATCTTGTATTTGTTGGCCCGTTTTGGATTCCCCAACATGGGGAAACATCTTCTTTACGTCTATGTTATCAAACTCCTTCAAAATTTTAAATACCTCTATAAAATTTTCAATATTTTAAATGCCTCTCAGGCTTTTATTTTCTATACAGTCTTTCCTGATAGTTGTATCTTTTTAGTTCTGGTATCATCCTTGTAAATCTCTTTTGCACTTTCCCCACTACTTGTATATCAGAACTGTGCACAGAACTCTAAACGTGGTCTAACCAAGGTTCTATAGAAGTTTAACACGACTTTTCTGCTTTTGAATTCAATTCCTCTAGAAATGGACCTCAGAGATTTGGTTGTATTTTGAAGCTTTGGTAACCTATGTTGCTACTTTTAATGATTTGTAAATATGTATCCCATGGTCCCTTTGCTCCCCTATGCCATTTCCTTTCTCATTTTCTAAAGAAGCATGTGGCCTCCATATTCCTTCTACCAAAAATGCAGCACCTCACACTTTAGTGAAATTAATTTTCCATTTACATGCTCATTCTTAATGTTTGTTAACAATAAACCTATATATTGTTGCAGTTTTCCTCCGTATTAACTAGACCCCCTAATTTGGTGTCATCCACAAATTTTGACATTGTACTTTTGATTCCCAAGTTCAAATTGTTTGTGTAAGTTGTGAACAATCGTGGTCCCAGCACTGATCCTTGTGAAACATATTTCCTCTCTTCTAACTAACTTTAATACTTCACTCTCTCTGTCCTCTGCTTTGTAGCCAGTTTGCTATTCATTTTGACATTTGTTCCCTGATTCCACATGCTCCAACCTTTGTCATGAACCTACTGTGTGGTACCTTATCAAATTGGGAAATGAATGCCAATATAGATGTGTGTGAGGTGGTATATTTTGGTGGATCAAATAAAGATGCCACATACTCTGTAGAAAATAAGTGCCTACATAGGTTAGAGGAATAGATGAAACAGAGGTATATAAATATACAGATCACTAAAAGTGGCAGTGCAGGTTGATGGGCCCATAAGGAGAGTGAGCAAAATGCTGGGATTCATTTTTAAAGCAAAGGAATTGAAAAGCAGAGAAGTTTTGTTAAATTTGTAATCAAAACTTGGTTAAAACACATTTGGAATGCTGTGAATAGTTTTGGTCTCCACATTATAGGTGAAATACAAAGGCACAGAAGAAGTTGCAGAAATGATTTGCTGGAATGATGCAGTCCTGAGAGATTATTGCCACAAGGAAAGCTTTGACTGCCTAGGGCATTTTTCTTTGGAAAAGAAAGGACTAAGAATGAACTGATGGAGGTCTTTGGAATTATGAAAGGGTTTTATAGGGTGTATGTGGAGAAGACACTTTTACTTGCAGCGTAGGCAAGGATGGGAGGCCAAATCACTGGAAACATCAATAGGGAATTCGGGAGGAACTCCTTTACCTAGATAGTGGTTGGAATATGAAACTTGCTACCACAGGAGCAGGGCTAGGGAGCGAAATCATGGGCCCTGGTGCTTTTCCTGTTTCTGGGCCCTTTCTCTGTGCCAAACATACCACCCTAACCCTTGCCCTCAATTAAATTGACATGTAGCTGCTTCAATGGTTCTTTGAACTGGAAACTTGTACTAGTTGAAGCTAACTGGATTGACTTGAGTCAAAAAAGACTGTCTGAATTGAGCAGCTTAAAAAAGATTGCCCCTGGCTGTGGGGGAACCATTTCATGATTTTCTTGCCACAGGGCACTGTCACAGAAACAATATATGATCTTAATTTACAATGTGAAGATTACTGTATCACTGATTTTTGTTTTAAATGAAAATGATGTGTCATAACTTGTGGTAAAGTGGATTGCTTTAAGAGAATGTAGCTAATTGACCATGTACAGGGGCCGAGTTCTGGTCATAAACCAGCTGATTGCTGCCATGTTGTGGTACCAGCTGGTCACTTTGACCCCTCCCCCAGACTTTGTCGCAAAAATCCAGAGAATGCTTGTCAACTTCTTCTGGAACAAAAGGCTGCACTGGGTGGCTGCTGAGGTTCTGAGTCTCCCGCTGAGGGAGGGAGGGAGGTCAGGTGCTTCTGTGCCTAAGCACCCAGGTGGCGACTTTCTGCCTTCAGGCCCTGAAGCAATACCTTTATTTCGAGTCCCTCCGAGATGGTGTGCCCTGGCGACGTATTTCTTCCACCAGGTGCACGGCCTAAATTATAACATGCAGCTCCTGTTTATAGACCTGAGGGGCCTTCGTGGCTCCTTGCAGGCGTTGCCCATCTTTTACCAGAACCTGATCAAAGTATGGAACATGGTCACTTTGCAACGCAACTCTCCCCATCAAGAGTATCGGCTATCGTCAGAGAGCCGCTGCTCAGGAATTCACCCCTCCGTCCTTTTCAGTGGCTGGCGGAGAGGAGGGCTGTGGCTGCCGGGGTGACCAGGATCGGGGATGTGCTGGGTGATGGAGGAGTGGGCTGGATGCTTCCACAGGAATTGGTGCGTCGTATGTCCATGGATGTCCAGCTCACGGCCCATGCCATTCAAGACCTCAGGACGGCCATGCTCGGACCTGAAGTCATACTGAGCCTTGAGGTGGTGCAGGTGTGCAATGGTCTTCCGTCTGAGCGTTCCCCTGTTCAGACAGAATTCCACATTGGCCCCAAGCCCCGAACCCTTCCTTGGGAGCCGGTACCCCGCAACATGAGCCGCCTCACAGAAATACCCTCCGTGTCCTTTAGCACGGCACGGAGGGGTTTCCTGTACAGACTGCTGCTACACGTCCTTCACTTCCTTGCCCTCACCCACCATCCAGACACACCCTGGCATGCCTTATTGCCGTCCGGCGGCGGAGATCCCTGTTGGGGGGCCCTCGACGGAGGTGTCCTCCCGCTTTCCATCGGGGAACTGGGGTGGAGAGTGTTGCATGCAGCAGTCCCCTATCATCGTAGAATGTGTCGGTTCACGGATTCCCAAGATACCTGCCCTTTTTGTGGTCTTGTGGAGTCCATGGACCACGTTTACATAGGGTGTTGTAGGTTGCACTCCCTTTTCAGTTATTTAAAAAAACCTTTTACCACTGTTTTGTTTGCACTTCAGCACCACACTCCTGATCTACAGGCACCCGATACGGAGGGGGACTGGGAGGGAGGAAGACCTCCTCGTGAACCTGCTCCTGGGCCTGACCAAGTTGGCCATTAACAGGCCCAGGCAGTGGGCGATCAAGGAGGTTGTCTGACCCAACTGTCTGCCCCTCTTCCGCGGCTACGCTCGCGGCCAGGTGTCCCTGGAGAGGGAGCACGCAGTGTCTTCCAGCACCATCGAGGCCTTTCATGCACGGTGGGCACCACGGGGACTGGGGAGCTTTATTGTCTCTGTTAATCACATTTTGGTTTGATGTTTGTAAGTTTTCTTTAAACTTTGTCTTTGGTTTTACAGCTAGTCTAATTTAGGGGCTTTGTTTACTTTATCCCTCATTTTGTTGATTTAGTTTATTTGGTTGACTCTAAAAGAATTAATTGACCATGTATTGACCAATCGCTACATAGTGTGGGCTACTTGGGTAACAGGAAGTCTGGAGCTGGAGGTGATTGAAGAAGCACACATGGCGTTAGTGAGCTGTTCTTAAGCCCAATAAACCACCAGTGTTTGTTCAGTTAATTGGTATATATGGTTTCAAGCACCAACTAATGTGTTAATATCAAGGGATTAGTTAACGTTCGCTGGATGAAGCAAACCTGATAACCAAAAACATAAAACTGGCAATGAGGATAAACTGGATCCTTTAACAGCAATCAAGAAAGCTGCGGTAAGCCAGCTACATTACTTTGCCACTACCTGAAAGCTGTTTGAAAGTGCAGTCTCCTTAGCCATTGAGTATGCCGTGGTTTGGGCACCTTGAACCATTCGACCCATTTCCGATGACTGGTGTCATTACATTGAATGCCCAGCGTTCTCTTTACCGCAAATGACATCGTGGGGGAGGACAGGAAGAGGGCGATTCTTTTGTCCGCATGCAGGAGCAAAACGTATGGGCTGATCCGCAACCTCATGTCACCAAATGCCCCCGATACGAAAACTTTCCACAAGTTAGTAAACATTGTAAAAAACCACCTGAAGCCAAAGCCCTCAGTCTCTATGCAGCGTTTTAAATAGAATTTGAGGAATAGGCTCCCAGGAGAGACACCTTTTATTTGGAGGAAGTGACCTCATCTCCTCTGGGGATCTTCCTCCCACAGCTTCCAATCTAATAGTCGCCCAACCTCGGACGGCCTGCTTCTGCCTCCTACCCAAAATCCACAAACAGAACTGTCCCGGTAGACCGATCGTCTCAGCTTGCTCCTGCCCCACAGAACTCATTTCTCGTTATCTTGACTCCCTTCTCTCTCCCCTTGTCCAGTCCCTTCCCACCTACATCCGTGATTCCTCTGATACCTTACGTCACATCAACAATTTCCAGTTCCCTGGCCCCAACCGCTTCCTCTTCACCATGGACATCCAATCCCTCTACACCTCCATCCCCCACCAGGATGGTCTGAGGGCCCTTAGCTTCTTCCTTGAACAGAGGCCCGAACAATCCCCATCCACCACTACTCTCCTCCGTCTGGCTGAACTTGTTCTCACGCTGAACAATTTCTCCTTCAACTCCTCTCACTTCCTCCAAATAAAAGGTGTGGCTATGGGTACCCGCATGGGCCCCAGCTATGCCTGTCTCTTTATGGGGTATGTGGAACATTCCTTGTTCCAGTCCTACTCCGGCCCCCTTCCACAACTCTTTCTCCGGTACATCGATGATTACTTCGGTGCTGCTTCATGCTGTCGTCGTGACTTGGAAAAATTTATTAATTTTGCTTCCAATCTCCACCCCTCCATCATTTTCACGTGGTCCATCTCTGACACTTCCCTTCCCTTCCTTGACCTCTCTGTCTTAATCTCCGGTGATAGACTGTCCACCAATATCCATTCCAATAATCAGTTCTGTTGAAGGGTCATCAGGCCTCGAAACGTCAACTCTTTTCTTCTCCGCCGATGCTGCCAGACCTGCTGAGCTTTTCCAGGTAATTCTGTTTTTGTTTTGAATATCCATTACAAGCCTCCCGACTCCCACAGCTATCTCAACTACAGCTCCTCACACCCCACTTCCTGTAAGGACTCCATCTCATTCTTTCAGTTCCTTCGCCTTCGTCGCATTTGTTCCAATGATGCTACTTTCAAAAACAGTTCCTTTGACATGTCCTCCTTAACTGAGGTTTTCCACCCACGGTCGTTGACAGGGCCCTCAACCGTGTCTGGCCCATCTCCCACGCATCCGCCCTCACGCCTTCTCCTCCCCCCCAGAAACATGATAGGGTCCCCCCTTGTCCTCACTTATCACTCCACCTTATCATTCAAAGGATCATCCTCCGCCATTTCCGCCAACTCCAGCATGATGCCACCACCAAACACATCTTCCCTTCACCCCCCCGGTGGCATTCCGTAGGGATCGCTCCCTCCGGGACACCCTGGTCCACTCCTCCATCACCCCCTACTCCTCAATCCCCACCTATGGCACCTCCCCATGCCCACGCAAAAGATGTAACACCTGCCCCTTCACTTCCTCTCTCCTCACCGTCCAAGGGCCCAAATATTCCTTTCAAGTGAAGCAGCATTTCACTTGCATTTCCCCCAACTTAGTCTGCTGCATTCGTTGCTCCCAATGCGGTCTCCTCTACATTGGAGAGACCAAACGTAAACTGGGCGACCGCTTTGCAGAACACCTGCGGTCTGTCTGCAAGAATGACCCAAACCTCCCTGTCGCGTGCCATTTTAACACTCCACCCTGCTCTCTTGCCCACATGTCTGTCCTTGGCTTGCTGCATTGTTCCAGTGAAGCCCAACGCAAACTGGAGGAACAGCACCTCATCTTCTGACTAGGCACTTTACAGCCTTCTGGACTGAATATTGAATTCAACAACTTTAGGTCTTGAACTCCCTCCTCCATCCCCACCCCCTTTCTGTTTCTTCCCCCTTCCTTTTGTTTTTTCCAATAAATTATATAGATTTTTCTTTTCCCACCTATTTCCATTATTTTTAAATATTTTTAAATCTTTTATGCTCCCCCAACCCCCACTAGAGCTATACCTTGAGTGCCCTACCATCCATTCTTAATTAGCATGTTCATTTAGATAATATCATCAACTTCAACACCTATGTGTTCTTTTGTTCTTTTGTCTATGACATCTTTTGATGATCTGCTTCTATTACTGCTTGCTTGTGCCTACAACCACACCACCCCCCCTCCACTTGTCTCCCCCCACCCAACACCCCCCCACCCCCCACCCCCCCCCCCCCCACCCACACACACACACACCTTAAACCAGCTTATATTTTACCCCTTTCCTTGGATTCACCTAGTTCTGTTGAAGGGTCATGAGGACTCGAAACGTCAACTCTTTTCTTCTCCGCCGATGCTGCCAGACCTGCTGAGTTTTTCCAGGTAATTCTGAAAGTGGCTAAAACTGAGTTATCCAGGTAGTCATTAGAGTCAATGAACAACACACCAAGATGGAGGTCGATACTGGGGCATCAATGTCTGTTATAGGAGAACATACATTCAGACACTTGAATAAAGGAGTCCATCCTTTAAAGTTGGAAGAATTGGACACTAAATTAAAACTATATACGGGCGAAGAGATAAGAGTGAAAGGGATATGTCAGGTCCTGCTGCAGTATGGGGACTAGTCTGCAAATTTATCCCTTATGGTAGTGGCTGGAGCCGTCCCCAGTTTAACTGGTCGTAACTGGATCAAAAAGATTAAATTGCAATGGGCCAAGATTTTTTCAAATCAGGACGAGAAACTTACAGGAATTATTACAAAAGTACTCCTGGGCTACAAGCCAAAATTCACATAGACCCTAACGCAACCCCAAGATTTATCAGAGCCAGACCAGTCCCTTATGCTCTATGGAACAAGGTTGAGACCGAGATAAACAGGCTGGAAAAATTGGGTATCTTACAGCTGGTGCATTTTTCCAAGTGGGCGGCACCCATAGTACCTGTGCTGAAGCCAGACCAAATTGTTTGCTTATGTGGTGACTAAAAGTAAATTGTGGACAGAGTAGCCAAACTTGATAGATACTTGATACCAAAGATTGATGAATTGTATTCGAGATTGGCAGAGAGCATCACATATTCAAAACTCAAAGTGAGCTATGTCTACCAGCAGGTAGAGTTGGAAGAAGGCTCTAGGGAACTCATGATTGCCCTTTGGGGTCTCATCAGCGTGTGCTATTTTCCAGTGTACCATGGAAAATCTGTTTCAGGGCCTGCCCCACATTGTCATTTATCTGGATGATGTCTTAGTCACTGGCCTAACTGATGAAGAACACTGAGCTAATTTGGATGAGGTGTTAGATACGATTCTCACAGGCAGAGATGTGCTTGAAGCAAGAAAAATGTCTTTTCCAAGCCGAAGAGGTAGTTTACTTTGGCCATAAGATCAACACGCAGAGCCTACATCCCATTGAAGAAAATGTCAAGGCTATTCGCAAGGCACCTGCACCGAGAAACACTACAGAACTAAAGGCCTACTTGGCTTATGGGCATTTTCTCCCAAACTTATCAACCGTAATGGCTTCATTATACTCATTGTTTAAGAAAAACCATAAATGGATTTGGCAAGCTCCACATCAGGATGCGTTTCTAAAGGTAAAGCAATTGTTAAGACCATCAGCCCTACTGGTCCACTTTGACCCAAAGGAAGAATCGATTTTAACTTGCGACGCATCCTCATATGGAGTAGGAGCTGAACTTTCGCATCGGATGGCGGATGGCTCCGAACAACCCATTGGTTTTACATCTCGCACGCTCATTGTTGCAGAGCGACAATATTCTCAAATTGAGAAGGAGGGTTTGTCTGTTGTGTTTGGTGTTCGGAAATTCCATCAGTACATCTACGGTCACCATTTTCACATTATATCAGACCACAAGACTTTGCTGAGATTATTTGGAAAGAATAAGGCGATACCCCCAATCACATCTGCTCGCATCCAGAGGTGGGCACTGAGAGTGGCTGCTTTTTGAGTACACTTTTATTCACCGATCTGGAAGCCAGATCGCACATGCTGATGCGCTGAGCCACCTCCCACTGCCAGAAACCAATGTGAAGGTTCTAATTCCCCAGGAACTTATTTTAGTGCTAAGTCTTTTGGATTCCTCCCCTGTCCAGGCCAAACAAATCCATGAATGGACAAGCCGAGATCCACTTATATCTCACATCCAGGAACAGGTCTGGAATGGATGGTAATGAGACCCAAAGTCGGATGACATGAAGCCCTCTTTCAATCGCAGATATGGGCTCACCTGCTAGGATGGTTTATTGCTCTGGGGAGCAAGAGTAATCGTGCCCCTGAGAGGGCGAAGGCCATTACTGGCCGAATCACATAGCACTCACCCTAGCATTGGTAGGATGAAAATGCTCACATGCAGCTATTTGTGGTGGCCAGGGTGGACTTGGACATTGAAATCCGAGTCAGAAGTTGTCTTCAATGTCAGCAGGTACAAAAGCTACCCTCTTAGCTCCGTTGCACCCCTGGCAATGGCTGGGGCGGCCATGGGTGCGCATCCACATCGACTGTGTGGGGCCCTTCTTGGACCTTTATTTACTATAGATGCCCACTTCAAGTGGATGTATGTCTATGAAGTCTGGTCACCCACGTCTGCTGCCACCATAGACCATTTGCGACAAAGTTTTGCAGTACATGGGTTACCAGAGGTGCTCATGTCAGACAATGGGACTGTATTTACCAGCAGGGAGTTCCACAGGTTTAACAGAATAACTCATATCTAAACCTCACCTTACCAATCCGCCTCTGATGGTTTGGCTGAGCGGCCGGTCCAAACTTTTAAGTCCGGGGTGAAAAATCTGGACGGGGATTCCATCAGCACCAGATTGTCACAGCTCCTGTTTACATACTGGATGACGCCATACATGACCACTGGTATTGCCCCCGTTGAGTTACTAATGAAGAGACATCTCCACACCTGTCTAACTCTTATCAGGCCGAATTTAGGGGAGAGGGTGGAGAGAAGCCAAGGGGCCCAGAAGACTAGACATGATGGCCATAATCATGAAAGAAATTTCACGGATGGAGACACATTTCTTGCAAGGAACTTTAGAGATGGGCCCAATTGGCTATTAGATGAAGCGAGTGCCGTGACAGGACCTCTCTCCCATAATGTATAGGTAAACATCTGAATAATTAGATGACACATGGATCATTTCTAGAGAACAGATACAGTTCCACAAGAAGGTATCATTTGCGTTTGAGCCTGCACCGCATGTGGAAGAAATGTCACACGATTTGGAAGTACTGGTGGGGCCTGTTGAACCTGAGCAGGTCGAAGACACAAACTTGCTCACTTCCACCAAAGAGCCCGGTGGACAGTTGAACCCCTGAGAAGGGGGTCTTGGAGGCCATTGAGCTGCTACGCTTGACACATCTGAGGAAGCATCCTGGGAGACTTGACTTGTAAATAGTTATTCATGTAAATAATTGGGATGTTGTGATGCTTGTCAATTGTACTTTCAAGTAAAGACGAAGGGATGTGGTAAAGTGGAGTGCTATGTTCCGTGAAGAGAATGTAGTTAATTGACCATGTGACTGCATTGACCAAACGCCACACAGCGCGGGCTAATTGGGTAACAGGATGTCTAGAGCTGGAGGTGATTGAAGAAGCACACATGGCGTTAGTGCTCTGATCTTAAGCCCAATAAACCACCAATGTTTGTTCAGTTAATCTGCCTCTTTCTGCCTACATGGGTTTCAAGCACCATCTAATGTGTTAATATCAAGGGCTCAGCTAGCGTTTGTCGGACAAAGCATAAACAAAAACATAAAATAACTGGAAGTATTTTTTGCATGTAGAAACCTCTGGAATATTTACAGCATGGTCTTCCACTCAATGATCCAGGACAATTTATACCAAGCTGGCCTGTTCAATCCAATCTATGTCCCATTGTGTTCTCCTGCACATAAACATTTAAATATCTGATAGGATTGGTCGCTGGAGGGAATCCAGATCTGAAGCTCATAGCCCAAACTTCCTGATCTCCCCATTCGATGGCCAAGCTTTCCAACCTCCTCCCACTCAACGGTGGCCCTGCCCGACCTTCTCCCACTCAATATTGCCCATTCCAGACCTCCTCCCTCTCGATGGTGGCCCTCCCTGACCTTCTCCCACTCGACATTGTCCATTCCAGACCTCCTCCCTCCCAATGGTGGCTCTCCCCGACCTTCTCCCACTCGACAATAGACCTCCCCGATCTTGTCCTGCTCGACGGTGGCCCTTCTAGACCTTCTCCCTCTCGATGGCAGCCCTTCCTGACCTCTGCCCGCTCAACAGCCAAGCTTCCTCACCTCCTCCCACTTGACGGAAGTCCTTCCTGACTTCATCCTGCTCAACGCCGCTCTCCAAGCACTCACTCCCAAGGGCAGGGACAGAGAATGTGGAGCATTGCATCAGGAAGCTGTGAGGCAGAACGTGAGGGTAAGGCAGAGGCAGACCTTTACCCTCTAGACCTTGCACTTCAGGTCTGAAGAAAGCACTCACCGCATCGTCTACCACTAATGCCCAACAAACAGAGCTCTCCTCACATGTGGCAAGCAAGAAAGGAGGCACTGGGGAATCTGGCATGTCCTATTCAGTCAGCAATTGCTGTTGCCAATCTGGTGTGCAGAAACATCCTGCTTGACAGGCTGCTTGGTCAAACATTACTGTTGTTGTAGCACTGTGTTGAAAATATTTGCTTGAGCCTGGCCCCCGCTAGAACGTGGGCCCTGGTGTTTTGTGCCTTCTGCATTCCCCTCTCCTGGGCCCTGCACAGGAGTTGCCATGGCAATGAGCGTAGATGTACCTAAGGGTAAGCTGGATAAGCACATGAGGGAGAAAAGATAAGAAGGATATGTTGGTATGGTTAGATGAAGAAAAGTGAGAGGAAGCTCATGTGAAACATAAACCTGCATGGGCCAAGGTTCCTGTTTTTGTGCTACAAAGGCTGTATTATCTAATACTTTGCAATGAATACAATGTTACCAAAGCATTTTTAATCAATATGTAAATGCAATATAAGATCTTACTTCCACAATTACAATTTCCTGAGTTGTTTTCCCCCTGGCTGCCACATTAGTGTCATTCATTAAATCTGTTTGTGTCTATTTTGTGTGTTTTCCCATTTAGGGAGCAGGAATTGCACTGTAGGAAACTCATGAACATTTATAGCCAACCACAAAACATTGAGATGAAGGTACGGCAAAAGAATCTGCTCAAGAGGAAGAGGCAACACAAAATTGATAGAAAAAGGAAAACCCTATCATATCAAAGACGGTAAACACATTACACTTACTTTATTTTTCCTGAAATGTTGTTTTTGAACTTTCTTTCATGCTGCACGCCATTCTTTGGTTGGGAGATGATACCTTCCCAGACACCTGCCAATTCCGCTTCTGATTCAGCCACCAGGATGTGCCTGAGAGTGGCCTCGACCACCAATTTCTCTGTGGAAAGTAGAACAGACTCTCTTTGGAGTTTGTGATTTGTAAGAAGACTGCCTAAAGACTCTGCATTGTTATTTCATGGCCCACTGATCAAAGCACTTAAAAATGTCAGATACTTTGGGCCCAATTTTCACAGAGCCAAAATGGCTCCAGAGTCTTGATTCAAGAAATCCCTTCCTTCGAACCCCACACCCACCATTTTTGCTGGGTGTGGTGTGGAAACGGGGCAGGATGTATTTCATACATCTGAGGTTCATGGAGGCAGCAGCACATTTTAAAGTGCAGCTGCCTTCAATCAGAAGCAATTCTCGTCACCTAGTTTTCTGAAATACGACTTGTGGGCTTTGCCAGTTTGAGGAAAAGGTCTAAACCTGTCGAAGCTATTTGGAGAGGTCACTTTCCCTTTCGGAAAGGATCAAGCACCCCTTTGAGATTGTTAACAACAGACATGGGTGTGCATGAAAGGTGGATAAGGTCTGTGGAACTGTCAAGCTGTCAAGTCATTTAAATTCCCTACGCTTTAAATTTTGACAAATGGAACAGCTTCAATGACTCTCAGTTGAAAAAATTGGTGTTTGCAATTTCAGTAGATGTTTGTTGACTTAAGCCTGAGGGTTGTCATTATAAGATTAGTATTGCTGACTGTTTCCATAACCTATCAACACAGTGGAGGGGACTGTAAGTTCACAGTTTGATTGACAGCTCCAAGTGGTTATAAAGGGAATACCTGTCTTTGATGTGAGGCTATAAATATAGCTTTATTATTATTCATTCATGGGATGTGGGCATCGCTGGGTAGGCCAGCATTTATTGCCCATCCCTAATTACCCTTCGGAAGGTGGTGGTGAGCTGCCTTCTTGAACTGCTGCAGTTCATGTGGTGTAGGTACATCCACAGTGCTGTTAGGGAGATAGTTCCAGGATTTTGACCCAGCAACAGTGAAGGAACGGCGATATATTGCCAAGTCAGGATGTTGAGTGGCTTGGAGGGAGCTTCCAGGTGGTGGTGTTCCCATGTGTGTCTGCTGTCCTTGTCCTTCTAGATAGTTGTGGTCATGGGTTTGGAAGATACTGTCTAAAGATGCTTGGTGAGTTTCTGAAGTGCATCTTGTCGATGGTACAGACTGCTGTTACTGTGCGTTGGTGGTGGAGGGAGTGAATGTTTGTGAATGTGGTGCCAATCAAGTGGGCTGCTTTTATGGACAGTCTTAAGCTTCTTGAATGTTGTTGGAGCTGTATTTATCGAGGCAAGTGGAGAGCATTCCATCAAACCCCTGAAGTGTGCCTTGTATATAGTGAACAAGCTTTGGGGAGTCAGGAGGTGAGTTTCTCACTGTAGGATGCCTAGCCTATGGCCTGCTCTTGTAGCCATAGTATTTATATGGCTAGTCCAGTTTAGTTCCTGGTCAATGGTAACCCCCAGGATGTTGGTAATGTTTGTTTTACAAGGGATTAAGTACTTGAAGGAATTTAAATGTATTGAATAGATTTTTATCAATGAGGTTTTTTTTTAATACAGTGAAGACTGTAATATATAGTTATAACTTTATTTTCTTCCATCTCAGCATGGCTCCTGTAGTCTGGCCATGATGGATGCTGGGTGAGTTGGCATGGAGGGTGTATGGGCAAAGGGTGTGGATGCAGGGGAGGTCATGAATTGGCATGATATTGGCACTAAGTTGGTATGGAGGCTGTGAGGAGCCCTGGGGATGAGTGGCATGGGTTGGAAATAATTGGCACTAAGTTGGCATGGAGGCTGTGAGGGCCATGGGTGTTGGATAGAAGGACTTGAGATGACATTGAAAATATAAGGACACGTAGGTGGTGGATAGAAAGACATAGGTTAGCATGGAGGATATTAGGAGCCATAGGATTGGGTGGCAGCATGAAGTAGCATGATTTGGCATGAATGAGGCATGGAAGTGCCAGAGCACCAAGGCGAGTTTTTAAGCAGCCCACTTCGGCACTCAGTAGCCCCTGTGGCTGCCCCTACACTTTTTCGGGGGTTGGGGGGGTGGAAGGGCCTACTCCAGTTATCCCTACCCACCCTCCAGAGCAAAAATGGACCTTTCAGGGAAGTTTCTTCCGAGTTGGGAGTTGGGAATTTTCCCGAGTCTGTGCACCTAACTCAGGAGTGAAAATTTGGCCTTTTATCTATTGTACATTTTTCTTTTGTTCTGAAATTAAGTAAGGCACTGGCCCAAAGAGGTAAATTAAGGGTCGTAGTTTCATGTCTTAAGACCAATTCAGTCCAGGTGCTGAGTTCCTGAAAGGATTATCTCTGCTTCAGAACAGTTAGGAAATACGAATGAAGTAATATTTACCATTCTCTACTGACAAAGGTCTGCAAAGGCAAACTGCACTTGTCTTGACATTTTTAGCCCCAGGAGACCTGAACTATAAGTCTGAGTAATGGAAATGTCATCTTTGGATGCAGTGAGAATGTTCCTCTCAGCTGGAATTTGAACTTGCCACTTATCATTGCCTTCAGGCTTCAATGTAACTGATGTTGGAGTACCACATATCATCATAGTTGATAGAAAGAATAAATTAAACAGCTCAATCAGCAATATTGAAAGGCCTTAATGCAGTCTGTTGACTTCAACTTGTGCATTTAAGTAAATTCGTTAGAACTATAGCTGCCAACATTTAAGGAAGAAACTAGATGGCATAGTCTGGTTTTGTCATTATTTTTGAATATCTTAAAATCTTTAAACAATGCCATATGTAATGGATCAACAAAATTTAAATTTAATCTAGTCACTGAGCAGCTGAAAGATGAGGGGAGATTAGGTTATGCTGTTTCAGCAAATTCCCCCTATAAGTTATAGTACAGTTATAATGTTTTGTGAAAAGTCAAACCCAAGCCTTTTGGACCAAAGAGCATTCACTGAGATTAAATCTGAAACGCCAATGTTGCACATTTGAGGGAACTAAATAGTTGAAATATCAATATATGATTTTAGTTCAGATGGGTTGTAAGGTGCAGATTATTTTATTGACAGGTTCAGATGTACAGGATATGATGAAGTTATTTGCATTCTCGGCAGTACATCTACCTCCAATGTTCAGGGCATCATGGTGAAGGACCCTTGAATGGACTTTATACAATATGGAGTAGAATCTGTACTCCCTCTCCTGCCTGCTCACTCAAGGCTTTGAAAATGGGATTGAAGCCCAGTTCTTGGAGGGGTGGAGGAGTTCATTCCCTGCAACCATCATCCCCCCCACCCAACCCACCCCAGCGCCAAGAAAGCACATCACGACCCCAGATTTTATTCTCTTCTTAAACTCTTACTCCTCAGATCTGTGGGGCTGAGGCCCCAGTCCCAACCTGGAACTCTATGGGGCCCACAGTTTGTTACCATTCCAAGCTTACTGCCGAAGCTATGGTGGGAGTTTGCTGAAATAGCTCACCAATTTTGGGTTTTTGAATCTAATATTCCCCAGTTATATTATTTCCTGTTTGAAGTGGTGCATGTTGAAAGAAGACATGCCAGGAAGGTCAGCATGCATTAAAGCTGCCTGCCTATATTCACCTACATTATGCCATCAGCTTTATTTGCAGACCCTTGCACACTTCCTGTTCATAACCACGAGGAATTGCCTCCTCAATGACTAGATGAGCATGTAGCTCCTTCCACGGTTGTGCATTTTACTGCAAAAGCACCTGTGGACAAACTCCAATATAGAAATGACACAATAAAATAATCAATATCCTCAATTATTCTGCTTCCTCCTCTTTTCAGGGTAGCATATGAATTAACTACATTATCAGGTAATACTGTTCATATGTGTATCAGGCAAGTAACCTATGCCTCAGTCAATTCTTTCTTACTGAAAGGCAACATGACATAGCTTCGCCATATCACCATACTGCTACCTTTATCCAAAACATAGGGCAAAATTTTCAGGTCATTGGGCGGTGTGGTGGGTGAGCCCAGGAGCAGGCGGGAAATGGCCCCTGACCGCAATTTCATGCTGGCTGGCCAATTAATGGCCAGCCAGCATGAAAGGCATGCTAAAAAGCTCAACGCTGCTGGGGTGTGGGTGGGAGGAGGGCGAGCACAAAAGTCTGCACATGCATGGGAAAGCGCGCACTGTAAGCTCCCTGAAGACCGGGAACTGCTTCAGGGAACTGAAGAATTTTAAAATCAAAAATAAAGATTTTGAATATCAGAAAAAAATTTCCCCACATAGGATTCACTCACATGAACAGAAACAGAATAAAAATTGTTTCAAAACATTTAAAAAAAAATTAATGTCAGAAACCTCATCCTGTCTGTGGTTGAGGTTTCCTCAAAAACGCAAAGGCCGCCTGGCCGATTCGCCCACTGCCAACTGTAAGGTTGGACAGGCAGCAAGAAATAGCAGTTAATTAATACTTTAATGGCCTTAATAGGCCTCTTAATTGCTGATGGGCATGCTGCCAACTCTCGTGCACAGCCGTCGACCGAAATATCGCACAAGTGCACGATGATGTCGGTACACTCGCCCAATGTCATCGTGCCCTGTTTCATGCTCAGGCGTGTCCAGCACATGCCTGCACACCAAGTGGAAAATCCTGCCCATAGGTTACTGTTACAACAACACCAACTTGCAATTATATAGAGTCTTTAACATAGTAAAATCCTCCCTAAGGTACTTCACAGGAGTATTATCAAACAAAATTTGACATATGGAGGTATCAGGCCAGGTGACTAAAAGTTTTGGAAGAGGCAGGTTTTAAGCAGCATCTTAAAGGAGGAGAGAGAGGTAGAGAGACAAAACAGCTGAGGGAAGGAATTCCAGAGCCTTGGCCTTGTTCAGCTGAATGCGTGGTTGTCTATGGTGAGGCAGAGGGCCAAAGGCCAGAATTGGTAGCCTGTGCTACAGGTTATTGCTCCTCCTATGGTGCAATACTGGGGCCTTCTCACCTGTGCTGACTCAACTGACACTACCTCTTGAATACACAAAACCGCATTCTTTGGGATGTGTGTAGATGCATTGGTGCTTGCAGAAGTTGATGAGGGAATGCACGGTGCTATGTGGCACTGTTTTGTTCTTCTCAGTAGTGCCAGGCTGTTCTTCCAAGTCTACAGTGGTATTAAAGGGACAAGCTTCAGAATGATGGCTTTAAAACCTGCTGTCAAGCAAACTGGCCAACACAAGGTATTCAGGGGTGGATTTTGTGGAGTCATGGAGACTCCAGGGACCTTTAAAAATGGAGCGCAGGAGCCAGATCCAGCCGTCTCACCCCCATTTCCGACCGATCCTATTTTCGCTGGGTTGGGGGGGGAATCAGGAGTGGGATGTGGTTCCCACATATGGGAAACCCAAACCCAGCGGAGTCTTTTTAGTTCAGTGCTCAAACAGACCCTATTTTCACTGGAGCAAGGACCTTATTCCGCTCTGTGGTAGTTACAAATCTTTAGAGAGGTCATAAAAGCTCTTGAAGGGAAGATAGCTTCTGTACAACTTTTGTGCAGTCAAGTTTTTAAATTGCAAGCCCTTTAAAAATTGATGAAATTCTGTCCGTCTGTTGAAAAAAAGAGTTGAAAACAATCTGTTGCAGCAATTTCAGTAGCTGCTTGTTGATATCACCTTAAGTGCAATCATTATAGCATTGTTAATGCTTGGCTGCTTTCCAGAGATTTCAAATCCACAAATCCAGCAGATTTCTTTCCAATGTCCTTTAGGGAAGGAAATCTGCTGTCCTTACCTGGTCTGCTCTAAATGTGACTCCAGATCCTCAGCAATGTGATTGACTCTTAAATGCCATTTGAAATGGCCTAGCAAGCTAAATTGTTGTATAAAAATGATACGAAGTCTGAAAGGAATGAAATCAGATGGACCACCCAGCACCGACCTAGGCACCAGAAACAACAATGGCAAGCTCAGCCCTATCGACCCTACAACGTCCTCCTCACTAACATCTGGAGGCTTGTGCCAAAAGTAGGAGAGCTGTCTGACAGACTAGTCAAGCAACAGCCTGACATACTCACGGCATCATACCTTACAGCCAATGTCCCAGACACTACCATCACCATCCCTGGGTATGTCCTGTTCCACTGGCAGGATAAACCCAGCAGAGGTGCCAGCACAGTGGTGTACAGTCGAGAGGGAGTTGCACTGGCAGTCCGCAACATCAACTCTGGACTCCATGAAGTTTCATGGCATCAGCACAAGGAAACCTCCTGCTGATTATCACATACTATCCACCCTCAGCTAATGAATCAGTGCTCCTCCATGTTGAACACCACTTGGTGGAAGCACTGAGGGCGGCAAGGGTGCAGAATGTACTCTGGGTGGGGGACTTCAGTGTCCATCACCAAGAGTGGCTCGGTAACACCGCTACTGACCAAGCTGGCCGAATCTTAAAGGACATAACTGCTAGACTGGGTCTGCAGCAGGTGGTGAAGGAACCAACATGAGGGAAAACATACTTGACCTCATCCTCACCAACGTGCCTGTTGCAGATTCATCTGTCCATGACAATATCAGTAGGAGTGACCATCGCACAGTCATTGTGGAGATGAAGTCCCATCTTCATGTTGAGGATACCCTCCATCGTGTTGTGTGGCACTACCACCATGCTAAATGAGATAGATTTCGAACAGATCTAGCAACTCAAGATTGAGCTTCCTTGTGGCACTGTGGGCCATCAGCAGCAGCAGAATTGTACTCAATTGTATAATCTGTAACCACATGGCCTGGCATATCCCCCACTCTACCATTACCACAAAGCCAGGGGATCAACCCTGGTTCAATGAAAAGTGCAGCAGGACATATCATGAGCAGCACCAGGCATACCTAAAAATGAGGTTTCAACCTGATGAAGCTACAGGATTACTTGCATTCCAAACAGCATAAGCAGCAAGTGATAGAGCGAAGCAATTCCACAACCAACAGATCAGATCTGAGCTCAGCAGTCCTGCCACATCCAGTTGTGAATGATGGTGGACAATTAAACAACTCACTGGAAGAGGAGGCTCCACAAATATCCCCATTCTCAATGATGGAGGAGCCCCACACATCAGTGCAAAAGATAAGGCTGAAGCATTCGCAACAACTTTCAGCCAGAAGTGCCAAGTGGCTGATCCATCTCAGCTTCCTCTGAGGATCCTCAACATTGCAAATGCCAGTCTTAAGCCAATTCAATTCACTCCACATGATATCCAGAAATGGCTGAAGGCACTGGATACAGCAAAGGCTATGGGTCCTGTCAATATTCCGGCAATAGTACTGAGGACTTGTGCTCCAGAACTTGCCCTGCACCTAGCCAAGCTGTTCCAGTACAGCTACAACATTAGCATCTACCTGGCAATGTGGAAAATTGCCCAAGTATGTCCTGTACAAAAAAACCAGGAGAAATTCAACCCAGTCCCATCAGTCTACTCTCCATCATCAGTAAAGTGATGGAAGAGGTCATCAACAGTGCTATCAAGCGGCATTTGCTTAGCAATAACCTGCTCACTGACACTCAGCTTAGGTTCCGCCAGGGCCCACTCAGCTCCTGACCTCATTACAGCCTTGGTTCAAACAATGACCAAAGAGCTGAACACCAGAAGTGAGGTGAGAGTGACTGCCCTTGACATCAAGGCCACATTTGGCATCAAGAAGCCCTAGTAAAACTGGAGTCAATGGGAATTGGGGGAACATTCTCCACTGGTTGGAATCATACCTAGCACAAAGGATGATGGTTGTGATTGTTGGAGGTCAGTCTTAGATCCAGGACATCACTGTGGGAGTTCCTCAGGGTAGTTTCCTAGGCCCAACCATCTTCAGCTGCTTCATCAATGACCATCCTTCCATCATAAGGTCAGAAGTGGTAATGTTCACTGATGATTGCACAATGTTCAGCACCATTTGTGACTCTTCAGATACCAAAACAGTCCACGTCCAAATGCAGCAAGACCTGGACAATATCTGGGCAAGTGGCAAGTAATATTCACATCACACAAGTGCCAGGCAATGACCACTTCCAACAAGAGAGAATCCAACCATTGCCCCATGATGTTCAATGGCATCACCATTGCTGAATCCCCCACTATCAACATCCTCGGGGTTACCATTGACTAGAAACTGAACTGGACCAGGCATATAAATACTATAGCTACAAGAGCAGGTCAGAGGCTAGGAATCCTGCAGCGAGTAATTCACCTTCTAACTCTCCAAAGCCTGTCCACCATCTACAAGACACAAATCAGGAGTGTGATGGAATACTCTCCACTGGCCTGGATAAGTGCAGCTCTAACAACATTCAAGAAACTTGATACCATCCAGGACAAAGCAGCCTGCTTGATTGGCACCCCATCCACAAACTTTCACTCCCTCCACCCCAATGCACAGTGGCAGCAGTGTGTCCCATCTACAAGATGCACTGCAGGAAATCACTAAGCCTCTTTAGACAGCACCTTCCAAACCCTCGACCACTACCATCCAGAAGGACAAAGGCAGAAGGCACATGTGGGAACACCACTACCTGAAAGTTTACCCAAGCCACTCACCATCCTGACTTGGAAATATATTGTCATTCCTTCACTGTCATCGTTAAAATCCTGGAACTCCCTCCCTAACTGCACTATTGGTACACCTACAGCACATGGACTGCAAGGGAAAGGCAGCTCACCACCACCTTTACAAGGGCAATAAGGGTTGTGTAATAAATGCTGGTCTAGCCAGCAATGCTAACATCCCATGAAAGAATTAAACAAAACAACCTACCAGGATCACGGTGCCGGGGTGGGGGGGTGGGGGAAGGGGGGTGGTGGCAGGGGAGGCGTGATGGTGGGGTTAGTAAGTTCACAGTTTGATTGACAGCTCAAAGAGGTTATTAAAGGATCAGCTGTCTTTAATGTAGGGTTATGAATACAAATGTTTGTTTTTTCAATTTCAATTTATTAGATGGGCATTCATGAATAGGATTTTTTTATATAGTGATCTCTGTAATAAATACTTGGAACATTATTATATTTCATCGCGACATCCTGCCTGAAGCCTGTGCAAGCTGAATACTGGGTGATAAAAGCAAAATACTGCAGATGCAATCCAAAATAAAAACAGAAATTCTGGAAAAACTCAGCAGCTCTGGCAGCATCTATGGAGAGAGAAACAGAGTTAAAGTTTTGAGTGCACATGACACTTCTTCAGGGCTAAAGAGAAGTAGAAATGTGATGGATCTTATACTATTTAAGAGGGGATGGAGCAGATGGAACAAAAATAGAAGGTCAGAGATAGGTGGGATGAGAAACTGTCCAACTTTCTGCAGACCAAAGATGATCTTACTTTGGATCAAGCAGCCTAGTATGTAAGGTAGGCTGAGTTTAAAGCATTTAATTGGGCTATAATTCGGGGTGACTTCCAGGTTTCACATGACTCTGTAGATTGGGCACACCCACAGGTGGTGGACCCACCGAGAAGAAAGCCTGCCAAACCAAGCAAAAAGATGGGACACTCGACGCCTGCAGCATTTTGAGATGCTTGCATTGTGGCACACAAATTCAGCATAGATGCCAAGACTGCCCAGCAGGGGGCACAGGACACTTCCAGTGTGGCAAAACTGGACATTTCAAGCATTTCTGTAAATCCAGCAATTTTAATTGAAGTCAAAGACCAGAAAGAATTTATGGAACACATTCCTTTCAAGAACTGGAAAGTCAAGAAAAAGATGAATCTACAGTTTCTTGGAGAAGTAGATAGTCTTGATCCAAACTACTGGTCAGTTACAGTCTAAGTTCAAGGTTTTGATACTACTTTAAAATTGATTCAAGAGCTGCTGTTAACATATTAGCACATGACCTTGACTGGCTTTAGCTGATGATCCTTCATTCATCCGACATCAATTTACAAGGTCCAGGCAGCATAGACCTTCCAATCAAAGGCAGGATTATTGCTCCTCTTAGCCACAAGGAGTGACAGATTGTTGATTCTCTCTATGTTCTTCACAATCAACGTTCATGCTTATTGAGTGGCAATGTTGGCATACTTTTAGGAATCCTAGAAAACCAGATGATGCTCATCATTTGAATGGGTGTCACTCACTATCTTTCATGCAACAATCTTCACCTTTTTATTTAGAAACAGTGGGAATTCAACCTTCAGAAGCTGAGGAAGTTTATACACTCAGCAGTAAGTTCCATTCTTTCATGGAGATGCCATCCACCAGACCCAGGGTAGACATGGAAGTCATGAATCTCTCAGTTCTTCACGAAGTAAGGCCAGAGATGGAGGATACAGAAGGCACTGCAGCAGATGGTGACCATCCCCATGAAGACCTACTGGGCCTGAATTGGTTCCCCTTAGAGAGTGATGAGGAAGAACCCCTTGCAGTACTGAATGATCTCTTGGATGTTGAGGTCCTAGAGAATGAAATGTCTTTCCCGTTGATGGATACACCTTATGAAGTTTCTGTTGTCTTTTTAAGAGTATCCAGATGTGCTTTTAGTGGCTGAGCAGCCACTAAATCTAAGTTCTGCTGAATCTACCAATATATTGCCTACTTTATCTTCTATCCATGAAGACTCTTCAGCAGAAAAATACCTTGGCTGAATCCATATCAGAGTCCATAGAGGATCACACTGCTAAAGAGCTGTTACCTTCCAAGGGTGAAAGTCAAGTAACGCCCTTACTTCAGTCCCAAATGAAAGTCTTCTTCCTTCCAGAGCTGGTGGTCAGCACAGAAGCTGTGGCTGAATCATTAGCACTTTTGAAGCTGCAGAATCCTGCACAGAAACCTTGTCACCAAGTGATTGTCTACAGGAAATTTGTCTTATTACACAAGGTGAGGCTGTTTTGTCTCAATATTCTCAGCAATTCCCCCATTGCCCACAGTGGAACAACCTCGCAGAGAGAGGTGTGTTTTTCTTATCACTGCCTACAGAAAGTAGACAGCCGTAATGAAATATCATTGGAAGATTATCTCTTTGTCTTTTCCTGATAGTCTTACAGGAAGTTGATCATTTTTTCTTTCGTTATCTAAGTTCATTGAAATCTCAGATCTTTAATGCCTTTTTAGTCATCAATACAAGTGGAGGATACAATTGTAACAGTCTTCCCTGGAGTTGAAGATCATTTCTCTTCCGAAGCTTCTTCCTAGAGTCCTTCGAGGGAGGAACAAGTTCCTCAGAGTGTCCTCAGTTCTTCTCTTCTAGTCCCAGCGGGTACAACAGTCGATTTTCTTCAGTCTTCTTTTTTGGATCAGTTCTTTGTTAAAAAGTCTTTGTTCTCCTTGCAGTTCAATCATCGTGCAACCTACACTCTATTTCCCGGCAATGCTGAGAACTTTGATGCTAAAATGTTGTCCTATTCTACAGATAATGATGTTCTAGCAGATACAAAGAAAATCCTCATGTCTCCAAGATGTCTTACCTAAGGGCGAGAATACCGAAGGAGATTAAATCTCCCAGGACTGTGTCTTGGGGAGGGGAAGAATAGGAATTGGAGTTGAGTAGAATCTGTAGTTGTAAAAAGGGAGTTACAGAAATGTAATGTAAAAGACAAAGTTAAAAACATAGGACAAAATCGTCCCAGCTGTGGAGGCCAGGTCATTGAGTGTATTTAAGACAGAGATAGATAGGTTCTTGAATGGTAAGGGGACCAAAGGTTACGGGGAGAAGACGGGAGAATGGGGTTGAGAAACTTATCAGCCATGATTGAATGGCGGAGCAGACTCGGTGGGCCAAATGGCCTGATTTCTGCTCCTATGTCTTATGGTCTTATGGTACTGCCTCATAAATAATGCATTCACAGGAAACATGCTGGATAGTTTCATTTTATTCTTCGGCTCATCCGACGCCTCAACAAGAAACTTTTTCTCTTTCTCTCAAGTGCTAAGGAACGCAAGCTCCAACAACTCATCGACACCAACACCCATCTAGGACCCTCCACCCCTGCCCGTCGCTCCGTCCCCACCCCATCTTCCAATCCCAGCCCTAGCCGTGTATTCACTATACCTCCTGACCTTCCCGTCTCCGATGCTAAATGTTCAGTGCTCAGCAAAGGACTTAGTGTCATACCCTTACGCCCTCACCTCAATGAATTTCGGGCTCGGCATGATGCTCAACTCTTCTTCCGCCGTCTTCGTCTCCGGGCTCACTTCTTTGGGCAAGAGTCCTCTCCCAGTTCAACGGATCCTTTTACCCATCTCCAATATTCTCCCTCCACCTGGACCCCTCCCTCTGGATTCTTACCTTCTCTTGTTCTTTTCATTGAGAACTGTCGGCGCGACATTGGTCGTCTCAATTTCTCTGCTCCTCTCACCCATTCTAATCTGTCTCTCTCTGAACTTACTGCACTCCATTCTCTCAGGTCCAATCCTGACATTGTCATCAAACCCGCTGACAAGGGTGGTGCTGTTGCTGTCTGGCGCACTGACCTCTACCTCGCGGAGGCTGAGCGTCAACTCGCAGACACTTCCTCCTACCTTTCCCTGGACCATGACCCCACCACTGAACATCAAGCCATTGTTTCCAGGACTGTCACTGACCTCATCTCCTCTGGGGATCTTCCTCCCACAGCTTCCAACCTGATAGTCGCCCAACCTCGGACGGCCCGCTTCTATCTCCTACCCAAAATCCACAAACAGAACTGCCCCAGTAGACCATCATCTCAGCTTGCTCCTGCCCCACAGAACTCATTTCTCGTTATCTTGACTCCCTTCTCTCTCCCCTTGTCCAGTCCCTTCCCACCTACATCCGTGATTCCTCTGACACCTTACGTCACATCAACAATTTCCAGTTCTCTGGCCCCAACTGCTTCCTCTTCACCATGGACGTCCAATCCCTCTACACCTCCATCCCCCACCAGGATGGTCTGAGGGCCCTTAGCTTCTTCCTTGAACAGAGGCCCGAACAATCCCCATCCACCACTACTCTCCTACGTCTGGCTGAACTTGTTCTCATGCTGAACAATTTCTCCTTCAACTCCTCTTACTTCCGCCAAATAAAAGGTGTGACTATGGGTACCCGCATGGGCCCCAGCTAAGCCTGTCTCTTTATGGGGTATGTGGAACATTCCTTGTTCCAGTCCTACTCCGGCCCCCTTCCACAACTCTTTCTCCGGTACATCGATGATTACTTTGGTGCTGCTTCATGCTGTCGTCGGGACTTGGAAAAATTTATTAATTTTGCTTCCAATCTCCACCCCTCCATCATTTTCACGTGGTCCATCTCTGACACTTCCCTTCCCTTCCTTGACCTCTTTGTCTCAATCTCCGGTGATAGACTGTCCACCAATATCCATTACAAACCCACCGACTCCCACAGCTACCTCGACTACACCTCCTCACACCCCGCTTCCTGTAAGGACTCCATCCCATTCTCTCAGTTCCTTCGCGTCCATCGCATCTGTTCCGATGATGCTACCTTCAAAAACAGTTCCTCTGACATGTCCTCCTTCTTCCTTAACCGAGGTTTTCCACCCACGGTCGTTGACAGGGCCCTCAACCGTGTCCGGCCCATCTCCCACGCATCCGCCCTCATGCCTTCTCCTCCCTCCCAAAAACATTATAGGGTCCCCCTTGTCCTCACTTATCACCCCACCAGCCTCCGCATTCAAAGGATCATCCTCCGCCATTTCCGCCAACTCCAGCATGATGCCACTACCAAACACATCTTCCCTTCACCCCACTTATCAGCATTCCGTAGGGATCGCTCCCTCCGGGACACCCTGGTCCACTCCTCAATCACCCCCTACTCCTCAACCCCCTCCTGTGGCACCACCTCATGCCCACGCAAAAGATGCAACACCTGCCCCTTCACTTCCTCTCTCCTCACCGTCCAAGGGCCCAAACACTCCTTTCAAGTGAAGCAGCATTTCACTTGCATTTCCCCCAACTTAGTCTACTGCATTCGTTGTTCCCAATGTGGTCTCCTCTACATTGGAGAGACCAAACGTAAACTGGACGACTGCTTTGCAGAACAACTGCGGTCTGTCCGCAAGAATGACCCAAACCTCCCTGTCGCTTGCCATTTTAACACTCCACCCTGCTCTCTTGCCCACATATCTGTCCTTGGCTTGCTGCATTGTTCCAGTGAAGCCCAACGCAAACTGGAGGAACAACACCTCATCTTCCGACTAGGCACTTTACAACCTTCCGGACTGAATATTGAATTCAACAACTTTAGGTCTTGAGCTCCTTCCTCCATCCCCACCCCCTTTCTGTTTCCCCCTTCCTTTTTCTTACAATAAATTATATGGATTTTTCTTTTCCCACCTATTTCCATTATTTTTAAATATTTTAAAATCTTTTATGCTCCCTCCACCCCCACTAGAGCTATACCTTGAGTGCCCTACCATCCATTCTTAATTAGCACATTCGTTTAGATAATATCACCAACTTTAACACCTATGTGTTCTTTTGTTCTATTGTTGTTGACATCTTTTGATGATCTGCTTCTATCATTGCTTGTTTGTCCCTACAACCACACCGCCCCCCCACCTCTCTCTCTCTCTATCTCTCCGCCCCCCACACACACACCTTAAACCAGCTTATATTTCAACTCTTTCTTGGACTCGAACTCAAGTTCTGTCGAAGGGTCATGAGGACTCGAAACATCAACTCTTTTCTTCTCCGCCGATGCTGCCAGACCTGCAGAGTTTTCCAGGTAATTCTGTTTTTGTTTTGGATTTCCAGCATCCGCAGTTTTTTTGTTTTTAACTCTGTGTTTAATTGACTGCCACTGCTCTTCAAGAAATGCCTACCTCCTTGAAGAAGTTTTGTTCTTTTCTGCGACAAGATTTCTGTACCTCTCTTTTGCCTTGCTCACCTTCATTGCTTTCCATTTCTCTCCTGGTATTTGACAAGGTGTTTACTAAAACCCACTTTCACAGCCATATCTCCTTTCTCAGTGACTGTCTCCGTCTCTGACTTACTCCACATGGATTTCAACTGAAATTCCACCCCTCATGTTTCGAACCCACCCAGGATTACAGGTATCTCCGGGACATAAAATGTTTCTCGGACTGCTGTTCCCATCACACTCTGAAATCCACACTCAGTGCCATGCGCCGCCATATGAACACACTCGACCTCTCCCTCCAGCAGCACCGCCGTACCCTTTTTCAAAGCTGCGCATGCCCCCAGTTTCATTTTATTCTTTGTCTCATCCGACGCCTCAACAAGAAACATTTTCTCTTTCTCTCAAGTGCTAAGGAACGCAAGCTCCAACAACTCATCGACACCAACACCCATCTAGGACCCTCCACCCCTGCCCGTCGCTCCGTCCCCACTCCATCTTCCAATCCCAGCCCTAGCCGTGTATTCACTATACCCCCTGACCTTCCCGTCTCCGATGCTGAACGTTCAGTGCTCAGCAAAGGACTTAGTTTCATACCCTTACGCCCTCACCTCAATGAATTTCGGGCTCGGCATGATGCTGAACTCTTCTTCCGCCGTCTTCGTCTCCGGGCTCACTTCTTTGGGCAAGAGTCCTCTCCCAGTTCAACGGATCCTTTTACCCATCTCCAATATTCTCCCTCCACCTGGACCCCTCCCTCTGGATTCTTACCTTCTCTTGATCTTTTCATTGAGAACTGTCGGCGCGACATTGGTCGTCTCAATTTCTCTGCTCCTCTCACCCATTCTAACCTGTCTCTCTCTGAACTTACTGCACTCCATTCTCGCAGGTCCAATCCTGACATTGTCATCAAACCCGCTGACAAGGGTGGTGCTGTTGTTGTCTGGCGCACTGACCTCTACCTCGCGGAGGCTGAGCGTCAACTCGCAGACACTTCCTCCTACCTCTCCCTGGACCATGACCCCACCACTGAACATCAAGCCATTGTTTCCAGGACTGTCACTGACCTCATCTCCTCTGGGGATCTTCCTCCCACAGCTTCCAACCTGATAGTCGCCCAACCTCGGATGGCCCGCTTCTATCTCCTACCCAAAATCCACAAACAGAACTGTCCCGGTAGACCAATCATCTCAGCTTGCTCCTGCCCCACAGAACTCATTTCTCGTTATCTTGACTCCCTTCTCTCTCCCCTTGTCCAGTCCCTTCCCACCTACATCCGTGATTCCTCTGATACCTTACGTCACATCAACAATTTCCAGTTCCCTGGCCCCAACCGCTTCCTCTTCACCATTGACGTCCAATCCCTCTACACCTCCATCCGCCACCAGGATGGTCTGAGGGCCCTTAGCTTCTTCCTTGAACAGAGGCCCGAACAATCCCCATCCACCACTACTCTCCTCCGTCTGGCTGAACTTGTTCTCACGCTGAACAATTTCTCCTTCAACTCCTCTCACTTCCTCCAAATAAAAGGTGTGGCTATGGGTACCCGCATGGGCCCCAGCTATGCCTGTCTCTTTATGGGGTATGTGGAACATTCCTTGTTCCAGTCCTACTCCGGCCCCCTTCCACAACTCTTTCTCCGGTACATCGATGATTACTTCGGTGCTGCTTCATGCTCTCATCGTGACTTGGAAAAATTTATTAATTTTGCTTCCAATCTCCACCCCTCCATCATTTTCACGTGGTCCATTCCCTTCCTTGACCTCTCTGTCTCAATCTCTGGTGATAGACTGTCCACCAATATCCATTACAAACCCACCGACTCCCACAGCTACCTCGACTACACCTCCTCACACCCTGCTTCCTGTAAGGACTCCATCCCATTCTCTCAGTTCCTTCGCTTCCGTCGCATCTGTTCCGATGATGCTACCTTCAAAAACAGTTCCTTTGACATGTGCTCCTTCTTCCTTAACCGAGGTTTTCCACCCACGGTCGTTGACAGGGCCCTCAACCGTGTCCAGCCCATCTTCCGCGCATCCGCCCTCACACATTCTCCTCCCTCCCAGAAACATGATAGGGTCCCCCTTGTCCTCACTTATCACCCCACCAGCCTCCGCATTCAAAGGATCATCCTCCACCATTTCCGCCAACTCCAGCATGATGCCACCACCAAACATATCTTCCCTTCACCCCCACCATCGGCATTCCGTAGGGATCGCTCCCTCCGGGACACCCTGGTCCACTCCTCCATCACCACCTACTCCTCAACCCCCTCCTGTGGCACTACCCCATGCCCACGCAAAAGATGCAACACCTGCCCCTTCACTTCCTCTCTCCTCACCATCCAAGGGCCCAAACACTCCTTTCAAGTGAAGCAGCATTTCACTTGCATTTCCCCCAACTTAGTCTACTGCATTCGTTGCTCCCAATGTGGTCTCCTCTACATTGGAGAGACCAAACGTAAACTGTGCGACCGCTTTGCAGAACACCTGCGGTCTGTCTGCAAGAATGACCCTAACCTCCCTGTCGCTTGCCATTTTAACACTCCACCCTGTTCTCTTGCCCACATGTCTGTCCTTGGCTTGCTGCATTGTTCCAGTGAAGCCCAACGCAAACTGGAGGAACAACACCTCATCTTCCGACTAGGCACTTTACAACCTTCCGGACTGAATATTGAATTCAACAACTTTAGGTCTTGAGCTTCTTCCTCCATCCCCACCCCCTTTCTGTTTCCCCCTTCCTTTTTTTTCCAATAAATTATATAGATTTTTCTTTTCCCACCTATTTCCATTATTTTTAAATATCTTAAAATCTTTTATGCTCTCCCCACCCCCACTAGAGCTATACCTTGAGTGCCCTACCATCCATTCTTAATTAGCACATTCGTTTAGATAATATCACCAACTTTAACACCTATGTGTTCTTTTGTTCTAATGTTGTTGACATCTTTTGATGATCTGCTTCTATCACTGCTTGTTTGTCCCTACAACCACACCCCCCCTCCACTTCTCTCCCTCTCTCCGACCCCCCCCCCACACACACCTTAAACCAGCTTATATTTCAACTCTTTCTTGGACTCGAACTCAAGTTCTGTCGACGGGTCATGAGGACTCGAAACGTCAACTCTTTTCTTCTCCGCCGATGCTGCCAGACCTGCTGAGTTTTGCAGGTAATTCTGTTTTTATGCTGGATCGCTGGTGGGCGAACTTGGATTTGTCTGCCCTTCTGTGATACCAGTGCTTCCTCGCTCTGGGCACCATATTTGAAGCGCACCAGAGCGAAGCCTACTTCATGTCTACAGACCAGGACTGCTCCAGGTGGCAGATAGGCCCAAAAAGCAAAGAAGACGGCTGTGCTCCAAATTAAGTGATGCCTCTCTGGGGCACCTGCCGGACACAGTGAAAGCCTGCCACAATATCCTCTCTCCAACTCTGGCTGCAGGAGGTCCACCTGAGTCACCAATCTGCCTGGGAGGTGGTGGCAGAGGTCAGGAAGAGGATGAATGCGCTCATCCATTCCAGGGTAAGTCACCCACCTCATCACCCTCAACTCACAACACCCAAGCCCATCACATATCCACAGGGATCTCACACCTCAAGGGATGACTCCACTAACTCTCACACTCACCCTCACATCTCCAGCAGGCTCATATCCTCTGGAGTTCACATCCTCATTCCTGTCCATAGCTCTACTCACCACACAAACATTCCAGTGCCATGCATCCTGCTCACACTCTCTCCATCTTTTTTCATGCAGGGGAAGCTGGCTCACAACTGCAGGGAGAGGTCCTGGACCAGGGGGTGGTGTGGCCCACATTTGGCCCCTCACTCACCTTGAGGAGTGTACCATCGTACTGACTGCTGAGAATGTGGACTCTGCCTGTGGCAACGGTGAGGTCGGTGGCGAACACCTAGATGAGGATCCTGCATCAGATCATCCCCCTCTCAACTTGTGAATTGTGAATACTCTCTCTCCTGTTTTTGCTACAATGCATCAATTATCTCTACTTTGGTTCACAGGGAGCTCTGCCAAGTGACTAATGACCTCAGCCAGCCAGTGACTCAGCTCTATCCACATCCTTACTTCCAGCCAAAAGGACACCTCCTCCAATGAAGAGCTGGAAATAATCAGTCTGGAAGACTCGGTGGGACCGAGATCGAGAGCAGGCTTGGATTCACAACCTGGTGGTTAACACATGGACACATGTCTGCAGCAGGAGGAGGCAGAGTCAGCCGAGCTCCTCAGCACATGGAGGACTGCTGGAGAAGGGGCATCTGTGAGGTCCGAGTCAGATGACAAGCCTTGGGAGTCAGCTTTCCAAATCATCGTGGAGAGCCAGCAGAGCTGTTGAAAGCCCTTAACAGAGTGGCATGTGAGTCAGAGGAGTGTGTCCGCCTGCTGTCTGATGAAATGCCTACATGTGCACATATGGAGGTCTCCTTGGGAAGGATGGCAAACGCCATGAGAACCTTGTCCAGCAGAACTTGGAGATTCACGCAGACTTGCTCTCTATTACAGTAACCATGGGTGAGTTCCTGCAGTGGAAATAGGGCACCTCAATGTCCCTCCCGTTGCTCCTTCCCCTCAAGGAATCAGGCCAGGGCCCTCGAGCAGTGAAGGGAGGAGTAGCTGCAGCTGGATACTCCTGGGTCATCCAGTCAGGAATCTCAGAGGCTGTCCACTCCCTCCAAGTCCCCTTTGCCTGTGACCCCCTCAACGTCATCCTTTGTCACCACAGAGGGAGCAGCTGGCTCACAAGAGGACAGCCAGAGCAAGCTGGGGCCATCAAGGCCTCAGCTCTCCAGAGGACTCTTGCCAAAGTCATCAGAGGCAATGGGCCAACCATTGCACAGGCTGTCTCCACCCCTGCTGCAGATGTCAGGACAGCACCTAGAAGAAGTGGAAGGCCTAGAAAAGTTAAGAATTTCTGATAACACGTGGTTGCATGGGTAAACATATTTTGTCACTTTATAATCTGAAAATATATTCACTTTCACTGAATAATGTGTAATGGTGTCTTTCAGCTTCATTCACAGGCTTCACGAGTCCTTCCACTGCATTCCCCCCACTCCCACTAGGAGTTCAGCTGCACGCAGCCAGACCACGAGTGATTCTGGAGGGAGAAGTGTGTGTTTGACAGGGCCTTTCAGATCCTTGTTCAAGCACTCGCCAACATACGCGGAGTCTTCATCCATCACAGTCATCTCACTGTCCTGAGCATTTTCAATGCTGCCTGCTGGGGTTCTCTTTCAGTTTTCCATCTGAGCTGCATCTGCACCCACCCACAAATCACACTTCCATACGGCACCTGTGCTCGTCCAACACGAGGCTCCGCTCACTTCCGATTTCAACAATGATGGTCGTTGTCAGATTTTTGCTCAACTCCTGTGTCCTTTCCACTCCCTTAGTAACCCATGTCCTTTCCTTCATCACTGTTGATCCCCTGGCATCACCTTCCACCTTCCCACTGTCACCAACCAACCCAAACCTTTGTCTTGCCAGGATGTCCAGGTGAACGTGCATGCTCCCTTCCTTCCTGAAAATCCAACCCCCATCCACATTGACCTCCCAATCGTCTCCTTCCCACCTCCAGGATCTGTGCCTGCCTCCAAGTCCGCACCAACTGCCCTTACCGTCCCTTCTACCGCTATTGATGCACCCTCACACTCCCACGCTTCTGGCTCCCTTTGCCCCCTTTCATACTCACCATTCCCTCCAACACGCCCACCCTCCATTTGCTCCCCAGGAAGTAGTCATTGACTCCACAGATCCCTCCCTTGTACATCCCCCCCTACTCCCTCCTCCATCTCTCCAAACTCCTTGCCCCCTCAGAACTCCCTCCTCCCTCCAAACTCCCTCCTTCACCCGGATACCTTTCTCCCTCTAGACTCCTTCCGCCCTCTGAACTCCTTCCCCATGAAATTCTACCTCCCCTTGAACTCCTTTGCTCCTCCGAACTCTTTCCCTTATACCTTCCTCCCTCCTTACATCTATCTTCCCACGCCGCATTCTTCTCCAATACACCCTCTTCCCTGTACTCCCTCCTTTCCCTCCCATCCTCCCCCTCCAGATACCTTTGTTCAACCCAGTCCCAACCTCACCCCCCAATACACCTTCTTCTCTTACCCTGCCCCAGTATACCTTGGTCTCCCACTACAACTGGATATTTCTCTCCACCCTTCCTCACCATCATCCATAGCAGCCCATGGCAAAGACTGCGATGTTCTGAAGCAGACCCAAGACATCAACAGAGACCTCCCTCCTTCTGTGAGCTGCTTCACGGCAGAGCCATGTCCATGAGAATCCACCCTGTATGCGATGCACGTGTTCCTCCAAGGTTCAGTAGTGTAGGGCTCCAGCATTGTCTGCTCCTTGAATGTCCATGATCTGAGCAAGGCCCTGTGGTAAGTCCCAAGTTCTACATGTCACACTTGTCCAGACGTGTTCTGGGCCAGTGTGTTTTCCCGCCACCATTAATGGGATGTAAAGCGGGTTCATGCTGGCCTCCAGTGGGATTGGCGTTCACCATGGCGGATGCTATTGGATGATCCCGCTGTGCTTTCACGCTGGCATGAAACTGATTTTTGGCCTTGTCACCATATTGACCCCCTTACCCTCACCTGCCATGAAGCCCAATGCCAACAGGACCAGAAAATCTAGTCCATAGTTTCACGATGTTTTTAAAAAGCAGGGTAGCCTACTTGGAGGCCGATGCAGTATAGCGGGTTAACAGATGGGCTATGCTAATGTATGATGTTGATGATGATGTACCACTGACATTAGTCTGTCATGTGTCAGACACTCAGGAGAGAGAGAGGTTGGAATCATGTCAAGGAGTAATGTGCCAACTTTGTAAAACAAAAACAGAATTACCTGGAAAAACTCAGCAAGTCTGGCAGCATCGGCGGAGAAGAAAAGAATTGACGTTTCGAGTCCTCATGACCCTTCGACAGAACAGTTCTGTCGAAGGGTCATGAGGACTCGAAACGTCAACTCTTTTCTTCTCCGCCGATGCTGCCAGACCTGCTGAGTTTTTCCAGGTAATTCTGTTTTTGTTTTGGATTTCCAGCATCCGCAGTTTTTTGTTTTTATGCCTACTTTGTAACCTGTTTAGATGTAGCACGAATGAATAAGTGTTAAGCAGATACCAGAGTAGGTCTACAGTCTATCTAAGAACTAAGTCCCTTGTCTAGAGCCCAAGATAGAAGGACCAATCTCAGAACACTGTCCTGTGTGCATTGAGGGCACCCCACCCCCCAAGTTGCCACCCCTCCTTCCTTTCATGCCTCCTGTCCTCTAAATCTCAGCCCCCCCCATCAGCCTCTCCCCTCCCTGCGCTCTCAGATCTCTGGGCACCCTAAAATCCCGAAATTTACCTAGCTCTGGCAGCCATCTATCCATCTTCTGTGTGCTCATTTTGCAGCCCCAGCAGCACCCGCTACTGAGCTCTGGCACTGCCCGGACAGCTAGAGCTGCTGGCCAATCTCGAGGCCGGTACCTCCTCCCACTGAGGGGTGGAATTTTCTACAATGCAGCCGGGGGAGAATGTCCCCGGTTGTGGTCTTCTGTTGTATCATCCACACATTTTGGTCCACTGCGTTGTGATCTTGCGCTACTTGATGAAGAAGGCTCCAATGACAGCAAAGATAGCATAGAAGCAAAAGAGCACCAAGATCAACCTACAACCAGAACACTTTGGCAACAGTTCACCTGATCAAGTCCTGACTTCCTTTTCCCTCCTGCACTCCTACAAGAATTTACAATCCTCATAAATAGACAGAATATAGAAAATTCAGAGGGGAAGTGAAAAAGCAAATAAGAGAAGCAAAGAGAGACCATGAAAAAGTCTGACAGCCAACATAAAAGGGAACCCCAAAGACTTCTATGGGCACATACATAGTAAAAGGGTGGTAAAAGGTGGAGTAGGGCCGATTAGGGACCATAAAGTGGATTTATACACGGTGGCAAGGAGAATAGCTGAGGTATTAGTAAATACGCTGCATCTGTCTTTACCAAGGAAGAAGATGTTGCCCAGGCCATGATGAAAGAGGAGGTAATTAATACACTAGAAGGATTTAAAATTGATAAGGAGGAGGTATTAGATAGGCTGTCTGTACTTAAAGTTGATAAAGCACCAGGACCGGATGAGATGCATCCAAGGATATTGAGGGAAGTGAAAGTGGAAATTGCAGAGGCATTGGCAATAATTTTCCAGTCTTCCTTAGGCGCAGGACTGGTTCTGGAGGCCTAGAGAATTGCAAATGTTAGACCCTTGTTCAAAAAAGAGTGTAAAGATAAGTCCAGCAATTACAGGTCAGTCAGTTTAACTTCAGTGGTGGGGAAACTTCTAGGAACAATAATTTAGGACAAAGTTAATAGTCACATGGACAAATGCAAGGTTAATTAAGAAAAGCCAGCTTGGATTTGTTAAGGCATGGGCAGGCGGGTAGGAATGGACATGCTATATATTTATGGCCTGCATAAAAGAAAGGCAGGAAGAAAGGATGGCACCTTACTTGGGGAGGTGGGCTAGGCAGTGTGCTCTCTGTGTATTGGGGCACCCTGCCAAAATGTCTCCCCCACTTCGGTCTGCCTGCCTGCCCTCCAAAACCTGGTCCCCCACCCATCTCTTTCCCCTCTGTCCCCACCCTTAAAAGCCCAGGACTTAGCTTTCTGGGGCAGCCATCATCTTCTTTGTGCTCCTTCTTGCAGTCTTGGCAGTGCCCATTATGAGCTCTGGCACTGTTGGGACTGCGAGAGCTGGCAGCCAGTGTAGTGGGCCAGGAGCCTTTGAGGGCAGGCCTTACTCCCACTGAGGAGCAAAATCCCACCCTCAACCACTTTAGCTTGCCTGCAGCATGTTATGGCTATGAGGCGGGCTTTTTCTGGGCATGTCGATTTCTAGCCAACATTCCCCTGGCTCATCCACCACCACTCCCCCCTTCCCCCACTTAGTGAAATGAAGCCCAATATAAAATACAGGGTACAATGCTAAATGAGGTGCAAGAGTAGAGGAGCCTGGGAGTATTTGTGCACAAGTCATTGAAGGTGGCAGGACAGGTTGAGAGATCAGTTAATAAAGCATACACTATCCTAGGCTTTATTAATAAGGGCATAGAGTACAAGAGCAAGGAGGTTATGTTCAACTTGTATAAGACACTAGTTTGGCCTCAGCTGGAGTATTATGTACGGTTCTGGGCAATGCACTTTAGGAAGGATAGGAAGGCATTGGAGAAAATGCAGAAAAGATTTGCGAGAATGGTTCCAGTGATGAGTTACTTCAGTTATGAAGATAGATTGGAGAAGTTGGGTCTGTTTTCCTAGGAGAAGATAAGGCTGAGAGGAGATTTGATAGAGGTATTGAAAATCATGAAGGATTGGGACAGAATAGATAGAAACTTTCCGCTTGTGAATAGATGGAGAACGAGATGGCACAGATTTAAAGTAATTGCCAAAAGAGATAAAAGCACCATGAGGAAGAACTTTTTCAAGCAGCAAGTGGTTAATATCTGCACTGCCTGACAGTGCTGTGGGGGCAGGTTCAATCAAGACATTCAAAAGGGAATGAGACTATTACCTGAAAAGGGAGAATGTGGGTTTATGGGGAGAAGGCAGGGGAATGGCACTAAGTGATTTGCTCTTTTGGAGAGCCGGTGCAGACACGATGGGATGAATGGCCTCCTTCTGTGTTCTAACAATTCTGTGATTCTGTGAACATGTTTCCTTGTTCCTTCCTACCAAAAACCGACATTAATATACATGATAACTGAAAAGGAGTTCAAACACCCTCAGACCCCGCAGCCACCACACAAGACTCAAGCTTCTTTTCACCAGTTTTATTCAAGCATATGCAGGGGAGCTGCATCCATTCAACAACATGTGTCCGAGCTCATTGATTGATTACATCCCACTACTTTTGTACTATTTGCTTATCAGTACATTTGAAATCAGTAACTGACACACTTCTTACTCTAATATCTCTACCCAATTGAACTCATATACACATGATTAGTCTATCCAATCACATTCAAAGCACGTATTCATGATTCAACCATCCAATCAGGATCAAGGCACGTATACATGAGCCTTGACCTTTTTCTCAGTAACTCAAGACTACTTGTGATTTATCAAAGCTTCTTCCCTGTCCATTGTTCTAGTCTTTTAACCTTTTCATCTCCCCCTTCAATAACATACTGAAACACTCTGCAGACAAATTAGTGATTACAGGTGATGGCTACCTTAATGCCATAACATGGAATTCTTGCCTTGATGTCACTAAATTTCATAAAGGAAATTTTTGGTACTTTACTACTGCAGCAAGATGCTCCCCCAGCCCAGTGTAAGGCTGCTGATGTTTAGATGAAGGCTGTTCCCCTAATCAGCCCCTAACATTCAACCTTGTTCTGTTCTTGTATAACTTGTAGGCATGATTCCTGGCCCTACCCAACCCTATCCAATTGAAATAATTATAGAAGTATAGAATGATACAACGTAGAAGGAGGCTATTTATCCCATTGGCCCTGTGACAGCTCTTTGAAAGAGTTCCACGCTCTTGCTCTACTCCATATCAGTTTATTTATTTTCTCCTTCAAGTATTTATTAAATTCCCTTTTGAAAGTTACTATTGAATCAGCTTCCACCACCCTTTCAAATGCTGCATTCCAGATTACAGCGACACACTATATTTTTTTTCCCTGATGCAGCCTGTTTTTTGTACCAATGCCTATATATCAGTAATTTCTGGTTACCAGCCTTTTCACAGAATCACAGAATGCTTACAGCACAGAAGGAGGCCAGTCAGCCCATCATGTCTATGCTGGTTCCCTGAAGGCGCATTTCACCTACTTCCTCCCCCCACCTTCTCCCCATAACCTCGCACATTCTTCTTTTTCAGATAATAATCTAATTCCCTCTTAAATGCCTCTATTAAAACTGCCTCCACCGCATTCTCAGTTATTCCAGAGCCCAACCACTTGCTGCAGAGAAATCCAAAAATACCACGGTGATGTGGGATCATCCGCCTGCCTTGAAAGGGACTATGATTAGTTCATATTTTTCTGAGCACTTGAATGCCCTGCATGCAGGAGAAAGGCATTTAACGAGGCTGAGGTTTCAGACAAAATTCGGCGAATCTTATAGCACCGCAAAAAGCCATCAGAAATAAATTTTAATGCAGGGGACATGGTATATTACAAAACAGAAGGGCAGACGGAATAGAAAAGCCCAGGCAAGATGTGGTAACCTGATGTGTAATTTACCTTTAAGAAGAATGTTATAGTGGAAGATCACATGATCTTAGCATCCAATAGCAGAGTAGCACGGACTACCTTAGAGTCGCTAGTCAGTTGTGAGTAGTCTAGAGTTAGAATCTATAATGTAGAGACAGGGTTTGAGTTGTAAGCACACAAGTGTAGCTGCTGAGTTCCTTTGTAAATATATATAATGTGTTCTACATAAGAATTGTCTGCTGATCTACTCTGTCTATGGTACCAACTTGGCCATCCCGAAACAAGGCTGCAACCCTGATCCATTAATCCAACTGAACTAGTGACCAGGATCCAACATAAGGTTATAGGCAGTAATTTTATAACATGGCAATCAAACTGTTAGGGTATATTCCTCAAGGCTAATTGGCACTGATTACAGAATTTGAACAAGTAATAGAAATTGAAGAAGCACAATGTACTTCACATATGCATACCTTGGACAATTATGAGGAGCAGATTATAGCAGATAAAGGGTTGACTGAATGTGAACAAAGTGATATTGAAGTGGAGGATAAACCTAATTATCCCAAAGGACAACTACCCAAAGTTGGCACTAGAGTAGGGGCCAGTGATTGTGGGATGTCACCATTATAGGGAAAGCAGGAAAATCCATCAAAAAATACAAACATTGGCTGCATGTACAAGATGAGGAACAGGAGGTAAGACATATGCATAGCTGTGAAAGGCCAGAAAAGACAGTGAGAGTTCTGAGAGTGGACGAGAAATGATCACAGCCTGAGGAAAAGATCATACACTTGGGAAAGGGACTCTGGTCTTATAGGAAAGATTGTGTAGCAGGAATCCAGAAAGAGATGGGAGGGCAAGTAGAAGTCATAGTTTGACAATAACAAGGACCATAGAACAGGCTAGGAATGCCACTAGAAGCAGAAGCCCTTACGGTCAACAAGTTTTAGTGGCTACCAACAAATTAGAAGCTAAGTTGATAAAAGATGCCAAACAAAAAAGAGTTGGAAAGTTGGAAAGAATTTGCTGTGTACGCTGAAAGACCAGACAGGACAGCAGCAGATATGCACAGAAAAGGTACTTCCTATTGGCACATATAAGGCTAAAGCTAGTCTAGTGACTTGGGATTTCAAAAAAAGACTTAGTGATCAAGATGTCAGAGTGGACACCCCTACTGCAGGAAAAGTGAGCTTGAAAATTTTGTTAGCTCTTTTAACAACTTTTGCCACAGGAAATAATTTTTCTTTATTTGTTAAAACCCTTCATAATTTTGAACAACTTTATCAAATTTTCCCTTAACTTCTCTTTTCTAAAGAGAACAACCTCACCTTCTCTAGATTTTCCATGTAACTGAAGTTCCTCATCCCTAGTACTATGCTACCCTTCCTTAGTGTGGTGCTTAGAATTGAATGCAGCACTCAGTTAAGACCTAACCAATGTTTTCTAAAGGTTTAGCAGAACATCCTTTCTTTTGTACTCTATGCATCTATTATTAAAGCCTATTGTCCCATATGCTTTTTAAATAATCTTCGTAACTTGCTCTGCCACCTTCATATATTTGTGTCGGTGATGGCGTAGTGTTATTGTCACTGAACTAGTAATCCAGAGACCCAGAGTAAAGCTCTGGGGACCTTGGCTCGAATTGAACCATGACAGATAGTGAAATTTGAATTTAATAGAGCCTGTAAGTCAAAGTCCAATGATGACCATGAAACCATTGTCAATTATTGTAAAAACCCACCTGGTTCACTAATGTCCTTTAAGGAAGGAAATCTGCTGTCCTTACCTGGTCCAGCCTACATGTGACTGCAGTGCCACAGCAATGTCCTTAAAATTGCCAACAAGCCACTCAGTTGTATCAAAAAACACAAAAAAATCTAAAAGAAATGGAACCAGATGGGCATCTCAGCATTGTCTAGGCATCAAAAACAACAATGGCAAACTCAGCCCTGTCGACCCTGCAAGGTTCTCCTTACTTACTTCTGAGGGCTAGTGCCAAAATTGGGAGAGCTGTATCACACACTAGTCAAGTAACAGCCTGACATAGTCATACTCACTGAACACCTTACAGATAATGTTCCTGTCCCACCAGCAGGACAGACCCAGCAGAGGTGGCAGCACAGTGGTATGCAGTCGGGAGGGTGTTGCCCTGACTCCCCCCTCAGCTGATGAATCAGTACTCCTCCATGTTGAACACCACTTGGAGGAAGCATTGAGGGTCGCAAGGTTGCAGAATGGACTCTGGCTGGGAGACATCAATGTCCATCACCAAGAATGGCTCAGTAGCACCGCTACTGACTGATCTGGCTGAATCCTAAAGGATGTAGCTGCAAGACTGGGTCTGCAGCAGGTAGTGAGGGTACCAACAAGAGGGAAAAACATACTTGACCCCATTTTCACTAATCTGCCTGCTGCAGATGCATCTGTCCATGACAGTATCTGTAGGAGAGGCCACCACACAGTCCATGTAGAGATCATGTACCATCTTCACATTGAGGATAGCCTCCATCGTGTTTTGTGGCACTACCAAACTGCTAAATGGGATAGATTTTGAACAGATCTAGCATCTCAAAACTGGGCAACTCTGAGGTACTGTAGGCTGTCAGCAGCTGCAGAATTGTACGCTACTACAATCTGTAACCTCATGGCCCAGCATATCCCCCACGCTACCATTTCTACTAAGCCAGGGGATGAATGCTGGTTCAATGAAAAGTGCAGGAGGACATGCCAGGAGCAACACCAGGCATATCTAAAAATGAGGTGTCAATCTGGTGAAGCTACAATACAGAACTACTTGAATTCCAAACAGCATAAGCAGCAAGTGATAGACAGAACTAAGCGATTCCACAACCAACAGATCAGATCTAAGCTCTGCAGTGCTATCACATCCAATCATGAATGGTGGTGGGCAATTAAACAACTCACTGGAGGAGGAGGCTCCACAAATATCCCCATCCTCAATGAGTGGAGAGCTCAGCACAGCAGTGCAAAAGCTAAGGCTGAAGCATTTGCAACAATCTTCAGCCAGAAGTGCCGAATGGATGATCCATCTTGGCCTCCTCTGGATCACAGATGCCAGTCTTCAGCCAATTCAATTCACTCCACGTGATATCAAGAAATGGCTGAAGGCACTGGATACTGCAAAGGCTATGGACCCTGACAACATTCTGGCATTAGTACTGAAGACATGTGCTCCAGAACTTGCCGCAACCCTAGCCAAGCTGTTTCAGTACTGCTCAATACTGGCATCCAACTGGCAATGTAGAAAATTGCCCAGGTATGTCCTGTACACAAAAAGCAGGACAAATCCAACCTGGCCAATTACCAGCCCATGAGTCTACTCACCATCATCAGTAAAGTGATGGAAGGTGTCATCAACAGTGCTATCAAATGGCACTTGCTTAGCGATAACCTGCTCATTGACACTCAGTTTGGGTTCCGTTTGGGCCACTCAGCTCCTGACTTCATTACAGCTTTGGTTCAAACATGGACTAAAGAGCTGAACTCTAGAAGTGAGGTGAGACTGACTGCCCTTGACATCAAGGTAGCATTTGATCAAGTGTGGCATTAAGGAGCCCTATCAAAATTAAAGTCAATGGGAATCAGGGAGAAAGCTCTCCACTGGTTGGAGTCATACCTGGCACAAAGTAAGATGGTTGTGATTGTTGGAGGTCAATCATCTCAGTTCCAGGACATCATTGCAGGAGTTCCTCAGGGTTGTGTTCTAAGCCCAACCATCTTCAGCTGCTTCATCAATGACCTTCCTTCCATCATAAGGTCAGAGGTAGGCTTGTTTGCTGATGATTGCACAATGTTCTGCAGAATTCGCATCTCCCCAGATACTGAAGCAGTCCATGTCCAAATGCAACAAGACCTGGACAATATCCAGGCTTGGCTGACAAGTGGCAAGTAACACCCATACCACACAAGTGCCAGGCACTGACCATCTCCAACAAGAGAGAATCCAACCATCGCCCCTTAACATTCAATGGCATCACCATTGTTGAATCCCCCATTATCAACATTCTCGGGGTTACTATTGACTAGAAACTGAACTGGACTAGCCATATAAATACTGTGGCTACAAGAGCAGGCCAGAGGCTAGGAACCCTGCAGTGAGTAACTCATTTCCTTCCTCCCCAAAGCCTGTTCACCATCTACAAGGTGTTTGATGGAATACTCTCCACTTGCCTGGACGAGTGCAACTCCAATAAAACTCAAGAAGTTTGACACCATCCAGGATAAAGTAGCCCGCTTGATTGGCACCCTATCCACAAACATTCACTCCCTCCACCACCGATGCACAGTGACAGCAGTGTATATCATTCTCAAGATTCGCTGCAGGAACTCACCAAGCCTCCTTAGACAGCACCTTCCAAACCCATGACCACTACCATCTCGAAGGACAAGGGCAACAGATATATGGGAACACCAGCACCTGGAAGTTCCCCTCCAAACCACTCACTATCCTGACTTGAAAAAATATTGCTGTTCCTTCACGGTCTCTGGGTCAAAATCCTGGAACTCCCTCCCTAACAGCGCTGTGGGTGTAGTTACATCACATGGACTGCAGCGGTTCAAGATTGCAGCTCACTACCATCTTTTCAAGGGAAATTAGGTATGGGCAATAAATGCTGGCCTAGCCAGGTTTGCCCACATCCCATGAATGAACAAAAAGATACAACCCAGATCTCTATGTTATTGTACACCCTTTAAAATTATACCATTTAGGTTATATTGCCTCTTTTCATTTTCCCTACCAAAATATATCATTTAATTTCTCTGTATTAAATGTAATCTGCCATGTGCCTGTCCATTTCACCAATCTGCCTGTGTCTTCTTGAAGTTTGTTATTATTCCTCATTGTTTGCATTTCTCAGTTTTCTGTCATCTGCAAAGTTGTTAATTATTGCCTGCACAGACAAATCCACATCATTAATATTTACCAAAAAGAGCAGTGGACCAAATACTAACCTCTAGAAGTGTTACATACTTCTCCCCATTTAGAAAACTACCGTTCACCATTAGTCTCTGCTCTCAGTTCCTTAGAAAATTTCATAGTCACTGTCCCTTTACTTCCATCAGCTTTAATTTTACTTACAAGCCCATTCACACAGAATCACAGTGCAGAAGAGGTCCTTCCGCCCATCGAGTCTGCACCAACACATGAGGAACACCTGACCTACCTACCTAATCCCATTTACCAGCACTTGGCCCATAGCCTTGAATGTTATGATGTGCCAAGTGCTCATCCAGGTACTTTTTAAAGGATGTAAGGCAACCTGCTTCCACCACCCTCCCAGGCAGTGCATTCCAGACCATCACCACCCCTGGGTAAAAAAGTTTTTCCTCACATCTCCCCTAAACCTCCTGCCCCTCACCTTGAACTTATGTCCCCTTGTGACTGACCCTTCAACTAAGGGGAACAGCTGCTCCCTATCCGCCCTGTCCATGCCCCTCATAATCTTGTACACCTCGATCAGGTCGCCCTTCAGTCTTCTCTGCTCCAACGAAAACAACCCAAGTCTATCCAACCTCTCTTCGTAACTTAAATGTTTCATCCCTGGCAACATCCTGGTGAATCTCCCCTCCAGTGCAATCACATCCTTCCTATAATGTGGCGACCAGAACTGCACACAGTACTCCAGCTGTGGCCTCACCAAGGTTCTATACAACACCAACGTGACCTCCCTACTTTTGTAATCTATGCCTCGATTGATAACGGCAAGTGTCCAAAATGCATTTTTCACCACCCCACTAACATGCCCATCTGCCTTCAGAGATCTATGGACACACACACACCAAGGTCCCTTTGTTCCTTAGAACTTCCTAGTGCTATTCCATTTATTGAATACTTCCTTGTCAAATTACTCCTTCCAAAGTGTATCACCTCACACTTTTCAGGGTTAAATTCCATCTGCCACATAATGCCCATTTGACCATCCTGTCTATATCTTGCTGTAGCCCAAGACACTCAATCTCACTGTTAACCACCCGGCCAATCTTTGTGTCAACCGCAAATTTACTAATCCTACCCCTCACATAGTCATCTATGTCGTTTATATAAATGACAAATAATAGGAGACCGAGCACAGATCCCTGTGGTATGCCACTGGACACTGGCTTCCAGTCACTAAAACATCCTTCTGTCATCACGCTCTGCCTCCTACAACTAAGCCAATTTTGAGCCCACCTTATCAAATTACCCTGTATCCCATTGCATTTAACTTCTTTATAAGTCTCCCATGTGGGACCTTGTCAAAGGCTTTGCTGAAATCCATATCAACTACATCAACTGCTCTACTCTCATCTACACACCTAGTCATCTCCTCAAAAAAGTCAATCAAATTTGTTAGGCATGACCTCCCTCTGACAAAGCCATGCTGACTATCCCTGATCAAACCTTGCCTCTCCAAGTAGAGATAGATAGTCTCCTTCAGAACTTTCTCCAATAGTTTCCCTACCACTGACATGAGACTCACTGGCCTGTAGTTCCCTGGCTTATCTCTACAACCCTTCTTAAATAGCGGAACCACATTAGCTGTTCTCCAGTCCTCTGGCACCTCCCCCATGGCCAGAGAGGAATTAAAAATTTGGGTCAGAGCCCCTGCGATCTCCTCCTTTGCCTCCCTCAGCAGTCTGGGACACAAATCATCTGGACCTGGAGATTTGTCCACTTTTAAGCATGCCAACACCTCCAACGCCTTGTCACTCCCTATATCAATTTGCTTAAGAACCTCGCAGTCTCTCTCCCCCTAGTTCGATACCTTCATCCTCATTCTCTTGGGTGAAGACGGACATGAAGTATTCATTCAACACTCTAGTGATGTCCTTGGCTCCACCCATAGATTGCCCCCTTGGTCGCTTATGGGCTCTACTCTTTCCCTGGTTATTCTCTTCCTATTGATATACTTATAGAATATCTTGGGATTTTCCCTACTTTTACCAGCCAGAGCTTTCTCATATCCCCTCTTTGCTCTCCTAATTGCTTTCTTAAGCTCCACCTTGCACTGTCTGTACTCCACTAATGCCTCTGCTGATTTGCTTCCCTTGTACCTGCTAAAAGCCTCTCTTTTCCTTCTCATCGTAACCTGAATATCTCTGGTCATCCATGGTTCTCTGGGCTTGTTCCTCCTTCCTATCACCCTGGAGGGAATATGTTGAGCCTGTACCCTCCCCATTTCCTTTTTGAACACCCCCCACTGTTCCTTTGTAGATTTCCTCACAAGTAACTGTTCCCAGTCTACCTTGGCCAGATCCTGCCTTATTTTACTAAAATCAAGTCTCCCCCAATCCAAAACATTTTTTCGCAACTTGTCGATTTCTTTGTCCATACCAAACTTAAAGTGTACCATGTTGTGATCGCTATCACTAAAATGTTCGCCCACCACCACCTCAGCCACCTGTCCGGCTTCATTCCCCAGAATTAGGTCCAGCAATGCACCGTCCCTTGTTGGACCCTCTACATATTGACCTTAAAAATTCTCCTGTACACATTTCAAGAAATCCACTCCATCTAAGCCCTTAACACTGTCTATCTCAATTAATGTTGGGAAAGTTGAAATCATCTAATATAATTACCCTATTGTTATTGTTTTTAACACACCTCCACAAATTGTGCACATATTTGCTCCTCAATTTCCCATTGACTATCTGGGGGCCTATAATAAACACCTAATAATGTGGTTGCCCCATTTTTATTCCTAAACCCTAGCCACAAAGCTTCATTCAATGCCCCCTCCAAGATATCATCTCTCTTTACTGCAGTAACTGACTCCTTAATTAATAATGCAATGCCTCCTCCTCTTTTACCCCCTCCCCTGTCTCGCCTGAAGATTCTATATCCCGGAATGTTGAGCTGCCAATCCTGCCCCTCCCTCAACCACGTCTCAATGATGGATACTATATCACAATTCCATGTGTCAATCCTTAACTCATCCGTTTTACCTGTCATACTCCTGGCATTAAATTAGAGGCCATCCAGCCTTGCCTTACTCCCTTGAAGCTTATTGCAGCTGTACTCCCGCTGACTTGGTTGTTTTACGGTATTATCATGTGTCCCTATTCTGCTAACATTCTGTGTCCCCTCCTCTTGCCGAATTAGTTTAACCTCCTTCCAACAGCACTATTAGATAGTACTTTATCAAATGTCTTTTGAAAATCCTTATAAACAACATTAACCACATTTCATTAACCCTCTTTTTTATCAAAGAATCCAATTAAATTAGTCAAACATTATTTGCCTTTACCAAATCTCTGCTGACCTACATTTACAAGGCTATAATTTTCCAAATACCAATCAGTTTTGTCCCTTTCTAAATGTTTCCCCACCACCAACTGACTGACAAGCCTGTAATTGACTGGTTTATCTCTCTGCCCTTTTTTAAATAGGGGCATAACATTTGTAATCCTCCAGTTTGTCCAAATAAACACTGTCTAGTTCTTGCATTATTTTATAAACCATAATCAAATTGGCCCCGAGTCTGTGCTTTCACTGATGTTTACAGTCACCGGTCTTTTACCCTATCTGGGTAACAAAGTTGTTTTAACCCAGGAATTAATCTTCTGGCCCTTCAATGCAGCCTTTCCAACTCTCAATATCACCCAGCATGTGAGAAGACAAAATTTGAATGAAATATGGGCTTAGGTTTTGTACAAGGACAAAAGATAATCCTTTGTTTCATAGTGAATTGTCCAGTGCAACCGAGAACCCTGCTTGCTTTATTTGTAGCTTCGAGCCATTAGTCATGAACCTTCACAGAATAAAGTACAATGACCGACAGATCGCTTTCTTTCACTAGTGGCTTCTTTTTGTTCCCTATAAGCTAGGTGTATGTTTAGGATTACACCTGTCCATGTAACTTATTTGCCTTTACCAAATCTCTGCTGACCTACATTTACAAGGCTATAATTTTTCTTCACTTTTCTAAGTTAAACACCATTTGCCAACTGGTCCATTCTGGTAATACATCAGCATCTGCTGGCAGTAGTTGCTCTACAGTCCTAATGCTCAAACATCACTGGGTATCAGGTGAAAATTTGTGAATCATTTCCCCAGTATAATCATCTAAGTTACTATTGAGAATTAAGGCTGCATCTGGCTGCTGATGTTGTACCTCCTCCCTCCACCTCACATGTTCGTGCCACTGTCTTCCGTTGGAGTGAAGGTTTGAATATTGACAGCAGCTGACCCCTCAGTTCTGGTTCTCTGTTTTTTTTTCTTGCTCACCAGTGTGTCCTGCAAGAGAAGTGGGAGTGAATTTAGTCTGTGGACCTTGAAAGGGTTATGTAGCTGTGTGAAGCAGCTTCATATAGTCTGTATATTGAAAGGGAGAAGTAGCAAGCTCTGTGGAAGAGGGGGAGGTGGCTGTGTATGAGAATGTGGCTCCTGTATGAAGTGAGAAAGCAGTTGGCAGAATAGTGAAATGTTTTCCAGTAGTGACCAGTTAACAGCAGTTCTCAGTGCAGCAGCAGGCGTTGAGTATGTGACTGTAAATCAAAAGAAATATGTTACATGTCATATTGAGATTGGAGGAGAAGCCTGTCCCTGGAGGAGGAGAGAATTGGAAGTTCTGGGAGGAAATGTGGAATTGTAAGGCTTTGTTCAGAGAAAATGACAGGTGAAAAAATGCTCTCACCTTTTCTCACTGGGTTTGGCCTTTGAATTAAATGTGACACAGTGGTCATGGCTTTGGAATTATGCTGCAGTCATTCATATGCTCAGCCATCTCTTTCCAGGCTGATTGGCTGAGTGGTCTGGCACCATGCCATTGAAAGGGTAAAGGACATCTTTCCTAACTCTATCTTGCTGTACCAGAACCTCCAAAGAAACAGGGAGGCATGATACTTGTCATTCATTTGAAAAAGCCTTGAAAATTACAACTCAGAAACAGCAGCAATCATAAGAAAGAAATAACTTGCTTTTATATAAAACTTTTCAGGAGTTCAGGATGTCTCAAAGTTCCTTAAAGCCAGTGAAGTATTTTTGAAGTGTAGCAACTGTTTTACTGTAGGAAACACGGTAGCCAATTTGCACACAGCAAATTCCCACAAACAGCAATTTGATTTTTTCTTTCATGGGATGTGGCCATCACTGGCTAGGGCAGCATTTATTGCCCATCCCTATTTGCCCTTGAGAAGGTGGTGGTGATCCACCTTCTTGAACCACTGAAGTCCATCTGATATGGGTACACCCACAGTGCTGTTAAGAAGAGAGTTCCAGGATTTTGACGTAGCGACAGTGAAGGAACAGCGATATAGTCCGAAGTCAGGATTGTGTGTGGCCTGGAGGGGAATTTGCAGGTGATGGTGTTCCTATGTGTAATGACCAGTTCATCTGTTTCAGTGATGGTGGTTGAAGGATAAGTATTAACTAGACTACCAGTAAAACTCCCCTGCATCACTGAATAGTTCATTGGAAACTTTTCTGTCCAATTGAGAAGGTAGATGGGTGTTTGGTTTAATGTCTCATTGATATTTGTTGACACTGACAATGCAGCACTCCCTCAGTGTCAGCCTAGATTGCATGCTTATGGGCAGAATTTTCCCTCTGGCGTGGGGTGGGGAGGGGGGCGGTGGGGGGGGCGGTGGGGGGGGAGGCGGAGTGCCGCCATTTTATGCAGGCAGGCGAATTAAGGCCCAACCAGCATGTTTCGCGGCTCCCGGGGACAGCAGGAGTGGGCAGGCGGCAGCAGATCAGCAATCACCGCTGGGTCCAATGGCGACCTGATGGCCTGTTTAAGGGACAAGCTGCAGCTGCTCCAAGGCTGCTGTACATGGCCAGAGGTGGGGGCCAACGCAGATCCAGGCTGGCCATGCAGGATGGTAGGGCGGGTGGTCATTGTGCGCCCCGGTTTTCAGATGAGTGCCTTGCTGCCCTCCTCGAGGAGGTGGCAGCACAGCAGGAGGTGCTCGTCCCCCAGGACGGGAGAAGGAGGCCACCCCATTTGACCAAATGTGCGTGAGAGGAGGTAGCGGAGGTCATGAGCTCCCAAGATGTGGTGCGGCACACATGGATCCAGTGCCGCAACCCAGACCTGCTGTGCACAGGAAGGGTGAGTAGCAAGTTGACATCGTTCACTTCACCCATCATATCAGCTTCTCCCTCCCTGGCGACCTACCCATGTCTGACTGGCAATGAGTCAATGCAATGAGTCATTGACGGCGTGTATCCTTAGCTGGGCAGGCTAGCAGATATTCCCTATGCGTTGGTCAGCCTGAGAGGGGGTGATGAGATGGGTTCTGCACCCGCAGCATGTGGTGGACTGAGACCCACATGACTGTGGTGGGGGCAGCCTGGAGGATCTGCACCCAGACGCAGTGCTCGAACTCCAGGGCATGTGGAAGTCAGAGTGATGACATGGTGGGAGGGGGTCTTCAAGGTGGCCTGGCACAGATGAATCTGCTGTCCTCTGCGCTCCACGTCATTGTGTCTCCTTGCTACAGCAGGTTAAACTGTGTGCTCCCAAGTGTGATGAAGGCAGCCCAAGGTGGGGGTGTGGTGGGGGTGGTGGGGTGGGTGGGAAAGCCACACCTGGCATATTTATGTGAGTGTTCAGCAGCAGCAGGGTAAGGATGCATTGGACCCCTGCAATGGCCAACTGGGCTTGGGGTGGTCTGGCCGCCAGGAGATTCACGGTACAAGTATCACTTTTCTCATTTCCAGGAGAAGAATTCTCACAACACTGCCGAGCGGGTGAGGACTGGTGGTGGGCCAGCCCAGGTAATGCTATCTTACCCACTTAGAGCAGGAGATCATGGACCTGGAGATGCACCACACGCCCAGGTCCACTGGAGCCGGAGAAGTTGGGCAGGTATGCGTGGCCAGCACTCACATCATCAGTAGTCTCCCAACACCCATGGCAGTGATGATTGTTGAGTGAGTGACGCTACCAACATGGCTTGCCCGTTGTATGTGGAATGATGAGCACATGATGATCCGTGGGACAGGCATGTACATTGACATTGCCCGCACGCTAACTGATCGAATGTCCTTACTCTTCCTTTCAGCATCAGCGGTGCAGGGCCGGGACCCAGAGCAGCAGGGGCCCCTCTGACACCTGAGGGGCATGAGGTTGCGCCATCAGAAGTGTCACACCATCTCTGCCAGACAGGCACCAACACAAATACTGGCACCTCGGTTCACATCAGATCTTTGGCTAGTGTCCCGGCGTACAGCGATGAGGACACCACAGTCGCTGGAAGAGCTGGCAGAGACAGAGAGTGCCCATGATGCCAGCAGTCCATGGCTGATGATGAGTCTTTGGAGTCATCCGCAACGCAGCCAACTCATGAGATGCAGCCAGGTGTGCGGGACCATCTGGTGGAGTTACATGAGGCCGTGCTTGGCTTGGTGTCAGTGGTGGAGGAGTCTAAGCGGATCGTAGCCAATGCATTCAGCCTCATGCATGAGCGCCAAGCTTCCTCCATGGAGAGAGTGGCAATTCTCATGGAGAGGCAGCTCCGGGGACAGGATCAGGGTTTCCTGGAGTTGCACTCAGACCTACAATCCCTCACAGTTGCATTGGCCGAAGGTGGTCAGTGCCCATATGGGCGGTGGTTTGGACACCAGGTCTCCCACCTCATGCCCATCCATCTACTGTAAGCAGGGAGGGCCAAACAGACTTCACGTTGGCAGAGCAGCTGCCTGTCATCTCTACGGGCGCCTCTCAGGGTGGTCCGGATGAGGGCGGCAGTTCCTCTGCCCCTCTGCCAGTGGCCACGGCACCCGTTGAGGCTACAACGACTGGGGAGATGTAAGCTCCTTCCCAGGCGGGGCAAGCACAGGCTTCACAGGCCAGACGACATCCGCCAAGGTCATCGAGGCCAACAGGACATCAGGCTGTCTCAGCTGCCAGTGCCAGCGAGGGGGCTTCACAAAGACATAGCACCCGCAAACTTAAAAATTAGGCATCTTCGGCACACCCTGGGTTCGTCACTGGTGGTTTTTTGTTGGCCCCCCTATGAGTTCCTTCTGATTGTGTTTGCAGTGCGACACCATTTTATTTGTGTTAATTTGAGAGACTTTTGTGAAAGCATTAAATTAAGATTGTCTAATGTGGCTAGGGGTGTCTCTTTTCTTGGGCAGGTGGATGGATTCCTGAGATGTTATGAGTGATTTGTGTGTCATTGACATTTATTGACTGGGCCCATCGTCAATGTTCCTATCCTGACAGATTTGGCATTAATGTCTCCAGTATGGAGGTTGCAGCCCAGGCTTCTGTGGAGGCGCTGTGCTACTGAAGGTTCTTTGAATTAGAGCTCCTGGGTGTCCCTGCCTCTCTAGAGTATGTCCGGGTCAGCATCTGCCCCCTCAGCATTTTCCTGTGCGTGCACATCCTCGGACTCACTGCTGGACTCATCGTGTGCATCCGCAGCCACTCCGTTGACATCTTCTTCGTCCAAAGCATCCCCCCTTTCCAGCGCAAGATTGTGGAGACCGCAGCATGCAACCACTATCAGGGACACTTGATCTTGGGGATGCTGGAGTGCACCTCCAGAACGGGACCAGGCATCGGAAGCACATTTTGAGAAGACCAATGGCTTTCTCCATCACAGCCCTTGTGGAGGTATGGCTCCTATTGCACCGCTGCTCAGCTTCTGTTCTTGGATGGTGGAGAGGCGTCATGAGCCACCTTTTGAGAGGATAGCCCTTGTCACCCAGCAGCCATCCATCCAGCCGAGCCGGAGCACTGAAGAGGGAGTGTCTGAGGATGTTGGCATCGTGGAAGCTGCCTGGGTACCTTGCACAGACTTGCAGAATCAGCATCCTGTGGTCACACACTATCTGCACGTTCATGGAGTGGAAGCCCTTCCTGTTGAGAAAGGCACCGGCCTCACCTGCTGGCGCCTTGATGGCCACATGTGTACAGTCTATTGCACCCTGGACGCGGGGGAAGCCAGTAATGGCCGCGAAGCCTCTGGTTCACTGTGCCTGACTTGCCTGGTCCCAATAGTAATGGATGAAGGTCAATGCATGCCTGAACACAGTGTCTGTAACCTTGACACAAATGTGGACAGCTGATTGGGAGACACCGCAAAGATCATCCACCGAGCCTTGGAAGGAGCCAGAGGCATAGAAGTTGAGGGCAGCTGTGCCCTTTAGAGCCACTGGCATGGGGTGTCCACCCATTCAGTTAGGGGAGATCTCAGGCCCAATCACCTGACAGATAGTGTTGACTGTCTCCCCTGAGAGACAGAGCCTCCTTCGGCATTGCACCTCAGTCATACTGAGGTATCTGCTTCACTGTCTGTATACCCTGGCAACAGGATAGCGGCATCCTCTGCAGTCCCTTCCGTCTTGGACTACCTCTTGGCCCTGCATCCTTTGTGCCTGCGCCTGTCCTCCCAAAGGTGTCTCCCCCGGAGGCTGAATGTGCACTCCTGGCCTCCTCCCCTTTCTAGCCCTCCCTTACTCCTCAGAGGAGGTGCCTCCAGTGGAAAGATCACCTCCCATTCCCAGGCTCAGGGAAGCTTCCTGAAACCTACAGGCCCCAAAACAAATCCTCACTGCAAAGTGCTGACCTGAAGGTTATGAATCCAGTCCAAGCAGCTGGTGTGCATTTTGAACTTTTCCAGCTCACACAAGCAAGTTTCAGTAACTTTTGTACAATAAGTTTTAAATCTGTAGAATCGCCACCCCACTAAACCCTCTTCTCCTGCCCGTGGATGAGGTTCATACAAATTTCTGCTACCCGCCTGCTCATTGTGCCCGTGCGACGAGCCGAAAATCACACGGGCACCCCAAAATCCACGTCAATTGGAGCCTCAAGCGCCTTCAGTTTTCACAGTGGAGGGCACTAGTACCACTCCAATAGTAACAGCTAGTGCAGAGGAGATAGAGAAGGAGGAACTTAGAACAATCACCATCACTGGAGAAAAAGTACTGAGCAAACTATTGGGATTAAAGGGTGACAAGTCCCCAGGACCTGATGGCCTACATCCCAAGGTCTTAAAGGAAGTGGCAGTGGAGATATTGGATGCATTGGTTATAATATTCCAAAATTCCCTGGATTCTGGAAAGGCTCCAATGAATTGGAAAAATGCTAATATTCAAAAAGGCGGGGAGGCAGAAAGTAGGAAACTATAGACCAGCTAGTTTAATGTCTGTCATTGGGAAATTGTTGGAATCCATTATTAAGGGAGTAGTAATGGGGCATTTGGAAAGTCAAAATGCAATCCATCAGAGTCATCATGGTTTTATGAAGAGTAAATCATGTTTGACTAATTTGCGAGCGTTCTTTGAAGATGTGACAAGCAAAATGATAATGGGGATCCTGTAGTATATCTGGACTTCCAGAAGGCCTTCGATAATGTGCCACGCAAAAGATTAATACACAAGATAAGATCGCACAGAGTTAGGGGTAATATATTAGCTTGGACAGAGGATTGGCTAACCAACTGAAAGCAGTGAGTCAAGATAAATGGGTCTTTTTATGGATGGCAAGCTGTAACTAGTGGGGTGCCACAGGGCTCGGTCCTTGAGCCCCAATTATTTACAATCTATGTTAATGACTTGGATTCAGGGATAGAAGGTATTATAGCTAAATTTGCAGATGACACTAAAATAGGTGGGAAAGTAAGTTGCAATGAAGAAATAAGAAATTTACAAATGGATATGGACAGGTTAAGTGAATGGGCCAAAATCTGGCAGATGGAGTTTAATGTGGATAAGTGTGAGGTTATCCATTTTGGTCAGAAGAATAAAAAGGCGACTTATTATTTAAATGGAGAGAAACTTCAGAATGCTTCAGTGCAGAGGGATCTGGGTGTCCTCATGCATGAATCGCTGAAAGCTAGTATGCAGGTACAGCAGGGAATAAGGAAGACAAATGGAATTTTGGCATTTATTGCTAAAGGAATAGAGTATAAAAATAGGGAAGTGTTGTTGCAACTGTACAAGGCATTGGTGAGACCGCACCTGGAGTACTGTGCACAGTTTTGGTCCCCTTACTTGAGGAAGGATGTATTTGCATTGGAGGCAGTTCAGAGGAGGTTCACTAGATTGATTCCAGAGAATCAATCGGGGCTTGTCTTATGAGGAGAGAGTGAGCAGTTTAGGTTGATACCCACAGAGATTAGAAGAATGAGAGGGGATCTAAGTGAGGTATATAAGATGCTAAAGGGGATAGACAAAGTAGACGTGGAGCGGATGCTTCCCCTTGTGGGGCATTCTAGAATGAGAGACTATAGTTTTAGGCTAAAGGGTGGTAGATTTAAATCAGAGTTGAGGAGGAATTACTTTTCTCAAAGCATCGTGAATCTGTGGAATTCACTACCTCAGAGTGCAGTGGATGCCGGGACGCTGAATAAATTTAAGGAGGAGATAGACAGATTTTTAATTAATAACGGGTTGAAAGGTTATGGAGAGAGGGCGGGAAATTGAAGTTGAGGCCGAAATGAGATCAGCCATGATCGTAATGAATGGCAGGCCAGGCACAAGGGGCTGAATTGCCTACTCCTGCTCCTAGTTCTTATGTTCTTATGTGGCCTGTTAATTAATGGCAGGCACGCAACAAAGATCGTCGTGTGCCCGCCTACCGAAATATCGCGATGGTGCTCGGTGACATTGGGACACACTCGCCCAATGTCACCACTCGTTGGCATGCGGGTCCAGCACACCCCCGCCCTCCCGCACATCAAACGGAAAATTCTGCCCTATGTTTCTGATGTGGGACATGAACCCATAAATAGCTCACTAAGAGACAGGATTGCTACCAGTGAGCCAAGGCTGACAAGCTTAATGGGTGCAAGATCACTTTAAATCTACATCTTGGTTGCTGAAAAGCCTGCCCACCGATATACCCATCAATGCTGAAAACAAGTAGACAACTCTGCAGTAAAATACAAACGAGAACTTGCTATCAAAATGGTTTGGCTATCTAGCTAACAAAATCACAACATCAGGCAGAATGTCGGATCATTCCATCCACCGACTGTCTGCTGAATATGAAAATTGACCTTTGATATGTATTAAATAAGCCATTTCCATCACTAAAACGTTGCTCAGCTGCCAAAAGTATCATTCTTTACTGTAGAACAAGTAGAATCAATATTTTGTAATGTCTTACTTTTTGCAAAATAATACTTTTTGCTTTCCATATTATCAAAATCTTGCAGGATTATCCCAGGATAAACGCAAAATGCTACAGATGCTGGAAATCTGAAATAAAAACAGAAAATGCTGGAAAAACTCAGCAAGTCTGACAGTATCTGTGGAGAGAGAAACAGAGTTAACATTTCGAGTCTATTTAACTCTTCTTCAGAACTAAAGCGAAGTAGAAATGTGATGAAATTTATACTGTTTAAGGGGGTGGAACAGGTGAAGCTGGATAGAAGGTCAGCGATAGGTGAGGACTAAGGAGAAATTGACAAAGCTGTCATGGATACAAGAGTGTTAATGGTAGTGGTAAGGGCTAAAGAAGGTGCTGATAGTGACAAAAGTTAAGAAAGCAGTATGTGTTAATAGCAGAAAAAGAATCAGTACTCAGTGGTTGGGGCGTGGGGTGGAGGGAGGGAGCAATTGGGTACAAGGATAGAAAAAGGGATAAAATAATAAATAAAAATAAGTACATTTAAAAATAAATAAATAAATTTTTTAAAAGAGTTGAAGATAGAGGAGAAATTTCATGGTCTGAAGTTGTTGAACTCAATGTTAAGTCCCGAAGACTGCAAAGTGCCTAATCAGAAGGTGAGGGGCTGTTCCTCCAGTTTGTGTTGGGCTTCAGTGGAACATTGCAGTAGGCCCAGGTGGCCTGTGGGAATGAGAGCAGGATGGTCTGTTGAAATAGCAAGCGACAGGAAGGTCTTGGTCATGCTTGCGGACAGACTGAAGATGTTCTGCGAAGTCTCTCTTTGGTCTTCCCAATGTAGAGGAGACCATATTTGAATCAGCGAATGCAGTGGACTAAATAGAAGGAGGTGCAAGTGAAGCACTGCTTCACCTGAAAGCAGTGTTTGGGCTCTTAGACGGTGGGGAGGGAGGAGGTAAAGGGGCAGGTGTTGCACCTTCTGCAATTGCATGTGAAGGTGCCATTGGAAGGGGATGAGATGTTGGGGTGATGGAGGAGTGAACCAGGGTGTCCCGGAGGGAACAGTCCCCACAGAATTCTGATGGGGGGGTGAGGGGAAGATATGTTTGGTGGAGGCATCATGCTGGAGTTGGCGGAAATGGTGGAGGATGATCCTTTGAATGCGGAGGCTGGTGGGGTGAAAAGTGAGGACAAGGGGGACCCTATCATTGTTCTGGGAGGGAGGGGAAGGTATGAGAGCAGAGGCATGGGAGAGGGGTCGGACATGGTTGAGGGCCCTGTCAACCACTGTGGGGGGAAACCTTGGTTAAGGAAGAAGAAAAACATGTCAGAAGCGTCGTTTTGGAAAGTGGCATCATCGGAACAGGTACGACAGAGGCGAAGGGACTGAGAGAGTGGGATGGAGTCCTTACAGGAAGCAGGACGTGAGGAGCTGTAGTCGAGGTAGCTGTGGGATTGGGTGGGCTTGTAATGAATATTGGTGGACAGATTCCAGGATGCTGCTTCTTTTGAGAAGCTTACTAATACACAACATTTTAATATTAGGGTTGTGAAGCTTTAGATAAAATGTGCTTTCTGACAGTGGAGAAAAATTAAAATGGCAGATAGAAAGTTTCTTTGGAACAGAAGAAAATAAAGGCTAACTTTTGCATATAGAATTTCTAAGTTAAGAGTAATTGGATTCTTTGCCAAATAATTTTACGTTATACTGTTGTTAATAGCAGTTTTTAGTGATGCTGGTGTCTGTTCCTTTCTCTCACCATCTGCCTGTGAACACTAATTTCTCACCTCAATAATTTTAAAATGCATCATTAGTTTGGGTAAAATCTTTCTTTCAAAATTTAATTTGGAATGAGTGTTTTTTTCTAGTACTTTTTTCCAAACTTGATGCAGGCACCTGTATCAGATTTGTAAGGATTAATTTTGTGCATTTGCATGTTTGCCTCTATAGTGTTGTCAACCCTTCAGATTTGTCCTGGAGTCTATAGGAAATGTAGTTTAATCTTTACGATGCCCTGGGTGCCACAATCAGGGAGAGACATCATAGGGATGGTAACAATGTTGTCTTTTGTGATTTTCTTTGAATACTTTTATTCATTAATTATAAAAATAATGGAGATGGTCAAAAAAGGCCATTTGAATATATCAGTATCTAATCAGAAAACAAAGAGCCTGTTCGGTTTCCAACTGGAATGGAGAGGCAATGTTTGCAAGGACAAGTGACCAATAGTGGGCGTATTGAGTATGGGGACTATGGGTTGGAGCTGGGAGGTCATGTGGTTAAAACTCCAGGAATACATCCAATCAGATTTGACAACTGTGGAGCTTCACCTCCCAGCTGCTTATATTGGGAATTTGAGCACACGAACTGCCCCCTGCCATTCTTAAATTATGCTCACAGAAAAAAGTTTGCTTGCTACTAAGTTGCAGTTAAGGCTGGCATGAACTTCTGCATAATTAGACTGGATAAAGGGGTAGGAATATAAACAAAAAGTGAGTCTGAAGTTCCAGCTTCAAAATGACATTTAGAGTCATTAATTTCCACATGGTTGCCGGGGGGGGGGGGGGTGGTCTCTCAATCATCCGCTGTAATTTGGCCAAAAATTTACAGAAACTGCGGAGAAACAGCATGAATACTGATTTCCGAGGGGTTACTGCAGAACTCCTGCTGAATTTGCAGCAAACGATTGGGAAAAGCCCCGGCAGAAATTCTACCCCATAGAATGTTACAACACAGGAGGAGGCCATTTGAAAGACCTAACCATTTAACGAAATTCCAACAAACCTTTGCTATACCCTTTAAAGTGTTTGTTTTTCAATTACCTAACTATGTTTTGAAACCTGACCGGTGAAATTTGATTTTGATGGTCATGCAGAATTTCCAGTTGTGAATTGGCAGCCAGGTTTATGCACTGCCTGATTTTCTTTTCCATTGTCAATTGACAAAGTCAATCCGGTTTTCCATCTACGTGGATTTCCAAACGGCATTCAATAAGGTGTCACACAAAAGGTTATTATTCAAGAAACACACGGCGTTGAGGGTAATATATTAGAATGGATAGAGGATTGGTTAACTGACAGAGAGCAGGGAGTAGGAATAAACATTTTCAAATTGGCAGGTTGTGACTAGTGGACTGCTGCAAGGATCAGTGCTGGGATCTCAACTATTTACACTTTATGTGAATGACTTAGATGAAGTAACAGAGAGTAATGTATTCAAGTTTGCTGACAATACAAATTTAGGTGAGAATGTAAGTTGTGAGGAGGACACAGGCTGCAAAGACATATAGACAGGTTAAGTGACTGAGGCAACAAGGTGGCAGATGGAGTATAATGTGGGTAAGTGTGTGTTTCATCGTGTGTTCAGGGTCTAGATGGGGTTCTTTGGGTTTGTCTATTTTCCCCAAGTAAGCTACCCAAGACTGTAGTTAGTTAAAACTATTATTAATTTACAGCTCTATGTACATCTTAGGAACTCTGCATGAGGTTGGACTTTTCCACCCTCCAGTTCTCTGTTACTTAATCATATGTCATTACAACATAATTACATCAGAATCAGGTGCTTTTGAAGCCCTTTACATCTCCCCCAAGTCTTTATACCAACTATATACATCCTCCTACAGTGTGAGGTTATTCACTTTGTTCATAAGACTAGAAAAGCAGAACATTATTTAAAAGGCATGAAATTTGTAAATATTGATGTTCAGAGGGACTTGGGTGCACTCTTACAAGAACATAGAAAGTTAGTGTGCAGGTAAACCAAGCAATTATTAAGACAAATGGGATATTGGCCTCTATTGCAAGGGCATTGATATATGAGAATAAGAAAGTCTTGTCACGAACGGGCTTTGGTGAGACCATACCTGGAGTACTGTGCGTAGTTTTGGTCTTCATATTTCAGGAAGGGTATATTTGCTTTGGAGGTGGTACAGCAAAGGTTTACTAGATAGATTCCTGGGATGAGAGGGTTGTTCTATGATGTGAGGCTGACTAAATTGGGCTCATATTCTCCGGAATATAGGAAAATGAGAGATGGTCTCATTGAAATATACAAGATCCTGAAGGGGCTTGAAAGGTAGAGAAGTCATTTTTCCTGTTTGGGGAACCTAGTACAGTGGCATAGTCTCAGGAGATGGGATCATCGTTTAGGACTGGGATGAGGAGAAACTTCATCACTCAAACAATATGAATTATGGAATTCTCTACCCCAGAGGGCTGTGGATGCTCCATTATTGAATATATTTAAGATTGAGATAGACAGATTTTCAGTTTCTCAGGGAATTAAGGGATTTAGAGAACAGGTAGGAAAGTGAAGTTAGTCATATTGAATGATGGAGTAGGCTCAAGGGGCCACCTGTTTCTTAGGTTCTTATTGACCTGAAAAAGTGATTGAATAGTTATTTGAGGCATTCGTAAAACCACCTCTCACCATTGTGTTGGAAATCCCTCTAACCTCTGTCAACCTGTAAGAGCAGCAGTCTTTTGAGAATAGAGTGAGAGACTTTTGTGAACAGAACAGTCAACAAGTAAGATAATTGGATTTTTGGAAATAAAACAGCGGTTGAACAGGCAGATAAAAACTGCTGCAAAAGACGGGGGACCGGTGTGGGGTGTTATTCTTCCTTGGGCTGTTAGTTAAGTGAGATAACCTCACCTATTGAACTCGAGATAACATCAGAGATAAAAACAAAAAAACTGCGGATGCTGGAAAACCAAAACAAAAACAGAATTACCTGGGAAAACTCAGCAGGTCTGGCAGCATTGGCGGAGAAGAAAAGAGTTGACGTTTCGAGTCCTCATGACCCTTCGACAGAACTTGAGTTCGAGTCCAAGAAAGAGTTGAAATATAAGCTGGTTTAAGGTGTGTGCGTGGGGGGCGGAGAGATAGAGAGAGAGAGGTGGGGGGGGCGGGTGGTGTGGTTGTAGGGACAAACAAGCAGTGATAGAAGCAGATCATCAAAAGATGTCAACGACAATAGTACAATAGAACACATAGGTGTTAAAGTTGGTGATATTATCTAAACGAATGTGCTAATTAAGAATGGATGGTAGGGCACTCAAGGTATAGCTCTAATGGGGGTTTTTTTTATATATAATGGAAATAGGTGGGAAAAGGAAAATCTTTATAATCTATTGGAAAAAAAAGGAAGGGGGAAACAGAAAGGGGGTGGGGATGGGGGAGGGAGCTCACGACCTAAAGTTGTTGAATTCAATATTCAGTCCGGAAGGCTGTAAAGTCCCTAGTCGGAAGATGAGGTGTTGTTCCTCCAGTTTACGTTGGGCTTCACTGGAACAATGCAGCAAGCCAAGGACAGACATGTGGGCAAGAGAGCAGGGTGGAGTGTTAAAATGGCAAGCGACAGGGAGGTTTGGGTCATTCTTGCGGACAGACCGCAGGTGTTCTGCAAAGCGGAATTGTTCTCACGCTGAACAATTTCTCCTTCAACTCCTCTCACTTCCTCCAAATAAAAGGTGTGGCTATGGGTACCCGCATGGGCCCCAGCTATGCCTGTCTCTTTATGGGGTATGTGGAACATTCCTTGTTCCAGTCATACTCCGGCCCCCTTCCACAACTCTTTCTCCGGTACATCGATGATTACTTTGGTGCCGCTTCATGCTCTCGTCGGGACTTGGAAAAATTTATTAATTTTGCTTCCAATCTCCACCCCTCCATCATTTTCACATGGTCCATCTCTGACATTTCCCTTCCCTTCCTTGACCTCTCTGTCTCAATCTCTGGTGATAGACTGTCCACCAATATCCATTACAAACCCACCGACTCCCACTGCTATCTCGACTACACCTCCTCACACCCCGCTTCCTGTAAGGACTCCATCCCATTCTCTCAGTTCCTTCGCCTCCGTCACATCTGTTCCGATGATGCTACATTCAAAAACAGTTCCTCTGACATGTGCTCCTTCTTCCTTAACCGAGGTTTTCCACCCACGGTCGTTGACAGGGTCCTCAACCATGTCCGGCCCATCTCCCGCGCATCCGCCCTCACGCCTTCTCCTCCCTCCCAGAAACATGATAGGGTCCTCCTTGTCCTCACTTATCACCCCACCAGCCTCCGCATTCAAAGGATCATCCTCCGCCATTTCCGCCAACTCCAGCATGATGCCACCACCAAACACATCTTCCCTTCACCCCCCTTATCGGCATTCCGTAGGGATCGCTCCCTCCGGGACACCCTGGTCCACTCCTCCATCACCTCCTACTCCTCAACCCCCTCCTATGGCACCACCCCATGCCCACGCAAAAGATGCAACACCTGCCCCTTCACTTCCTCTCTCCTCACCGTCCAAGGACCCAAACACTCCTTTCAAGTGAAGCAGCATTTCACTTGCATTTCCCCCAACTTAGTCTACTGCATTCGTTGCTCCCAATGTGGTCTCCTCTACATTGGAGAGACCAAACGTAAACTGGGCGACTGCTTTGCAGAACACCTGCGGTCTGTCCGCAAGAATGACCCAAACCTCCCTGTCGCTTGCCATTTTAACACTCCACCCTGCTCTCTTGCCCACATGTCTGTCCTTGGCTTGCTGCATTGTTCCAGTGAAGCCCAACGTAAACTGGAGGAACAACACCTCATCTTCCGACTAGGGACTTTACAACCTTCCGGACTGAATATTGAATTCAACAACTTTAGGTCGTGAGCTCCCTCCCCCATCCCCACCCCCTTTCTGTTTCCCCCTTCCTTTTTTTTCCCAATAAATTATAAAGATTTTCCTTTTCCCACCTATTTCCATTATATAAAAAAAAAACCCCACTAGAGCTATACCTTGAGTGCCCTACCATCCATTCTTAATTAGCACATTCGTTTAGATAACATCACCAACTTTAACTTTAACACCTAAGTGTTCTGCTGTACTATTGTCGTTGACATCTTTTGATGATCTGCTTCTATCACTGCTTGTTTGTCCCTACAACCACACCGCCCCCCCACCTCTCTCTCTCTCTATCTCTCCGCCCCCCACACACACACCTTAAACCAGCTTATATTTCAAATCTTTCTTGGACTCGAACTCAAGTTCTGTTGAAGGGTCATGAGGACTCGAAACGTCAACTCTTTTCTTCTCCGCCGATGCTGCCAGACCTGCTGAGTTTTTCCAGGTAATTCTGTTTTTGTCGAGGTAACATCATGTGTTCTTTATTTTATATCATTGCATGTATAAAATATTTCAATTGGACTAAGCAACTCTGATCTTTCCTATTGGTCCCCATATGTCATCTTGTGAATTAAACTTTGGCCCTAATTTTTGCAGAGTCCTGGAGACTCCATGCTTTTAACAAAATGGCACCAGGGCCCCAAATTCTGAAATCCCGCCCCCATATCCAGCACAAACCTTTCCCACTGGGGGAGGGGCGAGTGGCGGGACAGATTTTGCATATGCATGGTTTGCAGAACCGGCGGGGCTTTTAAAAGTGCAACTGACACTGACAGCAATCAGCAGCAATGTTCATCAGTGCCATTGCCAGAACATGGCTCATGTGGCTTGTGAATTTGTGCAAAATGGTCTGTACCTTTTTGAAGAGCACAAAAAATTTAGAGGGGTGCCACAGAAAGTCCATCTGCACAAATACAGATGTGCGGCTGACACCCAAGGGAGTTGGAGGGACAGGCCTGCAGCCTATAACTCAGACATCGAGATTGGAGGAAGGATAGTGTGCCAGAATCAATAAAGAGAAAAGTGTGCAGTATGCCAAACAAGCTGCTGAAATGGGAATGGCACCATTGCATATTCAGGCCATAGAGGCACATGAGTAGAAGGAATGTGCGGCCATAGGTGGGGGACAAGACCAGGAGTTGGAGGCAGTGCAGCGCACATCAGGCAGGAAGAAGAGGACTACAAGGTATTAACCCAAGGTCAGGGTGTACCGACCTCAAAGATCATACCTAGCCATGACAGAAAATCAGTGTAGAAGAAGGCTGAGGGCATCCCGAGAAATAGTGGCTGAGATATCTCTCATGGTGCAGCAAGATCTGGCATCAAAGATTGCAGATCCACATGCCCTGCCACTGGCAGTCAAGGTCACAGTGACTCTGAATTTTTATGTTGCCGGCCTTTTCCAGGGGTCAGCCGCAGACCTCTGCTTCATCTCACAATCAACCGCACACAAGTGCATCAAGGCCGTTATGGACACCCTCTTTGCTCGGATGGGGAAGCACATAAACTTCCCAATGGATGTGTCGGCACAGACGCTGAGAGCGGGGTCGCCATAATGGCATCAACTAATCAACAGATACTTTCATTAAGAGGAAATCCTTCAGCTCCTTCAATGTGCAGGTGGTGTGTGACCACACCAAAGTGTTCTTGCACATATATGCATGGTATCCTGGAAACTGCCATAATTCATTTATACTGAAGAATTCACAGCTGCCTCAGATTTTTCAGACTCCAACACAGAACAGTGGTTTGTTTCTGGGGAGCAAGAGCACCTTTTTGGGTGGCCGCACTTGGACCTGAAAGGCAGTACAATAACAGCCATATGTTGACCCACAACACCATTCAGCAAACTACTGGCATCTTGATGCACTTCAGGTGCCTTGACTTTTCTGGGGGATCACTATAGTTTTCCCCTGCTACGGTCTCCAGGATAGTCATTGTGTGCTGCATGCTGCACAACATGTCGTAGAGGAGGGGCCTACAACCAGAGGGAACAGAAGCTGGCCCTAGAGTTATGACATCTGAGGAGGGAAAAGATGAGGGGCAGGAGGAGGAGGCCCGTACAGGGTAATGGAGTTGACATGGAGGAGGAGGAGGTGGCAATGGGAGCCCATCTGAAGTGTAGGCCTAAGTACCCATGGCCGATTCCTGACTGGAGTGGGTAACCACCAGAAGCCTCTTAATGCAGAGCAGGTTCTCCTTTATGTCACCAAGCACACCAGCCACTCCCGGGTGAACAGCTTCCACATAATTAACCTTTAACATGGAGGCTACACTTCTTCAGTGAAATGCCCACCCCCAACAAGAGAGAAAACCAACAGCACATACTGAAAGTTAGTGTCATCAACATGGCTGAAACCATGACCATCATAACCCTTGGCCTAAACATAGTTCACAAAGTTCTTCACAATCTGGACTGTGCACATTTATGTTAGAGGTTGTCAAAGAGCCGGAGAAAGTGCCACCTTGTGCCAAGTCAAACTATGCCCACTATGCCATGAGTGCCTATAAGAAGAACAACTCAAGACCCACAACCCCTGAAAATATGATTGTGTGTACTAACAGCACTAGAGCAAATACACATTGCACTGGGTGATGTCACATGTATTTGCCACTCCTTCTACTACCTTCCACATTATCTATCCACCACTGGGGTCCAGTGTAAGGAGTATGTAACGATTGCAATATGCAATACTGCCAAATACATCAGCTCCCTGTGAACCCACCTAGAAGGCAAAGGCTTTAACTGTATTGGAGAAACAACACAAGCATGAATCCCTGGAGAATTCACGCCACGTTGACATGTAACAATTACATGCGGGTGACTGCCTTCGACACAGCACTCACGGTTGAAGTGCATCTGATGAACTGGATTTGATCATTGAGTCAGATCATTGATCCTTCCTTAAAGGCAATCATTGCTGGACAAGAAATGTTGCAAGGAGCATCTCAATCTGCAACCCTTGGTGTAGTGCTACCTTATTTGAAAGTTGAGAGAAGGAGATTAGCCTCCCATTGCTGGACATGCAAGTGCACACCCTCCGTCCTGATGGTGTCAATGAGAGACAAATTTCAGCGTGCAGTCTTCAGCCCCAATGGTAAGAACCTCATTCAGTCTGTAAACATCCTCATTGAGGGTATTAGTGTACAAAAGCAAGCCAAAACATTATTTGCAATAGAGATGTGTATTTGCAACTTGCTTAATTGTGATGCTAGCAAAGAGATATGAAATGATACCATGGTGAACCCATCAGTAATTGAGGCGACACAGTGCCCTCCACTCACGAATGCTCCTATGTGTTGCATGCCCACCCCCCACCCACACATTGCCTTGAAGGAGGTGGAGACAGCCTGCTCACCTCTTGCGCTATATGGCATTGAGGAGGATGGTGGCCGGCCTTGACGTACAGGGATCCATTGAGGACCTACCTCAGACTGCGGCCCCTGCATTTCTGCAGTGGTAGTCGTTGTCACTGAGTTACGCAGAGCACACAATGACTCTGGCAGAGGAGGTGGGGGGTTAGAAGAAGATGAGGGTGCTGAGATGTTCTCACAACCTTCACCCTCCTCACTAACCTCCACAGCCCTAGGCTGGCCTTCAGGTGGGTTACCTGAGCCTGGTTGCTGGGGCGCAGCAGTCATTGATTCCAATAACTGTTGTTCCACCAGTGCAAAGTCTTGTTAAGGAAATGCAGCTCCTCATGTGTTCCAGGGATATCACCCCTCATGCTCTGAGTGGATTGCTCCAGGTTACTGAGTAAGACTTGTACCCTTTGCAGGGTGTTACGCTGCTCTTGCATCCACCCTGGGTCATGCTGCATGTGTCTCTCCATAAGATTGGCCATTCTCTCATAGTTGGAGTTCACGCACTGAGCCCCAGAGACAAGGTAGACCTCATCACCACAATGGACTCCTCCACTCGCACTGCGTGAGTTTGCATTGCCTCAGGGAACTCCGCCAGAAGTTCACACATCTGTTGCAGATGCTCCAAATACTGTTCCCCATAAGGTGACTCCTGAGGCTCTACTTCACTGCCTACTGGAGCATCATGACTGTCTTCCCTCCTATCCTGTGGATAGATGCCTCTGACTCAGACATCTGCTCCTGCACTGTGCAGTGCCCTTCACCATGTGATATCAACTCCATACATATGTTACATCTCTCCGAAGTGCTAGCATCTGTGTTGGTGGAGTGTGGGCTAGTCAGATGTGATGCTGCCTCCTTGGACATCTCTTCCTCCTCCTGATGCCTGAGGCTTGGGGTGGGGCAGTGAACAAGTGCTGCTGGGAGGTATTGAGATTTAGCCCTTTTCATTATGAGAGCCTCTGCTGATACACCCCATTGCCTTTAATCATAACTGCTGTGCCCTTATCATGTAACCCAAGCTTCACACTCCCTCTCATACCAACATGCCCCTTCTGCTTAGTGAACTAACAGGATAACCTCCACCATTAGCACCATGTTCCAAAGTGCCTCTAATACCACCTTTAGCACCTGCTACTGGTGATTATCCATCCCCAACAATGAATCAGGCTGGTACCCTTTCTACCTCCATGGTTGTCTCCTTGATGTTTCTAATTGCCTGTAGCCTCACGGACCTTCTCCTAGTCTGGGCCATCTCCCTGGCATTGTGGGTTCTCTTGTCTTGCAAATACAACATACAGAGTGATATTAGCCTAATACATAGTGATGCCAGGAACAAATCTCTTGAATCTGGCAGTGTATCACAGCGTACATTCACATTTCTACCCATTACTATGTGGCTTGGACATACAAGCTTCCATGTAATAAGAGAGGTATGTGCCACGTCTCCCACCATAAGGTGCAGCATTCAGATGTGAACCATCACTTGGATCTCTGTGTGCTTCTGATAAACAACTTACCTTCCCGAAGTACAGCAGCTTTTCTGACATTGGATGCAGGATCTGGCATAATCTCCTGCTGTGCTCACAGTGGACACTATCTCTTTCCATTCCCTCTTTGTGACTGTGGGCAGGTTGTGCCAGCCACTTGGTTATAGCATTAGCTGATGTATCTAAACCTCCTTGACCAGGAGCTGGAGGTCCTAGTCACTGAAGCGAGGCAGGGTCATTGAGCGAGAGTATTCCCCGACTCTGTGCACCACTTGGGAGTGAAATCCAGTCTCCTCTGGTGCTAACTCCAATTATCTTTGCAGAAGTTGAAGAGACATGTACAAAAGACATAAATATTTAGTTCAGGTTGCAAGGGTTCTATTGTTACTTGCATGGGTTACTTAACTGTATAAGTAAATACAGGATAGTGTGAAACAACTCCCATAAAAATAATTTGTGTCAACTGCTTATAGAAGGGACAGATTCTACTAAACCAAAGCAATCTACGGTTAACCCGAATTTATAACAAAGACCTTAGGTTCCAGCCACATTTGTTGTTCAATTAACACAACTCACATAGATTTCCATTTTTTTTACATTTTTTCATGGGGTATGAGCATCACTGGCACGGCCAGCATTTATTGCCCATCCTTAATTGCCTTTGAGAAGGTGATTGTGAGCACCTTCTTAAACCACACCACATGGTGTAGTTACAACAACAGTGCTGATAGGAAGGGAGTTCTAGAATTTTGACTCAACAATGGAGAAAGAATGGCGATATCTACAGGAAGTTTACAGGTGGTGGTGTTCCCATGTGCCTGCTAACCTTGTTTATCTAGGTGATAGAGGTCACAGGTTTGGCATGTGTTGTCAAAGGAACCTTGGCAAGTTACTGCAGTGCATCTTGTAGATGATACACATTGCTGCCACCGTGCATCAATTGTGTGGGGAGTAAATGAAGTGCTGGATGGGGTGGTTTGTCCTGCGTTGTTTTGAGCTTGACGGTTGTTGGAACTGCACAGATCCAGTGGAGAGTATTCTTTCATTCTCCTGATTTGTGCCCTGTAGATAGTGAACAGGTTTTTGGGAATCAGCAGGTGAGTTAATTGATGCAAAATTCCCTGCCTTTGATTTGCTCTCATAGCCACAGTATTGACGTGGCTGCTTCAGTTAAGTTTCTGATCGATGGTAATAAGAAGACTGTTGAGGATGGAGGATTCAGTGATGAACATCAAGGAGAGTTGATTAGATTTTCTCTTGTTGGAGGTGGTCACTGCCTGGCACTTGTGTGGTTTGAATGTTACTTGCCACGTATCAACTCAAGTCTGAATGTTGTCCAGGCCTTTCTGCATGTAGGCATGGACTTCTTCAAAACCTGAGGAGTTGCGAATGGCATTTAACACTGTCTAATCATTAATGAACATCCCCACTTCTGACTTTATCTTAGACGAAGGCCATTGATGAAGCAACTGCAGATGGTTGGGTCTAAAGGACACTACCCTGAGAAACTCCTGAGCGGTGTCCTGGGACTGTAATGATTGGCCACCAATAACAACAACCATCTTCCTCTGTGGCTCCAAAGTTTTCCCCAATTCCCATTGATTTCAATTTGCTGGGATTCCTTGATGCTACACTCAATCAAATGGTGCCTAGATGTCAAGGAAAGTCATTCATACCTCACTTCTGGTAATCAGCAAGAGGTTTCCTTGCACATGTTTGATCTGATGCCATGAGACTTGGTGGGATTTGGAATCAATGCTGAAGACTCCCAGGGCAACTCCCTCCCAACAGTATACCACTGTGCTGCCACCTCTGCTGGGTCTGTCCTGCCAGTGGGACAGGCCATTCCCAGCAATAGTGATGGAGGAGTCTTGGGACATTAGTTGTTAAGGTATGATTCGGTGAGTATGACTATGTCAGGCTGTAGCTTAACTAATCTAACCAGTGGGATAGCTCTCCCAATTTTAGCACAAGTCCCCACATGTTCATAAGGAGAACTTTGCTGGGTTGACTGAGCAGGGTGTGTCTTTGTCATTCCCAATGCCCAGGTTGATGCTGGGTTGTCTGTCCAGTTTTATTCTTATTCAGCTTTTCATGGTTTGAGACAACTGAGTGGCTTGCTAGGCCATTTCCAGCTGCAGTTGAGAGTCAGCCACTGTGCTGTGGGTCTAAGCAAAATTAAGCAAGTGGGGGGGTTTGTAGGGTGTGAGGTGTTTACATGAAAATGGAGGGGCGAGGCCATGAAGGAATTTAAATGTAAGGATAAGAATTTTAAATTGGAGTTGTTTTGGGATTGAGTGCCAACATAGCTCAGCAAAGACAGGAGTAATAAATGAGAAAGAGTTAATGTGGAATAGGATATAAGCAGCATTCTTTTAAATGAGCTGATGTTTACAAAAAGTGGAAGATGGGTGACCAACCAGCAGAGCATTGGAATAGTCAAATCTGGAGATAACAAAGTCATGGATGAAGATTTTGGCACTGGATGCACTGGATAAGGCCAGAAGTGGGTGATGTTAGGATGTGGAAGGTGGAAGTAGGTGCTTTTTGGGTTGATTGGATACAATGTCAGTGGAGATTATATTTAGTCCTTCAAAATATGCAGTTTTGCATAATTCAAACAGGTTATAAGGAACAGATGCAAAAACAGAGACTGTTTACATTCCATTACACCAGGCTTGTCCAACCTGTTTGCATTGTCTTGTGGTGGGGGGGCACATTTCAAATTTTTTCTCACTTAAGGGACTGATGAGCAAACTTCGGAAAGGTAAGGTTTGGCGCAACATTAAACATGAATTTCAATTAAATGTTGAGCTTTAAAGAAAAGAAGCAACTTGCTGAGCAAAAATAAAGCAACATCAGAGCAATAAATTGATCATTTTTAAAAATGTAATTAATAAAGATGGCCATTTGAGTGTGAGGGAATCAAATTGTGTTTGTCCAGCTCACACTTATCCACCCCCACCAGCTGCCAGTCTCTCCCCCCACTAGCAGCAGTAGCCACTCTCCCCAATTAGCAGCCACTTTTCCCCTCCCCTCCCCAACAGCACCAGTATTCCCTCTCCCCCCCGCTCGGTAGCCACACTCTTCCCCTGCTCGGTAGTCACTGTCTCTCCCTCGTTTTGTAGTTGATCTCTCTCACCCCGCTCAGCAGTAACTCTAACTCTTCTCCACGCCCTGAAAACTTTCCTCCCTCCTAACAGACTCACCACTGCCTTCACGCTATTTTTTCAGGTCTCAGACTGAAGCTGCTCCTCCAATCAGAGACTGGTTCTCTCCCATCTTTGCTGCTGAAAGGCTCATTGAAGAAACAGCCTTTGATTGGAAGAGCAGAAGCTTGCAAAATCTTCCAATTTACTTACCGGCATTTTAAACATTGCGTCCACAGGCTGGATAGAAGGCCTGCCTTACATCATGAGTATACAGTTTTATTCTTCAAGAAGTTCAGACAGTATCCTATCCAGTGCAACCTCATTGTTGAACTTCATGTTTATTTCAGAGTAAAATTTGTTAAACCTTTTATTCTGTGGTGTGCCTAGTAAGCACAGCTGATGATGATATGTCTAATCATACTCCTAGTATAGATACACCGAGTACAAGGGCTTGGCCTAAATAGCCAAGTGGTTATGGAACTGGGTTTATAACCCCAAGATCAAGAGTTCAAATCTCACAATGGCAAACTATGAAACAATGTAACTTCATCTGAAACAGATGGAAACAGGTTTACTCAAAAGAGTATCAAGGGTTCAAATCTCACAATGGCAAACTATGAAACAATGTAACTTCATCTGAAACAGATGGAAACATGTTTGTACTTGAAAGAGTTACACCTAGTACAAAGTTTTGAATGGGCCTTAAGTACAAGCCCTCCTTAAATATAGCACTGTTTTCCCTGGGCAACATTTAAAAAAAAATCTGCCCTTGAAAAGCCATCTAGAATAATTAATATCTGGTTCAAAGTTAGTTTGAAGGTATATGGTTAAATTTTGATCAGCATGCAAAACACTCTTATGGACATTGTGACTCCTGAGCTGCTGCGACTCTGTGGATGTTGGATAGAAATAAGAAAGGCCTGAATGATGGAGCGGTAAGTTGTAATTTGCCCAATGAGGAAAGGTTGAACAGGTTGGGCCTATACTCATATTGAAATATATAAGATTCTGAGGGGACTTGACAGGGTGGATGCTGGGAGGATGTTTCCCCTTGTGGGGGAGTCTAGAACCTAGGGCCACAGTTTAAATATAAGGGACCTCCTATTTAAGATGGAGATGAGGACTTTTTTTCTCTTGGAGGATCATTAGACTTTGGAATTCTCTTCCCCAGATACCAGTGGAGATTAGGGTTGTTGAATATATTTAAGGCTGAGGTGGACAGACTTTAGAACAACAAGGAAGTCAACGGTTATGGGCATTAGGCAGGAAAATGGAGTTAAGGCTACAATTCATTTCAGCCATGAGCTTATTGAATGGCGGAGCAGGCTCAAGGGGCCAAATGGCCTACTCCTGCTCCAATTTCTTATTACCTTATTAAGGACAGAGAGGTATTTTAGAATTATATTCTTATACATTTGTGGATTAAGGGGAAATTTTGCAAAACTTTTCTATTGTAGGAGTGGATCTGTGGGGCAGTGTTAACTGGTGTAGATACCATCAATTGTACAGGGTCTCTGGAAGGAACTGAATAGCACTTTTTTTGTTCCATGGTTTACCTTCTTGTGAAATATTTCTGTTGTAGGTTTCAGAAAAACTGTGCAAAAATTTCATTAATTCTCATTAATGAGGTCTAGCTTTTACACTTTTACAAGTCCATATTGGCTTGTTTCTGTTATTTTCATTTTCTAAATGTAACTGTCTGATTGATGCCCATTCCACAGTGCCCAGCACCATTTAGATAGATGGTGCTACAGAGAATGTGGTTGTCTGCCTGTGCAGTAACTGTAACCAGCATTAATGCCTTCACAAGATCCTTTTATATTGCTCTTAGTTGAGTGTTTAAAATTTTTAGTAGGTCTCCTGAGCTGCAGATCAGAGTGATTTTCAACAGTTTTATATTTATTTAAAAGTGGTCTACACAAGATCTGCTCTTCAGGAACTTGTATCACATGTGCTGCCAATGTACAATATAACAAGGCCTATTGTCCCAATGAGGACAGAAGCGTGGCACTGTCTATGAGAATGAGGGAATTAAAAAGAAAATAATCTTGTGAGTCAATTCACTGGTCTAGGAATAAAATCAATTTAAGCCTGCCTTATTTCTGCTTGCATCTTTAAAATTAATAAACGAAAGAAAATCACGTGATTCGTCAGCAAATGTGATCTTTCCTTTAAAATAACTCACTGGTGCCATATTTATCTCTGGAACCATTCTTTGCCTAACCAGATGTTATTCTTACTGCTGGAATAAAATCCAGGCTATATTTACCTCAATCTATCAAGCATATATTACATGAAATTCTCTAGACTTTAATTTTGAGTGTTACACTTTTGCAGCCTACAAAAATCCAATGCTATGCGTACTAGAATACTAGAGCATGTAAAACCACACAAGGAACTTTTCGATGCTTTTCATCCTAAGAGGACAGGTCCAACTGCGTATGAAAAGAAAATGGCAGCGACCTTTATTCAAAAGTTTGTCCGAGGCTGGCTTGTGCGTATCATATACAACAGAATTAAATTCAAGGTGAGTGTTTTATCCTCAGAGCAACCTTTGCTTCTACAGTTGCATTTGGTGCTTCAGTGAAGCGTTTTTGTAATTATTGGAAAATTTCATATGGTCTTCTTGCTACTGAATAATTTTATTAATGTTGCATGCAATAACAAAATTGTCCATTTATATAACACTTCAATGTAGAATAACAATTAAAACTGGAACATCACAGGGGTGCAATCAGAAAGAAATGGAAGTTGCACCAAAGAAAGAGACAATAGAAGTGGCTAACCAAAATATTGTTGACAGAGATAGATTTTAAGGAGGGTCTTAAAGCAGGAGAGGCAGAGGGGTTTAGGTAGGAAATTGCGGAGTGTGAGGATAAGTGGTTGAAGACACTGCTGCGAATGTGCGGTGAAGGGTATGCTAAAGGCCAAAGTCAGAATAACAGAGAGTTCAGGGCAGAGGGATTTATTACTGACCAAAAGATTGGATCGTTTAACACCATTATATCATTTTAGTTAGGAGTAACTTTTGATATTGGGCTGTTTACGAGCATTGTAGTGGACTATGTGGTGGTAAAGGGAGTGGCTGCAATAACTGTAGAGTCAGCGGAGCATGTCTGCTCCTCCTGGTTCCAAAGGATTTTTTTTAGCAAAGGAAACATCTAACAACAATTTACATTTATATGGCGCCTTTAATGTAACAATGTCCCAAGGCACTTTAGAAGAGTAGTATCAAACAAAACTTGACACTGAGAGACATAAGGAAATATTAGAGCAGACAAACAAAAGCTTAGTCAAAGAAGCAGGGTGGAATTTTCCGTGCCCATTGGCGTTAGGCATCATGGCAGACATGACCAGACTGTATAGCAGGAAGGCCAAAGATTGGTTTCACGATGTCATGAAACCAGTTTGCAATCATCCGCCCCACCTGTCAATGGTGGGCCACATTTCCCACCACTGCACATTGGGAATGTCATTTTAATACGTCTGCATATCACTTCAAGCCCTGCTCACTGGAATCATCTCACCCCACATGGGATCATCCGAGCACAGTGTTTCACAACTGTACATCAGTGACGTGTACCTAGTGAGCTGCACTTCGCTTGGGCCTTTGAGGTTTGTTTGCCTACTGTGTTTTAAGCAGCCCTTGTGGTCATCAACGCCAGGCTTTGTAGGAATAACCACATCACTTTTAGGGGAGCTCTTAGGCAGGCCTGTACCTACCAGACCAGCCATAAGGTGGGGTTGGCTTTTTAATGGCTGCAGGGCTAGGGCTTGCTTGGGGAAGGGGGAGAAGTGGCCTTAGGCAAGGGAAGAGGCTGCAGGGTGAGGGCTGTACTGGGGAAGTGGGGTATCCCAGGGTGTGTGTGGGGGCACATGTTGATCTGTGCAAGTGGCCTCAAGATGATGAGGGCTGAAGAGGCAGTCTCCAGAGGAGATGATGTCATCAGGATGAGGATGTGTGTGTGTGAGTGAGTGGTGATTTCCTTGAGCTGGCAGTGAGTGAGGTGTCAGTGAATGTGTGATGGGTTTGTGAGCATTTGAGTTTAGAGTGATGAGATGGTTGCCTTACCCTGGTGGCACCGATACTTACATACATATGAACATACATACATACATACAAATTAGGAACAGGAGTAGGCCACTTGGCCTCCGCCATTCAATAAGCTTATGGCTGATCTGATTGTAACCTCAACCTCACATTCCTGCATACCTCCAATAACCTTTCACCCCCTTAGTAATCGAGAACCTATCTAGCTCTGCCTTAAAAATATTCAAAGACTCTGCTTCCACCGCCTTTTGAGGAAGAGAGTTCCAAAGAGTCACAACCGTCTTAAATGAGCGACCCCTTATTTTTGAGCCCCTAGTTCTAGATTCTCCCACAAGAGGAAGTATCCTCTCCACATCCGCCCTGTCAAGATCTCTCAGGATCTTAAAGGTTTCAATTAAGTTGCCTCTTACTCTTCTAAATTCCAGTGGATACAAGTCTAACCTGTCCAGCCTTTCCTCATTAGACAACTCACCCATTCCTGCTGTTAGTCTGGTAAACCTTCTCTGAACTGCCTCTAATGCATTTACATCTTTATTTAAATAAGGAGACCAGTACTGTGCACAATACTCCAGATGTGGTCTCAGCAATGTCCTGTACAACTGAAGCATAACCTCCCTACTTTGTAATCAATTCCCCTCACAATAAATGAAAACATTCTATTAGCTTTTCTAATTACCTGCTGTACCTGCATACTAACATTTTGTGATTCATGCACTAGGACACCCAGATCCCTCTGAATCTCAGAGCTCTGGAACCTCTCACCATTTAGATAATAAAGTTTTTTTCTATTCTTCCTGCCAAAATGAATAATTTCACATCTTCACATCTGCCCACATTATACTCCATTTACCAGATCTTTGACCACTAACTTAGCCTAACTATGTCACTTTGTAGCCTCCTTACATCCTCTTCACAATTTATTTTCCTACCTATCGTTGTATCATCAGCAAATTTAGCCATTGTTCCTTCGGTCCCTCATCAAGTCATTTGTATAAATTGTAAAAAGAGGATGAAATCATTCATTCTCTTTCTGCACTGGATGGCAAACCTCTTCTGTGTAAAAATGACACTGATCACCACTGCCACCACCTCCCAAGCTGGTGTGGTGAGATTGCTGGACTTCCTGTGGCCAGAGGAGAGTGGGGAGGACATCATGGTGGGCCTCCAAAAGGTATTCCAGTGATGGGTCACTGAACTCTTCTTGGCTTTCAGGGCCATGTCTTCACTGGAGCGGTCCTGGGCTGCAAGCATTGAGAACTGTTTAGATGTGGCACCCAGAATGAGGAAATAGTGAAGTAATGGTGTGGCGGGTGATTCAGAGGCCACCGCCAGAGAGACAAGCATGTTTCCTGTGGCTGCATAATTAATGAGGTGGGAAGAAGACGATATGGCATGAAAACACGCTATTGCGGCCAACGGGTAAAATGTCATTTTTCACACTCACTACTGCATTTCTGGGACGATTCCACTCATAGGTTTTTAAGGAAGAGAAAGAAAGATGGAGAAACGGAGAGATTTAGGGAGACAACTGAGGGCCCAACTATGCATGACCGGTTGACAAATTTCTGGATGAGGCTCTTCAACGAGCTTTAAAGAACTTAATTTACATACTTAGGGCTTCAACACCTGTTTTAGACTTCCACCAATAACAGCCTAAAAGAAGCATTCCATTTACCAATGGGACAATTTTCATTCAACCTGAGCAGGCATTGGTCCCTCTACTAAATTTGTTTGCTTTGTGTCCTTTTTATGCTCAAAATGTATGACTCTGGTAAAATAACCTTTTTGCCAAGTTAATTGAAGCCTCTATTTTTCTTTTATCCCTGGAGATTGAGAATTTGAAAATCTATTCTAAGCGTATTGTGTGATAGTAACACATAAGTTTTCATCTATGACCGCACACACAGACCCAGTTTGATTCTGTAAGACATGCTGGCCTCTCCTCTGCCGAACCCATTGAACCCCAGAACAAGTTGCAATATTGTTCGATCACAACGACTAATTGTCTGACAGCCAACATAATTTGAGTTAAAATCTACAGAGGTTATGCTAACATTATATAATGTTCCGTTCAGACTGCAGCTGGAAGAGCACCTCATACTGTTCTGGTTATCATGACATGACATAGCTATTTAGACCCAGAAAGCAGTCCAAAAAAAGCAATTAAGCTGCTCTGCATTGACGAAAGAGCTGGCAGTTGACTCAATAAACTTGAACTTTGAAAACAGATGCCTCAGACAGAACTTTATAGCGGTATATATGATGCTTAACAAGATACAGAAATGAAATTCAGAATAGTACTTTCTGATAAACCAGGTGTCCTATGAAGCAGCACATTGGGTACAGTCTGAAACAAGTCCCTGTCAGGTCTTAAAATGCTGAGACAAGGGCTACATCAGTCCCAAGACGAACTTATTGGAATGTAGAACCCAGCCACCTCATATATTCCTGCCGCTCAGGTAGCACCTAAGAAGAGCGCAAGGCTAGGTTTAAGAGTACACAAATGTGCTTCAGAGGAAGTGCAGACATTGTTCTTGGTTATACTTGGGATTGCTTTCATAAGACCAGATAAATACGAGCTGTGTGAATTAATGCCAAAGACAACTGTCTGTAGACAATGGCATATTTCTGGCAGGAAGATGTTCACAGGATTGTTCCTGCAGTTGCCAGATGTGATAGTTAAGACAAAATTTCCTATATCAAACTAACACAAATGTCTCTTGCTGACAATAAATTATCCTCTGTATCCTCCTCAAACTGGTGTTTTGGCATCTCTTGTTGATACCATTGCTGTTCAGGAGAATGAATGACCTTCATTCTCCAAGAAGATGGCAAATTATAAGGCAAGTTGTCCACCATGATTCTTAAGATCTTAGGTGGATGAGATTGCAGGAAATCCCCAGTCATTTGGAGTGAATATTCAACATGCCAAGATCTGAGATCATAACCCTGAGCAAGGAAAATATATGGATGGCTATGTATGTGTAATCATTATTTCCTTTGGACTTGGAAAATTCTTCAACTTGTTAAAATTACAGTGTCTTATTGCCAGTTGTCCTTGGGGAAAAATAAGCCTTTAACTGCACCCAGTAACATCAAACCCAGGCCTCTTAAATTTTTTCCATCGATTCCAGGGTGCTTAGCAATCATCAATATCTAGAAGAAATGGATGTGAATATTAGTCAGCACAAATGAGACAGAAATGATGGCAAATGGGGTGTAAGATGTCACTATGTCATTGTGGCTTCCTTAAGATACAACTTCCCAAAAATGAACAAGTACTTCCCATCAGCTGTTGGAAATGATAGCAGAATTGGAGAATGGTAATCTAGATAGCGATCTGCCATTAAGGATCACTCTTCCACTATCACTGTGATGAATCTTTTTCTATTATCTGCTTTTAGCCACCTGATTGTCACTAACGTTGACAATGACCAGTGAAAAATCTCAGCTTAAAGGTTTTCTGAATGGTGTTAACACATTCTGAAATATTATGTATAGGACTGATTAATCACTGAGAATGATCTAAAATATCCAATTTAGCCAATTATTAGAGGTAGATCTAATTACCTGAAGTAGCTGCATACTTTGAAATAAAAGCACTGTACATTCTTATCTCTGAAATAACATACATCACCACTGATGTAAAGCACACTTGACTTAAGTTTCAGCAACCCCACCAAACTAAAAGCGAGATAGCAAAATTTCAATTTGGCTGTTAACAGCAATTGCAGCATTAATTAAGGTATCTGATAAGGAGCAGGAAAAGTGGGAGATACAAGTACATAGCAGCAAGATGAAGAGCTTATCTGGGAGAAAGATTGCATGGACCTAAAATGGAGGAAAAGTTTGAATTTGTTCATTTTCAAAGGCAATGTGGAAATTAATTTCAATTAAATCTAAGGTTTTAATGCAGCGCAGAAATGGATTATTTATTTTCACTAGAGAGATAAGTACAGAGAAATATGGATTGCTGGCTCTAGATTTAGGGGGATCATCGGTAGTCCAATAGCTCTCCTCAGTAGTGTAATAGCTCTGTCTGTGTCTGTTAAATAACAAATGGTGTGAATATTTTCGTAATTGGTCTTTCCAGGTATTAAAAGATTATGCTAGCATTGGTCAAAGTAATTTCTCCATGTTCATTCAATTTTCCAGCTTTTGTGGGTATCATGACATCAAAACTGTCAGCATTTATCATCATTACTCTGTGAAACTGACACAACTTCTCAAGTCCTCACGTGTGCAGTTAAACATAGAAATCCAGAAGTTGCTTCCATTGCTCCTCTACCAGGTGCACTGTTGTAGTCCTCAAAGATAAAAGTCAACCAGAAATCATTGAATTGACTTAAAATTCCGCTTTTCACTCTATTTTCAATGTAAAAAATCCTTGAGAAAATTAAGCCTTGTCGGAAGAGGTGTAATTGAGTTTGCAACAGTGTACTAAGTCATAATTACAGCTGATACAACCTTCCTAGCCCTGAAAAATTAGTTTTATATATGGAGGTTGTTTAGTTTCTCCATCCAATAAGAAAAAGAGATTCAATAGATTGTTAAAACAATAAAAATATTTTTGAAGTGTATATATGAAATTTCAGCTTCTATCTTAATCCCATGTATATGTCCCAGGCTTTATTTTGCTTTTATATAAAATTATAAAAAGTGAGTAATAAAACCTACTTCAGTGAGATTGGCCACTTAGCCTGCTTGATGGCATCACTATTGCTGGATGCTAGATGTCCCCAGTGGATGAAATTAATGTTGAGAGAAGTGAAATCCACATCACAGGTCTTGATAGATCTTTGTGACACCATTTTTCGAGGTCAGCAGTGAACACCGTCACTTCGCTACTTACCACAAAGTTCAGGTCAATATGTGACTGATGGAGCATTTCAGAAGGTTCACTAAAGGATATTGCTGCAAAAAGAGACATGTCTTGCACTCATAAGGACACTTTGCAAGAATACCAATATAAGGGGAAAACAACAATTTCTATTGTATGAGACGAGAGTGCTGATTGGTTGGCAAGTGGACATCCTGTTAGTGGCAAATACCACTCGTGTTATACTGCATAGTAGCAGTGTGAAACTGCTGGCTTCATCGGTTGATCAAATTTTTAAGATACCTTGCCCTTCCAGTGTAATCTGAGGTAGACTGGACACTTTTCAGGGCTGAAAGTGACAGCCTGAGGCCCATTCTTGAGTTTGCACAACATGAATTGGCCAAATGGTTGGGCGAATTGTTACAACCAGTTTTGAGTAAGTTTTCCACATACACGGTGAAGGATTCCTTCACATTTGCGAAGACCATACAGGACTTGCATATCGATAGCAATGCTGTCTCTATGTGCTCATTTGACATTGCCAGCATATTCACTGGTGTTCCACTTAAGGAATATTTGCACTGCGGACCTATACCAAGGCGATCTAGACCCACCACCATTGCATGAATCAGTATTCATTGAACCTATGAACTGGACAATTCACACAGTTGAATTGGGTTTTAATGACACCATGTATGCCCAAACAGATGGTGTTGCCATGGAATCATCTCTAGGTCCAGCTCTCACAAACATCTTTGTTGGGTTCCATGAGAAACGTGTCTTCGATGGAATGACACCTAACATCCTACCCCTCGCACATTTCCAGCATGTTTAAATCCACAGCTGCATGTAATATTTGCCTTACATGTCTTAATAGGCTGAAATTCACCTTTGAAATGGAACCGTCAAATGAACTCCCCTTCCTTGGCATACTAATTAAGAAATCTGCCAGGGGGTTCCCTACCACGGTCTACCGTAAGCCTATCTTCACTGGCCAATATACAAGTTGGGATTCCTACAGTTCCACACGCTATAAGATTGGTCTGGCCTGAGCCATTTGCTCACCATGCAAGCTTGATGCAGAAATAGGATGCATCAAAGGCATCCTTGAAGATAATGACTACCCTGATCAGATCATTTCACGCTGTATATCACGCAAACTCAAGAATGAGCCTAAGGCCTTCGCTTTTGACCCTGGAAAGTGCCCAGTCTACTCAGATTACCCTGGAAGGGCAAGGTATCTCAAAAATTTCAGCAACAGGTGAAGCTAGCTGTTTCATGCTGCTATTATGCAGTAGCAATATGAGTGGTATTCGCCACTAATGGGATGCTGCCATCCTGTCAAAAAGACGTTCTGCCTGTCACAGAAATGAGTAATGTGGTATATGAATTTCAGTGCCAGTGTGATGCTAGGTATGTAGGCCGTACATCCCAAAGACTGGAAGACCATATCAAACAGCCTGTCCCAGCCGCTGTTCGCAACTGGACAGGGACAGACCGCACTCAACCAGCCAGTGCTTGCAAAACTGAAAACACAGGGTGGGATTTCCTGTGAAATCGGCAAAGTCCAAAAGTGGGTGGGAAAATTGCCGTTTGATCCGCCAATGGCAATGGCGACTTTTTCTGCTGTATCTTGCGCCACTTTGTTAAAAAAATTGAGAGGCACAAATTTCACCTTGGATCGCTGGCAGGGTGGCCCCTGAATTTCCCACCCTGCTGTCACTTACGGCTTTCTGTAATCCGGGCGCCATATTTAAAGGTCGTCCCTGCATAGAGCTAGCACTCTCTGAGGGATAGAAAACTTATGGAAAGTCAGGGCTTCCAAAGAGACGAAACATGCTGCCCCAAAATTCAGTGATGCCTCTCTTGACACAATGGAGGCCCACCACGATATCCTCTACTCCTGCTCTGGGCAAAGAACCTCATCCAAGATGACAAATGCAGCATGGGAGGGGATGGCAGTGGTGATGAGCGCCAACGCCCAACAAAAGAGGACAGCCACCCAGTGCCTCAATAGGATGAATGGTCTCATCCGTTCCACCAGGGTAAGTCACTCTCCTCATCACTCTCAACTCACACGCTCACAAACCCATCACACATCCACAGGGATCTCACTCACTGCCAGCTCAAGGGACATCATCACTCACTCTCTTACACACACCTTCATCTTCCCTGCGGATTATGTCCTCATCCCATCCAAGGCACCACTCACCAACCACACATGCCAGGCATCCTTCTCATCTGGCCTGGCAAGCATCCTGCTTACACTCTGTCCATCTGTATTCATGCAGGATAAGCTGGCTCATAACAAAAGGGAGAGGTCCCAGACCTAGGGTGGAAGGCCTCAATTGAATCCTGCACTACAACATCCATCAGACAACCGTATTGTGAGTGATGTCTCCTGTTCTGCACTCCCCTGCCATGCAATAATGATCTCTCCTTTCTTTTGCAGGTACATCTAGGAAGCATCTGAGGGCATCCACAAGCCAGGCCCTCAACTCAAGCCCCAAAGACACCTTGGAAGAGGAATCTGATGACACCCTAACTGAAGACTTGTCACAGCACTGATCCATACCCTCCAGTAGCGCAGAGACACACACCTCGGTGGGAGCTAATTCTCGAGAAGTTTTGGGGTCACAATCTGGTGAGCATAGCACATTGTCTGATCCAGAGCAGGCGGGGGAGGGACATCCCGGCACTTGGAGGACAGCTGGAGGTCAGCAATCTGCTGAGTCCGAGTCAGATGACTCTGCCCTTAGATCTGCCTCCTTTGCAGGAGCTGCAAAGACAAGCTTGGGAACATCAGGAAGGGATGCCTGCTGCACTCCTCAGATTCCAAGGCACGGTGGAGGATTCCATCTGCCTTCAGGCTGAGGTGATAGCACCAGCATGCCAATGCACCGAGGTCAACACTGGTAGAGTGGCAGCTGCCCTGGAGACCTTGGTCCAGGACATTGGTCCTGCACTGCCACAAGAGTTATACTCCATCGCTGACGAAATAGTTGGCACCCATCAGTGTCAGTGCAAAGGAGGCCTGGGCTCACTTCAGCTGCCCTTCCTCTTAAGGAGTCAGCCAGGGGCCCTCATACACCCATATGTAGGAGCATCAGCAGGTGCACACCCTGAGGCCAGCCACCCAGGTGTCCCCAGGAGTGATTGGCCCAACCAACCCTCTTCCTGTGACCCCAGCAGCTCCAGCCCCGCAGGCCGAGGAGGGTGTCTTCGAGGTCTTGGCCCTTCAGAGGGCGCCCACCAAGGTCATCACAGGCAACAGAGCATAGCAGTCAGCAGGCTGCCTCCACTTCCACTGTGGATGTCAGGGATGCGTAGGTTTAGGAAAGTCAAGAAGATGTAGTTGCACAATGTGGGAACAGGTTGTTAATCACTTGTATATAACGTTCACCAATGTAAACACACTCATAATCATGTCTCCTTGTCTATGGCTCCTTGTTAGGATGAGGTGTGTTCGTGCCATTCAGAAGTGAAAACTTGGTCCCTGCACTAAATGAAGTCATAAGTTGCAGTTCTTACAAACGGTCCCCGCTGAGGTTCCCTCAATTTGTTATGATCCCAGACGAGGTACCCCAAACTGTTATGCTCCCAGCTGAGGATGGATGAACTGGCTCCCCTTCTTTATTCAATCCCCTCAGTTGGTTGCAACAAGGTTAATTTTAAAAGGATCCCTTCCCTTGTGGATACATTTCCCAGTCCAAATGTATTTACATTTTAAAAGGAGCCAATTTAACTAGGCGTTCTTGAATCAAGAAAGAGTGAGTTTATTAGTTATTAAAACGCGAAAAAAATAATAAAAACAGAACACGCATATACAGAGATTAGAAATGAGAAGCAGGTCCATAAATAAATGTTAAAAAAAATACAAATCAGTTGTTGGTTTGTCTGTGAGGAGTAGATGGTGAAATGTTGTGGCCATTACGTTGGGCGATTCCAGTGGAGCAGACTTTGGCGGTTGAGCAGTTGGTTTGGAGATTCTTGGTTCTGCAGGTTGTCTGAAAGGAGTTGCCCTGTTTCCTTTTCGACCTTGGCTTTGCTGACTTTTGTCTTGCTTCCAGCAATCAGAGAGCACAGCGAGGCCTAGCTGATGTTCTTTAGCTGTGACCTTCACAGCACACACTAGCACAGTAGAACTAGAATGCCAGACTAGCATACAGTTGGCTTTTAACCCCTTTTCTTGTGTATTTCTGGAAGGGAAAAACAAACATATCTTTCACCAAGAAACTGCTTTCTTTCAACTCGGACCATGTTCACATTCTGGATATAACTCAACAAGAGATGGTTTCTGCTGAGATGGCAATTTGTTTCTAAGATCTCTGCAACCACAGGAGATTAGTACCACCCCAATAGTATTAGTACCATCCCAATAATATTAGTACCACCCAAATAGTATTAGTACCACCCCAATAGTAACAGGTAGTGCAGAGGATATAGAGATAGAGGAACTTAGAACAATCACCATCACTAGAGAAAAAGTACTGAGCAAACTATTGGAATTAAAGGGTGACAAGTCCCCAGGACCTGATGGCCTACATCTCAGGGTCTTAAAGGAAGTGGCAGCAGAGATAGTGGATGCATTGGCTATAATATTCCAAAATTCCCTGGATTCTGGAAAGCTTCCAGTGGATTGGAAAAATGTTAATATAACACCCTTATTCAAAAAAGGGGGGGAGGCAGAAAATAGGAAACTATAGACCAGTTAGTTTAACAGCAGATGGACCAGTTAGCTTAATGGCAGTTGGAGTTTAACATGGATAAGTGTGAGGTTATCCATTTGGTCAGAAGAATAAAAAGACGGCTTATTATTTAAATAGAGAGAAACTTCAGATTGCTTCAGTGCAGAGGGATCTGGGTGTCCTCATGCATGAATCACTGAAAGCTAGTGTGCTGATACAGCAGGTAATAAGCAAGGCAAATGGAATTTTGGCATTTATTGCTAAAGGAATAGAGTATAAAAATATTGAAGTGTTGTTGCAACTGTATAAGCCATTGGTGAGACCGCACCTGGAGTACTGTACACAGTTTTGATCCCCTTACTTGAGAAAGGATGTAGTTGCACTGGAGGCGGTTCAGAGGAGGTTCACTAGATTGATTCCTGAGATGCGGGGCTTGTCTTATGAGGAGAGATTGAGCAGTTTAGGTCTATACTCGCCAGAGTTTAGAAGGATGAGAGGAGATCTAATTGAGGTATATAAGATGCTAAAGGAGATAGACAAAGTAGATATAGAGCGGATGTTTCCCCTTCTGGGACATTCTAGAATGAGAGGCCATAGTTTTAGGCTAAGGGATGGTAGATTTAAATCAGAGATGAGGAGGAATTACTTTTCTCAAAGGGTCGTGAATCTGTGGAATTCACTACCTCAGGGTACAGTGGATGAATTTAAGGAGGAGATAGACAGATTTTTAATTAGTAATGGGTTGAAAGGTTATGGAGAGAGGGTGGGAAATTGAAGTTGAGGCCGAAATGAGATCAGCCATGATCGTAATGAATGGCAGGATAGGCTCGAGGGGCTGAATTGCCTACTCGTGCTCCTAATTCTTATGTTCTTATTACAGTTTAGTTTTTCCATTGCATCCCTTTCTTTGAAGTGTCTCTGTCTGAAGTAGGCCTTGACACCTTCTTAGATGCAACATTCTGTTCTCTCTGCACTAGTTGGTCACGTGTAATCCACATAGGAATTTTCCAGCAAGTGGTTAGTTTACTGTCTCAGCTTGTAGATCCTTTTTTAAAAAAAACACGTCTTACTTAAAAGTTCAATAGGTCTGTAAGTAATTTGGGCTATGATCTGTGGTCATGACACGGTCTAGGGCTTTTCTTCTGTGCAGTGCATAACCCTCTGACCACAGTTACTGTCCTGTACTAAAGTCACAGCCCACTTCAGTGATGTCTGCATCTTGATGTTAATTGTGTTTATTGCAAGAATATCGTGCCCAAGCATTGTTGGATCACATGATACTATGTGTGCTCTGAGCACCTTTGAGGCAGGGTTGTCTCCCCTTCTTGTTTGCATTCTGGACAAATGAAGGTGTAATGCTGAGGGGGACAGATGATTATGCATGCAAAAGGATCAAGAACTTTTGAAGTCCATGTTCTTGCTGTATTCCAGCAAGGTCTGCGTGAGATGAGGCTGCACAGAGTGTGAGTGTGATGACCTCTGACAGACTGGTGCCAGACACGCCCATTTGCTATCTTGTGCTCTTAGGAGAGCCCTCACTGCATCTCGTGGAATCCTGCAGCTATTAAGGCCTCACAAGCAACCCTGCCTTGTCTGGCCAGATCAATGGCCTCATCACTTGCATCCTGATCTTCCACGACCTCAGCACCTTCCTTCTCTTTCACATCCTTCTCATGGGAGGAAACATGCAGCTTCTCCATCTCCTCAGCATCCAGGATCTCTCCCACTTTGCATTGTCAGGTTGTGCAACAAGCCATGATGAATAGTGACACCTTCTGGAGGTAATAATGGAGCACTCCGCCAGATCTGTCCAGGCTCCAGAACCTCATTTTCAGGATCCCAATTTTCTGCTCCACCAAAATCTGGGTTATGGCATGAGCCTTGTTGTACCTTATCTCAGCTGGAGTCTCTTGCCACCGCACGGGCATCATCAGCCACATCCTCTGTGGGGTAGCCCTTGCCCTTTAGGAGATAGCCCTACAACCTCTGTGTACCCTGGAAGATGTCAGGGATCTGAAACTTGCTGAGGATAAATGAGTCATGAATGCTCCCTGGGTAAAATGCACAGACCTGCAAGATCTGTTTGTTATGGTTGCAAACCAGATGAAATTGAGCGAGTGGAAGCCCTTGCAGTTCCATTCTGAACTGCTTGATGCCACAGAGATTTTTGAGCCATGTGAGTGTAATCGATGGCACCTTCACCTGTAGGAAACTGCAAACCTCAGCGAATCCCAGCACTTTTGCTTCCTGGCTCGCCTGATCTCGGTCGAAATTGACAGAGTTGTGTACTTTGGCGAAGATGGTGTCCATGACCTCTGGATACATTAATGGATAGAGGCTTAAGAGATCCCACATTGGTCTTCAGTGGAGCCCTGGAAAGAGCCACTGCCATAGAAATTGAGTGCTGCAGCCACTTTCAATGCCACTGGCAGTGGCTGCCCTCTTAGTCCTTGAGGCACAAAACCCTGCAGAAAGTGGCACATGTGAGTAACCAGTTCCCTTGATAATTGCAGTGTTTGGCGACGCTGATTCTCACTCATCTGCAGGTAGGACAAACGCTGTCTATATACCCTGGGTCTAGTGATGCCTACAAACAACGGCTCTCTGTGCATCTTCCTCGACATGTGGAGGATGCCCTGCTGCCCCATGATCTTGAGGGTTGTGCTCCTCCCTTTGCCAAGCCAGGCATGCCTATTGCATTCTTCTCCTCCCCCTGCCTATAAGCCATGAATAAGGCAGACAGTGAGATCACCAGGCTCCATGTCCTGATCTCCTCATTTCAGTATCAAAGAGAGAGATGATTGGGTCAGCAATTGTATCCTTAGGAACTCTCTTGGTTACGTCACTGGCTCCAGCTGTTTCTCAAGCCGCCTTCACTCTTGCTGGAGAGTCCTGGCCACTGGATGGCCAGTGCTTAGTTCACATGATGCCTGACCCAAAACCCCATCCACCTCCACCTCAAATCACATGACTGAGTGACAACAGCTTCAGCCATTCGACTGCATCCTGTGCCCTCAGCTTAGGGTCAAGTATTATCCTAACCTGCATTCCAAATCTGTGAGGTTAGCTTGGACCATGAGGATTACTGCTTCTAAACAAGGGGTTCTGTGCACTTCCCTTAGTGACTGTTCCATGCCCACATCTTGCAAGGGGATCCTCTAACTTGCCCAGTCACCCAATTGACCTGTAGCCCCATAAAAGTCAGACTATTTTGCAGTCTGCGCCCGAGGGGTTAAAAGTTCAGAAGCAATCAGTGGCACTATCAGGAATTTGTGTTGCTTGAGTGAGCATAATTATTTCAGAAGCCAGATTCCTAGCATGTCAATGGAACTAATGCTGAACGGTCTCAGCTGTGGAAGAATGCTCAATCTTGAAATGCTTTTAAAAGTGTCTGGCTGATTTCTTCCTCCTGCCCCCTTCTCGGCATGTGCTTGTGTACTTCCTTCATTCTGTGCTGCCTTGCCCTCCCCTAAATCCCTCCCGCACTGGAGCCCTTGCCCTGGCACCACACTGAAAACCAGCTGGGAACTTTGGAGACTTGCCTGTGACAGCCCCCCTGAATCCACTGCACCAGTTCCTTGAATTCCTCTGGGGAATCCTTGTGAATGCTGCTCTAAGTTATGTGCACTCACCTTTGAGTTCCCCTCAAAGTTCAGGTGGCTAGATGCACGCCTTTTAAAGGCAGTTGTAAATCTCGCCATTCTGAAGTCACACTGACATGGGATTTAAGTTTGACATGGGGTGTGATTCCAGTGTGTGGCCACAATATTGAGATGCAAATTTATGAAAATTGAGTTCCCGATGTTTGATAGTGGGAAATGGGGCCCACCATTGATAGGAGGAGGGGACAATTGCATCCCGATTGGACAAAGAAAATCCCAGCCATAGTGTCCAACATTAGATGTGATTCTGCAATTGGACAACATTTGCTAAATACCCCTGTGTGCTAAGAATTACACTGACAATCAATTTAAGATTGTCAGTCGAGCTCGCAGTGTGGTGCATGTGTGTGTACTGGAAGCCACATATGTTAATACACAGGGCCCTGTTCTTTGCAGACAGAAAGAACATGTACACACATTGCACCTGTTTCAGTTAAACAAAATAAGTGACAGCCATTCACTGACTCATTCACCAGGACATTCATTATCTTGACCAATCAGAGTCAAGCTGCCTGGTTTACATTTCAAACAATGCTTGGCAGTTAGCTGTCAGTCATCATCACTGGTGCATTCTCCATGGCAACACCTCTACCAATCAGAGTCCACATGCCAACCAATCAGCACTCTCCTCTCATACATTATTAATTGTTGTTTTTCTCTTGTAATATTATTCTTGTGAAGTGTCCCGATGAGTGCAAGACAAAGTGCTTTGACATATTTCTTCTTTCAGCAAACTCAAGTTCTGCATTACCAAATGACTATTTGTTCACTAAAGAACTGGTTTTCTTTAAAGTGCAAAGAAACTCTTTCTTGACCTCTAGCATGATTGATTATATCCACATGGAGAGATAAATATGCCATCAGGTACCAAAAGTGATATACTTATTCAAGAAAAGGTGGATAGCCCTAGCAACTACAGGCCAGTTAATTTAACATCAGTTGTGGGTAAGGCTTCGGAATCCATAATTAGGGAAAAAAACCAACATGCACTTGGAGAGGTTTGAGATAATTAAGGAGAGCCAGCACGGATTTGTAAAAAGGGAGATTGTGCTTCATGACCTCAGAATAAAGTCACCCCTTGGTAGCAGCAACCACAATATGATTGAATTTTACATCCAGTTTGAAAAGGAGAAGAGTAGGTCTAAGACTAGTATTTTTAATTTAAATAAGGGCAACTATGTGGGCTTGAAAGCTGAGCTAGCTGAAGTAAACTGGGAGACTAGGCTAGAGGATAGATTAATAGAGAAGCAGTGGCAAACATTTAAGGGGATATTTCAGAATACACAGAATAATTATATTTCTACTATAAAGAAAAATTCTAAGGGAAGGATCCACCATTCGTGGTTAACTAAAGAAGTTAAGGATGAGTGGCATCTCAGAATACAAAGAACGACTAAGAGGTTAATCAGGAGAAAGAAATTCGAGTATGAGAGGAAGCTACCTAGAAACGTAAAAACGGACAGCAGGAGTTTCGACAGGTACTTGAAAAGGAAAAGAGTAAGTAAAATAAGTGTTTGTCCTCTAGAGAGTGACAGTAGGGAGTTAATAGTAGAAAATAAGGAAATAGTGGAAGAAGTGAAAAAATATTTTGCTTCCGTCTTCACTATAGAAGATACAAAAACATTTCATTAATAGCTGTAAATCAGGAAGTGGAAGGGAGAGAGGAACTTGGTGGAATTACAATCACTAGGGAAGTGGTACTGAGTACACTGATGGAGCTGCAGGCTGACAAATCTCCAGGTCCTGATGGACTTCATCCTAGGGTCTTAAAATAGATGGCTAATGAGGTAGTAGATGCTTTGGTGCTAATTTTCCAAAATTCCCTAGATTCTGGAAAGGTTCCATCAGACTGGAAAGTAACAAATATAACCCCTCTATTCAAGAAGGAAGGGAAGCGGAAGACAGGAAACTATAGGCCAGTTAGCTTGACGTCTGTTGTAGGAAGGTGTTAGCATCGATCATTAAGGAGGTTCTAGCTGGGCACTTAGAAAAACTCAAGGTAATTGGCAAGAGTCAGCATGGTTTTGTGAAATGGAAATCATGTTTAACCAATTTATTAGAGTTTTTTGAAGGTGTAACATGCACTGTGTGTAAAGGAGAGCGTGTAGGCATACTATACTTGATTTCCAGAAGGCGCTTAATAAGATGCCACATCAAAGGTTATTGCGGAAAGTAAAAGCTCATGGTGTGGGCAGTAGAAGATTGGCTGGCTGGCAGAAAACAGAGAGTATGCATACATGGGCCTTTTTCTGATTAGCAGGATGTAACAAGTGGAGTCCCACAGGGGTCTGTGCTGGGGAGTCAACTTCTTACAATTTATATCAATGACTTAGATGAGGGGAGTGAAAGCATGGTAGCCAAATTTGCAGATGACATAAAGATAGGTAGGAAAGTAAGTTTTGAAGAGGGCATAAGGAGGGTGTCGATGGACATAGATATGTTGAGTGAATGGGCAAAAAATCTGGCAGATGGAGTATAATGTGGGAAAATGTGAAGTTGTTCATTTTGGCAGAAAGAATAAAAAAATCAGAGAACTACTTAAATGGAGAATGACTGTTGAACACTGAGGTGCAGAGCGATCTAGGTGTTCTAGTCACAAAAGGTTAGTATGCAGGTACAGCAAGTAATTAAGAAGGCTAATGGAATGCTATGCTTTATTATCAAGGTAGGCGGTGGCATAGTGGTATTGTTACTGGACTAATATTCTAGAGACCCAGAGTAATGCTCTGGGGACCCAAGTTTGAATCCCACCACGGCAGATCGTGAAATATGAGTTCAATATTGTAATGATGACCACAAACCATTGTTGTAAAAACCCATCTGGTTCACTAATGTCCTTTAGGGAAGGAAATCTTCAATCTTGGCCGAAATGTGACTCCCATAGCAATGTGGTTGATACTTAAATGCCCCCTGCACAAGGGCAATTAATGCTGGCCAAGCCAGTGATGCCCACATCCAATGAATATGAAACTAAATGAATTGAACATAAAAGTAAGGATAAAAACAAAATACTGTGGATGCTGGAAATCTGAAACAAAAACAGCAAATGCTGGAAAAACTCAGCAGGTCCAGCAGCATCTGTGGAGAGAGAAACAGATTTAATGTTTCGAGTCCGTATGACCCTTCCTCAGAGCTGAAGAGAAGTGGAAATGTGAAATTTATATTATTTAAGGAGGGTGAGGCAGGTGGAACTGGATAGAAGGCCAGCGGTAGGTGGGGACAAAGGAGGGATTGACAGAGATGTCATGAACTAAAGGGAGTGTTAATGATAGTGGTTAGTGTTAAAAAATGCTGATATGGCATAAAGGTAAGAAAGCAGAATGTGATAACAGCAGAACAAGGGTAGCATTGTGTGAAAGAACAACATAGAACATGTAACAGACGACACCGTAGGGGGTGGGGTGGGGGTAGGACTGGTGGTGGTGGGAAAAAAAGATAGAAATTGGGATGGAAGGGGGGATAAAAAGGGGATTAAACCACGGATAAATGAATAAAAATAAAAATAAGTGGATAAAAAATAAAAAATGAATGTGGAAAGAAGGGGATTAAAAAAAGGGGATGAGGATGGGGGAGAGAGTTCATGGTCTGAAGTTGTTGAACTCAATGTTAAGTCCGGAAGGCTGTAAAGTGCCTAATTGGAAGATGAGGTGCTGTTCCTCCAGTTAGCGTGGGCTTCATTAGAACATTGCAGTAGGCTAAGGAAGGACATGGCATGAGAGCAGGATGGTGTGTTGAAATGGCAAGCAACCAGAAGGTCTTGGTCATGCTTGTGGACAGACCGGAAGTGTCCCGCAAAACCGTCACCCAGTCTGCATTTGGCCTCCCCAATATAGTGGGGACCACATTGGGAGCAGTGGATGCAGTATACCAAATTGAAGGAGGTGCAAGTGAAGCGTTGCTTCTGGGAGGGAAAGGAAGGTGTGAGGGCAGAGGTGAAGAGTTGGGTCGTACACGGCTAAGGGCCCTGTCAACCACAGTTGGGGGGGGATACCTCGGTTAAGGAAGAAGGAAGATATGTCAGAAGCACCAATTTGGAAAGTGGCATCATCAGAACAGATGCGACGGAGGTGAAGGAACTGAGAAAATGAGATGGAGCCCTTACAGGAAGCAGGGTGTGAGGAGCTGTAGTCGAGGTAGCTGTGGGAGTCAGTGGGCTTCTAATGAATATTGGTGGACAGCCTATCACCAGAAATGGAGACAGAGAGGTCAAGGAAGGGAAGAGAAGTGTCAGAGATGGACCATGTGAAGGTGATAGAGGGGTGGAAATTGGAAGCAGAATTGATAAATTTTTCCAGGTCCAGATAACAGCATGAAGCGGCACCGAAACAGTCATCAATGTACCGAAAAAATAGTTGTGGGATGGGGCCTGAGTAGGACTGAAGCAAGGAATGTTCCACAAACCCGATAAAGAGACAGGCATAACTGGGACCCATAGTTGAGGGCAGAGGTGTGGAGGATTGCAAATGTTACACCCTGATTCAAAAATAGGTGGAAGGACAAACCTAACAATTATAGGCCACTCGTCAACATTGGTGGTGGGGAAGCTTTTAGAAGAATAATCCAGGAGCAAATTAACAGCCACTTGATTGAGTATGGAACAGAGGAGAGCCAGCACGGACTTTAGGGCAAATTGTGTTTGACTAATATGATTGAGTTTTTTTGTAAAGTAACAGAGAGGAAGGTGGTTGAGGGGCGTGCATTTGTGTACCTTCAAAAGGTGGACTTTCAAATGTGTTTGATAAGGTGCAACACATCAGGATTATTAGAAAAGGTAAACCCTAGGATTAAAGGGGTAGAAGAATCATGGATATAAAACCAGCTAAGGGAAAGAAAACAGAGAATAGTGGGTGAATGGCTGTTTTTTGGGCTATACAATTGTGTTTCCCAGGGTTCAATTTTAGGACCGCAGCTATTTCTGATATACATTAATAACTTAGATTGGGGGGTACAGGGCACAATTTTGAAATTTGCAGATGATATAAAAATGTGCAAATGTATTAAAGAGTGAGGGAGATAGAAATAGATTTCAAGAGAACATAGGGTCCTGGAATGGACAGGCACATGCGGATGAAATTCAACACAAAAATGTGTGATGCTATATTTTTGTAGGAAGAATGAGGAGAGACAATACAAGCTAAATATACAATTTTAAAGATGTGCAAGAAGTCAAGGACCTTCACAAATATTTAAAGATGGCAGGACAGATTAACAAGGCAGTTAATAAAGCACATGGGATTGTAAGTTTTATAAATTGAGGCATTGAGTACAAAAGCCAAAAAGTTATACGAAACCTGTATAAAATACTAGTACGGCCCCAGATAGAATATTTTGTCCAAACTTGTGCACCACACTTGAGGAAGGACATGAAAACTTTGTAAAGAGTACAGAAAAAAATTACTAGAATGGTTTCAGTAATGAAGATTACAGTTATATTGGTAAATTGGAGAACCTCAGGTTGTTCTCCTTAGAGCACTGAAGGTTAAGAGGGTAATTGATAAAGGTGTTGAAAATCATGAAGTTTTTTAGATAAATAGAGGAAAACTGTGGCCAGAATTTCACGATCCCCATGTGGGCACACAGCAAAATTGGCCCTCCATGAAATGGGGCACAATGACGTCAGGAGGACATCCTGATATCACTGCACCACCTCATGATATTTCAGCCGATGGAAGCATGCAGAAATTAGAAGCACGTCCGCCAACAGCTAAAGGGGCAATTAAGCCCATTAAATCCCCCAATGACAGCGATTTTGAGTGGCCTATGTGCTTTCACACGGCACACGGGCCAATCGGCCTGGCGGACTTCACATTTTTCATTCTTTCTATGCCCTGGATGGGATTTAAAGCACAGAAGATGTTGGTAAGGTGAGGAGTTAGGAGTTTTGCTGTGAGTTGTTTGTTTTTGGATTAGAGATCGTTTCTGGCAATTTTTGGTTGTTTTGGATAATACCTGAATGGCTAAATATTTGAAAGGCATTCTGCAGAAAGACCCCTTCAATGCAGAAAGCTGTACAACCATCTGGACAAACATGGGGATTGTGTACTGACCTGGAGGGACCTCCTCAGAAGAGGAGGAGAGGACCAGAAGGGAGAGGAGGCCAGTTGCCCACAGGCACTGTGCCAGAGTCTGCCCTCTGGACTGAGGGGCGCAGCCAGAAGGGATGGAGGGCCAGCAGAATTTGCAAGGGAGAAGGATTCAGCGAAGGTGCCAATACCCAGCAGATAGAATATATAAGCAGCGATCATGTTACCTGGACATGACAGAGGTTCAGTGCTGCAGAAGGCCACCTCTCCAGAGAAACTGTCAACTCTACATGATCAGCCCCAAAATAGCCTCCAATTGTGTAGGTGGCCACTCTATGCCAGTGGCACTGAAGGTGACAGTGGCCCTGAAATTTTAAGCCTCAGGCTCATTCCAGGGGTCAGTGGGAGATCTCTGTTGAATCTCACAATCCGCTGCCCACAGTTGTATCAAGTTGGTTACAGGTGCACTGTTCCAAAGGGTCAGCATCTTCATTCACTTCAGGACTGACGAGGCCAGCCAAGCAGAGAGAACCAGGGGATTCACTGCAATTGCAGGATTTCCCTGAATTCAGGGAGCCATTGACTGCAGGCATGTACCCATAAAGGTGCCAGCGGGGGAGCCGGGTGCCTTTGTCAGTAGAAAGAACTTCCACCCTCTAAACATGCAGATTATGTGTAACCACAGTAGTGAGATACTGCAGGTTTGTGCCAGATATCCAGGAAGTTGGCATGATGCCTACATCCTGTGTCACTCCCAGGTGCCAAGGCTGTTCATTATACGAGCATGGCTGGATGATTGGCTATTGGAGAACAAAGGCTGTCCGCTGAAAAGGTGGCTGATGACAAGGCTAAGACACCCAAGGACTCCAGCCGAGGAGAGCTACAACCACAGTCATGCCTCCACAATGGCAGTAATGGAGAGGACAGTAGGCCTTCTCAAGATGAGGTTTTGCTGCCTGGACCACTCAGTGGGATCACTGCAATACCCTCTGGAATGCGCCTCCCATTGTAATAGTCTGCTGCACCGTACACCATCTGGCTCTCTCGAGGAGGGACCCATTTGAGGATGAAGACAGTGATGTTGTTCTCAGAGGATGATTCCAATGCTGAGTCTGAGGAGAAGCATGAACAGCCCCAGGGTGAGGATCAAGATCCCAAATTGAGGGTCCTTATGGGAGGCAGGGAGACCAGGGCGGCCTTGATTCAGAGGACTTTCAGTTAGGACTCTAAAGCAAGGAGTCAAGGTGATGGCAAGTGCTGACTAGGCACTCCTGTCACCCTCCACTCATATTGCTACCTCTGAAATAAACTTTGCAGCTCATTATATGTGCAACACACGACTCGCGGGCCTCTTCCCTAATAATTGCATGAAGCGCACTAAGGCCACTGAAGTTGATTCCACATTGTGATATTGAAGTGTGAGAAATACATGCACCGTTACGTACGTGTCAATGAAAAACTATTCACCCATGAGACCCCTTATGTGATCACAGTGACTTAAATTTCCGCTTATGAGTACTACATCTTGGTGCTTCCCCCCTCAAATTGGAGGCAGGCTGCTGACTCTGATGCCCCTTTGGCCTTGATGACTTTGGCAGCTGTCCCCTGATTGCCAGGGCCTGTGTAGGCTCCAACTAAGCAGGAGGGACCAGCGCTATGACTGGGCAATCCTCAGTCATCGTGGTGTCCTCAGATGTGACGGTCACTAGCAGAGGGGCGGACCCTAAGAGGAGCCCCAGATGCATAGAGCTGTAAGTTACCCACCAACATGAGGTTAGTTTGAACCTCGCTGCTCACTAGAGACAGATGGGATGCCAGCAGATTCACTAGGTACCTCATCCCTCACTCACATTGGCAGTGACCTGCTGAGGCCACTGCCAGTGTGTGGGCTCGCAGGTCTAAACACAACTTGATTTTGTTCCTGGAGCTGCCTTTCCATGAGAGTCACCACTCTCTCTATGGAGGAAGCTGTGTGTTCAGAGATCTGGGCCAACACAATGCTCGTGCTCCACATGGACTCCTCCAACACAGAGACCATGGCACGCAGACCCTCAGGGATCTCTGCCAGATCTTCATGCACATCCCGCCGGACATCCAGCATCTGCCACCTAATGGATGACTCCAGAGGCTTATCATCTGCCTTGGCCTCAGCATCGTCCTTGTCTCCAGCAATCCTCCAACTGCCGGCTCCCTGGGCACTCTCTGCCTCTGCCAGCTCCTCAGGTGAGTGTGACATGCCTTCCCCAATGTGTACTGCCATCTGCTCCAAAACGCTTTGCCCACCAACATGCCTGTATCTGTGCTGGGTGCACGATGCAGAGGTAGGATGTGATGTGGGTGCATCTAGCTGCACATCAACCTCTTATATCAAGGGAGAGTTTTCGGGGTTCATCTGAGGTCGAGAGGATGTTCCATCTGAGGGAGGAGGAAAAAATGTCTCGAACAGCATTACAAACTCAGAGTACATGTAGACCGGTTGCTTCTCAGAATGGACATCTGGCTGAGCAAAGACTTCTGAATGGACGAGCAATAAGCGGGTAGCGGCTTTCACATGTCAACCTTACCACTGCTGCCCTACATCTCACATTCCTCCCCCAGTCTCTTCCCTGGCCACTGGACTCTTATCCTCCTCCTAGACCCCTGTCTCTCCGTGACCAGTGGACCTGACTCCATGTTTACACACCACCTTGATTACTTGCTCCTCCACCTAACTTAAGGTCAAAGATCTCAGGGACACCACCCTAACCCTGGCAGAGTGCAGAAGGTCATTGAACTGCTTTGTGCACTGTATCCAGGTCCTTTGCACTACACCATGTCTGCTGACGTGACTTGCCACCTCCATCCATACCTCCTTTGTTAAGAGTGGTGGCCTCCCCTTTCCGTTTCGCGGCAGCAAGATCTCACGTCAGGCACCGACTGCCTCCAGCAGAACCCACCAGGCACTTGTCAGAAAAGCAAGGGGTAGACTGGCTCAATCATAGCAGCTTCCTGAGGCTGCTGAACAATGATTGTCAGCCTTCAGAAAGCCCCATTTAAACTCCATGCCTGCATGCTCATTCATCCCAGTGCCCGCCTTCTTCTTGCACCCCCCTGGCAGCGCTGGGCCTCTCTCTCACGCTGGCCGGCAGTTAATTCGCCAGCCAGCATGAAATTGCTGTTGAGAAACGATTGTGGGTGGGAGCAGATTTCACATCCGCTTCCGGTCCCGCTGATCACATTCCCACGCCAAGCCTAAAATTCAGGCCTGTTTCTTATGGCTGGGAGTTATTAATGAGAGGGCATATATTTAACTAGAGACAACATGAAGAAAAATGTTTTTACGCAGTGAGTGATTAGGATTTGGAATGTACTGCCTGATATTAGCCTTCAGAAAGGAATTGGATAAATATTTGAAAGAGAAAAAACTACAAGGATATGGGAAAAGAGTGGCTGAATGTGGCTAACTACAAGAAAATCTCTGGTATCCAAACTCCGGGAATGGGAGGTGCTGGTTAATCAAATATGCCGGTTAACTGAGGTGTAAGGTGAGTTCCACATTTTCATCCAATGAGAAAGCTGCAGGATGATCACGTGGATATTGAGGCCCTCATGAGAGGTGTGGGAGTGTGCCAATTGAGTGAGCAGTGCCAAAGGGAGATGGCACTGCAGAGTAATGGGAGGCTGAGTCCAGACTGAGGACGGGCCGCCAATAACTATTACTGGTCAGTTTGACATCGCCAATCAAAGGACAAACCCAACAGACTCAACCTCTGAATCCTAATTAGTAGAAAATTCTAGTTCATAGAGTGCTGGATAATAGAAATTTTGCGGTAGCTTTTTCTTCGAAAGAGCTGCAGCTACTGATTTTTGATTGACAAGGGTTATGAGGGACAGTCAGGAAAGGCAGCATCAGATCTGCCATGATCATATTGACTGGCAGAGTAGCTCGAGGGGCTGAATGGTCTACTGTGCTCCTATTTCTGACATTTTTATGTTTTACCCGGTGGCTCATTACAATCTATTCCTCACATAACTGAGTCTCTATCTGACCTTTTATCAGGTCTAATTTCTGGAGATTGTTGATGATTACTAGTCAACTTTATAACAAGACCATCTCCTGTTCTGAGATTAGATGAATTCATCCCTGTCCCAAACATGCCTATACACCATGCTCTCTACTTAGCAGATAATAGCTTCCAGATTGGAGTGCTGTTTTCTGATCAGCTCCAACAGTGCAGTTTCTATTCCTTCATCCAGAAATTCAAAGCCCCTTGTTCCCTGCCTGTCCGGGTGTTTAAGTTGATTCAGTGCCTCAACTTACTCAATCCTCAGAATAGGTGAAAATGGAAAACAAAGATAATTTTAGAAAACTGTCTTAAGAACCTCGACACCTAGTGACCCAAAAAGGGCAACCATTGCTAAAGTAAGTAAATAAATTAAGAACCCTCGTCTTGGGGTCTTTCCAACATGTACAATTAACCAAGAATTTATTTTGCTTTGGGCAGAGCAAGTACTTGTTTCTGCACTGTAAGTATTTATTTGTCTGATTTCATTAACAAAATATAAAAGTCTAAATCAGAAGATTAAGTGCTTATAAAGTACTGAATTATTAAAGATTTATTCTTAATCACAATGCATACTTTTTATTATAGAATTATTTCATATTATGTTGTGTGATCCAAAAAATCAATTACCGCTTATATAAACAGTGTAATGACACATTAAAATGATTTATTAATTTATATCTTAATCTACGCTCTCCACGGTTCCGTTCGTGTAATAAAATATTTCAGTTTGTCAAAAGTTTCCTGGAAAATGCAAGGTGGTTTTTTATGAAGGGATATACAACATGAATTAAGTATGTATGCCAGGCACCAAATTACATGCATGTACTAAAGCTGGAAAAAAATAGACCTTAATTATGGTTACTGCCATTAAGATTTCACAAAGCTACTGTACATTGACGTAAATTACTGTCCAATTTTGGGGTGTTAATTATGCTTTAATTAGAAATGGTGTAGGTCGTGCCACAGTAGGTTCCCTACCAATTTTAGTGTTCACTCAAATTTCTGCATCCTTACCAGTGGAAGCACCCAGTCATATTTTTTGAATAAACATGTAAATAAGATGTTAATTATATGCTGATATTTCATTTGCAATCATTCCTAGCTCATTTTTAATTAGTGTTAATCCTTCCAATAAAAAATTCATTCCAGGTTGCTAAGTACCACACAAAGATGTATTCAAGCTCTTTCATTTCAAACCTTATTATTGTGGTATTCTACTTGTGTTTTTATCTGTTGCCGTGTGCCGCGTCATTTATGTGCAGAGCTTTTTCAGAGGGAACAATGGGTTTCTTCAGGGATTTCCCTCCATTTTGGAATAAGAAGAAATAAGGCAATCGTTAGGAGCCAGGCTGGTAACGCTGCACACTTGCATATTTCACCCACCTGCTGATATGCTTACACCAGTTTATATAGGCAGAGGTACAGTTACCTGCATTTGATTGAGAAACACAGACTGCGGAGATTTCATTTTTCAAAGGTTGCTGTCACCGTATTATAGCAAGCAAGCCAGCAGTTCATTAAACCATATATTATATATAAATTATATAAACTGTTACATTATATATAAATTATTTATATAAACTATATATAGTACCATGCTGTCAGTGACTTTTTAAGTAACATAGGATCATCCACAAAACTCGTAACTTCACTTTGGTGACACCAGTTACCCCTGAAGTTCACAAACTCCCATTTCGACTTTGAACAGTTTCCAGCATTTCCTGCATTTGTGGTTTTCCAGGATGTATTAAGTGTTCAAGGTGGTCTGAGATGTGCATTCAGCGGGTCCCAGCTGCTCCGCCATGTTAAATAACAGTTATTTCAAACAGATTTATTTTTGACCTTTAAGGTTATTTAACTGTTTAGCTGACACCAAATCACTAAGGGGTCAAATTGGATAAGCCCTGAAAATATGTGCAAAGATCACAATATGAGATCAACTCCAGGCCATTGATTGCAAATTTGTGTTGCCTATTCGTTTCCATGATTGCTGTGTACACCCAGTGCTTCCTGCACATACACAGCAGGGACACAATATCACAAGTGCCTAGAACTAATTAAAGGCATCTTGCACTACTTGAAGGGGAAGTGCTTTATGGCCGTGGGAGGTGCTGGGAGTATAACCAGTATCAAAGTTTTCAGACACTCCCTGGAGTTCTTGAAGGAAGAAGGGGACCAGGAAGCGATGTCCTGTAACTTCAGAGGGGCAGGAGGTCCCCCAGATATATGCTCGGGAAGCAGTGAGAAGAGAGAAAGGGGAAGTAAATCTGCAAAAACCTGGATGCAATGCAGGAAGAAGTTAAATGATCTCACACAAGTTGTCAAAGTCAATGACTGAAATTTTCCAAACCCTTCCCGCAGAGGGGCTGGCGAGCCATTGAAATCTCCATTCACATCTGTGGGACTGGAGGATCCCACTGGCATGAGGGGCTGGAAAATTCCGGCCAATACGTTTATCTTCAAATGGTGCTTACCAGCTGCACCACTAGCTTCAGTCACTGCTCAACTCATTACAGCCCAACATTCATCTACCAACAATCTCTCTCAATCAGAACTGATTCATATTCTTTAGCTCACCCTTACACAGTTAGCACTATTGCAAACCAGATCTCACACATATCTCACAGCTTGCATACACCAGCACCTATTCAACCATGACAAGCACATCACTCAAAACATATTGCATAATGTTCACTGACACACTTCCCTCTTTCTTGAAGAAGGCGGCGCTTAACAGGAGGCAGCAAGAAAGAACTGGCAGGGGGAAGTGTGCCTACATGTTTTAAGCCTCAAGAAAGGACAGTGTTGGTCATTATGGGGAAGGGCATCTCTGAAGCAATGGCCACCAGCACGGCTGAAAGGATTGATTGATGAGGTATCAACACATCTAATTTTCCTTCTGTCATCCCCCTCATCCCTCTTCTGACTAACAAGCTGCCGAGGGTACAAGCACACACTTTTTTAACTTTCCCTTCTTGCCTCACCTTGTCCTGCTTCCATTTCAGACAGTCAAGAACTAGAAACTGCGCAGGCAGTGCAGGAGGAAGAAGAAGACCATAAAGATGAAGAGACATCATTAACTGGATCCCACAGTTGTAGCCATCAGCTCAAGTTCTAGCATTGCACATATTTTAGAGGATAGGATAGAGGAATCTGCACATGTTGAGACACTGGACACAAGATCACAGGAGGGGAAAGGATAGTACAGGTTTCAGTTCATCGAAGGACGTTGTTGCACGTGTGTTCTGCTGCAGAGGACTATAATGAGCCAGACTACATGAGAGGGCAAACAGGATCCCTGCCAGAATATTGGTGTCAATATCAAGGAGCAGGGAGGGGTCCAGTACCAATTTGATACAGGGCTTTGTCCAAAGTTTGAAGCCCATCAGCATACCTGTGGAACCAACCATGATGCAGTGTCTGATGGTCGATGCCTCACCTTCCATTGCTGCACAAGCAGTTTCCACAAAAAGTGTGAGTTCTGTGTGGTAGCTCAAGCTGCTCTGACACTAGCTCAGAATGTTGCCATCATGGCTGTGAATATTGGTATTCAAAAGGACTTCCAAGGTATCACAGCAGTCCCCCAATCTGTTCTCCAACAGATTACTAGTATTGATGAGGCACTGTTCCTGGGGGAGTGGCAGTGGCTCCATGGGTTATGAACCTGCTGCTTTCAGCATTCCTGTCCCCACTCTGCCAGTGCTTTTACTGCTGCCTTTCAGCAGTCAGACTGCTGCTGCTGAGGCCAAGATGGTGCAGTCCAAAGCTGGGCCTTTGAGGCCTGAAGTTGCCCAAGCCCATCAGCAGTCTCCCTCTATTGAAGGCCAGCAACCTTCCCCAGCAATGCTGTAGCCAGTGGAGCATTAACCAGGCAAAAATACCTGCACAGGCACAAAGAAAAGTAACAAGAGTAATTATTTGAGTATTGTATGGAATATTAGATGTTTTGTTGTATAAAGTTGGTCTGGAATAGTTGTTTTGTGATGGCTTTTATTTCAGGATTGTGACCAAGTAAATACTGTGATGATCTATAACAGAGCATGGGTAAGTTTTGGGTCTTTTGTACAACTGTATTTACATAGGAACTTAGGAGCAGGATTAGGGTATTCAGCTCCTCTAGTCTGCTCTGCAATTCAACTAGATCATGGCTGATTGTCTACCTCAATGTCATTTTCCCACGTCATTGGTACCCAGAGATCTCTGGGGTAGAGAATTCCAAAAATTCACTACTATCTGAGTGAGGAAATTACTGCTCATCTCAGTCCTGAATGGCTTGCCCCTTATTCTGAGACTGCCCACTGGTTCTACAACTGCCAGCCAGGGGAAACACCTTCTGCAGCTATCCTGCCCATCCCCTTAAAAATTTTGTAAATTTCAATGAGATCATCTCTCATCCTTCTAAACTCTAGAGAATACAATCCCAGTCTCCACAATCTCTCCTTATACGACAACTCCACCATCTCAGGAATTAGTCTGGTGAACCTCCACTGCACTCCCTCTATGGCAAATATATCGTACCTCAGGTAAGAAGATCAAAAATGTACACAATACTCCAGGTATAGTCTAAGCAAGGTTCTATACAATTTCTGCAAGACATCTTTACTCCTGTACTCAAATCCTCTTGCATAAAGGTAAACATACCATTTGCCTTCCTAATTGCTTGCTGTACCTGCATGTTAGCTTTAGTGACTTATGAACATGAATACCCAGTCAACACTTCCCAATCTCTCACTATTTAAGAAATACTCTTCACCTCCATTCCTCTTATCAAAGTGGATCACTTCACACTTATCCACATTATATTCCATCTGCCATGTTCTTGCCCAATCATTATACCTGAAGTCCCTTTGCATTATCCTCACAACTCACATTCCCACCTAGTTTTGTGTCATCTGCAAACTTGGGAATATTACATTTGGTCCCCACATCATTGATATAGATTGTGAATAGTTGGGGCCCAAGTACTGATCCTTGCGGTACCCCACTAGTCATGGCCTACCAACTGAAAATGACCCGTTTATTCCTATTCTTTTCTGTTCCTTAACCAATCCTCAATCCATGCCAGTATATTACCCCCTATTCCATATACTCTAATTTTCTTACTAACTTCCTACGTGGGACCTTATCTAAAGCTTTCTGAAAGTCCAAATAAACCACATCCACTGGTTTCCTCTTATCCATTCTGCTAGTAACATTCTCAAAAAACTCCAGTAGGTTTGTCAAACATGATTTCCCTTTCATAAATCCATGTTGACTCTGCACAATCAGATCATTATTTTTTAAGTGTCTAGTTTTCACATCCTTTATAATAGATTCTAGTATTTTTCCTACTATTGACGTCAGGATAACAGGTCTATAGTTCTCTGTTTTTTCTCTCCCTCCTTTCTTAAATAGTGGGGTTACACATGTAACCTTGCAATCTACAGATACTGTTTCAGAATCTATAAAGTTTTGGAAGATGACCACCAATGCATCCACTGTCTTGTCAGCCACCTCTTTCAACACTCTGGGATGTAGATCATCGTGTCTCAGGGATTTATCAATTTTCAGTCGCATTAATTTCTCCAGTACTATTTTTTTACTAATGCTAATTTCTTTCAATTCCTCATTCTCACTAGTCTCTTGGATCTCTATTATTTCTGGGAGATTCCCTATATCTTCCTCCAAGAAGACAGACACAAAGTAATTATTTTGCTTCTCTGCCATTTCCCTATCCCCCATTATAAATTCTTCTGTCTCTGCCTGTAATAGATGCATATTTGTCTTTGCTAATCTTTTCCTTTTTACAAACCTATAGAAGCTTTTACAAGTCATTTTTGTATTTCTTGCTAGTTTACATTCATATTCCATTCTCTATTTCTTTATCAGTTTCTTTGCTGAATTCTAAAATGTTCCTAAACCTCAGGCTTACTGCTTTTTTTGGCAATAAGCCAATTTACGGGAATTGGAGTTCAGAAGGTAATTACAAACAGCATATCTGGAATGTGGATATACAAGCTTTTTCCTCTTCATTCACCTCGTCCACCTCTTCTTCCCCCTCCTCACTTTCTCCTCATCTTTTCTTCCTGCTCCTGAAGTGCTCACCCGAATCCCTTGTGGCAATGACTGTGCACGCATGATGGCCAGATTGTGGAGAATGCAACAGACCAGATCAGGCTGTCCATTTCAGCGAGCACTGAAGGACTCCTCTAGAGCGGTCGAGTAGTAGAACTATTGTTTTAACATCCAAATCGTCTGCTCGATGATGTTTCTTGTGATAGCAAGACTCTTATTCCGTGAATGCTGGTCACAATTGGTTTGTGGAGGGGAGTCATTAGCCAGGCATGGATGAGTAGGTGCATTGTTACCCAGCAGCCACACTCTGGTTTAACATAATGACTAAAAGGTGGCTGAAGCAATGGACTGGCACAAAATGAAAGCATCATGACTGCTGCCAGGATAGCTGGCATACACCAATATCATGTGGTGAGCATGGTCACACATCAGCTGTATATTCAGTGAATAGTAACTTTTGATGTTGTGGATCATCTCATTGAGATGTGGCGGTCCCAAAGCCACATTTGTGAAGTTGATGGCACCCTGTGCCTTGGGGTTGCCTGCTACCCTGGCAAAGCCAAGTGCATGTTCTGCCTGTTCAGAGGGAAGACAATGAAGTCCCCTCTCCTGACGTATAGAGCCCATGTCACCTCTCTAATATAACAATGGACCATAAATTGGAAAATATGGGGAATATGTTGCCTGTTCCAGTCTGTGAGAATCTGGATGTGGAGAAATTGAGGATGATGGTCACCTTCACAGTGACTGGCAGTGCCATCCTTGCCCTGCTTTGAGACTACAGGTCTGGTTGCAAGAAGTGACAGAATTCTGTGAGTCTCCTTTGTGAAATGCAGCTGCCAAACATAATGCTACTGGCTTGGGTGGAGGTGTGGGATGTGCTCCTGGAAGAACTTGGTAGATATGGTCTCCTGATAAGAATCTTTTCCTCCCTTCCTCCTCCCTTTGTGAGTAACTTGTCCTCTTATTTGCTTCCACTGCACCATCTCTTCTCATGTTGAAACCCAAGGGGGCTGCTACTATAGCCCCATGACTGGAACAAGTAGTAGGCTCAGAGCACTTCCAGTCACAAGCAATGTCTTCCCCTCAGACTTCAGCAACCATTTCTCATAGCACTCAGCAGATCGCAAACATCAAAACAGTCAGTAGAAAGTCATTAGCAATTAACCTGCAAGTTGTCGATAATTCCTTAAATAGCACTAGTGACGGAGGGGTCCTTCATGCCGCTGAACTAGGGTGTAAACTAGAATGACAAGGCTAAAAATGGAGCAGTGGCATCCAATCAGCATTAGGTATTGATTGGCATGACAATCTGCCTACTATTGGTTCTTATGGCGCATGCTTCTAACACACACGCTAATGTCTCGGTCAAGATGGCATGAGCCACACTAGTGAGTGGATGCAGAACGGTACCATTTTTCTTTTTTTCCTTTTTATTTATTCTTTCATGGGATGTGGTGAGGATGGCTAGGCCAGCATTTGTTGCCCATTCCTAATTGCCCTTGAGAAGGTGGTGGTGCACTGCTGCAACTCATGGGGTGTAGATACACCCACAAGGCTGTTAGGAAGAGAGTTCCAGGATTTTAACCCAGCGACAGCGAAAGAACAACGAAATAGTTCCAAGTCAGAATGATGTGTTGTTTGGAGACAAACGTGCAAGTGGTGGTGTTCCCATGCATCTGCTGCCCTTGACCTCCTTAGCAGTAGAGGTTGCGGATTTGGTAGGTCCTATTGAAGAAGCCTTGATGATTTGTGGCAGTGCATCTTGTTGATGGTATACACTGCTGCCACTGTGCGTTGGTGGTGGAGGGAGTGAATGTTTAAGGTTGTGAGTGCCAATTAAGTGAGCTGCTTTGACCTGGGCGGTGTCAAATTTCTTAAGTGTTGTGGGAGCTATACTCATCAGGCAAGTGGAGAGTATTCCATCACAGTCCTGACTTGTGCATTGTAGATGGTGGACAGGCTTTGGGGAGTCAGGAGGTGAGTTACTCACTGCAGAATCCCCAGTCTCTGACCAGCTCTTATATGTCTGGTCCAGTTCAGCTTCTGGCCAATGGTAACCCCAAGGATGTTTATAGTGGGAGATTCAAATATGGTAATGTGTGAATGTCAAGGGGAGATGGTTAGATTCTCTCTTGTTGGAGATGGTCATTGCCTGGCACGTGTGGCACAAATGTTACTTGGCACTTATAAGCCCAAGCCTGGATATTGTCCTGGTTTTTCTGCATTTGGACATGGACTGCTTCAGTATCTAAGGAGTCATGAATAGTACTGAACAATGTGTGATCATCAACGAACATCCCCACATCTGGCCTAATGATGGAGGGAAGGTCATTGATGAAGCAGCTGAAGATAATTGGGCCTAGAAAACTACCCTGAGGATGTCCTGAGACTGAGATGATTGAGTTCCAACAAATGCTATCATCTTCCTTTGTGCTTGCTATGACTTCAACAATGATTTTCATTAACTTCAGTTTTGCTAGGGCTCCTTGATGCTACACTTGTTCAAATTCTGCCTTGATATCAAGGGCAGTCACTCTCACCTCACTTCTTGGAGTTCAACTCTTTTATCCATGTTTGGACCAAGGCTGTAATGAGGTCAGGAGCTTAGTGACAGTACCTAAACTGAGCGTCAGTGAGCAGGTTATTGCTGAGTAAGTGCCTCTTGATAGTGCTATCAGCGACACCTTCCAACACTTTGCTGATGATGGAGAGTAGACTGATGGGGACAATTGGCCGGGTTGGATTTGTTCTACTTTTTATGAACAGGACATATCTGGGTAATTTTCCACATTGGTGAGTAGATGCCAGCTTGTAGCTGCACTGAAACAGCTGGCTAGGGGCACGGCTAGTTCTGGGACACACACTTCTGTACTATTGCTGGAAGGTTGTCAGGGCCCGTGGCCTTTGCACTATCCAATGCCTTCAGTCATTTCTTGATATCGCTTGGAATTAATTGAATTGGCTGAAGACTGGCATCTGTGATGCTGGGGACCTCCAGAGGAGGCCAAGATGGATCATCCACTTGGCACTTCTGGCTGAAGGTTGTTGCAAATGCTTCAGCCTTATCTTTTGTAATGATGTGCTGGGCTCCCCCATCATTGAGGATGGGAATATTTGTGGAGACTTCTACACTTAGATGTTTAATTGTCCACCACCGTTCATGACTGGATGTGGCAGTACTTCAGAGCTTCGATCTGATCTGTTGGTTGTAGGATCATTTAACTGTGTCTATCTCATGCTGCTTCTGCTGTTTGGCATGCATGTAGCTTCACCAGATCAAAATCTCATTTTTAGGTATGCCTGGTGCTGCTCCTGACATGCTATCCTCACTGGGCTGCAGGCCCAGTTTAGCAACTATGTCACTTAGGACTCAGTACGAAAATTACTTTTAGTACTAAAATTATGCCCATAGACCCTAAAATACCAGTGCTATGGAGTCCAATTCTGTAGCCTTTATGAGTTTTCCCCCTGCTTGCTTGGTATCTGCTGTTCCAATTTTCCTGATAGAATTTGCTGCTGCCTGTTCCCCCATGCTGTTTAAACCAGAAGCACCAGGTCTCCCAAGGACTCATCAGTTTTGAGATCAACTCATTGTGAGAAACTGTTTCCATGGAGGGATTGATCAGTAACTAGAGGAGACAGACTTAAGGTGAAAGACCCAGGGGAAGATAGAATTTTTTTGGGGAATGCGAACTGGAATGCATTGTTTGAAAGGGTGGTGGAAGCAGATTCAGTAACAACTTTTAAAAGAGCTTTGGATAAATGCCTGAAAAGAGCCAGCACAGGCATGATGGACTGAATGACCACATTCTGTGCTGTAAGATTCAATGGGGATTAAATTCCATAGGCTGTGAAATAGGGGTGCTACACAGCCCATTTTAACTACCCCCCCCCACCCCCCCCACACCACCTCTCTGTCCACGCATGTGAACTTCCAATGCAAGGCACCTTGGTAGCCAAGTCACTGTTAATAGAAGCAGAAACCCAGACAATTTTATTTTCTCCCTCAACCTAGGTACATTGAAGACAGTTATAGCAATTGATAATTGTACATTAATTGAGATCAGCTGACTCAGCCCCTCGCTGCCTTAAGGTCCATTGTTTTAATCCACAAAATAAAAACATTTACCCTTCTCATAGCCCCAGTCCACAGATTTAAAAATAGCATTTTTGTTTTGGAAAGAAACTGATGCTGTAACACTGTAACAGGCTTTGTGCTCACTGTGGCCGCACTGAGTTGACCTCATGGGATTTTTCTGAGGCTGGCCCAGTTATCTGAGCATACCAAGTTCTTGGCTGGGACCTGCCAGGGAGAGTTTACTATCAGCAGGGCAGGAGGAGGTGGTAATGGAAATTGTGCGCAATTGTCAACTATAGGTTCTAATGAATTGTTGCTGAACATAAAAAGAGAAATAGCTGTGGGAAGGAACAAATCTGCCTCATTTTCTGAAAATGTTTGTAGGTGTTGTTAAAAGAAGTACAGCAAAGGAGTGTAGCCATCTTTGGAAATCCAGGTTGCCCCCCATTCAAAAGGAATGTTCTGGCTGTTTGGCAGGAGGTGGCTTTCAGGATCAATATTGTCTCCAATTTATAGGGGGACCTGGAAGCAGATGGAAAAGTAGCCTTAAACACTCTGCCAAGAAAAGGCTAGCCTGCATTGCACTATATTTAGTAGGTGAGCACCAAGTTTTCTCTCACTCTATTAAACCCTGACTGAAGCTTCAAGCTAAGCCACCAGAAACAGCTCTTTCTAAGGTATTCAAAAGTATAAGAGGGATTAATAAGGTAAATTGGAGCAAACTATTTCCACTGGTCAGTGAGTCTGTAACTGGAGAAGATAAGCTAAAAATCATTACCAAAATGGCAAAGGAGTGGTTAGGAGATTTTCTTTTTTTACATAGAGGGTTTTTAGGACATTTAATATCTTACCGAAAGCACTAATAGAAAGAGAATCTACAGTTGCTTTTAAAAAGGAATGGATAACTAGTTTAAAGAGGAGAATTTGAAAGGTCACAGGAAAGGGGCTAATTTGATCCCTTTCAGAGATCTGGCCCAGCTACAACGAATCAAGTTCCATGAATGTGTTATGCGCTGATTCTGGTGACTTCATGGCCAGGATTTTCCTTTTGGCGGGGGCAGGGGAGCGGGAGTGGGCTGGCGTGGACCTGATGGCACAGACCGCTGGGTCCAATGGCGACCAGCAGTCTGTTTAAAAGAACGCCTGGCAGTCTTTTGTAGGCTGTTCACAATGGCCAATTCCAGGCCGCAGCACAGGGTTTCGGGAGAGCAGGCCAGGCTGCAGGGCAGGCCAGCAGGGGGGCCAATGCGCTCCTTGTTTTTCTGATGACTGCCTTGCTGCCTTCCTCGAGGAGCTGTCAGCACGGCGGGAGGTGTTGGTCCCCCAGGATGGGAGGAGGAAGCCCCCCCACATGACGAAATGTGCCTGGGAGGAGGTGGCAGAGGTGGTGAGCTCCCGCGACGTGGTGAGGTGCACCTGGATCCAGTGCCGCAAGCGCTTCAATGACTTGTTACGCTCTGGCAGGGTGCGTACTATGTTGGCATTGGGCATTTAACCCAGCAGGTTGGCTTACCCTCTACGCCCCCCCAAGTCTTAGTGTTGTGACTGTATTGTATCATTGAGGGCATTTTTCCTTTGCTGGGTGGTCAAGCATATAGTGCCCATGCTGAGGTCAGCCTGAGTGGGTCATAAGGAGATGAGTTCTCCCCCACACCATGTGTTGATCTTAGTCCCACATGATTGGTTTGGGGGCAACCTGGAGGAGCTGCGCCTAGGCGCATACTCAGAGCACCAGGACATGTCCTATTCAGAGTGACGAGATGGTGGAAGGGGAGCCTCAAGGTGTCGTGGCAACGAGCCATCAGCTGCCCTGTACACTGCACGTGATTGTGCCTCCTTGCTTTGGGAGGAAATACCGTGTGGTTCCTAATGTGATGTAGGCAGCATGTGTCCAAGGGAGTGCTGGGGGGGTGGGGAGCAGGCCTAGCATTTTTGTGTGAGTGTTCGAATGCAGCGGGGTGAGGGGGCACTGGAGCCCTGATATGTCCCACTCTGGTTGGCGTGTGGCAAGCGCAAGCAGAGTCCATGTGCAATTTGCCCTAATCAATGATCTTCTCTCTTATTCAGGAGAAGAATGCTGATAACACAGCTGAGCGTGTGAGGACTGGAAGCAGCCAGGCACAGCTCTCCATATTAAGCTGCTTCGAGCAGGCGGCCCTTTAGCTGGCGAGACGCCATGCACCCAGGCCTACTGGTATCGGTGAGGCAGGGGTGGCATGGCCAGGTATTTAAAGCCAACAGTGAGGTATGCATTGTCCTCCCAACAGCCATAGCACTGACGATTGTTAAATTAGTTATTGTTGCAACATTGCTGGGCCATTGGTTATGGAAGGTTGAGTGCATAACGAGCAGGGGGGACAGGGATGAAGTTTGCCATTGTCTGCAAGCTAACTGATCCACTGTCCTTGTTCTTCCTTTCAGCATCATCAGAGCACCACTGGGAGGAGAAGCAGCAGATGCCCCCTCTCATACCTGAGGGGCCTAAAGTCTCATCAGCATCACACCATCTCTGCCAGGCAGGCGCCAGCACAGATACTAGCAGTTCGGTAGAGATTAGAACAATGGCTAGTGTCCCGGGGCACAGTGGTGACGGCACTTCACGCTCGCTGGAGGAGCTGGCAGAGACAGAGAGTGCCCATGGCGCCAGCAGTTGGAGGACTGCAGGGGACCAGGCACATGCTCAGTTGGTGCCTGATGATGTGCCTCTGGAGTCATCTGCAACACAGCAAATGCAGGAAATGAAGCCAGGTGTGCGGGAGCATCTGGGGGAGATACATGAGGCTATGCTTGACTTGGTCTCCATGGTGGAGGAGTCTACACGGACATTCGCCGAAGCAATAAGCCTTATGTCCAAGCACCATGCATTCTCCATGGAGAGAGTAGTGACTCTTGTGGAGACCCTACCCCAGGAGACCTGCCAGGGCTTCCTGGGGATGCGCACTGACCAGCAAACCCTCACATCGGCAATGGCCTCAGGTGGTCACTGCCAGTATGGGAGATGGCCTGGGCATCATGTTTCCCAGCTTGTTGCACATCCATCCATGGTGAGCACGGAGGTCTGAAGCGACCTCATGTTGGTACAGCAACTGCCTGTCGTCTCTGCGGGCTCCTCTCAGGGCAGAACAAAAACAGAATTACCTGGAAAAACTCAGCAGGTCTGGCAGCATCGGCGGAGAAGATCCCGATGCTGCCGGACCTGCTGAGTTTTTCCAGGTAATTCTGTTTTTGTTTTGGATTTCCAGCATCCGCAGTTTTTCTGTTTTTTTCCTCTCAGGGCAGTCCAGGTGAGGGCGACAGCTCCTCCGTCCCCCTCCCAGTGACCGTATCATCCAATGAGGCTGCGACAACTGGGGAGATGCCAGCTGTGGAATTGGCAGCTCCCTCCCAGGCGGGGCCAGCACAGGCTCAACGGGCCAGAGGATGACCACCAAGGTCATCGAGGCCAACAAGACAGCCGAGTCAGCAGGCTGTCTCAGATGCCACTCTGAGCGATGGGGCAGCACCAAGACGTAGCACCCGGAAATGTAAACATAAGGCACCTTAGGCACATCATGGGTTTCTCACTGGTGCTTTTGTGTTGGCCCGAGGTTAGGTCCTTAGGATTTCTTTTTGATTGTTTATACTATTGTTTTCTACTTGTGATAACTTCTGCTTCACACATTAAATGCCTGATGTGTGACCATGGCTGAGGGTGCCTCGTTTCTTCTGTATGTGTATGTTTAAGAAAAGTGTAATGAGTGATTTGTTGGACATTCAGCTTTATGTACAAGGCCCTTAGTTAGTGCTGCTGACCTGGCAGATTTTGCACTTAGGAGTCGAGTATCAAGACGTCAGCCCAGACTTATCCTGGTGATCCAACAGTGTTGTGCTAACTCAAGGTTTGTTGGATTAAAGTATCCTGCCTCCCTGGAGTAGCCCTGGGTCAGTGTCTACCCCCTCAGCATTTCCCTGTGCACGCTCATCCTCGGACTCACTGTTGGACTCATCATGTGCAGCCATAGCCACTGCGTCGACGGCTTCATCGTCCACTACGTCCCCCCCCTTTCCAGTGCAAGATTGTGGAGAGTGCAGCATGTAACCACTATCACCGAGACACGATCTGGGGGACACTGGAGTGCGCCCCCTGAATGGGCCAGGCATCAGAAGTGCATCTTGAGAAGACCGATGGCTCTCTCCACCACAGTCCTTGTGGTGCCGTGGCTCCTATTGTAGCGCTGCTCAGCTTCTGTTCTTGGATGGTGGAGAGGCGTCATGAGCCACCTTCTGAGGTGATAGCCTTTGTCACCCACCAGCCATCCATCCAGCTGAGCCGGAGCACTGAAGAGCCCTGGCACCTGGGAGTGTCTGAGGATGTAGGTGTCGTGGGAGCTGCCTTGGTACATTGCACAGACTTGTAGAATCAGCATCCTGTGGTCAGACACTATCTGCACGTTCATGGAGTGGAAGCCCTTTCTGTTGATGAAGGCACCGGGCTCAACTGCTGGTGCCTTGATGGCCACATGTGTACAGTCTATTGCACCCTGAACGCGGGGGAAGCCAGCAATGGCCGCAAAGCCTCTGGCTTGCTGTGTCTGGCTTGCCTGATCCCAACAGAAATGGATGAAGGTCAATGCACGCCTGAACAGAGCATCTGTAACCTGCTTGACACAAGTGTGGACAACTGATTGGGAGACACCGCAAAGATCACCCACCGAGCCCTGGAAGGAGACAGAGGCATAGAAGTTGAGGGCAGCTGTGACCTTTAGAGCCACTGACATGGGGTGTCCACCCCACACAGTTAGGGGAGATCTCAGGGCCAATCATCTGACAGATAGTGTTGACTGTCTCCTTTGAGAGATGGAGCCTCCTTTGGCACTGCATATTGAGGTAGCTGCTTTGCTGTCTGTATACCCTGGCAGTAGGATTGCAGTGTCTTCTGCAGCCCTTTCCGCCTTGATCTACCTTTTGGCCCTCCACCCCTAATGCCTGCACCTGTCCTCCCAAAGGTGGCTCCCCTGCAGACTGAATGTGCACTCCTGGCCTCCCCCACTTCTAGCCCTCCTTTGCTCCTCAGAGGAGCTGCCTCCAGTGGACAGATCAGATCCCATACCCAGGCTAAGGGAAGGCTTCCTGAAACCTGCAGGCCTGGAAAATATTCCTCACTGCAGAGTGATGACCTGAAGGCTATGAGTTCAGAAAAAGCAGCTGGGATGCATTCTGAAGTACTGCAGATCACACAGGCAAGTTTGAAAAACTTTCACCAATAAATACTTGACTGTGCACATTCACGACACCATTAAGCCCTCCTATCTCGCCCATACAAATGTCCACTGTCCAACTGCCCGTTGCGCCTGTGCGCCGACCTGAAAATTGCACGGGTGCCAAAAAATCAACATTGATTGAAGACTAAGGGGCCTTAAGTGGCCCGTTAATTAATGGTGGGCGCACAGTGGACTTCATTGTGCGCCCTCCCAGCGAAATATCACGATGGCGCACGGTGACGCTCGCCCGATGTCATTTTACGCATGGGAGCGTGAGGCCTGCCTGCCCCACGCACGTCAAACAGAAAATTCTGCCCCATGGGTCTGCATCAGAACTGTGCTGCATTCATGGTTGTCAAAATGGTATCATAAAGCTGGAATTAATGGTTTCATTGAAGCCATCCTTGCTGTCTGACTTCTTTAAATAATTCTGCCCCACGCATGTCAAACGGAAAATTCTGCCCCATGGGTCTGCATCAGAATTGTGCTGCATTCATGGTTGTCAAAATGGTATCATAAAGCTGGAACTAATGGTTTCATTGAAGCCATCCTTGCTGTCTGACTTCTTTAAATAATCCTGGCACAACACATTACTCTAAAATAAAGGTGTCTTTTTGACTGCCCAATAAATAATCACTCTCAAGATCCTATTTTGATGGTTATAGGTGACCTGCACGTTAATGGAGTGGAAATTCATGAAGATAAAGTGGTTGCATGCAGAACCCTCTAAGCCCATATATGTGTCATCAATTGTGTTTTGGGGAATCCCGTCAGTTAAATAAATTGCAGGACTCTCTCACTCTGTCACCCAATGGGAAAGTAAAGGAATTCTTCTAAAAAGCCATGAAGTGCAGATGAAATGATGCTGATGTCCCTGTCTCAGCTCAGCATCAGCCTGAAGCACAGGGGCTCAGGGCTGTGATTATCATTACAGTCAGCAGCAGTGCTCAGTTGGGTGGGGGTCAGATTCCAAGAGACAGTTACCGTCTCCCTATTGATTTGAAACCTTCGAAACAATCTTCCAAGTCAGGTTATTGTCTGCCTCTAGATATGACTTTGTGAATAAGTGTAGCTAAGGGTGGCCCACCTTTGATGCAATCTGACTTGCCTCTCGCCCCTTCATCAAAATCAATAATGATTTCCACTCCGACTCACTGCCCAATAGTCTTGGCTGAAAAGGATGTTGGAGATGGGTAGAATGTGGTTTGAATGTGAGTCTTAACAGCTGAATAATCTACCAATAAAACTACTGTTTAGTTTGACAGAGCTGCCAGCGCCTTTGGATCTAGACCCCAGTGTGATTTATTGCCTTCAGGAAAGATGGGGAGAAAACTGGAGCAAGAATAAAACTCTTTACTGTATGATATTTGAACGTAGCCGTCAACAACATTTCAGTAACATTATCAGTAAACGGTTTACTAGCTGTCAGTCTTTGAGATGACTAGGAAAAATCTGTTGCTTCTGGCTTTTCTCATCAAACCCATTAAGTTCATAATTTATCAAATTCTATTCAATATTGTAACTTCCCTACCAGAAATTCTTTTACAACATTTTGCATTCAGTTGTGCTCAAAACATTCGGTAACATCATTTGACATCAAAAGGTGTAATTTGGAAGGTTTTTATGGCAGAAGCAGTCATCATTTGCCATCAAAAGCATTTAATTGCTATTTGTTAACATTTTGGATGATCATTCCCGATTACTTCAGGAGTCATCAAAACACTCAGAAGTGTTATGATATGATGACATACACCTTTAAGGGAACGTATCTTAAACTATTGTCAACCGTTATCCACTTCAACAAGATGTGATGTATTAGTCCCATGACTTGTAAGCAATCAGCAAGCAGCAAGTTAGGAATCAGATGTACTATAATTAGCCTCCTAGTAAATCTATCTGTATACAGTCATATCTTCAAATAAAGAACCCCACATTATTGTTTCACCAAACCTTGGGCAGAATTTTGCCCTTTGCGTGCACGGGCAGGGGCGGCCAGGAAGCCGACTGCTGCACGCAATTGGCAGAGCGCTGTGATTTTACCCGGGTGGGCCAATTAAGGCCTGCCCAGCTTGATACGCAGCTTAGGAATGAGTGTGAAGGGGTCATGCTGGGGCATGATGTCCGCCGGTCCAATGACGACCTGTTGACCGATTCAAATGTGGCCTTGGCAGTCTCTGGAAGGCTGCTACCGAAGGACGCTGAAGTCTTGTCAATGAAAACTGTTGCAGGTGGACATGGCAGATCAGTGGGTCAGTCGGCCCCACGTTTCTTGGATGAGTGCCTCACAGCCCTCCTGGAGGAAATGGCAGTGAGGAGAGAAACCCTTGTCCTCAGGGATGGGAGGAGGTGGCATCCAGGGTGAGCAGCCACAACGTGGTGAGGCGTGCATGGGTGCAGGGCCAGAAGCGCTTCAACAATCTCCTGCAATCGAGAAGGTTGAGTACTGTGTTGGCATGGGTCACTTTGCAGAACAGTTAGGAGCTGCCCATCCCCCTGTGGATCTCAGAGGTGTTAGAGTCTGAGTGGCAAATGTCAATGAGGCAGGAGCTGGCCAAGGGGATGAGCCCTGGCAGCTTGGACTGAGTGCCTTTCGGCTCCAGGATCACGAATCAGCTGAGCCCTGCGAGGTGTTTTTCAGGTGGGATTGGCTGGGCTGTAGTGGCGCTGCAGGTAGAGAGTGGACAAATCAATACTCCTCGGTCCTTTCAGGAGAAAACATCCCATATCAATGCTGAGAGGTCACGGACTGGCAGGGAACCGCCACACCTCCTCATTCTCTCACAATATGAGCAGGAGACACTGGAGCTGCAGAGGCGCCAGGCACCTTGGTCAAGTGGCCACAGTGAGGCTGGGATGCCAGAGGAAGGTAAGAGTGCAGTGCACTGAGGTGAGAATGTCAGTTTTTGCTACCATTCCAGTGTAGTCTCTATATTGATGCGAGCCTTGAACCTGGAATCCTTATTGATACTCGAAAGAAGTGGGCACCATGATGCAAATCTCTGTCTCATCAGGGTGCCAGGCATGCACACTGACAGTTTCATGACTTAAACTAATGACATGTCCTTTTTCTCCCTTTTAGACTCACCAGCAGGCTGTCGTCATGAGGAGCCTGAAGGCCCATCCCTGACCCCTGAGGACCACCATGCTCACCACGCACCTGCGTCACACCCTCTCTGTTAAGCGGGTATCAGTGCAGATACCAGCACCTCAGTAGGCATAACATCGCTGTGTAGTCTATCGGTACACATTGTTGAGGGCACTTCACACTCGCTTGAGGTGCAGGCAGAGGCAGAGAATGCCCACAGTGCCGGTAGTTGGAGGACTGTTGTGGACCAGGGCAATGCTCAGTTGATGTCTGATGATGGGCCTCCAGAGTCGTCCCTGAGGCAGTGGATGCTGGAAGTCCAGCGGGGTGTGCGGGAGGATCTGGAGGAGATACAAGAGGGAATGTGTGCCATGGTGTCCATTGTGGAGGAGTTCCTGTGGAGTATAAGCACTGTGTTGAGCCTCATGACTGAGTGTAATGCCTCCTCCATGACAGTGGCGACTCTCATGCAGAGGTTCCTCCAGGGACTCAATCAGGAGTTCCTGGAAATGCGCTCAGACCTGCAAGCCCTCACACCAGCAATGACCTCAGCTGGTCAGTGTGAGTGTGGGAGATGGATTATCCCAGCTAGGTGCCTGTCCATCAATGGTGAGCAGAGAGGTCCAATGTGACCTCACGTTGGCGCACGAGCTGCCTGTCATCTCTGCGGGCTCCTCTCAGGGCGCTCCAGATGACGGCAGCAGCTCCTCAGCACTATTGCCAGTGACCATGGCATCTGATAAGGCTGTGGCGATTGGGGAGATAACAGCCATAGCACTGGCCACTCCCTTCCAGACAGGGCCAGCACAGGCTCCACAGGCCAGACGACGCCCGCCGAGGTCATCAAGGCCAGCAGGACAGCAGTGAGCAGGCTGTCTTCAATGCCAATGCCAGCGAGGGAGGAGTATCTAGAAGTAGGACCCACATGAGAAAACTTAAAGCACCTTAAGCGCAACAGGGCCTAATCACGGGTGATATTTGGTTCCCCCATCTTTCTTTACTTTTTTTTAATGGTATGATGGAAAACACTGGTTAACATTCATTTCTGCAATATTTCACATTCACAAGTAAATGATATGTTATTTTATGCAACTGGCCTCTGTATGCTTCATTTGTTCTGTAGGTGCAGGGTAGGCCATGATGTCATGATGGACATCTGCCTCCTGAAACTTTATTGCATTGGCACAGAGTGTATGTTGTTGACCAAGGAACTGGTCCTGTCAGGGATTGAGTATGGAGCCTGCAGCCCCGGTGGTGGTTCTTATTTGGTAGCCAAGCTGAAGGAGCATTGGATTACAGCGTCCCGGGTGTCACTGCCTCCCTGGAGGTTACTTCGGTCAGCATCTATGCCCTCAGCGTTATCCTGACCATGCTCATCCTCGGGCTCACTACTGGAATCATCATTTGTTGCTTGTGCAGCTGCGTCAAGATCTTCTTCCACCACTGCATCCCCCTTGCCAGTGCCAGTGCCAGAAGAGCGCAGTATCAGTGACACACGATCTGGGGTCTGGGAGGTATATTGGAGTGCGCCCCCTGAATGATCCAGGCATCGGAAGTGCATCTTGAGAAGACCTATGATTTTCTCTACCACTACCCTTGTGGAGGTGTGGCTCCTGTTGTACCGCTGCTCAGCCTCTGCTCTTGGGTGGTGAAGAGGCAGCATGAGCCACTGTCTGAGGGAATACCCCTTGTCACCCAGCAGCATTGATCCAGGGAGGCTGGAACACTGAAGAGCCACAGGACCTGGGAGTGCCTCAGGATGTAAACGTCATGGGAGCTGCCTTGGTACCTTGCACAGACTTGCAGAATCTGCATCCTGTGATCACACACTATCTGCATGTTCATGGAGTAGAATCCCTTCCTGTTGTCGAATGCACCTGGCTGACCTGCTGGTGCCTTGATGGCCACATGTGTGCAGTCGATTGCACCCTGGACACGGGGAAACCCGTATGGTAATGAATAAAAGTCCATACCCGCCTGAACAGAGCGTCTGTCACCAGTTTGACACAACTGTGGACAGCTGATTGGGACACTCCACAAAGATCCTCCACTGAACCCTGGAAAGAGCCAGAGGCATAAAAGGTGAGGGCCACCATGACCTTCAGCACCACTGGCATGGGGTTTATACACGCACAGTCGGAGCTGATCTCAGGGCTGATCCTCTGACAAATGAAGGTGGCTGTCTCCCTTGAGAGAAGGAACCTCTGTTGGCATTGCACCTCAGTCATACTGAGGTAGCAGCATCGCTGCCTGTAAACCCTGGCAGCAGGATAGTGGCATCTTCTGAGGCCCTTCCGCCTTGGCCTTTCTGTTGGCCCTACGCCCCTTATGCCTGCGCCTCTCCTCCTACAGGTCACTCCCCTGGAGGCTGAATAGGGACATCTGAATAGACACCTGGCCTTCTCCTACTTCTGGCCCCCTCTTCCTCTTCAGAGGAGGTGCCTCCAACAGAGATCACAATGCCCGTTACCAGGGTAAGGGAAGACTGTCTGATTCCTGGAAGACCCCATGTTGTGTGAATCCTCCGGGGCCTGGAAAACAACACTGAGTCCTGAACTGATGCCTCTAACTTCTCTGAATGCAGCTCTGAAGCGAGATGAAGCTGTCCTGTTCGCAGATGCAACCAGCAGCAAGTGATATCCTGCACTCCTCACTAATCGCTTTGACAAGGCCACTGACCCCTCTTATCCCACCTGTGGATGAGGTTTTGCAAATTGTGGCCTGCCCGCTTCCCATTTTGCCAGTGCGACAGCCTAAAAATCACACAGGCTACGTGAAGTCAGAGACAATTGCTGTCTCAAGGGCCTTAACTAGCCATTTAATTAATGTTGAAGATTTTCATCTAGTATTTTCAAGCATTTTGGTCTGAATGAGATATAGTGCTGTCACAAGTAGTCATTTGATAGTACAGAACTTGAGTATTGCTGAAAAAAGAGACATGCAATTTAAGCTTTTTGTCTTGCACTCATCTGGACAGATTCACAAGAATGCCAAATAAAGTGAACAACGATTTATACACAGGCCCTTTGAGATTTGGTATTCTTGTGGATCTGTCCTGATGAGTGCAACATGAAAAGCTTAGATGATTTGTCTCCTTTTTTAGTAACACTCAAGTTCGGTACTACCAAGCGACTATTTGTGACAGCATTACATCGCATTCAGGCCAAAATGCTTGAAATTCAAGAATTTTAAAATCTTGCCAGGCCAGGAGATCAGCACAGACTCCACAGGGCTTCACTCCAGACCAGAAAGAGTAATGCATTGTGAGCCACAAGGGCAAAGTGAGGGATAACACTTCTTGCAGGCCTGGTTCTGCACAGACTGAGCTGCAATCCTAATTGCTGTTATTGTGTTAATTGTTAATTGTTGCAATTGCATTAATTGTTTTAATCATTCACTTTATAACCAAACTACTATAACAAAAAACTAAAAACATGGAACATGTAAATTAGCTCCAAGCTCACCTATTTTATTTCCAGTTCATTTTTCTCTGTGTGAAATGAAATGAGATATTATAAGCTACACGTGTATGTATGGTCACTGGTACATAGGAATTAGAAAAATGACTTTACACAATATACCATATTTTTTACTTTTTAACAGTTGAGATATTCAACCAGCTTGATATTGACTACACCATGAAAATTTTGAAAAAAAAACAAGGTTGAATGTGTGTCCCCCTACATAGTCATTAATTATGCCTACAAAGCTTATGCTTAGATGTATTTTAAACTCAATGGAACCAGTAGGATTCGGAAAAGGAGGGAATCCAGTTGGCTACTGCATTGGAGATATGATTGGTCAAGGCATTTGAACAGATATGGAAGGGTCTAATTGGCATGGCTGAGATGAGACAAAACTTCCATTACTGGAAAGGAAAGGATCCTTAAAATCACAAGTGCAGTGGAAAAGGGAGACGTGTTTGCACCCGCACTAGTGTTTTGTGCACTGATCCTATGTTCAAAAATCTACACAATGCGTACTTAACATACTGCATCAGCTGAGATTTAGAAAAATCCATGGCACGATATTGTTGATGCCAACTGATGTCTGAACCTTAGTCCAATTTAGTTGTGATCGCTAGAGCTTAGAATTTTTCCTCACAAACAATCTTTATGATTGCTTTTCATGCCATTTGAATGCTTCTGAATGCTTAGAAGATAATTAAATTATACTAAATGATTGTAAGTGCCATTGTTTGAGCTTTGTATGATTTTATTTGATGTCAGTTGATCACCAATGATGTCAGTTGATTGTTATTGGGATATTAAACAATGGATAAATAATCACTTTTGAACACTGATAATCACAAACAAGTGCATATGATGCTTGTTGAAAACCGTTGAATGCAAAATTATGTCAACACTTTCTGGTAGGGGATAGCTTATATTTTTTAATTAACTCACAGCTTTAAAACAGAGGATATGTTTCAGCAGTATAGTATGGCTCTTGTTTCGTGACAGAATAGTTAACAGGGAGCTGCTAATGTGAAAGTTAAGGTCTCTTTAATTACAGGTCCTACATCATGGATCATCCCTTTTAAGAGTGGTAAAACAGTATCGCAATATGATGACGCGTCTGCGAAGACGCTTTAATGCTCCCCAGCAACAAATATCATTACTATATTCAGAACTAGAAGAGTGGCTTGATAGGAAAAAAAGTAAGATGTTTACCAACGTAAATATAAGCAAGTTTAGATTTTATCTTGCATAAACTTCATTCATGTATGATCAACAATTATTGTCACTTATTTTTCAAATTTTCGGTGCCTTCTGGATGGTACTGTTGCAAATTTCAAGCTATGCAGAGAGCTAAATTTAGGGCAGAATCACCCCAGATTTGCATGAAGTGCAGTAGTGGGAGTGAAAAAAGTTGTTTTACCCACCGGCTGCAGTGATGGGTCTTTGTGTTGTATCGTCCCACTCCCGGCGCATCTTGCCTCCTTAATAATGCATTCATGGGAAACACAGTGGATTGCTGGCAGGAGGACCTCTGATTCAATCGCTTCGCCATCACCTCATGCCTTCAGTAATTCGGATGCCATTTAAAGGGCGCCCCTGCCCAGAGCTGTCACTCTCTAAGAGACCAAAAGCTGCTGGAAAGTCATGGCTGCTAAAGGGAGGAAACAGCTGGCCCCAAATTTAGCGACACCTCCCTTGAGTGCCTACTGGACGCAGTGGAGGCCCACAGTGAAGTCCTGTGCCCCCGCCCGTGGTGAAGACCAGCAAGCAAGGTCCCCAATCCATCATGGGAAGAATGGAAGCGGTGGTCAGTGCCAAGCCCTGCAAAAGAGGATAGCCACCCTGTGCTGAAAGAGGATGAATGATCTCCTCCATTACACCAGGGTAAGTCACCCTTCTCATCACTCTCCACTCACACTCACAAAACTGTCACACGTCCACAGGGCCCTCACTCACTGCCAGTTCAAGGAACATCACCATTCGCTCTCTCACCTTCATTGTCCTCATCCCATCCATAGCACTACTCACTGCCCACGTATGCCAGGCATACTTATCATTTTGCCTGGCAAGCATCCTACTTACACCCTCTCCATCTGCAGTCACGCAGGACAAACTGGCACACAACAAAAGGGAGAGTTCACAGACTGGTGGAAGAATGACTGAAATTAAAGCCCTCACGGACTTTGAAAACAGAGCCATCCAGCTGGCAGGCGACGTTCTGGACCAGTCCTGTGCTGATGATGAGGTTGGTGGTGCTCAACCAAGTGAGGATTCAGCAGTGCAACATCCATCAGACAACCATGTGTGCGTGATGTGTCCCATTTCACAGGCCATTGCCATGCACTAATTTTCTCTCCTTGCTTCCGCATGCACACCTGGCAAATAGCCAGTGGACTCCATGACCTTAGTCCTCAATTCAAGCCCTGCAGACACCTCAGTGGAGGAACCTGCTGAAACCCTAATTGAAGACCCCGTCACAGTGCTCACCCACACCCTCCACCAGCGCAGAGACACACACCTTGATGGGAGCAAGCTTTAGAGTAGCCTTGGTGTCACAACCTAGTGAGTACATCACACTGCCTGATCCACAGCAGGTGGCAGCAGGGACTTCCCAGGTTTCTGTCACATGGAGGACTGCTGGACGCCAGGAATCTGCTGAGTCCTAGAGCCTCTGGACTCAGTCATACCTCAGTTTCTGGATTGCAAAGGCAAGCTCAGGAACATCAGGAAAGGATGTCCGCTGCACTTCACAATTTGCAAGGTATGATGGAGGAGTCCGCCCGCCTTCAGTCTGAGGTGATAGCATCAGTTTGTCAACGCACCAAGGTCAACACTGGTAGGATGGCAACACGAATCCACCATGGAGTCATTGGTCCAGGACATCGGTCCAGCACTGCTGTGTGGGCTGCACTCCATCATTAACGCTATAGTTGTCAACAGTGTCAACGTGAGAGGGGTACGGGGCAGCTTGATCTCGCTCCAGCTTCCTCTTCTTCTCAAGGAGTCAGCCAGTGGTCCTTGGTCACCATAGGGAGGAGGAACAGCAGATGTACACCCTGGGGCCACCCACCCAGGTGAATTTGGAAGTGTCTGGGTCATCCAAGTCCTCTCTACTGAGATGTTTTCAGGTCTCGAGTTGAGGACCTGGATCCTGGACCCCCTCTGCTGTTTGCCAGATGTGCCTGCGGAAGCAAAGAGAGATAATTAGTGCATTGTACCTTCTTTCTGCTGCAGTCTGAGGCCGCTGCATGGGTGTCATTAGGTACGTCCTCTGTGGGTAGCCCTTGTCCCCAAGGAGCCAACGCTGCAGCCTCTGTGGATCCTGGAAGACATAAAGGATCTAAGATCTACTGAGAATGTAGGAGTCTGAACATTCCCTGGGAACCATGCACAGACCTGCAGAATGCATTTGTGGTTGTCGCACACCAGCTGAACATTCAGTGAGTGGAAGCCCTTGCAATTGACTTAGTTGACTGCTTGTTGCCACAGTGCAGTCAATGGCACCCTGCACCTGTGGGAAACCTGAAATCTGGGCAAATCCTAGTGCTCTTGGATCCTGGTTTACCTGATCCTGGGCAAAATGCACAAAGTTGTGTGGCCCTCACGAAGATGGTGTCCATGACCTCATGGATACATTGTGGGTAGAGGCTTGCGATATCTTACACAGGTCACCTGTGGAGCCCTGAAAGGAGTTATTGGTGTAAAAATAGAGTGCCGCAGTCACTTTCCTCATTAGAGGAGACGTGCAGCTCCTCCAACTTCTCTTCAGCCAACCTGTCTCCTGACCCCAGCAAATCCAGTTCCTCACGCCGAGGAGGGTGCCACTGCCACACAGCAGATCCCCAAAAGCAGGCCGGGACCCTCCAAGTATTGGCCCTCCAAAGGACAGATAGGGTGTAGCAGTCAGCAGGCTGCCTCTACCTCTGCTGTGGATGCTGGGGAGTACCAAGATGTAGCAGCAGGGTTGGGAAGGTTAAGAAGATGTGATTGCACAGCCTGGGCATGGGTGTTGATCACTTGAACATAATGTTCACTATTGTAAATAAACTCCCAAAATTGTCTCCTTGCCTGTAGCTTCTTGTTCTGCTGAGCAGTGCTTGTGTAACTCAGATGTGAAACCTTGGTCCCTGCACAAGATAATGCCCAGTGTCTCAGTCCAGGGCCTCTTACCCGTGCTTTGTGCAACCTTCCCAGCGCACTGATGGTGCACCTTCACTGTCATTGGTCACATCAGTCATACCTGCACCTCGATGGGGCTTATCACTGCTGCCAGAATGTCCTGGGCCAGTGGCACAGAGTTCCATCATTGTCTCTGTGTGCTCTCAGCACCTTGGAGGTGCGGCTGGCCCCCTCATCTTATCGGCATCTTTGTCCGGTGACAGTGTAGTCCTGAAGGGTTCAGCTCATGAAGGATACCATAGGATAAGGAGAAGTTAAAGTTTCCCCACTGCATCTCCATGATAATACACTGTTCACAGAGTGAGGTGCTATCAGCCAGACAGGAGTGAGACATTCACATGTGCTATGTGAGAACCTGTGGAGAACCGGTGCAGGTATGACTGATGTGACCAATGACAGTGAAGGTGCACCATCAGTGCGCTGGGAAGGTTGCACAAAGCATGGGGAAGAGGCCCTGGACTGAAACACTGGCCATTATCTTGTGCAGGGACCAAGGTTTCACATCTGAGTTACATAAGCACTGCTCAGCAGAACAAGAAGCTACAGGCAAGGAGACAATTTTGGGAGTTTATTTACAATAGTGAACATTATGTTCAAGTGATCAACACCTGTGCCCAGGCTGTGCAATCACATCTTCTTAACCTTCCTAACCCTGCTGCTACATCTTGGTGCTGCATATCGTTATCTTCCTCCTGGAATGTAGGGACAATGGGCATCCTCTGTGTCTCCATGACAGGAGCCTTGTGACAGAGGGTGTGTGCGCTGCCATCAGTCAGACTGGAGTCCAACGTTCACAGATGCAATGTGAGCATCTGTGCAGCCTCATCACTGCATGACATCATCATCATCCTCCACAAATCTAACAGCTATGAGTGCCTCCCGAGCAGCCTGCCTCATGTGGCCAGAGTGATCCCAGAAGGAAGAAACAGCAAGAACTGGGAAATAAGAATACTGGTCCAAACTGGTCTTGTATACCTTAAATGGGACACCAGTGAAAACTGGGAAATAAGAGTACTGGCCTGAACTGTTTTGTCCTTCTGGGATGGCCTCAACTCTGTCATCCTCACCTTCGAGGACCTCCTCACCATCACCCCTTTGATGTCCTCCTCACCGGAGGAAATGTGCAGTTCCTCCACCTCCTCCTCAGCCAACTCCTCTCCCCATTGCAGCGCCAGGTTGTAAAGGATGCAATAGGCAATGACGATGCATAACACCCTCTGTGCACTATATTGCAGGGTTCAGCCAGATGGTCCAGGCACAAGAACCTCAGTTTCAACATTCTGATGGTTTTCTCCACCAAGATGAGAGTTGCAGCATGAGCCTTGTTGTACCTTCACTCTGCTGCAGTCTGAGGACGCCACATGGGCCACGTCCTCTGTGGGTAGCCCTTATCCCCAAGGAGTCAACACTGCAGCCTCTCTGGACCCTGGAAGACATCAAGAATCTGAGACTTATTGAAAGTGTAAGAGCCATGGACACTGCCTGGAAACTGTGTGCAGACCTGTAGGATGTGTTTGTAGTGGTTACACACTAGTGAACATTCAGTGAGTGGAAGCCCTTGCGATTGATGTAGTTGACTACTTGTTGCCAGGGAGATCTGAGTGCCACATGAGTGCACCCTGAACCTATGGGAAACCTGAGACCTGGGCAAATCCCAGCACTCTTGCTTCCTGGCTTTCCTGATCCCGGGCGAAATGCACAAAGCTGCGTGCCCTCTTGAAGATGGCATCCATGATCTCATGGACGCATTTGTGGATGGAAGCTTGTGAAATCCCACCGAGGTCACCTGTAGAGCCCTGAAAGGAGCCACTGGCATAAGAATAGAGCACCACAGTCACTTTCACGGCCACTGGCAATGGATGGTCTCCATGTTCCAGTGGCCCCAAATCCTGCAGCAGGTGGCAGATGTAACTGACCAGTTCCCTGGACATGTGCAGTCTTTGGCAAAACTAGTTTTCGGTCATCTACAGGAATGAAAGACGGCGTCTATAGACCCTGGGTCGAGCTAGGCACCGACCAGTGACGGCTCGTTGTTGTACTTCAGTGGCATATGCGAAAGCCCCAGTTACTCCATCTTCCTGAGGGTGCTGCTCCTCCCTCTGCCCAGCCAGGTGCCTCCATCGCTCTCTTCTCCTTCATCTCCGTTCCCTGTAAGCCATGACGCATACAGCTAGGTCACCAGGTTACATGCTCCTAATGTTGTCCTCCTGCAGATGAAAGACAGAGATGCATGGGTTAGCATAGGTGTACTGAGTATCTCTCTTGGGTTAGTCTGAAGGTCCCTCAATGTTTCCCAGAGAGTGCTGGCCACCACTTGGATGACCAGAGTTTAGTGCGTTACATGGTTAACCAAGACCTCACCCACCTCTGCCCCACTCCACATGACCGATTGGCAGCATCTTTGCCCATTGGACTGCATGCTGTGCTCTTAGCTCAGGTGTAGGCATTCCCCTAATCCACACTGCAAGGCTACGCTGTTAGATTGAACCATGGGGAAGACTGGTCCAAACATGAATGATGACATTGCAAGGGGCTGTGAGCACTTCCACCAGTGACTGCTCCATGGCCAGCATTAGCCAGGAGATTGTACAAAGTGCCCAGGCATCCAATTGTTCTGCAGTCCACTAAAACGCTCATTAGTTTGAAATCTGCACGAGGGATGAAAAGCTCAGGCCTCTGCGTTGCTTGAGTGGGCAGATAAGCTAGAGGCCCAACTCCAAGCATGTCAATGTAGCTGCGTCTGAATTGTCTCAGCTGCGGAGAAAGGGTCACCTTGTACAAGGTTTCCCTAATGCATGGTTGCTTCTCTCCCCAGTCCCCCCACCAACCACATGTGATTGCCCACTACCTTCAACTGCAGTGCAGCCCTTGCCACCTCCAACTCGCCCCAACCTCAATGCAGCCCTTCCCCCCTCCTCCCTCCCCCCACTACTCGCCCCAACCTCAGTGCAGCCCTTCCCCCCTTCCCCACAACTTGCCCCAATCGCAGTGCAACCCTTGCCCCGATACAGCACTGTCAGCCCGCCAGGAAAAAGCGACTTGCCTCTGCCCTCGCCTGAATGCATGACACCTGAACCTTGAAGTCCCAACAGGCGACCCTCGCAAGCGCTATGCAACATTACTGTGCACTTACCTCCAAGTTCCACTTGAAGCGCAGCTCGCCAGGTGCACGCCTTATAAATGCTGTCGCGAAACAGGTCAGCGTGCAACATGCAGATATGCCCAGATGATCCAGTGTGGGGGGATGATTACAGCGAGCAGGGCTTATAATGATATGAAGATGTATTCAGATGAAGTTCCCAACTTCTGGTGATGGGAAACACAGCTCGCCATTGATGGGCGGAGTGGATGATTGCAAACTGGTTTAACGATGGCATGACACCGATTTTTGGCTTTCTCATCATATTGTCCGCTCACGCCCGCCATGATGCCTGATGCCAATGGGCACGGAATATTCCACCCTAGGTCAACAGAAAATTTCAAAATTGAGACTGATAGATGTTTGTTAGGCAAGGATTTTAAGGGTTATGGAACCAAGACAGATAGATAAGAATCCACCATAATATAACTGAATGGCAGAACAGGCTTAAGGCACTGAATGGCCTATCTGTTCTTGTTCCTATTTCCATGTTCCTAAGCTCTGTAGTTACTAGAAAAAGCGTGACCTTGAGTTTACACACTGTTAATGATCATTTAGTGATTCATTTAAAAATTTTCACTCTGCTGTTTTAGCAGAGATGTTTCCCTATATAAATAAATGCATCAATGTTGACTAAAAGACAGAGAAAGGAATAGCAAACAGACGTGATAAACTAGTAATCCACAATATAATTTCATCAAGCAAGATGTTGAAAGATAACATGATAGCCAATATTCAGCATTAAGGGCATCTGTCAGTAAGTGTGTGATAAATCATTCATCTATAGAAACAAAAATCTTAAAATAGCAGATGTTGGTAAATAAAAACAAATAATGTTGGATGAGAGAACTGGCAGTTCAAAAACTGATTAACCTGTTGTGTATTTCCATAATTTTCTTTGTTTTATGATACATTCTTAAATTGAAATAATCAGTTTTATATGATAGACGCTGTCATAACCCATTGGTGGAATGTTTTAACACTTTTGTCACCCAGAAACTGTAAAATAATTCCAGAGCAGATGTTTAGTAAAACTCCTTATAATCTGTCCCAACTTCAACAAATCAGGTGCTACATCAGTCTCATGTCGAATTACCCACACCAGCCATTTCTACAAATTCAAAAAAATCTGAGTTTGAATGCCAATTTATGTGTAAAAAAGTCAATTTCATGCCACGACCAAGTATCTAAGAAATGGGTTGAGACAAACTAAACTCATTTTCCTTAGTTATCCCAATTGAGAAAAAAATCTTAAATCCCTAATAGCTTTCAATGGGATGAGGCTCCCAATCAATCAATGGATAAATTCAAACTCAGACATTAGGTATGAAAGGTTGATATTTGCTCCACCACCCCCCGCATCCCCCCTTAAGGCCAACTGGTAATTTCGTGTAATCCCCACTCCACCCGAACTCCCTCCATATCCAAACACTTGGCCAAGTTTGCAGTCATTTTTTTTGATTTTGTACTGTTGTTTTAAAGTACACAGTTTATGCAGATGGGAGACCTGCAGACAGAATTAGACCTTTTATCTCTTCCTTCTACCCCTTCATTTTCAATATTAAAACAGCGATACAAAATCAATAAATAAATAAAATTGAAAGTGTTTGGCATTGCTATTGAAGTGGCGTGCTTTACTGATATGTTGTTCAGTCTAGCATTTGGTACTGTTAAACGCAAACATTATTATAACAGGGCCCTCAACCGTGTCCGGCCCATCTCCCGCGCATCCGCCCTCACGCCTTCTTCTCCCTCCCAGAAACATGATAGGGTCCCCCTTGTCCTCACTTATCACCCCACCAGCCTCCGCATTCAAAGGATCATCCTCCGCCATTTCCGCCAACTCCAGCATGATGCCACCACCAAACACATCTTCCCTTCACCCCCCCTATCGGCATTCCGTAGGGATCGCTCCCTCCGGGACACCCTGGTCCTCTCCTCCATCACCCCCTACTCCTCAACCCCCTCCTGTGGCACCACCCCATGCCCACGCAAAAGATGCAACACCTGCCCCTTCACTTCCTCTCTCCTCACCGTCCAAGGACCCAAACACTCCTTTCAGGTGAAGCAGCATTTCACTTGCATTTCCCCCAACTTAGTCTACTGCATTCGTTGCTCCCAATGTGGTCTCCTCTACATTGGAGAGACCAAACGTAAACTGGGCGACCACTTTGCAGAACACCTGCGGTCTGTCCGCAAGAATGACCCAAACCTCCCTGTTGCTTGCCATTTTAACACTCCACCCTGTTCTCTTGCCCACATGTCTGTCCTTGGCTTGCTGCATTATTCCAGTGAAGCCCAACGCAAACTGGAGGAACAACACCTCATCTTCCAACTAGGCACTTTACAACCTTCCGGACTGAATATTGAATTCAACAACTTTAGGTCTTGAGCTCCCTCCCCCATCCCCACCCCCTTTCTGTTTCCCCCTTCCTTTTTTTTCCCAATAAATTATAAAGATTTTTCTTTTCCCACCTATTTCCATTATTTTTAAATATTTTAAAATCTTTTATGCTCCCTCCACCCCCACTAGAGCTATACCTTGAGTGCCCTACCATCCATTCTTAATTAGCACATTCGTTTAGATAATATCACCAACTTTAACACCTATGTGTTCTTTTGTTCTATTGTTGTTGACATCTTTTGATGATCTGCTTCTATCACTGCTTGTTTGTCCCTACAACCACACCCCCCCCCTCCACTTCTCTCTCTCTCTCTCTCCTCACCCCCCCCCCCCCCACCCCCCACACACCTTAAACCAGCTTATATTTCAACTCTTTCTTGGACTCGAACTCAAGTTCTGCTGAAGGGTCATGAGGACTCGAAACGTCAACTCTTTTCTTCTCTGCCGATGCTGCCAGACCTGCTGAGTTTTTCCAGGTAATTCTGTTTTTATTATAACACATCCTGTTCCATCCTTTAATTTCTTGGCATTTAAAACTCCCTGCCTCTCTGAAGTAAATTTTCCTGTAGCCACCTTTCTGTTTCATTTCAGTTAGAATCATGGAGTAAGCACAGAATGGCGGAAGCCGTTCGGCCCATTGAGGCCATGTTGGCTCTTTGCATGAGCAATTTAGCTGGTCCTATACTTCTGCCTTTTTACCATTTCCTGACAACTTTATTCCCTTTGGGTGCTTATCAAATTCCCTTTTGAAAGCCACAATTAAGTCTTCTTCCACCACCCTGTCAGGCAGTATATTCCAGATCCCAACCACTTGCTACATAAACAAGTTTTCCCTAATGATGCCTTTGTTTCTTTTGCTGTCACCTTAAATATGTTTCTTCTGATTCTCAATCCTTCCACCAGCAGGTAGAGTTTCTCACTTCATCTAGACCCCTCATGATTTTGAACATCTCTATCAAATTATCACTTATACTTCTCTTCTCTACGGAGAACAACCCTAGCTTCTCTAATCTATCCTTCTGATGAAATCCTTCATCCCGTAAGCCACTATGAGGAGAATGAGCCTACCTACTTAGATGCTGAACATTTACACTCCTTCCTACCAGCACCCAATCATCTGCTTAGCCTCCATTTAGTGACCATTATCTATAAAGGGTTTAAATGATGGCTAAAGCTGATAATGAATAAGAATGGCAAGAATGAGTAAAAGTAGAAAATGCAGCCAATGCACAGCAAGTTGATCAACTTCTGAAAGACATAGATCTGTTGTGCATTTGTAACGTTATCAAGTTTTATAAAAATATTATAGAGGGCTTTTCGATTCCCTAGAGTTAACTTACTGACCAAATCAACTCAAGAATTTATCATCTCTGTGAATGTAATTTTACATCCTTTTCTACCAAATGTTTTGTGATCTTATGGATCTACGATACTTTGTGAAAATCTTTCAACCTCAATTTAAACTATAAAATTGATAATTTTTTGTTTGATCACAGGATATGAAGATGTATTTGCAAAGAGAGGGTTTCGGAACCTGATTAATAAGAGTGAATTACCAAATTTCTTCCAGGACTGTGGCAACCATCCTTCTCAGCATGAGATTAATAAAACCTGGGCTCTAATTAAGAATGGTAAGTGTAATTTTCCTGGGCTATTCCCCAACCTAAAAGAAGATGATGTAAATAACCATTTTGTAAGTCCCCTCCGTAGAGCTTCAAACAAGGCTCTCAAACAAGTATGACCTTGCAGACTTTGGATGCCAACTTATCGGCCTCCTTAAACAGGATGAGATATTTTATCAGTGACTCTAAAATGTGTCACTGATCTTTACATGTTTTGTCTGCAGCAGAGTTATTGGACTGATGTGTGACTGGTACAGGATAGGGATGATGGTGAAAGGGGACTTGGAAGTTGGAAGTCCACCCAAAGCACTCCCATTTCTCAACATTCGTCCCCACCCACATGACAAGTTTAAAAAATTCACCTGCATTGTTGCCTCTGTTCCCCTTGTCAGTTTCCGAGCAATGACAATCCATCTGCTCGAGTACAATTTGGGGCCAAGCTAAAAACAATTGAAAAACATTTTGTAATGTCTCTTAAAGACATCAAATGCACCAGTAAGTCTGATGGAATGTTAGGTTTCTTGCTGACATTGAAACACACCTCCATTAAACTTGAACATGGACATGTTGGAGCCGGGTTGCATCCCCATTCTAAGAGTCAATTATTTTTAACCCTACTTGCTCCCAACACATCTGTTCTTGGTGGTTACAATTCCCTCCAAAGGGTAAGTGAGTAAGATTCTTTGTGAAACCTCAAATGGAGGACCAAATGCCCATTGACTGAAATTGAAAATGTGTGGCTAGAAATGGTGAAGGCATATTTAGCTAATTCCCAAGGAGAAGTAAAAGTTAAATCCTGATTGCATGTTAATAAAATATAAGGGAAAAAGGTGTGTTCACCTGTGAGCAGCCTAAACAGTGACCCTTAAAAGGGCCGCTCTAAACACAGGATTTTGTAAGTTATATTTTTGTGAAGCCAGGAAGAACAGGAGTGCTTGTCTTTGCCACACAAAAACACTGGGGGCTGCTGCCCATCCAACTTTGACCCCCTTTGTGCTTCCTCTCACACCTACTTCCCAGGACCTATCGACAGGCCAGCTCAATAGGAATTCTTATAGCCCCAAACCAGCAAATTGCAGAGAGAAGCTAGTTTGATGTCTGCAGCTCATTGGCTCTACTCAAATGAGGCTCAAGCCTCAAAATGGCTCTGAGCTCATTGTTTTTGGAATGGATGAGTGCTCAGCCTGCTCTACTGCTTGACTGGCCAAAGGTTTAAATCTGTCTGAAGGTCTCATTCACTACCATAGTCTCCACCTCTGCACCTTCAGAAGCTTTCTGAAATTTCCGTGTTATTCCTTTATTTAGGAACACCCTTTATAAGGTGCTGGCATCTGTTAACACAAGAACACAATTTTAACATGATTTTAGACATCGCACACCCATGCATTATGTATTGTGTACTGGGAGTGCCGATTATTATTTGAATTAGCTGACTTTGCATTGTATTGCAAGGTCAGCTCCATGCCCTAAAGATGTTTACTATTGTGCAGGACCCATATTCTGTTTTGCTGTGCACGTAAAAAGTACTGGTTTAACCTGTTCAATTTCTTGCCCATGTTTAGCTCTAAGAGGCATTCAATTTGAAGCTCAATGTGTGGAATCAGATAAAGGTTAGTTAGAGACCTCTTCAAAACTCTGAAAAATGAACTAAATGATTTTCTTCTCATTTTTATTTGAATAGACACCCTGCACATGGAAAACATGTGTATGGAGTCATGCTAGCAAGATGGCTGGTTGCTGCTTTCCTTGCAAGAAGAGTTGCTAGATATTGTTCATCTGATACAAAAACAAATACCTGCTGATGCTGGAAATCTGAAATAAAAAGAGACAATTCTGGAAATACTAAGCAGATCAGGTAGCATCTGCAGAGAAAGAAACAGAATTAGCATTTCAGGTCAATAATCTGATGAAAGGTCATCAACATGAAATGCTGCCTGATCTGCTGAGTATTTCCAGCATTCAATATTCTTTAGTATGATTCTTTGGAAGATTGCTGCAGTGAAAAAAGTTGGCTCTGTCTGATCCCTTAATTCAGCTCCTACTTAAAGCCCATTTGCAAGTTACATGGATGGAGATGCTGAGTGAGCAAAGCCAGCCTCTTAAATCATACCTGGCAGCTAATAAGGAAAAAGCTTTGTGGTATCAGGAGAATTGCTAAATTAATTGTAAACATATTTTCATGGAAGCTTTAAAGGTGCTTTCCCAAAGTCGCCCGTGAACAATGTATTTGTATGTGAGTGTGCATATTTCACCCTTGGAGTGAGTAATTCAATTTAAAATAACCCAGCAGCAAAGCTTTTTTACTGAAAAGGAAAAGGTTAGTTTATCTCACACTATTGCTCTGGAAGTTACCTAAGAAAATATAGGGGGACTTCTCCCATCTCTTCAAGCCAACGGTATCTTCTGGTGCCGCCTATGTGAACGGGTATTTCAGTGGCCGCAGGGATACCCACCACAGGATGGGGGCGGTGGGGTGCTGAAGATTTCTGCCCATAAAGTTACTAACACACACACACACACACACACACATACACACACAGATTAATTACAAGTGAAGATAAAATTATACTTTATGAATCTGAATCATGTTTAGTCCATATTCAGTACAGGCCTGAAGTGCTTTGAATTCAGGATGTTGCCTTGTATGAAGTGTAAGTCTTAAAGTTGTAGAGTTGTCTCTGCACCTGCAATGGTTTCCACTGTCGAATTGCCAGGCATTGCTTTAACAAGTGAGTTTAGTAGGCGGAATCTGGTTTACAGGGAGGAGAGAAGGTTCCTTACTTCTGTTCTGCAGGCATGGCAATTTTTGCTGCCTAGTCACTTTTTAGCAGATCAGTAGCTGTTTTTAGATGCCTTTCCCTGTCTCTCCCTCAGTTGAAGCTTCTTCAAGATGGCTTTCGATGGAATCTGTCGCCTTTTTGTAATATTGTTAGCAGGCAAGCTAAGATAGCCACTGTTTCAAAAACGCTTACAAATCACTTTCCATGTAAGGAAAGCGGTAATCCCATTTAGTAATCTGAAGTCTCCTTACCACCTGTAGTGCTGAAAAGGGCCAATCTTGTTCACACCTTACAGTGGCTTATCAGATAGTGGGCAGAATTTTGCTGTCGATGAGCAAGGGGAGGGGCCCACTCGCTGACGCGTAAAATGACATGGGATGACTGTGGGTGGAACCTCCAACGTCACCCCACCTCATTTAAATTTTCAGGAAGGCAGGGGCTCAGCAAAATCAGCTGCGCACCCGCCGACCTGTCAATGGCCAATTGAGGCCATTGACAGGATCATTTAAACAATTAAAGGACCTGCTCGTCCAACATTAAGGTTGGCGGGTAGGCCAGGTGGGCAATAGAGAAAACATGAAAACATGAAACCTCATCCACCGGTGGGATGAGGTTTCATGTAGGGTTTAAAAAAGTTTAATAAACTTATTATGTAAATTATGTCCCATCTCATGTGGCATTGTCACAACACTTAGCCTCAGGGAGATGTGCGCTCTTTCATGTGCATGCGCGAAAGAGCGCACTCTCGCTTTTGGGGAATCCCCCCCCGCCCGCACAGGAAGCACATCGCGCTTCCCGCCAGACATCACACTAGGCGGGTCTTAATTGGCCCACCCACTTAAAATGGCGGTGGGGCCTGCTTATCCGGTGGGGATCGGCTCCCCCCCGGCCGGAGGTTGGTTCGGGCCTGCCTGCCCAGCAAGCAGAAAATTCTGACCAGTGTCTTTGTGTTTGGAGAAACAGCCATCAAATTAATAAGTTTCTGTCTACTCTTTTGGAACACTCATTGAATTTGAAATGTATATGTCTGAGGATATCTGCTTTTGGTCTGGCTGAGGGGTTGTTTCAGTCCGAATCCACAAGGAGAAAGCCAGATGACTCTCAGAGGCCATTGTGGAAACAATGTTTGAACTCAGTTCAAGGTTTACAAAATGTGACCTCCAGAACAGTTTTTCTAAACATTTGTAATATTATAACTACATACCATGACAAACGATAATAGCAGCCTTTAAAATGTAGTCATACAATGGGTGAGGTGAATGCTGGAATTTCTTTTTGCTATTCTTATTTTTACTTAAAATCACAGCCCCATCTGCTCAACTTTAATTGCAGTTCAGTTTAATAGGCATTTGTGCATGAACTTCACACCATCCAAGTACGATTATTGCTTGTTGAAAGAGTTTGCAAATGTTTCATCAAAAACACATCTCATGAACTATTTAAGATATACATTTCAGTAAGAGTGTTTTAATCCTTTGTGGACTGATTCTTCTCTTTATTGTTTTCTTGCTATTTCTCATTGCATCTGTGTTTATTTTACTTGTAAATAAATATGAGGTTTGGCCTGGATATGGTAGCTGGACAGTGTAGTATTAAGAACAATTCAAAGTGGTCAGAAATTGTAGAATCGTATATGAAATTCCAGCCCAGAAACTGGCATGTTCGACCAATCAGTCGGCCCCATGTGCTTTTATTTTGCATGAGCCATTTTGTCTAATCTCAGATTCCTGCTCATTCCCTATATTTTCAGATGTTCTTTTATCTCAAGGAACTTCCAAATTCCCCTTTTAAACATTGAAATGGATTATCCTTTAAAGGATAAAAGGTAAAGTACTAAAAGTCTCAAATGGTTACCGGTGCAATATGTCATAGTTAGAGCATGCTTAAGGAATTTTCTGCTTAATGGTAACTGTTTTTCTGCTGTCAACACAAAGAATTGTTCAGGGAAAGTTCAAACTATAGCAACTGCTATTCCGCCTGACCTTACTACCTGTTTGCCTTTCTTCAGTTGGTCATTGGAGTTTCTTCCCTGCATTCTCCCTCCTATTCTATTATTAATTTGTTACTCTTGTCTTTTGTTCTTTACTATGCCCTAGTGTTTGGACTCTATGTCAAAGACTGTTACCCCCTTAGATCTCCCTGCCCACTGACCTGATGACATAGTCCACACCAATTATTTTTCTTTTGGTTTTATTAATATTTATCTCTTCCCTTACTTGGTTATGCCTGTTGTATTTTTTAAAGTTGGATAAAGTAAGAAAGTATTTTATGATTTATTCTTCTAGATTCCAATGTTTATCAAGTGCAAAGCCTCACTATTCATGATATGATGGGAGAAAATTGTGCTTTTTCACATCAGCTATTTTAAACTGAAATGCGATAGATCTATGAAAATCAAGCCAATTAGAAAAAGTATTCTAAAGGTGGATAATATATGCTAATACATGCTAATGACGCGCGTTAGCATTTTTTAAGCTTTTGCAGCTGAAATGCATGAAAACTAATAGCCAAAATACCGTGGGAGGAGGGAAAGAAAAGGTGTTATCTGAATTTCAAAGTGGAGAAAATTTGCACTGTGTAAGCAAGAACAAGCATAACAGCTGTGAAACCAAATGTGTAATAATATAACCAAGAAGCAGCAAGGAAAAGAGGTGCGATATAAAAAACGTCATTCAGCTGCAGGGTGACCATTCCTGTGTAATGTGCCAATGGTATTTTCGCACACAAAAGCAAATAAGTTTCATAACTAACTAATCAATTGAAAAATTACAATTGTAACTCCATTATTTAAGGAGAAAGAGAGAAACCTGGAAATTATAGACTGCTAAGCCTAACATCTGTTGTGGGGAAGTCATTGGAATCTATAATGAAGGACAGAACAACTGATTACTTAGAGAAATACGAACATATGAAATAGGAGCAGAAGTAGGCCATTTGGCCCCTCAAGCCCGCTTCGCCATTCAATAATATCATGACTGATCTGTTTGTGTTTTGAATTGCACATTCCCAACTACCTCCAATAACCTTTGATTCCCTTGCCTAACAAGAATCTATTTACCTTCGCCTTAAAAGTATTCAATGACCCTGCCTCCATCACCTTCTGAGGCAGTGTTCCAAAGTCGCACAACCCTCTGAGAGAAAAAATTTCTCCTTGTCTCTGTCCTAAAAGGGCAACCCCTAATTTTAAAACAGTGCCCCCCCCTAGTTCTGGACTCATCCACAAGAGGAAACATCCTTTCCACATCCACCTAGTCGATACCACTCAGGATCTTCTATACTTCATTCAAGTCACCCCTCACTCTTCTGAACTCCAGTGGAACAAGTCCAGTCTGTGTAACATTTCCTCATAAGGCAAGGTGCTCAATTCATTAAACCTCCTCTGAACTGCCTCCAAAGTATTTACAACCTTCTTTAAATAAGGAGACCAAAACTGCACACAATATTCAATATGTGGTCTCACCAATGCCCTGCATAACTGAAGCATAACATTCTTACTTTTATGTTCAACTCCTCTCATAACGAAGGATATCAGCCTATTAGCCTTCTTAAATACCTGGGGCAGAATTTAGCTCCCGCTAAATAGTGTGCGCTATTTCGCTCGGCGGGTGCATGTAGGTGCCGGAGCCGCACCTGCCATTAATTAAAAGGCTAGTTAAGACCATTAAAAAGTCAATTGATGCTGATTTTTCGTTGCCCATGTGATTTTGTGCTCGTCACATGGGCAAAGCGGGCAGGCGGCCAACCAACAATTTCAAAAACCTCATCCCAAGGGCAGAATAAAAAGGGTCAGCAGCATTGCCAGTGTGAGTAGTGAGGAGTTTGGTAGACAGATGCTGCTGGTGACTTATTGGTATATGGCAGCTTCATCTCTGTTCGGGGCTTCATTGTTAGCATTTCCAGGCTTCATTTCAGGACTCCTTGGTGTCTCCAAGGCCCCCGGAGAATTCAGACTGTGTGGACCCTTCCAGGTATCAGACAGCCTTCTGTTACCATGGTAATGGGAATTGTGGTCTCTGCTGGAGGCACCTCCTCTGAGGAGGAAGAGAGGGGCAGAAGGGGGAGGAGCCCAGGTGTCCCTAAGCAGCTTCCAGGGGAATGACCTGTGGGAGGAGAGGCGCAGACACAAGGGCGCAGGGCCAGCAGGTAGCCCAAGGCGGAAGGGGCCGCAGAAGGCGCCACTATCCAGCTTCCAGGATTTATAGGCGGCGATGCATCTACCTCAACATGTCCGAGGTACAATACTGAAGGAGCCTCCCCCTCTCAAGGGAGACCCTGACCTCCTTTTGTCAGATGATCGGGCCTGATATCACCTCCAACTATGTGGGTGGACACCCCATGCCAGAAGCTCTAAAGGTCACAGTGGCCCTCAACTTCTATGTCTCCAGCTCTTTCCAGGGGTCGGTGAGGGACCTGTGTGGAGTCTCCTAATCAGCTGTCCATAGTTGTGTCAAAGATGGTGACAGAAGCTCAGTTCAGGCGGGTATTGACTTTCATTCATTTTTGTATGGACGAGGCCAACTAGGCTGAGTGAACCAGAGGGATTGCAGCAATTGCTGGGTTCCCCTGTGTCCAATCGACTGTACACATGTGGCCATCAAGTTGCCAGCAGGTGAGCCCGGTGCCTTCATCAACAGGAAGGGCTTCCACTCCATGAACGTGCAGATAGTGTGTGATCACTTGCCGATTCTGCAAGTCTGTGCAAGGTACCCAGGCAGCTCCCATGAAGCATGCATCCTGAGTTATTTCCAGGTGCTGAGGCTCTTCAGTGCTCTAGCCCGACTGGATAGATGGCTGCTGGATGACAAGGGCTACCTCTTGAAAAGTTGGCTTATGACCCTGTGCCACCCAAAAACAGAGGCAGAGCAGCAGTAAAACAAGAGCCATGCCTCCACAAGGGCGGTGGTAGAGAGAACCATGAATCTTCTGAAGACGCGCTTCCTATGCCTGGGCTGTTCAGGGAGAGCACGACAATAACTCCCAGAGTGGGTGTCACTGATAGTGGTCGCATGCTGTGCTCTCCATAATCTGGCACTGGCATGGGATCCCACTGGAAGAAGAGGATCCTGATGCAGCTGTCCAGGCAACAGATGATGAGTCCAGTAGTGAGTCAGAAGAGGAGCACGGTGAGGAGAACACTGAGGGCATGGAGGCAGACCTCGGTAACCTCCAGAGACACCAAGGATGTCTTGATCTGAGAGAGAGTATGGAGAGAGAGAGCGTGGAGAGATAGGGAGAGAGTGTGTGTGGAGAGAGATGGAGAGTTTGCGTGGGGAGAGAGAGAGAATGTGGCAGAGAGGGAGAGATATAGAGTGGAAAGTGAGTCGAGAGAGTGAGAGACTGTGTGGAGAGAGTGCGAGAGAGAGTGAGTGGAGAGAGAGAGATTGTTTGGAGAGAGAGAGAGTGACAGTGAGATCTGAGGATGCTAGGCTGCCAAATAAGTGCAACCACCTCATGCCAGGTCTACCGCCTCCATCCCAGATGTCTGAAATGGCCCTTTCCTTTGCCCCCAAAATCCACGCAGTGCCTGTGCAATAAAATATCGAGCCACCCAAGTCCAGCATTTTTTTATGGTGGACCGTTCACCACCTTAAATAAAGAAGGTGAAGCATACTCAGGCCATTATGATAAAAGAAAATTTATCTCATGTTGACAGTCAAAACAAATTAACAGAATGTTTCCTGGTCTTCAATCCCAGACCAGTTAAAATAAACAAAACATTGCACAACAGAAGATCACCCGTGACCAGTTCTTCTCATTCTTATAGTGCCTTAAACTTACGTTTGTAAGTGCTACGTCTTGGTGCTCCCCCCTCACTGGCACCAGCATTGGAGACAGCCTGTTGACTCTGCTGTCCTGTTGGCCTTGGTGCTCATGGTGGTCACCCTCTGGCCAGTGGAGCCTGTGCTGGCCCCACCTAGGAGGGAGCGGCCAGTGCCACAGTTGGCATCTCCCCAGTCATCATAGCCTCATCAGATGCTCTGGTCACTGGCAGAGGGGCAGAGGAACTGCTGCCGTCATCCAGAGGGCCCTGAGAGGAGCCCGCAGAGACAACAGGCAGCTTCTGCCCCAGTGTGATGTTGTTCTGGACCTCCCTGCTCTCCACTGATGGACAGGCACCTAGCTAGGATACTGGGTGACTCAGCCATCTCTCACACGAACACTGATCACCTGAGGTCATTGCTTGTGTGAGGGCTTGCAAGTCCAAGCACAACCCTAGGAGCCCCTAATTCTGTTCTTGGAGCTGTCTCTCCATGAGAGTTACCATGCTCTCAATGGAAGAGGCACTGTGCTTGGCCATGATGATCAATGCAGTGCTCATGCTCTGCATGGATTCCTCCATAACGGATACCATGGCACACATACCCTCACGGATCTCTGCCAGATTCTCCACACATCTGGCTGGACACCAGCATCTGCCACCAAATGGATGACTCTAGTAGCTCATCATCTGCTTTCAAATCAGCATCGTTCTGGTCTTCAGCAGCCCTCCTACTGCTGGTGCACCGGGCACTCTCTGTCTCCGCCTGCAGTTCAAGCGAGTGTGAAGTGCCCTCACTGCTGTGCACTGACATTCTAGCCGAAGATCTAACGCCCACCGAGGTTCTGGTTTCTGCGCTGATGCCTGGTTCAGAGAGCAGGTGTGACCCAGGTGCATGTGGGACCTGGTGATCCTCTGGCATCAGGGTTGGATCTTCTGGGTTCTGTGATTGGGTACGTGGTGGCAAACCTAAGGGAGAACAACAACATGTCATTAGTTTAAGTCATCACACTGTCACTATGGATGCCAGGCACCCCGGTGAAACAATAGAGATCTGCATCATAGTGTCATCGTCTTTCAATGATCAATGGGGACTCCAGTTTTAAGGCTCCCATCAATGATGAGATGACACAAGAATGTTTGCACCATCCAAAACTCTCACCTCTGTGCACTGCTCTCTTTCCTTGTCCTGACACCCCAGCCTCTCCGTAGCTGGTTGACCGAGGTGCGAGGCACTGCTCCATCTCCAAGGCTTCCTGCTCATATCTGGTTTGAATCAGGAGGTTAGCTGGGCCTCTGCCAAGTTCGCGACCTTTCAATGTTGTTATGGGTCGTCTTCTCCTGAAAGGACAGAGCAGCATTGATTAGTCCACCCTCTACCTGCAGCGTCATTGCAGCCTGGCCAACCCCACCTGAGGAGCACCTTGCAGGGCACAACCGAGTTGTGGCCCTCAAGCCACAAGGCACTCAGTCCAAGCAGCAAGGGCTCAACCTTTGGCCAGCTCCGGCATGATTGACAATTGGCACTCACCCCTGATCTCCATGGGGGTATGGCCAGCCCTTAACGCTTCAACACACTGATCCATGCCAACATGGTATTCACCCTTCCTGAGCGCAGCAGGTTATTAAACCTCGTGCAGCACTGAATCCAGGTGTGCTTCACAACATCATGGCTGCCAACCAGCACTGCTGCCTCCTCCCAAGCTCTTTTTGTCAAGTGCAGTGACCTCCTCCTTCCATCCCTGGGATCCTCCTGGCAGCCACCTCCTCGAGGAGGACTGCGAGGCATTCATCAGAAAACCGGGGGCTTGAGTGCCCACCTGACTTGCCCTCCAACCTGGCGCCTGCAGTCTCAGAATCACAGAATCACACAGTGCAGAAGAGGCCCTTCGGCCTATCGAGTCTGTACCGACACATGAGAAACACATGAGAAACACCTGACCTACCTACCTAATCCCATTTACCAGCACTTGGCCCATTGACTTGAATGTTATGATGTGCCAAGTGCTCATCCAGGTACTTTTTAAAGGATGTGAGGCAACCCGCCTCCACCACCCTTCCAGGCAGTGCATTCTAGACCATCACCAATCTCTGGGTAAAAAAGTTTTTCCTCACATCCCCCTTAAACCTCCTGCCCCTCAGCTTGAACTTATGTCCCCTTGTGACTGACCCTTCAACTAAAGGGAGCAGCTGCTCCCTATCCAACCTGTCTATGCCCCTCATAATCTTGTACACCTTGATCAGGTCGCCCCTCAGTCTTCTCTGCTCCAGCGATAACAACCCAAATCTATTCAACCTCTCTTCATAACTTAAATGTTTCATCCCTGGCAACATCCTGGTGAATCTCCCCTGCCCCCTCGAGTGCAATCACATCCTTCCTATAATGTGGCAACCAGAACTGCACACAGTACTCCAGCTGTGGCCTCACCAAGGTTCTATACAACTCCAACATGATCTCCCTACTTTTGTAATCTATGCCTCGATTGATAAAGGCAAGTATTCCATATGCCTTTTTAACCACCCCACTAACATGCCCCTCTGCCTTCAGAGATCTATGGACACACACGCCAAGGTCCCTTTGTTCCTCAGAACTTCCTAGTGTCATGCCGTTCATTGAATACTTCCTTGTCAAATTACTCCTTCCAAAGTGTATCACCTCACACTTTTCAGGGTTAAACTCCATCTGCCACTTATCTGCCCATTTGACCATTCTGTCTATATCTTCCTATAGCCCAAGACGCTCAACAGTTAGTCCTCATTGGAATCCACAATTTTTAATCTCTTGCTGACAACACCGAAGGTGTCTTCCTCGATGGCAGCCTTACAGGGCTGGATTGTGCTGGTTTTAAACTGGCCGCTGGGTCGCCATTGGACTCCGGGGGCCAACAGGCCCCCACCCCCGCCCACCCCTTCCCGACCATTGGGGAGCCACCGTTCATGCTCGGCGGGTCTTAATTGGTCTGCCAGCGTGAAATCGGAGCCAATTGCAGGCGGCAGGCCATTTCCCACTCACTCTTGGGACCACTGACCGTGCCCACCGTCGAACTCAAAATCCTGGCATTGCTGCCTCTGCATACTAACTTTTTGTGACTCATGCACTCAAATGCCTAGAGCCCTCTGCACCTCAGAATTCTGCAGCTATTCTCCATTTAAGTAATGTTCTGCTTTTTTATTCTTCCTGCCAAAGTGAACAACTTCACATTTTCCTACATTATACTCCACCTGCTGGATTTTTGCCCACTCACTGGACCTATGTAAATCCACCTACAACCTCCTTATGTCCTCTTCACAACATATTTTTCTATCTTTGTGTGATGAGAAGGAAAAGAGAGGCTTTTAGCAGGTACAAGGGAAGCAAATCAGTGGAGGCATTAGTAGAGTACAGGAAGTGTAGGGTGAACTTAAGAAAGCAATTTGGAGAGCAAAGAGGGGATATGAGAAAGCTCTGGCTGGTAAAAATAAGGAAAATCCCAAGATATCCTATATGTATATCGATGGGAAGGGGATAACCAGGGAAAGAGTAGGTCCCGTTAGGGACCAAGGGGGCAATCTATGGGTGGAGCCAGATGACATCGGTAGAGTGTTGGACGAATACTTCACATCCATTTTCCCCAAGAGAATGAGGATGAAGGTATCGAACCCAAGGAGAGAGACTGCGAGGTTCTTGAGCAAATTGATATAGGCAGTGACAAGGTATTGGAGGTGTTGGCAGGCTTAAAAGTGGACAAATCTCCAGGTCCGAATGACTTGTGTCCCAGACTGTTGAGGGAGGTATTGGAGGAGATCGCAGGGGCTCTGACCCAAATTTTTAATTCCTCTCTGGCCACAGGGGTGGTGCCAGAGGACTGGAGAACAGCTGGTGTGCTTCTGTTATTTAAGAAGGTTTGTAGAGATAAGCCAGGGAATTACAGGTCAGTGAGTCTCTTGTCAGTGGTAGGGAAACTATTGGAGAAAATTCTGAAGGAGAGAATCTATCTCCACTTGGAGAGGCAAGGTTTGATCAGGGATAGTCAGCATGGCTTTGTCAGAGGGAGGTCATGCCTAACAAATTTGATTGAATTTTTTGAGGAGGTGACCAGGTGTGTAGATGAGGGTAGTGCAGTTGATGTAGTTTATATGGATTTCAGCAAAGCCTTTGACAAGATCCCACATGGCAGACTTATAAAGAAGGCATATGCATATGGGATACAGGGTAATTTGATAAGGTGGATGCAAAATTGGCTTAGTTGTAGGAGACAGAGGGTGATGATAGAAGGATACTTTAGTGTCCGGAAGCCAGTGTCCTGTGGCGTACCACAGGGATCTGTGCTGGGTCCCCTATTATTTGTCATTTATATAAACGACACAGATGAGTATGTGGGGGGTAGGATTTGTAAGTTTGCGGATGACACAAAGATTGGCCGGTTGGTTAACAGTGAGGTTGAGTGTCTTGGGCTACAGGAAGATATAGACAGGATGGTCAAATGGGCAGATAAGTGGCAGATAGAATTTAACTCTGAAAAGTGTGAGGTGATACACTTTGGAAGGAATAATTTGACAAGGAGGTATTCAATGAACGGCATGGCACTAGGAAGTTCTGAGGAACAAAGGGACCTTGGCGTGTGTGTCCATAGATCTCTGAAGGTGGAGGGATATGTTAGTGGGGTGGTGAAAAAGGCATATGGGACGCTTGCCTTTATCAATTGAGGTATAGATTACAAAAGTAGGGAGTTCATGTTGGAGTTGTATAGAACCTTGGTGAGGCCACAGCTGGAGTATTGTGTGCAGTTCTGGTTGCCACATTATAGGAAGGATGTGATTGCACTGGAGGGGTGCAAAGGCAATTCACCAGAATGTTGCCTGGAATGAAACATTTAAGTTATGAAGAGAGGTTGGATAGACTTGGATTGTTATCATTAGAGCAGAGAAGACTGAGGGGAGACCTGATCGAGGTGTACAAGATTATGAGGGGCATAGACATGGTGGATAGGGAGCAGCTGTTCCCTTTAGTTGAAGGGTCAGTCACGAGGGGACATAAGTTCATGGTGAGAAGCAGGAGGTTTAGGGGGAAGTGAGGAAAAACGTTTTTACCCAGAGGGTGGTGACGTTCTGGAATGTGCTGCCTGGGAGGTTGGTGGAGGTGGGTTGCCTCACATCTTTTAAGAAGTACCTGGATGAGCACATGGCACATCATAACAATCAAGGCAATGGGCCAAGTGCTGGTAAATGGGATTAGGTAGGTAGGTCAGGTGTTTCTCACATGTCGGTGCAGACTCGATGGGCCGAAGGGCCTCTTCTGCACTGTGAGATTCTGTGATCTGCAAATTGAGCTACGATGCTTTCTCTCCCCACATTGAAGTCATTGATATAAATTGTAAAAAGTTGAATCCCCAGCACAGACCCCTGTGGGACTCCACATGTCACATCCTGCCAATCAGAAAAAGACCCATTTATGCATACTCTGTTTTCTACCAACCAGCCAATCTTCTATCCATTCTAATATGTTACCCCCTACAGCTTGTGGAGAGGCAGTTGGGAGATTGCGAATAGCGTGAGAAAACAAATAGTGACATCACAGAAAAGAAGCAGTTTGGCTGGAGAAGAAGCTAGCTATTTGGTGAGTAGCTGGTGAGTATCTAATAAGTGATTAACATTTATTCTGTTCCTCGGGTATAAAATAGTCTCGGCACTGTACTTTTGTAAGTTAGTAGTAAGTTGGTTGGCCAGTAAGCGCTTAGTGTTCAAGACAGTGTGCTAATAGCCAGCTTAGGACACAGGACTTAAGGTAGATGTATAAATAAAATAAAACTAAACTTTAAAATTAAAAGAAAATAATTAAAGTATACAACTAAAACACTTATCTAGTTAAGAAACATGTAATTTTTAGTTCTCAGTGGTACTAGCATTTAATAAGCACAGTAAATTGTAGTGTACATAGGAATTACTCTAAGTTAATTAAGAAAGTAATTAAATTAACTAAATGATGTAAGTGACAATGGCAGGTTTTATGTTGCATTTTTGGGGAATGTTGTATCTTTTGGACACCAAGGTGATCCACGACAAACAAGTCTGCAGAACATATAAGCAGCTAGAGGAATTTCGGATCGGGATTACTGATCTGAAAGCTGAATTGCAGACATTGTGCATCATAAGGGAGGGGGAGAAATACCTGGACACTTTGTTCCAGAAGACGGTCACAACTCTTAGAATAGGGCCGGCTGTTTTGGTCAGTGGTGAGGGACAGGAGGATGTGACCATGAGTGAGGCAAGTGAAGGGACTGAGCAGAAAGAAGTGGAGGAGCCTCAGACTTGCGAATGTCAAACAGGTTTGAATGCTTACAACTTGTGTGGACGAAAGCAAGGTCTACAAGTGGATAAGCAGGCTGGCCATGGCACCATGATACAAGGAGCCGTTGAAACGAGGGTAGCAAACAGGAATGTAGAGTGGAATTTTCTGTGCCCATTGGCATCAGGCGTGTTCGGCGGTGTGAGGAGACAATATGGCAAGAAGGCCAAAAATCAGTTTCACAACATCGTGAAACCAGATTACAATCGTCCGCTCTGCTCATCAATGGCGGGCCGTGTTTCCTGCTGTTGTACGTCAGGAACTTCATTATAATAGATCTGCATATCATTGTAAGCCCAGCTCACCGGAATCATCCCCCCACTTGGGTTCGTCCAAGCATGTTGGCATGCAATTGTGTTAAACAACTCATAGTTTATAGCAGAGGAGGCGACCATTCGGCCCATCGTGTCTGCACCATCAACAAAGATCTGACTACACTAATCCTATTTCCAGTGCTTGGCCCATAGCCCTGGAGGCTATGGCAATGCAAGTGAATATCTTAATATTTCTTAAACGTTACGAGGGTTTCTGACTCAACCACCTTTTCAGGCAGTGAGTTCTAGACTCCCACCACCCTCTGGGTGAAAAAATTTCTCCTCAACTCCCCTCTTATCCTTCTACCTCTTACCTTAAATCTATGCCCCCTGGTTATTAACCCCTCGACTAATGGAAAACATGTCCTCCTATCCACCCTATCTATACCCCTCATAATCTTATACACCTCTATCAGGTCCCCTCTCAATCTTCGCTGCTCCAAGGAAAACAACACCAGCCTATCCAATCTTTCCTCATAGCTCAGACCCTCCAGCCCAGGCAGCATCCTGGTAAATCTCCTCTGCAGCCTCTCTAGAGCAATCACATCCTTCCTATAATGTGGTGACCAGAACTGCATGCAGTACTCCAGTTGTGGCCTTACCAGCATTTTATAGAGTTCCAGCATAATCTCCCAGCTCTTGTATTCTATGCCTCGGCTAATAAAGGCAAGTATCCCATATGCTTTCTTAACCACCTTATCCATCTGCCTTGCTACCTTCAGGGATGTGCACACCAAGGTTCCTCTGATCTTCAGTACTTTCCAGGGTCCTACCATTCATACCTTGCCTTGTTAGCCTTCCCCAAGTGCACTACCTCACTTTTTTCCAGGTTGAATTCCATTTGTCACTGTTCTGCCCACCTGACCAGCCCATTGATGCCCCCCTGCAGTTTATGCTATCCTCCTCACTATTTACCACTCTACTAATTTTCATGCCATCTGCGAACTTCTTGATCATACCCCCTACATATAAGTCCAAATCATTTATGTACACTACAAACAGCAAGGTCCCAGCACAGAGCCCTGTGGAACCCCACTGGAAACAGTCACAGAAACATCCCTCAACCATCACCCTCTGCTTCCTGCCTCTCAGCCAATTTGGATCCAACGTGTCACTTTGCCTTGGATCCCACGGGCTCTTACTTTCTTGACCAGTCTGCCATGAGGGACCCTATCAAAAGCCTTGCTAAAGTCTATGTAGAGCACATCAAATGCATTACCCTCATCAACACCCCTGGTTACCTCCTCCAAAAATTTGATCAGATTTGTCAAACACGATCTTCTCTTAATAAATTCATGGCTATCCCTGATTAATCCATATCTCTCCAAGTGCAGATATATTATGTCCATCAGAATTCTTTTTAGTACCTTCTCCACCACTGTGGTTAGACTGACTGGCCTGTAATTTCCTGGTCTATCCCTTTATTTTTTAATAATGGGACAACATTAGCAGTTCTCCAGTCCTCTGATACCTCACCTGTAGCCAGGGAGGATTTGAAAATTACTGCCAGGGCCCCTGATATCTCTTCCCTTGCCTCCCTCAATAGCCTGGGAAACATCTCATCTGGGCCTGTGGATTTATCCACTTTTAAGGCTGCTAAACCTGCTAGTACCTTCTCTCTCCTTATGTTACTTTCCTCATTAAATTCACAGTCCCCCATCCTGATGCCTATACCTGCATCATCCTTTTCCATTGTGAAGACCGAAGCAAAGTATTCATTGGGGACTGTACCCACGTCTTTTGGGTCCACACACAGATTACCTCTATGGTCCCTAATTGGCCTTACTTTCCCTAGTTATTCTTTTGATCTTTATATATTTTTTAAAAACCCTTTGGGTTTTCCTTTATTCCACCCACCAAGGCTTTCTCATGCACTCTCTTAGCTTTCCTAATTTCCTTTTTAAGTTCCCCCCTGCACTTTTTATAGTCTCCTAGGGATTTTGCCCTACAACCGTACATGAGCAGCATACACCTGGTGAGCTGCCTTCACCCGGGACTTTGAAGTTTGTTTGCCTATCTTGCTTCAAGCAGCACTCATGGTTATCAGCACCAAGCTTCACAGACAGCACTGCATCACTTTTAGGGGGGCTCACAGGCAGGTCTCGACCTACCAGATCAGCCATAAGGCGGGGGAGGCTTTTCAACAGCTGCAGGGCTGGGGCTTGCTTCAGGAAGGGGGAGAAGTGGCATCAGGCAAGGGGAGAAGCTGCAGGGCAAGGGCTGTACACAGAAAGGTGAGTATCCCAGGGTGTGTGTGGGGGCACAAATTGATCTGTGCAAGTGGCCTCAAGGTGGTGAGGGCTGAGGAGGCAGTCTCCAGAGGAGATGAGGCCAGATAGGGATGTGAGGGTGTGTGTGAGACAGTGAGTGGTGATGTCCCTTAAGCTGGCAGTGAGTGAGATGCCAGTGAATGTGTGATGGGCTTGAGTGTGTGATGAGATGGTTGCCATACTCTGACTGAAATCATTCATCCTCTATCTGGGTTGGATGGCCGGCCTCTTCTGTACAGCATTGGCATTGATCATCAGTGCCATTGCCGGAGTGGTAATCTTGCTGCCCCTCCTGTTGCCAGACTGGGGGTAGAGGACATCACGGCGGGCCTCCATGGCATCCAAAAGGTGCTCGTGGGCCATGTCACTAAACTTGGGGGCTGCAGTCTTCTTGCCTTTCAGGGCCATGTCGTCTGTGCAGCTGTCCTGGGCTGGAAGCACTGAGTGGTGTGCGAGTGGCTGCACTTTAAATATGGTGCCCAGCGTGATGAAGCGATGAGGTAACGGTGTGGTGGACAAGTTGGAACCCACCCGCCATCGAAACGGTGTGTTTCCCGGGAATGCATGATTAATGAGGTAAGATTAGGACGATACGGCGTGAGAAGCTGCCATAGTGGCCAGCAGATAAAACGTCCTTTTTCCCACCTGCTACTGCAGTTAGTCCACATCTGGGACAATTCCACCCATAGTTGTAGTAAGGGACAGTACAGTGAGGGTCCTGACACTGTTCTCCGCAGCAAAGAGCAAGAAACCAGACGGCTGTGTTGCCTGCCCGGTGCCAGAGTTTGGAATATCTGCTCAGGGCTGGAGAGAAACTTGCAGTGGGAGGGGGCAAATCCAACCATGGTGGTCCATGTAACTACCAACGATATAGGTAGGACAAGGAAAGAGGACCTGCATAGTCAGTATGAGGAGCTAGGTACCAAATTAAGAAGCAGAACCTCAAAGGATTATTACCTGAGCCATGTGCAAATTGGCATAGGACAAATAAGATTAGAGAGACGAAAGTGTGGCTCAAAGACAGGCATGGGTGAAGTGGTTTCTGGTTCGTGGGGCACTGGCACCAGTCCTGGGGAAAGGGGGGCTGTACCTTTAGGACAGGTGTTCTTGTAAATTGCATAACTAGGGAAGTAGAGAAAGTTTTAAACTAAATCGTGGGGGCAAGGGATCAAATGGGGTAAGATGTGATAAAATAAACAGCAGAGACAAGGTAAGAGAGAAAGGTATTAATTTGGGAAATCACAAACAGACCATGACAGGAAGGGACAGAGAGTACAAGCTTAAGAGTAAACCAATAGATAAGGCTAGAGGTTTAAAAAATAATAAAGGCACAAAACTTAAGGCTCTATATCAGAATGCATGTAGCATTTGAAACAAAACAGAATAATAAAGGCACAAAATTTAAGGCTCTGTATCAGAATGCACGTAGCATTTGTAACAAAACAGATGAACTAATAGTGCAAATAGAAATGAATAAGTACGACCTAATAGGTATTAAAGAGACATGGCTACAGGATGGGATAGATTGGGATCTGAATATTGAAGAGTACGTAACTTTTAGGAAGGATAGGAAGTTAGGAAAATGTGGAGGGGTGTCTCTGTTAATTAAAAACAATATTAACACAATAGAGAGGGATGACCTAAGTGCAGGAAACCAGAATATGGAAGCAGTTTGGATAGAGATGAGGAGTGCTAAAGGCAAGAAGTCACTTGTGGGAGTGGTGTACAGGCCCCTTAACAGGAACCAACCACTCGGTAGGACGGGGCATCAAAGAAGAAATAGTGGGAGCTTGTCAGAAAGCTATGTCAATTATCATGGGGATTTTAATTTACTTATAGACTGGAACAACCAGATGGGCAAAGGTAGCATAGATGATGAATTCATAGAATGTTTTCCGGTTAATTTCTTAGGTCAGCATGTTCTGGAGCTAACCAGGGAACAGGCTACACTGGACCTGGTATTATGCAGTAAAATGAGATTAATTAACGACCTCATAGTAAAGGCACCCCTAGAGAACAGTGATCAGAATGTGATTGAATTTTACATTGAGTTTGAGGGAGATAAGCCTGGGGTGCAGAGATGGTGGGAGGTGGGGGGTGGGTTGGTGGGGGGGTGGGTGGTGGTGGTGGTGGTGGTGGTGGTGGTGTTGGGGGATCATCCCAGATTTGCTCTAAGTGCAGTAGCAAGCAGGAGAAATGACATTTTACTCGCTGGCTGCAATGGCGGCTTCTCACACTGTATCATCCCAATCTGCTGTATTAATTATGCATTCCTGGGAAACACGCTGTTTCGAGGGAGTTTGGGCTGTCAATTGCCCGCCATGCCATCACCTCACCACTTCATCACGCTGGGCACCATATTTAATGTGCAGCCGTGCGCACACCTCTCAGTGTTTCCAGCCCATGACTGCTGCAAAGTAGACATGGCCCTCAAAGACAAGAAGACAGTAGCCTCCCAGTTTAATGATGCACTCCTGAAGCGCCCTGTGGACACAGTGGAGACTCGCCATGAGGTCCTCTACCCCCCGTTCTGGCCACAGGATGGGCAGCAGCATCATTAATCCAGCATGGGAGGCATTGGCAGCAGTGGTCAGTTCCAATACTCTGCAGAAGAGGACAGCCACCCTACAGGATGAATGGTCTCATTCATTCCACCAGGGTAATTCACTCTTCTCATCACTGTCAATTCTCACACTCACAAACCCATCACACATCCACAGGGAGCCCATACCTCAAGGGACAACATCACTAACCCTCACACACACCCTCACATCTCCATCAGGCTCATATCCTCTCGAGCTTGCTTCCTCATCCTGTCCATGTCTCCACTCACCGCACAAACATTCCATGCAGTGCCATGTGTCCTGCTCACACTCTCTCCATCTGTTTTCATGCAGCAGAAGCCTGCTCACAACAGGAGAAAAAGGTACTAGACCGGGGGTGGAGTGGCCAACATTAGGCCCCTCACTCGCTTTGAGGAGTGTGCCATCGTGCTGACTGGTGAGGATGTGGACCATGCCTGCACCGACAGTGTGGTCGGTGGCGAACACCCACGTGAGGATCCTGCACCACATCATCCCTCTCTCAATGCAACTGTGAGTGCTCTCTCTCCTGCTTTTGACTGTGTTGCCATACACTAATTATCTCTACTTTGGTTCACAAAGAGCTCTGCCAAGTGACCAACACCCTCAGCCAGCCAGTCCCTCAGCTCCATCCAGGCCCTCACCTCCAGCCAAGAGGACACCAACTCCATTGAAGGGCTGGAAATAATCAGCCTGGAAGACCTGTCACAGCGCTTACCTACACCCCCCCACCAGCACAGAGGCACACACCTTAGTGGGACTGAGATCAAGAATAGGTTCTGGCTCACAATCTGGTGGTCACCACATGGACATGTGTCCACAGCAGGAGGAACAGGTTCAGCTGAGCTCCCTGGCACTCGGAGGACTGCTAGGGGAGCTGCTTCTGTCAGCTCCGAGTTAGATGATGAGCCTCTGGATTCGTGTCTTCCAATTCATCCTGGAGAGTCAGGAGGAGGCAGTGAAACACCATGCAGAGCTGTTGGAAGCCCTCAACAGAGTAGCACGCGAGTCAGAGGGGTGTGCCCGCCTGCTGTCTGATATAGTGGTACCCACATGTGCGCGCATGGAGGTCTCCAAAGGAAGGATGACAGACGCCATAGAGACCCTGGTCCAGCAGAATGTGGAGATGTGTGCATATCTGCAATCCATCGCGGCAGCAATGGATGAGATCCTGCAGTGGCAACACAAAAGGGAAAGGGGCCACTTCAATGTCCCCCAGGTGCTCCTTCCCCTCAAGGAGTCAGGCCAGGGCCTTTGGGCACTTGAAGGGAGAAACAGCAACAACTGGACAACTCTGGGTCATCCAGTCAGGAATCTCAGAGGTTGTCCGCGCACCCCACCCCCCAAGCCCCCATTGCCTGCGAGCTCCTCAACCTCGTCCCCTGTCACTGCAGACCAAGCATCTGGCCCACAGGAAGACAGCCAAAGCAACCTGGGGCCCCCAAGGCCTCGGCTTTCCAGAGGACCCATGCTGAAGGCATCAAAGGCAACAGGGCCAACCATTGCACAGTCTGTCTCCACCCCTGCTGTGGATGTCAGGGCAGCAACTGGAAGTCTAAGACGTTCAAAAGTTAAGAAGTTCTGATCACAGTTGGTTGCACGGGTGAACATATTTTGTCAACTTGCAATCTGGAAATAGATTTACTTTCACTGAATAAAGTGTAATGGGGTCTTTCAGCTTCATTGACAGGCTTCACGAGTTCTCCCACTGCATTGCCTCCACCCCCCACCCAACCCCCACAAGCAGTTCAGCTGCACGCAGCTGGCCAGCAAGTGATTCTGGAGGGAGAAGTGTGTATGTGTGGCAGGGCCTTTCGGAGCCTTGAGCAAGCACTCACCTACACACAGATCCTTCCCCCATCACACTCATCTCAACGTCCTGAGCATCTCCAGTGCTGCCTGCTGGGGTTCTCTTTCAGTTGACCATCTGAGCTGCATCTCCACCCACCCACTGTTCACACTCCCATGCTGCACTGAATCTCACCCACCATGACACTCGTTTCCATTTCGATTTAGCCAGCATGGTAATGCTGCAGTTTTTCTTTCACTCCCCAGGCACCCATTTCCTTTCCCCCATTACTATTGACCCCTCTGGCATCAACTTCTACCTCCTCTCTGTGACCTACCAGCCACAACCCATTTCTTCTGGGGATGTCAAGGTGAACGTGTACGTTCCCTTCCTTCCAGAAAATCCCACCCCATCCACATTAACCTCCCGACCTCCTCTTTCCCAGCCCCAGGGACCACGTCTGCCTACGTGTCCCCACCAACCACCCTCGGCGTCCCTTCTACTGATACTGTCGAACCTTCACCCTCCCACCCTACTACCTCACTCTGACCTCGGTCACTCTCATCATTCCCTTGTTCCACCCCCACCCTCAGGTCGCTCCCTAGGAGGTAGTCATGGACTCATCAGAGCCCTCCCTTGCACTTTCACCTGGACATCACCTCCTCTGGACTCCTTCCCCCTGGAACTCCTCCCCAAGAACTCCTTCTCCACCTGGACTCCCCCCACTTTAGTCATTTCCCCTTCCTAACTCCTTCAGGCACACTTGCTTCTTTCACCACCCTTACTCCTTCCCCCTTCCTGACTCCTTCCCCCACCCTTATTTCTTCTTCCACACTTACTCCCTCCCCTCTCCACACCCTTCCTCCCATGGACTCCTTCTCCTGTCTGTACTCCTCCTCCCCTCCGAACTCCTTCTTTACACCTTCCACCCCCCTTACATCTACCTCCTCAGTTGCTGTCTTCTTCCCCGTTACCCCCTCCTCCCATTAGTCCCCCCCCAATACCTGCGTTTCCCCTCTGCCAACTTCACTCCCCCGACACCTTCCTTCTCCCCTCCCAACCTAACCCCACCTGACACCTTTGTTCTCCTCTCTGAACCTCAACCCCCTAACACCTTCATTCCCCCCCACCTCCCAACCTCATCCACCCCGACACCTTCGTTCCTCCCCCAACCCCACTTCCCCCACCACCTTTGTTCCCCCCCTCCCAACCGCACCCCACCCCTGCCAACATCTCTTCCTCTCCCAGTCGATCCTAGGCTTCCCTCTCCCAGCCCCCGGTACATCTTTCCTCCCAAACATAGTTGAAACTTCTTCTCCACCTTCTCAACCAACGTCCATTGTGAGCAGACCCTCATCGGTGACTTTCCAATTTCCGTGAGCTGCTTCGCGGTGGAGCCATGTCCATGAGAATCCACCCAGCATGCCATGGACGCTTCTCCCAGGATCCCATTGCTGTTGACCTCCAGCACCTGTTGCTCCTCAGATGTCCGCCATATGAGCAAGGCTCTGACAGTAAGTTCCGAGTTTTGCATGTCACACTTGTCAAGACATGTTCTGCACCAGCATGTTTTCCTGCCGACGTGGGCGGACATGCCAGCATGGTGGGGATGATTCCAGTGGGCTGGCCTTATAATGACATACAGACGTATTACAATGAGGTTCCCGATGTCCAGCAGCAGGAAACGTGTCCTGCCATTGACGGGCAGAGCAGACCATTGCAAGCTGGTTTTCCTGATGTTGTGAAACCAATTTTTGGCCTTGTTTCCATATTGTCCGCTCATGCCGCCGAACACGCCCAATGCCAGCAGGCACGGGAAATTTACCCTGGGCCTAACACTAGTATTTTAAATTTAAATAAGGTCAATTATGAGGGCATGAAAGCGGAGCTAGCGAAAGTGAACTGACAATTTTGTTTAGGGGATAAGTCAATGGAGATGAAATGGCAGACATTTAAGGAGATTCAAATACACAGAATAGATACACTCCAACAAGAAAGAAAAATTCCAAGGGGTGGATACACCATCCATGGTCAACTAACCAAGTTAAAGGTAATATCAAACTTAAAGAAAAAGCATGTAATTGTGCAAAGATGGGAAGCAGGTCAGAAGGTCGGATAGAATGTAAAAAAACAGCAAAGACTGATGAAAAGATTAATAAGGGAAAAATTAGAATACGAGAGGATGCTAGCTAGAAATATAGAGACAGACAGTAACAGTTTCTATAGATATTTAAAAAAGAAATGAGTTAACAAAGTGAGTGTTGGTCCTATGGAAAGTAAATCTGAGAAATTAATAATGGAAAATAAGGGGCAGAAATTAGCCCTCGATGGGCTGGCGGGCCACACCGGCCCAGTGGCAGGCAGGCAGCCGAACTCCGCCGCCAAAACCGGCCCCACCGCCATTTTAAGTGGACTGGCCAATTAATGCCCGGCCCAGCGGCCTGCCCGATAGGAAGTGCTGTGCACTTCATGTGCGGTGGGGAGGGATGGATTCCTCAACTGTCCAAATGCTCTCTTTCATGCATGCACGTGAAAGAGCGCACTGCTCCCTGAGACTAAGTGCTGTCTCAGGGAGAGCGCTGAAAGTTTAATAAAGCTAAAAAATAGCAAAATAAAAAAATTATTAACATGTCCCCCACATGTGACAATGTCACACAAGATGGGACATGTTAATAAATATTACATAAAGTTTATTAAAGTTTTTAAAAACAGACATGAAACCTCATTCTGCCAGTAGATGAGGTTTCATGTTTTTTCAGAAGCCCGCCGGGGCTCCTGGCCTGCCCGTCAGCCTTAAGGTTGAATGGGCAGATCCTTTAATTGGGTTAACTACCCTGTCAATGGCTTCAATTGGCCATTGACAGGTCAGCGGGTGGACAGCTGATTTCACTGTCCGCCCGCCTTCCTGAATATTTAAATGGGGTGGAATGACGCAGGGTTTCCTCCCGACGTCATCCCGCGTCATTTTCCCGTTGGCAAGTGGGTCCCGCCCCCAACTCACTGACGGAAAAATCCTGGCCAAGGTGTTGGCAGATGAATTGGGCAGGTATTTTGCATCGGTTTTCATTACAGAGGATACAAGTAACATCCCAGAAATTGTTGCACATCAAGGATTGGAAAGGAGGGACATTCTCAAGAAAATTACAATCACCAGGGAAGTCCCCAGGTCCTGATGGATTTCATCCTAGGGTCTTAAAAGAAGGGCTAATCAGATAGTTGATGTATTGGTTTTAATTTTCCAAAATTCACTAGATTTGGGGAAGGTTCCATTAGATTGGAAAATAGCTAATGTAACTCCTTTATTCAAAAAGGGAGGGAGACAAGAAGCAGGAAACTATAGACAGTTAGCTTAACATCTGTCATAGGGAAGTTGTTCAAAGCTATTATTAAAGACATTATAACAGGGCACTTCAATAAACTCACGGTAATCAGGCAGTGTCAACATGGCTTTGTGGAAGGGAAATCATGTTTAACCAATTTATTGAAGTTCTTTGAAGAAGTAACAGGTGCTGTGGATAAAGGGGAACCGGTGGATGTGCTGTACTTAGATTTTCAGAAGGCATTTGATAAGGTGCAGAAAATAAAAGCTCTTGGTACAGGGGTAACATATTGGCAAGGGTAGAAGATTAGACAGCTAACAGGAAATAGAGAGTAGGCATAAATTACTAATTTTCTGGTTGGCAGGATGTGATGAGTGGTGTGCCACAGGAATCAGTGCTGAGGCCTCAACACTTACAATTTATATAAATTATTTGGATGGAAGGAGCAATGGTATGGTTGCTAAATTTGCTGATGACACAAAAGGTAGGTTGGAAAATAAGTCGTGAATAGATGTAAGGAGGCTACAAAAGGATATAAATTGGTTAGATGAGTGGGCAAAGATCTGCGAAATGGAGTATAATGTAGGAAAATATGAGGTTATCCATTTTGGCAGGACAAATAAAAAAGAGGCATATTATCAAAACGACAAGAGCTTGCAGAGCTCTGAGATGTAGAGGGATCTCGGTGTCCTAGCGCATGGATCACAAAAGGGTAGTATGCAGGTACAGCAAGTAATTAGCAAACTAATACAATGTTACAGTTTATTGCGAGGGAAATTGAATACAAGAATGTTTATGTTTCAGTTATACAGGGCATTGGTGAGACCACATCTGGAGTACTATGTACAGTATTGGTCATCTTATTTAAGGAAAGATGTAAATACATTAGAAGCAGTTCAGAGAAGATTTACTGGACTAATACCTGGAATGGGCGGGTTATCTTATGAGGAAAGGCTGGACAGACTAGGCTTGTATCCGATGGAGTTTAGGAAGAGTAGGAGGCAGCTTGATTGGAACATCTAAGATCCTGAAGGTACTTGACAGGGTGAATGTGGAAAGGATATTTCCTCTTACTGGAGAATATAGAGCTCGGGGTCACTGTTTCAAAATAAGTGATTGCCCATTTAGGACAGAGATGAGGAAAATTTTTTTCTCTCAGAGAGTTGTGAGACTTGGGGAAGAATTTTCCCATCAGCGAGCAGGGGCGGGGCCTACTCGCTGACTCATAAAATGACACATGGTGACGTCGGGCGTGCGTCCTGATGTCACCGCACGTCATTTAGATTATCAATTCAGCCGGCACACAGCCGCGTCGGCTTCCCGCCCGCCGAACTGTCAAAGGCCTACTAAGGCCATTAACAAAGTAATTAAAGCTGTTAAGAATGCTGCCCATCCAACCCTAAGGTTGGCGGGCAGCAAAGAGCCCAGGCAACCTTTGCATTTTTCATGAAACCTCATCCATGGGTGGGATGAAGTTTCATGAAGGGTTTACTAATTACATAAAATTTTTTGAAAAAATTAATGGACATGTCCCAGCTCATGTGACAGTTTCACATGAGGGGACATGTCCTTAAAAATTTTTTTTTTACCCTCATTCCATTTTTCAAAACTTAAACTAATCCTGAGGCACCTCATTTCATCTGCCATTTCCTTATTATCTACTATTAACTCCGTATTCTTAACCTCTAAAGGGCAAACACTCACTTTACTTACTCTTTTCAATTTTAAATGCCTGTAGAAACTCCTGCTGTCCATTTTTGCATTTCTAGCTAGCTTCCTCTCATACTCTAATTTCTTTCTCCTGATTAACCGTTTAGTCATTTTCTGCTGTTCTTTATACTCTGACCAATCATTTGACATGCCATTCATTTATGTGCAGTTATAGGCTTTTTCCTTAAGTTTGATGCTTTCCCTATCTCCTTTAGTTAATGTATCCTCCCCTCAGAATTTTTTGTAGTAGGGATGCACTTATTCTAAGTATTCTGAAATATCCCTTTACATGTCTGTCGCTGTTTCTCTCTTGATCTATCCCCTAGCCTAGTATTCAAGTTCACTCCAGCCAGCTCAGCTTTCATGCCTATATAGTTGCACGATTTAAGTTTAAAATACTAGTCTTAGTCCCATTCTTCTCCTGTTCAAACTGATGTAAAATTCAATCATATTGTGGTCACTACCCCCGAGGGGTGTCTTCACTCTGAGCTCATTAATTAATCCTGTCACATTACACAATACCAAGTCTAACATAACCTGCTCTCTGATTGGTTTCAGAACGTGCTGCTCTAAGAAACTATCTCAAAAGCATTCTATGAACTCCTCATCCAAGCTACTACTGCCAGTCTGATTTTTCTAAGTTGATTAGAGAGAACCAATGTGAATTGGTTAAGGGTAGGCCATGTCTAACAAACCTAATTGAGTTTTTTGAGGAAGTAATTAAAATAGTAGGCAGGGGCATGTCTGTGGAATTAAAAGCAAATTATTGACTTGGTTAGGGAACTCATTAAGTGGTAGAAAACAGAGAGTAGGGAAAATGAATATGTACTCGAATTGGAAGGATGTGACTAGTGGTATTTCACAAAGATCATGTTGACACTCCAATTATTCACTTCCTTTATTAAGGACTTAGGTAACACAGCAAGAAGCCATATATCCAAGCATTTTCTTTTATTTGTTCACAGGATGTGGGCATCGCTGGGTAGGCCAGCATTTATTACCCATCCCTAATTGCCTTTGAGAAGATGGTGGTGAGCCGCCTTCTTGAAGCATTGCAGTCCATGTGGCTTACGTACACCCACAGTGCCATTAGGAAGAGAGTTCCAGGATTTTGACCCAGTGACAGTGAAGGATTGGTGATATATTGCTAAGTCAGGATGGTGAGAGACTTGGAAGGGAACTTGCAGATGGTGGTGTTCCCATCTATCTGCTGCCCTTGTCCTACAAGCGAGTTTGAAGGTGCTCTGAGAAGGAGCCTTGGTGAGTTGCTGCAGTGCATCTTGTGGCGGAGTGAGTGAATGTTTAAGGTGGTGGATGTGGTGCCAATCAAGCGGGCTGCTTTGCCTGGATGGTGTCAAGCTTCTTGGGTGTTGTTGGAGCTGTACTCACCCAGGCAAGTGGAGAGTATTCCAACACTTTCCTGACTTGTGCCTTGTAGATGTTGGATAGATTTTCCTGAGTCAGGAGATGAGTTACTCTCTTCAGGGGTTTCAGCGATTGTAGTGCCAATGAATGTCAAGGAGAGCAAAATTGTGACAGATGCATTTCAATGTAGGTAAGTATGACATTATGTATTTGAGACCCAAAAATTGATCTGAGTATTTTTTTAAATAGCGCAAGGCTAGGAACAGTGATTCCAAAGGGATTTTGTGCAAAAAATTGGGCTTGGTAGTTGGTAGCATCATTTTTTTGGGTGCGACAAATGTCTTTAGGGGTCCAAAATGGCATTCAAGAAATTCATGCACATTTCTGACATGAAGCACACTGGCAACAATCTTGGTAAAGGTGTCAGCATGCACATATTTGAAGTCTGGCAGAAATTTTCAGAGCAGGCAAACCATGACACCGATCAATGTACAATACTGGTTTGATGCCAGTTCTGCTATTTTGGAATTCCATGTGCTATCTTAAGCTCACCAGCTGAACAATGTGGTGGCATTGTGGTATTGTCACTGGACTAATATTCCAGAGACCCAGGGTAATGCTCTGGGGAACTGGGTTTGAATCCCACCATGGCAGATGGTGAAATTTGAATTCAATAAAAATATGGAATTATAAGTCTGGTGACAACCATGAAACCATTGCTAATTCTCATAAAAACCCATCTGGTTCATTAATGTCCTTTAGAGAAGGAAATCTTAACTGGTCTGGCCTACATGTGACTCCAGACCCACAACAATGCGGTTGACTCTTAAATACCCTCTGAACAAGGGCAATTAGGGGTGGGCAATAAATGCTGGCCTGGCCAGTGATGCCCACATCCCATGAATGAAACTATATATATACTTATGAAAAAAAGAAAGGACCCCCTCCCCCTGCTGCTGATTCTTTTGGCTGCTGCTACAATTCTAAATGATTTTGGTGCTCTTCATGGTTGTTTCAATTTTTAAAAGTGTACAAAGTGGTGAGACAGGTGCTTGCTTAAAGTACACCTGGCAAACAGCCGATGGAGTCCATAATCCAGGGCCTCCAATCAAGCTGCGAGGAAACCTCTGAAAAGGAGCATTTAGAATTACATAACCTAATCAAACTGAGTCAGCATGACTTCATGGAGGGGAAATCATGCCTGACAAATTTATTAGAATTCTTTGACGAGGTAACCCGTTCGGACCAGTTCGTAACTGGCAGTGACTCCGCCTACCATGCCAGATGTAATGGTGCCATGACCAGTAATATTGGTGCCACACCCATAGACTCTTTCCAGTACTACTGGGACGCTGCCATTTATGACCAGTTCTACTGGTTCACACACCTCTTCCACCAGCTGGGCACTGGTAACAAAATCCCATTGTATACTCATCAAACTTGGTACCAATCTTACTGGTTTTTCCCTTTGGGGTAGACTGGGCGTAGCAGTCAGCAGGCTGCTTCCAGCTCCACTATGAATGTCGGGGGAGCACCTAGATGTGGTGGCAGGTTTAGTAAGGTTAAGAAGATGTAGTTGCCCAGCCTGGGCATGAATGTTGATCACTTGTACATAATGTTCACTATTGTCAATAAACTCCCAAGAATTTCTCCTTGCCTATAGCTCCGTGTTCTGATGAGCAGTGTTTGTGTCACTTAGATGTGAAACCTCTGGACACATTACTGATGCCTGCACCACGATGGTGCTTGTCATTGCTGCCAGAATGCCATTGGCAGGCATCACATAGTACTGTCATTTTCTCTGTGTGCTCTCAGCACATTTAAGGTGGGGCTGGCCCCCATCTCGTCAACATCTGTGACCAGTGACACTGTGCCCCAGAAGGGGTCAGGTGCTGAAGGCTGGCAAAGGATCAGGTACATTTAAAGTTGGTGGGCGCGTGCGGGTGTTGGATCCATACCCGCCAACAATTGATCTCGATTTTACATTGCCCGTGTGATTTCGCACTCGTCACATGGGCAAAACAGGCAGGCGGGCAGCCCACTTTTAATGAAACCTTATCAATGGGCAGGATAAAAAGGGTCAGCAGCATTGCCATTGCGAGGAGTGAGAAGTTTAGGAGATAGTTTGCTGCTGGTTGCTTATCCTGCTGCCAGGGTTTACTGGCAGCGATGCAGCTACCTCAAAATGTCCGAAGTGCAATGCTGAAGGAGGGTCTGCCTCTCCAGGGAGACTGTAACATTTGTCAGACAATTGGGCCTGAGATCACCTCCAACTGTGTGGCTGGACACACCATGCCAGTGCCTCTGAAGATCACAGTGGCCCTCAACTTCTATGCATCTGGCTCTTTCCAGGGGTCAGTGGGGATCTTTGTAGAATGTCCCAATTAGCTGTCCAATGTTGCATCAAACTGGTGACAGACAGACTTTCATTCATTACCTTATGGACGAGGCCAGCCAGTCTGAGCGAGCCAGAGGGTTTGCAGTAATTGCTGCGTTCTCCTGCATCCAGGGTGCAATCGACTGCACACATGTGGCCATCAAGGCGCCAGTGGGACAGCCGGGTGTCTTCATCAACAGGCAGGGCTTTCACTTGATGAACATCCAGATAGTTTGTGACCACAAAATGCAGATTCTGCAAGTCTGTGCAAGGTACCCTGGCAGCTCCCATGACACTTATATCCTCAGACACTTACAGGTACCAAGGCTGTTCAATCTGGTTCTGGCTGGCTGTGGCAAGGGGACCCTCTGGAGGAAGAGGATCCTGAGGCAGCTCCACAAGCCACAGAGGAGGAATCCAGTGGTGAGTCAGAAGAGGAGCACGGTGGGGAGCATGGTGAGGACGTGGTGGTAGACCCCTGTTTCCTTCAGGGAGGCAGATACATCAGGGATGGCTTGATCCAAAGCTCCTTCAGCTAGACTGCCAAAGATTGGGTTCCACTTCATGCCAGGGCTGCCGCCTCCATCCCGGATATTTGAAAAGATCCTTTCCTTTGGACCCAAAGTCCATTCAGCACCTGTGTAATAAAGTTCAGAACCACTCACGTCCATCATGAGATACTGGCGTGCCCGCCACCTACAAATCAAGTGAAACATAGTCGGGCTTTAAGACGAAAACAAAATTTATATCATGTTGGCACTCACATCAAATGAACATAATAATATAAGGCATTAGTGGTCACACCAGTAAATATATTAACAAAACATGGCAAAACAGAAGATCACCCGTGAACATCCCTCTTGTGGTCACGGTGCCTGAAACTTATGTTTGCGGGTGCTGCGTCTTGGTGCCCTCCACCCTACCCCCTCTGGCAGCAGCATTGGAGACAGCCTGTTGATGGTGCTGTCCTGTTGACCTTGATGACCTTAGCAGTCGTCCTCTGACCAGTGGAGCCTGTGCTGGACCCGCCTGAGAGGGAGCGGCCAGTGCCACAGCTGGCATCTCCCTAGTCATCACAGCCTCATCAGATGTCATGGTCACAGGCAGAGGGGCGGAGTAGCTGCTGATGTCATCTAGAGTGCCCTGAGAAAAGCCCGCAGAGGTGACAAGCAGCTCGTGCGCCAAGTGAGATTGCTCTGGACCTCCCTGCTCACCATTGATGGACGGGCACCTGGCTGGAATACTGCGTGCCTCATCCATCTCCCATAATGGCACTGACCTCCTGAGGTCATTTCCTGTATGAGGACTTGCAGGTTCGAGCGCATCCCCAGGGACCCCTCATTCTGTCCCTAGAGCTGCCCCTCCATGAGAGTCACCACTCTCTCAATGGAGGAGACACCATGGCGCGCATACCCTCATGGATGTCTGCCAGATCCTCCCACACATCCTGCTGAACATCCAGCATCTGCTGCCTATTGGACGACTCCAGAGGTTCATCATCTGCCTTTGAATCAGCATCGTCCTGGTCTCCAGCAGTCTTCCGATTGCTGGCGCCCTGGGCACTCCCTGCCTCCATCTGCACCTCAAGCGAATGTGAAGTGTCCTCATTGCTATGCACCGACATTCTAGCCAACGATCTAATGCTCATTGAGGTGCTGGTATCTGCGCTGGTGCTTGGTGCAGAGTGTGGATGTGATGCTGGTGCATCTAATGCCCAGTGGTCCTCTGGTGTAAAGGGTGGCTCTTCGGGTTTCAGCGTTCATGGGCGAACTGGTGATTCAAGGGAGAACAACGACATGTCATTAGTTTAAGTCTTCACACTGTCACTGTGCATTCCAGGTGCCCTGGAGAGACAATGGAGATCTGCATCATGGTGCCATCATCTTTCAATTGGGGAATCCAAGTTTGAGGCTCCCATTAATGATGAGACTACAGAAGAATGTTTGCACAATCTGACACTCTCACCTCTGTGCATTACACTCTTATATTTGTCAGAGACCCCTGCCTCTCCACGACCAGCTGACCAAGGTGGGTGGTGGCTCTCTGGCTGCAAGGCATTCATCTTGTACCTCATCAGAATGAGGAGGTTTGTGGGTCCTCCACCCGTCTTTGCTCTTTCATTGGTGTTATAACTTCTCTTCTCCTGGAATGGCAGATGAGCATTGATTTGTCCACTCTCTACCTGCAGCACCATTGCAGCCTGGTAAACCCACCCCCCCACACCTGGGACACCTTGCAGGGCACATCTGAGTTGTGGCCCTCAAGCCGCAAGGCACTCAGGCCAAGCAGCCAGGGCTCACCCCCTTGGCCAGCTCCAGTGACAGTTGTCACTCAGGCTCTAACACCCCTGAGCTCCACAGTGTAGGGGGAAGAGGGGGGGACGAACATCCCTTAACACTTCTCCACATTGATCCATGCCAACTTGGTACTCACCCTTGCCGAGTGCAGCAGATTGTTGAACTTTTTGCGGTACTGCACCTATGTGCACTGCACAACTTCATGGCCTCTGACCTCAGCTGCCACTTCTTCCCAGGCTTTCTTTGGTTAGGTGTGGTGGCTTCCTCCTGCCAACCCTGGATATGAGAGTGTCCCACCTGGCGTCAACCTCCTTCATAAGGACCGTGAGGCACTTGTCCGAGAAACAGTGGACTGAGTGCCCACCCGACTTGTCCTCCCGCCTGATGTCTCCAGGCGCTGGTGAGGCCATTGTTCGAATGAAATGATTTCCTGGACAGACTCCAAAGACTCTCCCCTGGCAGCCTAAAGGGAGCTGCTCTGCTGGTTTCAAAGTGCCCGCCATTGGACCCGGTGGCCAACAGGCTCCCACCCCTGTCCGGCCCTTCCCGACCATTGAGAAGATGCGTTTCACCCAGGGCAGACCTTAATTGGCCATCCAGCGTGAAATCCCGTTTGCAACACAACCGCAGCCGAGTGTGGATTCCACATCCGCTTCTGCTCCTACCGACTTGGCGCACGCCGAGCGTGAAATTCAGGCCAAGATGTTTTGTTTGTTAATGGAAGCTTTACTAATGGGGATTAAAAGTTAGTTTCATTATCTCATACCTTTGGGTTAAAATGGATATGTAGGCCATATGTTTGCTTGAATGAAACATTCAACTTCAAAAGAACTGACTTTATTAATGGGACCCATAGGCATCTTGTAATTCCAGGCATGAAATTGAAGTAAACTAGCCATGAGCCATAAGCTTTTGCTTATTATCAACCATGAAGAGTCAGTGAAAACAAGTGTGATTAGCTGTCCGCAGACTTATTCTCCAGAGTTTTTATATTAAGCATCTATCAGTTACCACTGGCCATGTAATTCCATTGCTTCAGATACCTGGTGTGTTTATGAGACACAGAACACTTTGCTTTAGTAGTCAGTGTTATGCTGAGTCTATAAGAGCGCTCTCCATATTCATCTGATTTTTTTCAGTAGTCTCAGGATGTTTATTGCATATTTGATTTACATAATTCACACTTCCAGTAATTAATCAGCTTGAATGCAGGATCATGTTCAACAGACTCTTGCTATGGGAGAGAATGCCTCTTGCGGTTTTTCTTTTCATTACCTAATCTCCATTATGAATGATATTTTAGAATATCATGTTAGATGTTGATTCCTGAGGTGCGTGCACCTGTTACAAAATTTGTTTTCTAATCTTCTTTTGCAAAGTTTATGTTTTATTAATTTTACATAATCTCTGATTTGGGGGAAGAATTGCCATAAAATTTGCCTTCTACTACCTTCTATTTCCACCACCTTCTCAAAGGCAATTAGGGATCGCAATAAATGCTGACTTAGCCAGCGATGCCCACATCCCATGAATGAATTTTTAAAAACTGCATCATACATGATTTATCGACGCATGTAGCTGTATCATGTATGATAAGTTAGACCAGCAAGAACTTTCTATTTATAACCTGAATATCTTCATATAGCACAGTCTGCCTTTCTTTCCTAGCAAATAAATGTGATGTTAAAGCAGATTCTAAATGGGTAATTTCGTAATTTTGCACCAATGGTTGGAAACCTAGCTCCCTTTGAAAATGCACTGTCTGTGAATTTCCATCTATTGGTTGGAAAATTGTAGTCACTGGTCATCTGAACTTCTCATTGGTTTTGCTATTGGAATTTTCTCTTGACTAGCAGCACCTTTGCCCCTCTTCTGAGAAAGGCAAGACTATTTCAGAGTGAATAAAACCAGCAGGAAACGATTGACTGTATTATGGAATATGAAGATCGTTCAGTGATGATTTGTTGATGTGAGGTCGAGATTTTCAATTTCTATCACAAAACAGGCACAAAGTGCCATGCTGCTCATCGTGCATTCCAAACTCTGATTGAATGTATTCCTGGAGGTTTCATCACATGACTTCCTGCCTCCAACTGCCCCACCTCCATACACCTGCTATTCATTGCCAGACAGGTTAATCTTTGTGGCACCACGCCCCCATGGGTTGCTCGACACAGTCCATCCTCGCAACGCCCTGTCTCCTCTCAACAATTGGAAAGCAGGAAGGCTCTTCATTATCCAGTTGGATGATTCAGCACTGTCAATCAAACAGTCTTTTTCCTCATTTACAATAATTTGGTAACAAATAAATAGAAGTATTTAAATAAAATGCAAAAAATGTTAAATGCCCCAAAGGTTGCTTGCAGCCTTATCCAAGAGATTAATCTTCAATTCATGGAGACTCCAAACCATTCCTGTAGGATTAGCATCCCCATGTCCATCTGAAGTGGAGTTGGGAGGCTTGAATAATCTTGCATTCAGGTCTCATTTGAATGTGGTTGATGAACAGCAGGTGCCAACTGGGTGTGCTACTGCAGCTTGCTGATTATGGTGGAGCTGGAAATTTTCTGCTCCTACACTGAACTAGTTGCCAGCTCACTTTTGAGATTCCATGGCGGCCATTTTTTAGGTGAGATATAGGCTGACAGCAGTTAAAAATCCAACTGACAATTGCCCATTGTCAAATTTGGGGTATTTTGAAACAAAGAATGATTCTTTTTGGTATTGTTGGCTTTCTATAAATTGTTGATGTTAATTGCTCCTTCAACTTTCATACCGACAGTGAGGTGAGAATGGAGAAGGTTTACACTTTGAACCTATTAATGTAGTGGCTGAACTAACCTTGGTGAGATTGGGGCCGGGAGCATTGGTGCACTTGGAAGGTTGGGAGTTGTTCAGATGAACCTCATCTCAATGTATAGCTGTCTGGCAGCTCGTGTGATTGGTTGCTCCATTCCTTCAACACCTCCACTCACTTCTTCCTCCCCAGGAGGCTCTCAAGGTTGACTTTTTGGAAAGCAAAGTTATAGAGCATCAGGTCACAAATTTGGAGATTCGATCTGGGGTGTACTGCAGAACTCCTCACAAATAGTTGACACAGTAGAACCTCTGCTTGAGAAAGACAATGATCTGCTCAATCAGAGCTCAGATGCATGGCTCCAATTATAATGCTCGCTCCTTTCGTTTTCTGCTCGAGTTACCCATGTACACAGGACGCATTTGTTATCTCTAGCAGCAGCCCAACATGAGGCTTTAATGTCAGGAGAACAAATTTCACATGGTTTATCCTGCCATCCTATTTTGCCTCCCACCAAATTAAGGGCCCCCCACCCCCACCACAAGTCCAGCTGCTGTCGAGGCCGGAAGATTCCTAACATTAAATCAACGCTCTCTCTGCCCTCTCAGGTGGCTGTAAAAGAATGTCGATGATGGGTTCCTGGGGGGGGGCGGTGAACTCAGAGAACTGGTGATAGGAGGGAACAGTCACCGTCAGAGGGGGGAGTGGGATGCGGTAGGGTGGCAGGTCTGGGCTGAGAGTCTGGTAGGTGAAGGTCTCATTGGGGACCACCCTCACAGAGGGGGATTAGACAGGTAACCTGGATGTCAGGAGGGGGCAGGGTCAGGGTTGGCATGGGGCAGTGATGGGTGTCAGCTTTGAGGGGAGAGAAGGCATGTGGAGGTGGATTGTCATAGGGTCCAGGGTAATGGGGGGAGGTTCAATGGTGATAGAGGAGAGGAATGGTGATATTGGGTGGGCCAAGGGGGAGGTTGGTGGTTGACAGGGGAGGGTAGAAGTTAATGAACTGAGTCTGGAAGGTGACGTGCACCATTTTTCGAATCTGACATTGACCACGCAGTTAGTCAGTCAGTGAGATCCTTTGAAGTGGGAGGAGCGTTTTTTTGGGTGGGTGGAGTTCAAGGTCAGCACAACTGGCTGACTGAAGGAACAGCCAACAATTATGAGTCAGCTGGATGTCAACCATGCTCAGTTCAGTTCTACTCTCTATGGTGAAGCCCACATGGCAACAGCTTTGCTCCTGACTCAAGGATTTCATAATATTGAGATCCATCTGCTGCAGCCAGAGGCAGGGCTAAAGGGAGGGGAGGAGGTAGATGCCTCCAAGGGGCACAACTGGTGGACAGCAACCAAATTGTGACTCCAAACCACCATCTATCCGGGTGAATGGTCATGGCTGACAAGGGCTCATGTGGTTAGTATTTCCATGCTGCCAAGGCAATGGTCTCTATGGAGTATCGAGGGTAGTGGAGACAAGCGGAACAGTGTCAAAGGGAGGCTTCTTGCACGCGGCTCTGGTCAAAGAGCAGTATCTCCATGCGCAGTCATGTATGATACATCTGCCATGGTGAAATTTGAACCCCAGCTCCCCAGAGCATGACCCTGGGTCTCTGGATTACTAGTCCATCTCCATTGACTCCAACAGCCCCAATGCTACTTCACACTCTAACGAGCATTGATTGGCATAAGGCAGGACTTCCACCCATCACTGGGAGGAAGCTCAGCTTGGAGACCTACCAGCCAATCAGATTGGCCAGCAGCTCTCCAGTCCCTCCAGGAGCAACGCTGTAGCAGCCAGTAAAGTCAGTGCAGGGAGCTGCCTGGAATTAAGTGCCGGGAACCGGAAGAGAGATAAGTCACGGGGTCCCAGGGTGGTAAGAGTAGGGAAGATCTTGGTGGGGGGTGGGGGGGTGGTCACACAGGGGTGTGATTGGGGTCCTGGGGGATAGGCTGGGGCAGGAGGGAGGTCCAGAGGTCAATGGGCCTTAAGGGGAGGGCACCCCCAGTCAGAAGGGGGCTTCTGATGGAGGCCCCCCTCCCCCAGCGCCCACCGCCCCTCTTCCTGCCCGAGATCCGACTCTGCTTGTTTTCGGGTTTGCCTGCCTGATCTGTTGTCTGTACGCCAGCCTAAAACCTGAGGTTGGCGGGCTTTGAGTGGCCACTTAAGGGCCGTAGTTGCAGCAAGGGTGGGCTTCCCACCCAAGTCCCTGTCTGTCCCAGTGTAAAATCATCACCAGGTCAGGATATGCAGGAACCCGGAGGGAATCCTGTCCATACAATTTCGCACTACCGCCCCACCACCCCGCTGCCCCCCCCCCCACCCCGCCCACCCCTCCCCATCCACTCCCACCTGCCTATTCCCTGCCTTATCCCCGCAAGCTTGCACATTCTTTTTTTTTCAGATAGCAATCCAATTCCCTTTTGATTACCAGAATCGAACCTGCCTCCACCACCTTCTCAGGAAGTTCGTTCCAGGCTCCAACCTCCCTCCGAGCGAAAAACCTTTTCCTCACATCACTTTTATTCCTTTTGCCAATTATTTTGAATCTGTGCCCTCTAGTTCTTGATGCTCTCTTGAGTGGGAACAATTTCTCACTATTTACCCTCTCAATACCCCTCAGGATCTTGAATACCTCTATCAAGCCGTCCCTCAGCCTTCTAGTCTCCAAGGAAAACAGTCCCAACACCTCCAATGTACCTTCATAGCTACAGTTCCTTATTGCTGGAATCATTCGTGTGAGTCCCTTCTGTAATCTCTCCAATGCCTTCACATCCTTCTCCAGTGCCTTCACATCCTTCCTCAAGTATGGTGCCCAGAACTAGATACAGGACTCCTGATGAGGCCTAACTAGTGTCTTAAACAAGTTCAACATGACCTCCTTACTCTAATGTTCAATACCCCTATTAATAAAGCCTAAGATACTAAATGCTTTATTAACTGCTCTCTCAGCATGCCCTGCCATCTGCATTGACTTATGTACATATACACTGAGTTCCCTCTGTTCCTGCACCTCCTTTAGAATTTCTTTATTCATTTTATACTGTCTCTCTACATCCTTCCTGCCAAAATGAATAACTTTACACTTTTCTGCATTGAACATCTCTGCTAGACTAAGTTGGGAAGGGAATTGTGGCCAATTTGTGAATAGGGGAAGAAGATAACCTCAAGTCCAAACAGTCCCTGGAAGTTGTTTGAGGTTGCCACATACAGTTACAACTGGTGATGGATAATTAAACAACTAACTGGAGGAGGAGGCTCCAAAAACATACCTGTTCTCAAGGATGGGTGAGCCCAACACATCAGTGCAAAAGTCAAGTCTGAAGGATTTGTGACTATCCTTAGCCAGAAGCACCAAGTGGGTGATCCATCTCAGCCTCCTCCTGAGATCTCCAGCATCGTAGATGACAGTCTTTAGACAATTTAATTCACTCCATGTGATAACAAGAAATGACTGTAAGTATTTGATACAGCAAAATCTATTGACCTTGAAAATATGCTAGCTGTAGTATTGAAGACTTGTGCTCCAGAATTAGCCACAACCCTAACCAAGCTGTTCCACTATAGCTACAACAAAGATATCTACCCAACATTGTAGAAAATTGTCCAGGTATGTTCTGTCCACAAAAATCCAGAAAAATTCAATCTGGCCAAATGTCACCCTATTAGTCTACTCTCAGTCATCAGCAAAGTGATCAAAGTTGTCATTGACAGGGCTACCAACCCACACTTGCTCAGCAACAACCTGCACACTGATGCTCCATCTGAGATCCACTCAGCTCCAGATCTCATTACAGCCTTGGCCTAAACATGGACAAAAGAGATGAGGTGAAAGTGATTGCCCTTGGCATCAAGGCAGCATTTGACCAAGTTAGCATGAAGTAGCCTTAGCAAAATTGAAGTCATACTTAGCACAGAATAGGATAGTTATGGTTATTGGAGGCCAATATTTGATATTCAATGGCATTACCATTATTGAAAGCTTCACCATTAACATCTTGTGGGGGTTAGAATTGACCAGAAACCTAACTGAACCAGCCATATAAATATTACGGCCACAAGTGCAAGTCAGAGGCTAGGAATTCTGAGGAGAGTTGCTCAATTCCTGACTCCCCAAAGCCTGTCCACTGCCTACAATGCACAAGTCAAGAGTGTGGTGGAATGCTCCCCACTTGCCTGGATGAGCTGTTATGATGCAACAGGTGATGTGTGCCAGGCGGACCAAATCCATGAGGGAAACCTGATCGCACTATCACAACGGCATTACAATTTGTATTTATTTTGAGATGCGTGCACTGAATTTAGAAGTAATAAGTCCACTAAGACTTCTGGAGATTTTTTAAAAATTTAAATTAAATTATCTATTAACAAAAGAAAAGATTTCAAGCACATACATAAGACTACAAATTACGACTATAATAACTCCTAAAATTCCTAATTAATCCCAGTTACACCCCCTTTACTGCAACGGTCCAAAAATGGATTTAAGATTTTAAACAAATCCAGCAAATTAACACAATACCCTGGACAGTGGAATTCCAATTGACTTTTCTCCAGTTTCAGTTTTGGTAGACAGCAGACTTATGCACAAATACTGGAGGCTTAATCAGGTCTATTTCACACACTTCTGTTAGATCTCACAATGCTTTCTCCTGATACATAGCCTCATTCTCCTTTGTAAATGTTTCTCTCTTCTTAATATGTAAATTCTATTGTTTCATATATATTTGCGCCTGTATCTTCCTCACAATATAAAAACTTACATTTTGCTACTATTTATTGTCAGTAACCTTTGGGAAAAACAAACACATTCCTTAGCCTTGCGTATCTGGCTAATTGTACACAGATTAAAGTCCCTTTGAAATCCAAATCTCCCTTCATCTTTCTAAAAATGCAAATTACTTTCACACCTCACACGCTAAGCTAGCATCCATGTTTATTCATTAGCTTAAAGCACCTAGCTTCTTTTGATGAGTTAAGCCTTGCAGTCTACTTGACTTCAAATGTAATTAAATCAGACACAGACGACCAAATTACTTAACCCCATAAACATACTTTACAATAAACCAGAAAAACATTATGAAATTATTATACTTTCATGACAGATTGCAGCTCCACCAACACTAAAGAAGCTAGACAGCATCCAGGACAAAGCAGGCCAAATGATCGGCTCCCCATCCACCACCTTAAGCATTCACTCTGTCTACCTCCGATGCACAGTAGCAGCAGTGTGTACCATCTACAAGATGCACTGCAACAACTCACCAAGGGTCCTTTAACAGCAACTTCAAACTGCATGACCTCTATCATCTAGAAGGACAAGGGCAGCAGACACATGGGAACACCACCACCTGCAAGTTTCTCTTCAAATCATCCACTATCCTGGCTTGGAATTTTATTGCCATTCTTCCAGTATTGCTGATTCAAATTCCTGGAACTCCCTCTCCTTACACCTTACAAACTGTTATGGTTCAAGAAAGTGACTCACCACCACCATCCCAAAGACAACTAGGGATGGGCAAAAAATGTTGGCCTTGCCATCAACACTCACATTCCAAGAATGAATAACAAAAATAACTGTCCAGATATTGGCGATCTACGATAAATAAAATAACTTGCATTTATGATTTTACATCTTAAAGTGCTTCACATGCAATTAATTATTTTTAAGTGTTCTGTAATTAAACATACCCATGTCCTATATTAAACAAATTATCTGTTCATTTATTACTTTATCCTCAGTCTTATAGAATGTATATTGGACCATCAAATGAAGTAAGCAAGCGTACAATAGCATGGTGAAGCAGCATTTCACTTGCATTTCCCCCAACTTAGTCTACTGCATTCGTTGCTCTCAATGTGGTCTCCTCTACATTGGAGAGACCAAACGTAAACTGGGCGACCGCTTTGCAGAACACCTGCGGTCTGTTCGCAAGAATGACCCAAACCTCCCTGTTGCTTGCCATTTTAACAATCCACCCTGCTCTCTTGCCCACATGTCTGTCCTTGGCTTGCTGCATTGTTCCAGTGAAGCCCAACGCAAACTGGAGGAACAACACCTCATCTTCCGACTAGGCACTTTACAGCCTTCCGGACTAAATACTGAATTCAACAACTTTAGGTCGTGATCTCCCTCCCCCATCCCCACCCGCTTTCTGTTTCCCCCTTCCTTTTTTTTCCCAATAACTTATAAAGATTTTTCTTTTCCCACCTATTTCCATTATTTTTAAATATCTTAAAATCTTTTATGCTCTCCCCACCCCCACTAGAGCTATACCTTGAGTGCCCTACCATCCATTCTTAATTAGCACATTCGTTTAGATAATATCACCAACTTTAACACCTATGTGTTCTTTTGTTCTATTGTTGTTGACATCTTTTGATGATCTGCTTCTATCACTGCTTGTTTGTCCCTACAACCACACCCCCCTCCACTTCTCTCTCTATCTCTCTCTCCACACCCCTGCCACCCCCCCCCCCCCCCCCACACACACACACACACCTTAAACCAGCTTATATTTCAACTCTTGGACTCGAACTCAAGTTCTGTTGAAGGGTCATGAAGACTCGAAACGTCAACTCTTTTCTTCTCCGCCGATGCTGCCAGACGTGCTGAGTTTTTCCAGGTAATTCTGTTTTTGTTTTACATTAGCATGGGTTCTGTTTGACCACTGAGTGTCACTATTGGGCAGGTAGAAACACACTGCAGATCATAGGGGACATGAAGTCCACTAATGGTTGTGATCAGTGGCACTAAACCCAAGTAGAATAATTGGTGTAACACCTTTCTCCAACCAATTAATAATACATTTGTTCCAAGAGCCATCATGCTTTCTTCCTTTGCTCTTGAGCTCTCCTTCAAAAACTAATAAATAAAATAAGTATAGCTGTTCTATCCATCTAAAATGTATTCCGAAGAAAAACTAAAAATTGCAGTCACATGAGATATACTTTTTTTGTTGGACAAGTAACTGACTGAATATCAAAAGTTGCATCAAATACAATGCTATAATTGGGATTTTATGTTGTTTTGTTGATTTTTCAAGAAAAAACAATTTTGATTATGCTGAGTTGTTTTCAAGCAATGGATGCATCGAGACATTTTTGTTGTCCTTCCTTCACCAGTCATGGACAGCAGATAAAAAGGATATCAGGTTTTCATGAACTCTATGAATGGCCTGTCTTGTCAACTATAAACAAAAAGTTGGCAGGTTGTAAATACAAATATATGCTGGAAGGCCTAGCTTGCCACTTAACTGTATCTCTTCAGTTAACAGTGAAATACACTTCGATAGAGCACAGCTGCTTTTATTTAAATTGTTATTCCTGGAACAGTCCATTCTTGAAATCTGGGGGTATTTTCTTGAAAAATAATTTAGAGGCAATTGGAGATGCATTTCCTTCTGAGTGAAATCCTGTAGTGGAGGAGCTTGGCAATGCATCAGGAACCCGGAAGCTTCAGCTACACACTTATCAGTGGGTTTTTAACACAGCAACTCACTTCTGGATTTCCTGACCAAGTGGAATGAGTGGGCATGATGATGACCCACAGTAGTCTATTTTAGCTGAAGCCTTTAAAGGGGTCATATGAGGATTAGAGTTGAAGCATGATAGAGATCTTTGGACAGAGCCAGAAACTACAGTACTGGCAACACAATGAAGCAAGCCATCACTGCAGTTCAGCAATATATCTCTGGACATAGTGCTGTGGGCTGTGGGTTGTTTCCCAGAGGGAAGAAGTCTGCCTCTGGAAACAAGAAAGCGTGGTTGAAAGTGGCAGAAAGGTGAGCAGCAGGAGTGTGGTCCCACAATCCTGGATACAAGCGGTTCAATGACTAATCAGGACAGGAAAGGCGAGTGGCTTGCCATATCCAACTATTTCCTGACATGCGTCTAATCCCAAACACCCTTGCTCTGCCCTCTCAAGTCTTCTCCTGCACGTCATACCATCACAGCTTGCAAGTGCACCATTTCTCTCTGCCTAGACACCTCCTCACTTCCCCATCTGACGAGCCACCACTGACCCTCACCCTCACCCTCACCAGTCACACACATTCCTCACACTGGCATCCACAAATGTTGTCCAGCCATTCTCTCAACACATTCCATTTCTCACACTTAGGTATCTTATTCCTCTTCTTGCATTCGAGGAGAGTACAGAACACAGGGAGAGGCAGAGGACCGGAGATGGCCTTACAGTTGTCTCCAAAGCAGAGGAGGAAGTGCTGGAGATAATTTGGGTCTCAGCATGCTTGGCCATTAAAGTTGAAGAGATGGAGGTCTCCCAGCTCCTTCGTGACAGAATTAAATCTAACATAGCCACATAGCATACAATGCTTATTCATGCTGACCTGATGTCAGCAGCCACTGAAAAATGATATTGTGCACAATGATGATTTAGCTCCCTCTTGCTCTCATGCATCGTCCACCAGCTTAAATACACACACCTCAGTGGGATTGCCAAGACAGGGAGTCGGGTTCTCACATGGTGTCTCATACACAATGAGCAGGAGCAGGTGGTGGAGGCAGGGACAAAAGTGGAGAGTCCTGTTGTAGGCTCAGGATCTCCCAAGCTTTGTTTAGCTCAGCACAGATGCTGAACCTCAGGGACCATCAACAAAGAAGATAATTCTGGAGGAAATGTCAAAACAAAGTTTCGTCACCCTGTAAAGCCACATTGCATATGATTGGAGAGAGACTGACTGAGTCTGTCTCCTTCATGAGTGTCATGATACCTCAGGCCTTTGAATTGCTGTCTACATCCCTGAAAAGAGTGGCCACCTACACAGCTGTCCACCAATGGCCTACACACTTCGAATGCCACCGTAGGATAGGTCATTCAGTGCTTTACTAAAAAGCAGCAAAGTGCTCCCCACCTCCTGGCTATCAGGGAAGCGCTACTTCATGGGAGAGAAAACGGGACACGGAAATGGGGATTTTGCTCAAAGCATTTTCACTTCTGACCCCTGGTCACCCCCACCCCCCACCATTCAGACCCTCATGTGTTGCCTCCCGTCCCGATGGCTAAATCTGCACCTACACATTTGCAGCTGGTGATGTCTTTATTGGGCCCCTTCCTGCCTACAAAACTTAGCCAATACTATCTAACTAGTCAGAGCAGGGCTATGAGCAGTCTGCTACAAGCCCTGCTGAACCAAAGGGGCAGCGCCACGTAGAAGTAGTAGGAAAAGGAAGACAAAAAGATTTGTAGTTGCACAAGGGTATTTACTTTGGTGTTTAACACCATGTTACTGTGGTACATTTCTGTTTCATGTGTATGCACCAATATTTTGTTTCCTGCTCCATTGTTTCCTAATGCAGCCTGTCTAATGGCCTTCTCGCTTGTGAAGAATGGTAGGATAAGAGTTAAAGATGAGTAATAGGTGCCTGTGAAAGAAATGGATTGTTGATTGTGCGACTCTGTGCTGGATGTTGTGTGTGTGTGTGTGTGTGTGTGTGTGTGTGTGTGTGGGGTGTGGGGGGGGGGGTGGTGGGGGGTGTCTGTGGGGATGGTGGGGTTTGCCAAGTGGGCTCAGAACCTGTGTGCCAGAAGGCTATATGCCTCAATAAAGTGCAGCCTGCCTGAATCAGGAAGCCAAACAGCTATGTGTGCAGCTATTGGTGCCCTCACTGCAATATGCCCCTCCTCCTCATCCTCTGAAGAGGCAGTACTCAGCACCTTCCTCCTCCAGCCCTTGCTGCTGCTGCACTATGTTGTGCAAGACACAACAGACCACTATCATACTGGAAACCCTGGCTGGTGTCCCTAGATCTGTCCAAGTATCAGAATCACATCTTCAGCATTACAATTGCTTGCTTCATCACAGCTCTGGTTGTCAGGTGGCTTCTGCTTTAACTTTCCTGGATGGCATGTGTCTTCAAAGGATAGCCCTTGACTCCAAGGAATCATTCACTAACTCTGCTTTGAGGCGTGAATATTTCAGGGAGGCTTGACAGACGCAGAATGAACACATCATGGAAACTTCCTGGGTAGTTTGCACAGACATGCAGGATAATCTTGTATGACTGTAGATGAATTCAACATTGAAGTGGAAGCCCTCGGCAGTTGACAAAGCCTCCAGGTGACTTTAGGATGCCTTAAAGCACATGTGTGCAGTTGGCTCTCTGGACCTGTTGGAATCCAGCTTAAGTAGTAAAGCTGAGTATCTGTTCATTCTGACTGGCCTCATCAGTTGAAAAATGGTCATAAGTGCAGGCCCTGGCAAGCATGGCATCAGCCACCTATGAGATGCACTTGTGGGCAGCCCATTCTACAAATATCACTTGCTAATCCCTGGAAGGAGCAAGAGGAGAAGGAATTATGGGCTGTGATGACCTTGACCTGCCCTAGCAATGTATCAGTTTGGCTTCTTCCAAAAGGCTGAAATATCTGAGATCATCCAATGGAATATATCTGAGCCTCTGAGTTACTGGTTCTCAGTCATGTGCAGGAAGCATATCCTCTGCCTGTAATCTCTGTGTTCGGGGCATTGCCTCCTGTGTGCTAGACCTCTATGCTTATCGCCTCTTTCCTGTGAAACGAATGGTGGTTGAGAAGAATGCTGTTGCTGCTGCTGCTGTTGGCATTGCTGATGTTACTTATCTTGTTTCTTATCTGAGATCCAAGATACAGCTATATAAATGGCTCCCATGGTGATCTGAAAGTTGACAGCTGGGAACTGCAGCTCAATGGATATAGACTCTAGAGTGGTAAAAATGGCCTCCAAAGAATTGGTAATTACCTCCAAAGCAGTGAAACACATAGAACCATAGAACACTACAGCACAGAAAACAGGCCAATCGGCCCTTCTAGTCTGTGCTGAAATATTATTCTGCTAATCCCATTGACCTGCACCTAGTCCATAACCCTCCAGACCTCTCCCATCCATGTATCTATCCAATTTATTCTTAAAACCTAAGAGTGAGCCTGCAGTTTCCACATCAAATGGCAGCGCGTTCCACACTCTCACCACTCTCTGAGTGAAGAAGATCCCCCTAATGTTCCCCCTAAACCTTTCCCCTTTCACCCTAAAGCCATGTCCTCTCATGTTTATCTCTCCTAATCTAAGTGGAAAAAGCCTACTCGCATTTACTCTGTCTATACCCCTCATAATTTTGTAAACTTCTATCAAATCTCCCCTCATCCTTCTATGCTCCAAGGAATAAAGTCCTAACCTGTTTAATCTTTCCCTGTAACTCAACTCCTTAAGACCCGGCAACATCCTAGTAAATCTTCATGTTTTAAAATTTAAAAAATTTAAAAATTCGTGTTTAACGAACCTTGTAGAGTTTTTCGAGGAGGTTACCAAGAAAGTAAATGAATGAAAGGCTGTGGATGTTGTCTACATAGACTTTAGTAACATCCTGAGAACAAGTCCTGTGAGCAAAAGCCTTTCAACTAGGCAAGGAAGCAGGTGTGAGATTTCAGTATTGAAAGCATTTCCGGTTTGTCAATTTGCTCAGTTCTCTCAAATCCTGATAGCTTCTTGCCTTGTTTACCCTGACGAGTTCCAGGAAAACTGGGAAACCTGTTAAAGGGCCTGGACCTGGACCATTAAAGTCAGAATCTGAAAGGTACAGACAATTAACAGATTCTTCTTCCTCTGTAGTCGTCTGCCCCGAACTCCACCATGGGTAAAGCAAGGACGCAAGTCCTGAATCCACCCCAGCTGGAAGGGGGATCAAACCCCATACTGTTGGCATCAATCTGATCCACATTGGATGTACAGCTATCTGAGCCAACCAGCGACACCCCCTTTTCCCCACACCCCCACCCTCCCCCCACTGCCCTCACCAAGGAGTCTGAACTGCTAAGGCAACATATTCTTTTACATGCACATAGTATCCTGCAGCTATGAACAGTGAGGATAGAGGCTCCAATTTTCTTTCCGTCACATACCTGACTAGGAATCTCTCCTGCTCTCACCGCCTGCATTGACCTATGTTGGAAGATGTTATATGTTGATACTCAACCTGCTTGGCTGCATTATAAACCACCTTCCTTGACCATCAAGTCCTGGAGTGGGACTTGAATCCAGAGCTTCTGGCCCACTGCACCAAGACTCCCAATTAACAGTTTGCATATGTATAAATAGCTGACCTCCTATCCCATGACATTTTTCCATGTGCTGCAGACCATTCTCAGATTGAAGGTGGGAGTCAGTGGTTCCTGCTGGATTCCCAACACAACAGCAATTTCTGCCTTTTTAATCTGTTCCCCTCTCACAAACCCACCTACCTTGTCAGGATCAAATTCCCCCCATTCTGATTGGCATGTGGTAGTTTTCAGTGCATTTATTCCTTCAGAACATTCAATATGTTCCACAGTCTCTTTCCATCATTATAATTTTGATTATGTTTTCACAAAACAATACCTTTATTTCACAAACAGAGGCCTCCATCTGCTGGGTACAACCATCAACTAAAATTGCACCTTGAACAATATCCACCAAAACTGGACTGCTCTAGGAAAGCATAAACTGTCTCTAAATGTACAGATCTGGATAGTGGTCAAGGTTATTATAACATTGAAAATTAATGGGAGATATAAAACATAAATCTCTCAAGGGTGGGCGAGGAGTGGGCTTGTTGTGAACCTATATTGGTGAGTCATTTCCCCTTCTCACACCCAGTGACAATAGAATAGATTTAATGCTAGCATATGCAATGCTGTGTCAGTACATCAAGTTAACCTTTAACATGACAGCAGTATTTCAAGGTTTGTAAATCACAGCTGGCTGACTTTCAGTTCTGTGACCTAGTTTTAACAAAAACCGGGAAACCTGAAGACTGGATCAAGGATCAGATCTTCCAAAGTTTGCTGGAGTGACAGAATGATCATTACCAAATTATGCAACTGTACTTTGCAACAGTATCTTGCACACAGGCTATATTTGGCATGTTTTTACACAGGATAAGTGCGGACTCGCTAATAATGAAAACACTGTAAAGATTCTAATAAGGATCATAAGCAACCTCAGCAACTTGCATTTCTGCATATTTCTGCATTTACAGGAAAATTTTAATGTAAAGCACTTTGCATTAAGGAAAACAAAACAGTGGACAGGAAGGAGAAAAGGGAAAATGCAAAGGTAGGGCGGGAGACAAAATGTATATTCAAAAAGAAGTTTTTGAAAGCAGGTAGGTGTGGTAGAGGAAACTGTGTTGAGTGTTGCAGAGCACTATGATATAAAGGTTGGTTGTGTATTTATCCCCTTCCCTTTTAAAGTTATTATTGAATCTGATTTCACCATCCTGCCAAGCAATGTTCCAGATAATAACAACTTGCTAAATAAAAGAAAATTCTCATTTCCCCCCAGCCATTATTGCCAAATATCTTAAATCTGTGTCCTCTGGTTACTGACCCTCCTGTCAGTGGAAACAGTTTCTCCCTATCAGTTCTATTAAAGCTCTCTTAATTTTGAACACCTCTATTAAATCTCCTTTAACCTTCTTTACTCCAAAGAGAACAATCCCAATTTCCTTTGTCTCTCTACATAATTCCTTCAACCTTGTACCATTCTGGTAAAACTCCTCCACACCCTCTCCAAGATCTTCGTATCCATCCTAAAGTGTGAAATGAACACAATGGGCAGGATTATTTCCCTGGTCTTGATCCCGCACGACATCGGCAACGTATATGCATTGCAGTTTCAAGATGGAATGTGGCTAATTGGCCTAGAGTTGTGTTCGCTTCCAATTAGCAAAGGTGGACACTGGAATGAGGCAAAGTTTTCATTTGTTCAAAGGTTGGAAGAAGGAGCAGAGCAGATGGAGGTCAGAAGGGAGGCCTCCTGTGTCATGGCAGCTGGAGGTGCTGCTGGAGGCAGTGACTGAGTATAGAAAACCCTGTTCCCTGCCAGTAGCAACAGAAAGCCTGCAATACTCACCAAGGCTAGAAATGGCTAATGAGGTCAGCAGCAGAGGAGTGGTGAGGAAGAACTGGGTGCAGTGCCGGAAATGCTTCAGTGACCTTCTCAGGAAAAGTGAGGCCAAAGATAGAGCCAGATAACAGGTCTCCTTGGTCATTAGTTACCAGAGTGCAAAAGAGAGAGCAATCCTGAGGACCTATAGATTTCTCCTGATCCATTGAAGAGATGTGTGCTCAGAAGCATTGATGACTTATAAGCATAGATCGGAACCCTAGTGATGTTGAACCAGAGACTGGAGTGCAAGCTGCAGCATGTTATGTGATTGAAAAGCTGCAATGATGGTTCCTTCTGGCTTCTTCCTTGACCAACAGGAGTAAAACATGATAGCAGAGAACGGCTACCTAAAAAAGAAGGTTGGAAACTATGGCTGGGCTTTTCTGACCCCATCATGGCAGGGCCGCCAAGGGAGATTCAGCAGCCCAGCCAAAAGCCCATTGACTTTCGGCGGGACCAGACAATCATGGCAGTGGACGAGGCCAGAAAACCCCACCCTAAGATTTTTTTTCAAACAGCAAACTACAGTCCTAGAGGCTGTTGTGGAAAATGGCAGAAAGCAGATATAATTTGTTAGGATATGATTCCCTTCCTATGTTCTCAGAGCCTGAACCATATGACCTGAATGAAGTGGATAGTGGATATGAATTATATTCTACCAAGGAGTAAATAAGACATGGCCTTGGCATTGACACTTCCTTACAAAAGTAAAACCAGAAGCAAAGTTTTTAGGTTTAGTGATGGCGCCACATTGAGGTCACTAATAAGAGTGGTGATTTCATTCAGAATAGCTGGCATAAGCCACTTTATCAGTACTGATGTAGTCGTGAGTGAAATACCCTTGCTATTGAGCAAGCATTCCATGAAAAAGACACAAATGAAACTAGACATGGAGCATGATTAGGAAGTTGTTTTTGGAAAGTCAGTGGTTCTGATGTTTACTCAATCAGGGCATTATTGCTTTCCCCCTAACAGTACCTGATGTTTCTAATTAGATTGTTGCAGAAGTATTAGTGGCATTGGGAGATAAGAATCAGAGAGACAAAAAGAAAATTGTCTTAAAATTACACAATTTGCTCACCCTTCTTCTCAAAAGATTAAAAACCCTGCTGATAAATGACGGTACAGTTGATGAGGAGTATATGAGGCTCAATGAAGAGATTAGTGCAAAGTGTGAAATCTGTAAAATGTATTGGAGAACATCACCACATCCTGTTATAAGCCTTCCATTGGCACGTGACTCTAACAAGATAGTTGCCACGTATATAAAGGTATGGGATAAATATAGTAATGTTTTCATTCTACACTTTATAGGCATGGCAACCAGATTTAGATTTTCTACAATTATACTTGGCAAAGACAAAGGACGACATCATGGTTAACTGGATAGGGATGGACTTGAGGCACAAGCTAAGTTCCTGTTTCATAATGGAGAAGAATTTGCTAATGACGAGTTTATATACATATGTGAAAATATGAACATTATGGTCATGAATACCACAGCTCAAAGTCCTTTCAGCCAAGTATTTTGAAAGAAGTCACATGGTGATCGATGAAATGCTGTATAAAATCTTATCAGATCAACCAAACTGCAAGTTGACAACTGTTGGATGGCTCGCACAAAGGATTCACTTCAGATGGTTGGAGGGAATAGTCCCTATCAATTGGTCTATGGGAGAAATCCCAATTTACCTCCTGTTCTGTGCTATAGTCCTCCTGCTCTACAAGGTATGACAATTAGTTCTAATTTTTCCTGCACATTAGAATACTTTACATACAGGGAGAAAGGCTTTCATCAAGGCTAAGGTCACAGAAGAAATTTGGAGAACTTTGGAGCACCTTATAAGGCCATCTGAGGTAGACTTCAACTCAGGAGATTTGATGTATTATAAAAGAGTGGATAATATGGATTAGAAAGCCCCTGGTAGGGTAATAGGCCATGATGGTAAGAAAGTGGATATCAAACATGGCAATCAAATTGTTGAGGTTCATTCCTTGCAGTTAATTGGGATTAATGACAAAATCTCAGAATCGGAGCAGATGATAGAAGGCAATGAGGCACCCTATACCTCACATACTCGTGTTTTGTCACATGGTGACGAGGGTTAGTGTTAGGGCAAGCCTGTGCAACAAAAGGTTAAGATGTCTCAGGGACTCCCAGGCGGCCTGTATTTTCTGGGGCCTTGAGGAGGATGTATGAGTGTCTCTTTGATTATTTGAGGGGGAAGCTCCTCAGCTTTTGGTTGCAATTCAGCCCCATGCTACTGATCTTTGGCCACCCGGTGCAGGGAAGGGCAGGCAGGTTGGAAGACCTCTTCGTTAGCCTGCTCCTGGGTCTGGCCAAGGTAGCCATAAATAAGTCCAGGCAGCAGGCATTTGAGGGGGTCCTTAGCCCCAACAATCTGCCTCTCTTTCATGGTTATATCCACACCTAGGTGTTCTTGGAAAGGGAGCACATGGTGCTCATCAGTATGCTTGAGGCTTTTTACAACCAATGGGCATCGCAGGGGCTGGAATGCATCATCAGTCATAGGAATGCTATTTTAATTTAATTTTGATAAGATCCCTATAATGTTTTGTTTCCTGTTACAGTGCCCCTTTAAGGGGTTGTTACTTAGTTTATTAGTTAATTGGTTTATTTGATTATTTGATTTACCCAAAACAGCATTAATAGAAACTGGGGCTGGGGTGCATTGTCACCCACCTCCCCAAATATTATTTTAATTTAATAAGTTACCTTTGTAGTTTTTGTTTGGTTGCAATAACCTGACAGTGCCCCTTTAAGAGATTGTTCATTTGTTTATTTGGTTAATTGCTTGATTGCTCAAGAGAGAAAAACAGAAACACTTAATGACACAAGAGCCGAGTGGAGTCAGGATTTATACTGTAATGTTTCACTCTGTGAATAAAGTGACACTGGTTTCCACCTTCATCAGCTGGCTATCAGGAGTATAGCATAGAAAGAGGAAATATAGGGAGGAAAGAGTTTGAGCCTCTCATAAGAAATTGTGTAGCTGCAAAATAATGCTTGCATTTGGAAATGTTTTGATGATCAGTGCCTGAAACTTGATAGGTAGGTCATGCATTGCACTCTGCTTTGGCTTACTAAAGAGGTCATGACAACCCTGTCATTAGAGAAACTATTTTTAAATTTACATTGGTATTTGGCAATAAATATCAAGGCTTTTTTTCTTGTTTGTTTTATCAGCAGATTTGGTACAAGTGTTTCCAATGAATTGATGTTAATGTCACATACATCCCTTTAATTACATGACTGGTGGAAGGTTTCACTCAGCATAACATAACATCCCTTCCATTGTAAGGAAAGCGCAGGTTGCACAATGTTGTGTCTGTCAAATACCATTAGTGAAAATAGAAAACATTACTGACACACAGTTGAATAACCTCATTTTGAATTTAAAACTTTTAAGTGGTGCTGCAGTGTATATAAAGTGCCCTTCTACCCTATCCCTATTTCATTTTTCCATTGTTTCTCTCCTGCCTCTCCTCATGCCGCCTTGTAGTCCATGAAAACCACCTTCTGTTCCCTTGACCCTAATCACCCCGAAACTCCTGACCATTTAACTTCCTTTCCTGGCCCCCGTTACTAGCTGGCATTGTAAATTGAATCTTTTATTTTCCTACAATACCACATTTGAATCTGTCTAATCAGGTTCCATCCCTATAACAACATTAAAACATCATAAATTATGTCCTCTGACTGTAACCATGGTGTACTATATCCCTTGTCCTTCTCATCCTGTTATCAGCCTTTAACATGGTCAGCCACACCATCTTCTTCCAGCTGAATGAGATAACTCTTGCTTGATTCCTTACCTTTTCAATCACCAACAGCATCTCCAGCAGTGGCTTCTCTTCCCGCCCCTACATTGTTACCTTTGGAGTTTCACAAGGATCTCAACTATATATTGCCCATTGGTGAAACTATTCGAAAATGTGGTGTCAGGTTCCATCTGTATGCTGACAGCATCCAGTTCTACCTTTTCACTATCTCTCTTCGCACCTCTGTTGCTTTTGTTTTAGAAGCTTGTTTTGGTTGACATTATCATTCTGGATGACCTGGAATTTCCTCCAGTTAAGCCTTAGGAATTCAAAACTATTGCCTCTGGCCCCTGTCACAAATTGTCTACTGTAGCCTTCAATTCCATCCTCCTCTCTCTCCATTGTCTTCAGTGGAAGCCTACAGTTCACAACTTTAGCATCCTTTCTGGCACTGACTGAGCTTCTAATCTCACACCCTCTCCATCACAAAGACTGTCTGCTTCCCCTAGGCATATAAGTATAAGAAAGGAGTCTCAGGATGGTATAGGACAAATGACAGGATGAAATCACAGGCAATGATAGCAAAATGGCAGAAATATTATTTTGTTGGCAGTATTTAACTAGGAGAGCATATGAGAGCATAGGTGGATATGATATTGGAAGATGAGTTTAGAAATAATGTAATTTGGAATTAAAGGAGAAGAATTACTAAATAAACTAAGCAAGCTCAAGGATAAAACCCCTGGTCCAAATGTATTGCATCTGCGTATTTTAAAAGAATCAAGTGAAGTGATAGCAAAGGCACTATCACACAGTTAATAATTCATTAGAGAAAGGTGCAATGCCAGAGCACTGACAGTAGCTATTGTTATACCTATATTTAAGATGGGAGGTGGAACATGCCCAGCATACTATAGACCATTCAGGTTACCATCAGTGGTAGGAAAAAATATCTGCACTAAGAGAGAAAACAGAAAAAACATCTAGAAACCAAAAACAAAATAATGAATCGTTAGCTTGGATTTCAAAAGAATAAGTCTTCCTTGACCAATATCATTGAATTCTTTGAAGAGCTGTCAGAGAGTGGAAAGAAATATTGCAGTAGATGTAATATATCTAAATTTCCAAAAGGCCTTTAATAAGGTACTGATAAGGTCAAAGCCTGTGGAGTCTGAGAACAAGTTGCAGAATGAAGACAAATTCAAGCAGTTATGAAACAAACGCATAGTTTAGGAGTAAAAAGTAGCTATTCATAGTGACAGAAGTGGGAACCAAGCAGAACCATTGCTGAGATCATGTTATTACAATTCATATTAAAGGTTTAGACGTAGGAATCAAATACGTGGTAGGGGCCTCTTTTTACAAGGAGATGTGGCTGTGTGCAGAGATTTAAATCCCTGAAAATTGACATCATCCAGCCCTCTTCCGGCTTTCACATGGGTAGGTTTGAAGGCTAAAGGGGAAGCCTCATCCAATGGTCAGATAAGGAATTTAAATATTCTAATCGGAAATCACCCAGAAGGAAAAAACAGTTCGGACCAGTATTCTTATTTCCCAGTCTTTACTGTTTTTTTCCTTCTGGGTAAGTACTGTTTTAACTAAGGATTCCAGCTTTAACAGCCAGGTACCTATTTCCTGAGCTGCCAGTAACTCCCCAAAGTTAACAGGCAACTGCACCACAGCAAGTGCTTCTTCAGTGAAACCAACAGGCTGGGAAACCTTTGATCAGCGAAACTGAAGAGCTCCAGCCTTGGCCAGGTGAGAGGCTGCTGTCTGCAGCACCCCTTCTCAGAGAGTGCTTTCAGTGCACGACAGGTGATCACCAGTTTCTTGGAAGTCAGTTCACCTGTCTTTCACTTGTCTCACTTTCAGCTGCACTTTCCTGCTGCCAGCCTTCGACACAGTATGGGAGCAGCTTATGTAGCTCTATCTTGCACCTCTGATGGAGAACAAGAGGGGCAACAACACCAACACAAATAACACCACCAGTAGCAGGAGCTGCCTTCTCCTCATTCACATGCCACTCCACAGGGCAGAGGGGATGGACACAGGGATTTAGCTCAGAGGTGACATATCCAACACAGGGTTTCCAGGCAGAGAATCAGTTTTCTCGATATGTGAGCACCACTGCTTCATGAGGCTTAAGCTTTCGTGTCAGTTTGATGCTGACATCCATGGCCTTCTGGAACAAGACCTCCTTCTCAACGTGCCAGGTGGGCACACATTGCTCGTGGCTGTCAAGGTGCCTGACATTGGTGGAATGCTCCCTCCACATCCCCTGCCCTCCTCAGGTCTCTGCCTCTTCCTGAAGTTGTGGGCACTCTTCTTCTGCAAGGAGGAAAAGCAGAGAGTTATGGGTGCTAGAAATGGCTTGTATGGAGTGGAAGGAAGGACAACATTTGTGGAGGGTGACTATGTGTGAGATGACAAAAAGGTGAGAGTGAGCATCAGTGTCGGCTGTTCAGGTGGGGATATGAGGTTTCTGGAGAAAAAGAAATGAGCGTAGCTACAAGCCCAGAAGGAAAAAACAGTTTGGACCAGTACTCTTATTTCCCAGATTTTACTGGTGTTCCATTTTAAGGAATTCAAAATTAATTCAGACCAATGTTCTTAGTTCCCAGTTTTGGATTGTTTTTTTACTTCTGGGAGGTGTGGTGTTCTGACCTTGTCTTCAACAGCAGGAAGGTTACTTCCTCCGCCAGCACTATTTAAAGGAATTATCAACTATTTTCAGGTTAGTTGGTGATTGATTTCTATTGGCTCTTGCTATGATTTTAGATGGGTTTGGCAGTTTCCAGAGTTGTTTAAAGTTGTTTATGTTTACAGTGGGTGGTGTGGCACATGTTGAAGGAATTTTTCCTGATTTTTAAGATTCCGCAAAGACCACTTGCTCCCAGACACAGATGCAGCAGTTTGCATCCCTCTTGGACTTTAGCACGAGGGAGAGAACGGGCTGAGGTGACACAGAGGAGGGCAATTTGCTGGAAGAGAGAGGAGGAGTAGGGGGATGAGGGTTCTCAGCAGGAGACCATATCCACCCAAAGTGTTCAGGGATCAATTCTCTACCTGAACATCAGCAAGGATCAGTACGTCAAACGTCTCTGCTTCATTAAGGATTTCCTCACTGAAATCTGCCACCTGCTGCAACAACAACTGTGACCTCAGGGTGCATAGATAAGTGGCTCTGAAGGTGACCATGGCCCATAAGCTTCTTTGCATAAGGCTCTTTCTGGGCTGGAGCAGGCAACATTTGAAACATCGCCCAGTTTTCCATCCACTATTGTGTAAGGCAGTTACTGAGGCTCTGCATTCCGAGGGAGATTAATAGATTTCATTTTCCCATGCCAAACAAAAGCAATTAGAGCAAACATACAGCTCCACAACATTTGCATGTTTCACATTATTCAGGGTGTCATTGAGTGTTGACACGCTGCTTTACAGCTGTTGCATGTCAATTCTGGGATGCAACACAATTGAAAGGGATTCCACTCCCCCAGTGTCCAGCTGCTGTGCCACCATATACTGTGCCTATGCAGTCAGTGCCTGATATTCTGTCATGATGCCCTCATTCTGCAGCATCCGCTATAACATTTGAATTTCAGTCACCAATACAAACCAGAGGATGGTTACTAGGTGACGAGGGCTATCTGCTAGACACGTGGCTCATAATTCTGGTGCACAACTCATTCACATGCACATAATGAAAGTCATGCTGTCACAGGAAATATGATTGAGTAGACCATTGGATGCTTCCAATGCCTGGACCATCCTGGAGGAGACCTGCAGTCCTCAGCAGAGCATGTGTCAATATTTGTCATGGTTTTCATGAAGCTACACAACTTTGCCATTATCAATGCACAGCTACCTTGCATACTTATCAGGCTTCGTTGATATGCCTCCCCATCAAAGTTCTCATCTGAGCCCTCTGCAGCAGAACTCATGTGCAAACTTGCCCTTTGTGACCTGACATCTGTATTGCCCTTGTCCCCTGGCCTATTGCAACCCAGTTATGCCTGATGTCTCACCGCTTGCAGATCCTGCCTCTAAACTACCCTCTAAAGTACAGGCAGTGTCAGTATCTGAGCTGGTGGCTGCAAGTCTTGGAACGAATGACAATGTTTCTTCATCATTGCTGCCTTCCTGCGTTTTTACTTCTTCCTCTTTCTCCACTGCCTGGTCAGGTTGCAATTCTTGGGTATCAAAAAAGAGAAAGACAGAATGATTGAATTGCTGTGAGGGAAGTGGGTAGAAAGCAAGACATGCATGCTTACACCATTTGCAGCTTATAAATCAGAAGAGATTATGGGCTGAGAGGAAAGTGGAACATGCAAAGGAGGATTGAGTACAAGCATAGCCTCATCTTCAATGGTTTCAGCCCCGCCTCTGGCCAAAGCCTCATTCATGGATACTTCCATGATGGCGAGCACCATCTCCTCAAAGATGAAAGGACATGCAACCTTCTCTCAGCTGAATAGGTGCTGCTGCCTCTGATCGCATCTATACCAACTCATCCTGCAAGAGAGGGAAATGTGTAAGTGAATGTGGTGCAATGTGTTTAGATGATGTAGCTGTTGCAATGAACAGCTGGCTTTGTGTGAAAGATGTGAGATGTGATTGCATGGCTTGTAGCTGTGCTAAGTGTGTGAGGGTGAGGTCAGGCTAAGTATCTTAGATATAAGTTGTGACCGAAAGTGATTGTTGGTAGGTAAGTGACGAAGTGTTGTGAATTGGCTATTATGTGATGCTAGCAGTCTAATTGTTGTGATATAACATTTGAAGATGCATTTACTTATGTTGACCATTTTTGTGAGGTCTCTGAACTTCTTGATGCATTGCACCCAAGTCTTCGGGGTTAGGCTCCTGGCACTGCCTATTTGGTGCCACTGCCTTATAAGAGTTTGTCTGGAGGGCCTGCTTGCCCCCTGTGGATAAATTATATCGCTTTTCCTCTTCACCTCCTTGACCAAGACCTCAATGCAGCAAAGAAAACCTTAGAGCTTGTTCTCTGCTATGCTCTACTTTTCTTGTGTCTTTGCCATGTCAAATGCAAGATCACTGTGACTTCCAGCATCAGCTCCAACCAAAATTCCCCTCCACTTTAAGTGTTACAATGTGGGTTGATGTACTGTGGGCTAGCTTAAATTAGTGCTAGCCCCTCACAATTTTGCGTCCCTTATTCAGGGATGTAGCCATTCAATATTGCACGCTACAATTATTTAGGTGTGCAGGCAGCACAAAGTTTGCATGCTGCTTGCATTGGCAGCTGTGGGAAGAGGTTAATCACACATCACTATCCCTGTGCCCCTTTTCAAGTTTTATTGAATTTTGTGACCACTGTGTTTTCAATGGTGAAGAAGAGCAAAACTAGAGGCCATCAATATAAATAATCAACAAATTGACTAGGAACTTTAGAATAAGCTACCTTATCCAGAGAGTGGGAAGAATGTGAAGCTTGCTAGCAAAGGGTTTAGTTGTAGTGAATAGTATAGAAACATTTATGAGGAATCTAGATAAGCATATGAGGCAGAAGGGAATTGAGGATTATGCTGATAAAGAGATGAGGAAGGATGGGAGGAGGTTTAAATGGAGCATAAATACTGTTATGGACTGTTTAAGCTGATTAGGCTGTTTTTGTGGTATATATTCTATGTATTTCTATATGATATAGCCATTATGACCACACATAACCAGAGAATTGGGCGCAGAGGACAGTCTACCCAAGAAGTAGTGTTATGAATTAATGACTGGATAGTTGAGAGTACTGTGAATTGGGCATCAAGCAAGCCACCACAATGGAAGCACAGCCTTGATTAATTATAAAGCATTTCCTTAGGGGTTGGTCCATTTTAAACCAGCACTGAAAGTTAAAGCTGTACACTCCAATTCTCTGATCAGGAATTTGTAGTAAAGACTAGCACTTCCAGGGTGTGGTTGTTGGGTCTGGGACCCTTCAGTTCCTAGTCAGCAGTCCCTGCAAGTACCAGTCTTCTTCAAGAGTGCCTTATCAGGGAATCAGCCTGGCAGCTAACCTCTTCAGCTAACCTCTTTGACTTACCAAATTGTTTTGTCTTTAATTTTACTGCCTGGCGTTGTTCAGAGAAGAAGATCCAGCTCTGGTCCTTGAGCTATGCTAATTTAGCTAATGAATGCCAGAAAAGTATTGATCTTGATGTTGTTTGATTTTAGAAGGAAGAAATCAAAGAAAGATTCCTGGTCCTCCTCACCATTCAGTGACTCCTGCTATAAAATGTTGAAATACCTGTTGAGGACAGAATCAAGCTTGATTGTGATGTGTCCTACAATCAAATAGGCTGCTAACATCAGGGAATCAGTCTGGCAGCTAACCTCTTCAGCTAACCTCTTTGACTTACCAAATTGTTTTGTCTTTAATTTTGCTGCCTGGCGTTGTTCAGAGAAGAAGATCCAGCTCTGATCCTTGAGCTATGCTAAATTCTAGTTCTGTTGAAGGGTCATGAGGACTCGAAACGTCAACTCTTTTCTTCTCCACCGATGCTGCCAGACCTGCTGAGTTTTTCCAGGTAATTCTGTTTTGTTTTAGGCTGCTAACATTCACTGTCCAGACTCACACAGCAAGAATGATCACTTGGGTGAGAAGTTGTGAAATTGCAACCCTGTATGAATCAATAACTTGATAAGAAAGGAAAGGAGAGAAAAAGAATGAAGAATTGGGTGGAAAGGTTTTTTTGTAAGTTAACTGTACTGCAGTATTATGCTGCATTTAATGAAATAGTGTTCTTCCTGGTCCTGTCTGGCCTACCTTAGACTCCAGACTAAAACCAATGTGGTTGAACCTTAATTGGCCTCTGAAATGGCTTAGTGAGCCACTCAGTTGAATCAAACCACTACGGTAAATTTAAAGAATAAAGCCAGACAGACCATCCGGCATCAACCTAGGCACCGGAAACACTAACAGCACACCCTGTCCAGGCAACCCTGTGGAGTACTCCTAACTGGCATTTGGGATGTTGTGCAAAAATTGGGAGAGCTATTCCACAGATTAGCCAAACAACAGCCTCACATCATTATACTCACTGAATCATACCCTAGAATCAATATCCCTGACCCCTCCCTCACCATTCCTGGGTATGCCCTGTCCCATTGTCAAGGACAGATCCACCAGATGTGGATGCACAGTGCTATACAATTGGGCTGGAATGGCCCTGGGAGTCCTCAACATTGACTTCGGATCCCATGAAGTTTCATGGCATCGAGTCAAACACGGGCAAGGAAACCTGCTGACTACTACCTACAGCCTTCCCACAACTGATGAAGCAACATTCCTTCATATTGAAGGCCACTTGAAAGAAGTCTTAAGGATAACTAGGGCACAGAATGCACACTGGTGTGAAACTTCAATGTCCATGAATTAAGAGAGGCTCAGTGACACCACTACTGACCAAGCTGGCCAAGCCCTGAAGTTCACATCTGCCAAATTGGACATGAGACAAGTGGTAAGAGAACTAAAAAGATGGAAATCCTACTTGACCTCCTTCCTCACCAATCTGCCTGTTGCAGATGCATTTGTCCATGAGAGTATTTGAAGAAGTAACCATCTCACAGTCCTTGTGAAGGCGAAGTCCCATCTTCACACTGAGGACATCCTTCAATGTGTTGTTTGGCACTACCACTGTGCTAAATGAGATAGATTCAAAACAGATCTAGCAGCTCAAGACTGAGCATCCGTGCAGTGCTGGGGGCCATCAGCAGCAGCAGAATTGCATTCAGTGACAATTGGTAAGCTCATGGACAAGCTTATCCCTCATTCTACCATTACCATTAAGTCAGGGGATCAACACTGGTTCAAAGGAGTGCAGTACAGCATACAAGGAGCAACACGAGGCATACATAAAAATAAGGTGTCAAGCTGGTGAAGGTACAACACAGGGCTACATGCATGTTAAACAGTAAAAGCAGCATGCTTCAGGCAGAAATGAAAACAGAAAATGCTGGAAAAACCCAGCAGGTCTGGCAGCATCTTTGGAGGGAGAACCAGAGTTAATGTTTCGAGGCCAATATGACTTTTCTTTGGAATGTTTTTATTTCAGATTTCCAACATCTGCAGCTTTTATGCTTGACACAGAGCTAAGCGATCCCACAACTATTGGCTCAGATCAGAGTTCTGCCATCCTGTCACATCCAGGTGTGATTGGTGGTGTACAATTAAAAACATGACCAGAGAAGGAGGTTCCACAAACATCCCCATCCTCAATGATGGAGGAGTCCAGCCTGTAAGTGCAAGACACAAGGCTGAAGCATTTGCAAATATCTACAGTTAAAAGAGTGAGGAATTTAAGGTAATTAGAATCAAAAGAGAAAAAGTATTGGAGAAACTTAAAGGGCTAAAATCTGACAAATCCCCAGGGTCCAGTAGCCTACACCCAAGGGTTCGAAAAGTGATAACTGTAGAGATAGTGGATGCGGTAGCTATGATTTCCTAAAATTCCTTCAATTCGAGAATGGTCCCATCAGATTGAAAGCTAGCAAATGTAACACTGTTTTTTAAGAAAGGAGGGAGGGATAATAGGGAACTACAGGCCTGTTAGTTTAACATTAGTTACTGGGAAAATGCTGGAATCTATTATTAAGGAAGTCTTAACAATGCACTTAGAAAAGTATAAATTTTGATTACTATGACTAGAACAAGTCAACAAGGTTTTACAAAACCATGGGAACATCACCACCTGTAAGTTTTCCTTTACATCTCACACCTCCTGACTTGGAATAATATTGCTGTTCCTTCACTATCACTGGGTGAAAATCCTGGAACTGTCTTCCTAGCAACAGTGTGGATGTAGCTAAATCTCATGGACTGCAGTGGTTCAAGAGGTGGTGCACATATAAATAAATGGTTTGATATGATAGCCAATACAGAGACATGGTTGCAAGGTGACTAAGGGTGGGAACTGAATATTCAATGGTATTTGACATTTTGAAAGGATAGGAAGAAAGGAAAATGAGGTGGGACAGCTTGGTTAATAAATGATGAGATTAATACAGTGGAAAAAAAATGACCTTTGCTTGGAAGATCAAGATGTAGATCAGTTTGGGAGGATATACGAAATAGCAAGGGAAAGAAGTCATTGGTAGGACTTGTTTATAGGCTTCCTAACAGTAGCTATACTGTGGGACAGAACATAAATCAAGAAATAATGGGCGCTTGTAAGAAAGTTACTACAATAATCGTGGATGATTGTAACCTTCATGTAGATTGGCCAAATCAAGTTTGCAAAGGTATCCTTGAGGATGAGTTTAAGAAGTGTATTCCGAATACTCCTTTGGAACAAAATATTGTGGAACCAACCACAGAACTGGCTATTTTATACATGATAATGTGTAATGAGATATGATTAATGATGATTTCATTGTAAAAGATCTTCTAGGAAAGAGTGACCATAACATAACAGTCAATTATTCAGGATAGAATCAATAGTCACATGGAAAAATATGGGTTGATAAGGAAGATACAGCATGGATTTCTAAAGGGGAAATCATGTTTAACCAACTTGATGGAGTTTTTTGTTAAGAGATAACTGAAAATGTTGATGAGGATAATGCTGTTGATGTGTGCACATGGACTTTGAAAAGACATTTGACACAGTGCTCCACAACCAACTTGTGAGAAAAAGTTACTGCTCATGGAATAAAAGGGGCAGTAGCAACGTGGATACAAAATTGGCTGAAAAGTAGGAAGCAGAGAGTAATGATCAATGGATATTTTTCGGGCTGGAGGAAGGTTTGTAGTGGAGTTCCCCCGGGATCGGTTTGGGACCCTTGCTTTTCATGATGTATATTAATGATCTAGATCTTGGTAAGCAAGGAACAATTTCAAAGTTTGTGGATGATACGAAGCTTGGGAGTGTTGCGAACTGCAAAGAGGACGATGTGGAACTTCAAGAGAACATGGACAAGTTAGTGGAGTGGTCATATAGGTGGCAGATGAAGTTGAATATGGAGAAGTGTGAGATGATGCATTTTGGTAGGAAGAACATGGACAGACAATATAAAATAATTTTGAAGGGGGTGAAGGAGCAGAAAGACTTGGGTGTATATGTGCCTAGATCATTGAAGGTGACAGGATAGGTGGAGAGAGCAGTTAATAAAACATATAGTATCCTGGGCTTTATTAATAGGGCCGTTGAGTATAACAGCAGGGACGTTATGCTGAATTTATATAAGACTTGAGCAGGAATATTGTGTACAGTTCTGGGCACCATATTATAGGAAGGATGTGAACACATTGGAGAAAGTGCAGAAGAGGTTTACAAGAATGGTTCCAGGGATGAGAAACTTAGCTATGAGGATAGATTGGAGAAGATGGACTGTTTTCCTTGGAGAGGAGAAGGCTAAGAGGAGACTTGATAGAGATGTTCAGAATCATGAGGGGGCTGTACAGAGTAGATAGGAAGAAGCTGTTCCCACTCATAAAGGATCAAGAACGAGAGGGCACAGATTTAAAGTGATTTGCAAAAGAAGCAAGTGTGATGTGAGAAAAAACCTTTTCACACAACAAGTGGTTCGGGAATGCACTGCCAGGAAGTGTGGTGGAGGCAGGTTCAATCAAGGCATTCAAGAGGACATAAGATGATTATTTGTATTGAAACAATGTGCAAGGGTACGGGGAAAAGACTGGGCAATAGCGCTAGGTCATAATGCTCATCTGGAGAGCTGGTGCAGACATGATGTTCTGAATGGCCTCCTTCTGTGCCGTTAAGATTCTGTGATTCTCTGAGGACTGGGATCTGTAATTAGTGTCTTAAACTTAAATAAAGGCAATTGCAAAGGTAAGAAGGCAAAGTTGGTTAAGGTAGACTGGGAAAATAGGTTAAAAGGTAGGATAGTAGCGGTAAGGGGATTTTTCATAACTTTCAACAAGGATATATTCCATTGAGAAGGAAAGCCTCTACGAGAGGGATGAACCATTCATGGCTAACTAAGGAAGTTAAGAAAGGTATCCAATTGAAAGAAAAGACGTACAATGCTGCCAAGATTAGTGATAGGAAAGAAGATTCGGAAAATCTTAGAAACCAGCAATGGATGACTAAAAAAAAATGAAGAGGGAGAGATTAGAATGTGAGAGTAAACTAGCAAAACATATAAAAACAAACTGACAGTAATGGCTTTTTCAAAGGTATAAAAAAGGAAGAGTAGCTAAGGTAAACATTGGTCCCTTAAATGAGACTGGGGATTTGATAATTGGAAGCAAGGAAATGCTAGAGACTTTGAACAAATATTTTGTTTGTCTTCATGGCAGAAGACAGAAAAAACATTCCAATAGTAGTAGAAAATCAAGGAGCAAAAGGGAGGGAGGAACTTAAAACAATCACGATAAGGAGAGCAAAACGTACTAGGAAAGCTAATGGGACTGAAGGCTGACAAGCCCCCTGGATGTGATGGTCTGCATCCTGGGGTCTTTAAAGAACTGGCTACAGAGATAGTGAGTGGAATTTAATAAGAAGAGGACAGCTCGTGACAGTGGGGCCAGAAATGGGCGTCACTTCTGCTCACTTGTCAGGAGCCACCAAGCATCAAAACTGTAAGTGCATGCACTGGGCACGTGTCCCATGTGAAGTCACATGGTGGGGGCAGGTAGGAGTTGTCCGTGTCTGCCTCTTCCATCACCTGACTCAATTTCAGGTCAGGGTGGGCTATAATAGGCCCGCCTCTGCAAACACCCAGTGTCTGCAGGCAGGGAGAACTGATCCAATTGGGAAAAGTGATCATCCACTTGCAGGGCCATCTGGAAAACTTTTATATGGCTGGCAGCCTCCATCCCCCCCCTGACACCCACTAACAGGTGACCCCCCCACCCCCCTCACTCCCCCCACTCATCCACATAGTTATTTTCTTGTACCTCCATCACTAACTGCAACCCCCCCCACCCCGCCCCCCCAAAGCCACCCCATTCACAAAAATGTCTTGCCAAGAACAAAGAGTGACCTCATGGTTTAGCAATGTCTCCCTGCAGGCCATCCAGGAAAGGTGGGAGATTCCCTTCCTCAGAGATCCTCCTGCTTGACCATGGCAGCCTGGTTGGAGATTGCAGAGGAGGCAAGCAGCTGGGGTCCACCCAAGATCCTTGGCCCATTACCACAGAAGGGTGAACGAACTCCTACGATCAGCCAGGGTAAGTGGCAATGTGGCATTGTATCAAGGGGCCTCTCATGAGGGGATCTATCCAAGGGACTTTGGAAGTGGAGAAAAAGGCCAGGCTGGGAAATGCATTCTCATCATCGGTACCACATGGCAAAGAGGCCAGACCGGGTGACAGTTGTGCATGATGAGCTGATGGAGTACCAGTTGGATTATGTGGCTAGTATGTGGCATGGGGATGCACGGGAACAAGGGAGTTAGGTATCTCTTGACATGCCACTAAGTCTCCACTTTATCATGCAGGATAAGGGCACATTCAATGCCAGGGAGAGGGCCAAGACAGAAGGAGGAGTGGCTGAGCTGAGAGTGATCACACCTTTGGAGAAAGAGGCCATGTTCATTGCTGGAGCACAGGGTGGATGCTTGGTTACAGATGGCCAGGCTGCACTAGCCAGTGCCTCCAACCTGGTGAAAACACATCAGCACATTAGAGAACCATGTAAAACTGTGGTTTTCTGAAAGACTGAGCTTCTCCTTAATGTCTTTCTTGGTGTTGACCACTGCAGCTTATCGCCATAGACAAAGAAGGTCAAAAGTTATAGTGGAAACTGATGACTCCACCCCTGATGAAAACCAAGAGCACCCAGAGGATGCACCATCATCTGCTTCTCCCTCATTTTCCACCAGTGCAGATACACTCATGCAGGTTTGGGAGGGTGATCACTTCACGGACATGTCTCAGCAGCTAAGGGAGACTGTGTCAGCCGAAGTCCCTGACAGTGGGAGGACTGTTGGACATCAAGCCCAAGCTGAGCCTCAGGCTGACGGTGGGCCTCTGGTCTCAGCCACAATAAGCCATCTGGGAATGTAGAGACAGGCAGGGGAAAATCTGGCAGAGGTGCTAGACATGATGCAGAACCTTACCTGGATGGTGGAGGAGTCCAGCCATGCCTTGACTCCTAGCATGCCTCCAGAATTTGAGCAGATAGCTTCCTCCATGGAGAGATGGCCACCATCATGGAGACCTAGGTCTATTATATGACCCCTATGCCTGAGGATCTGCTTTCCATCGCTATGGCCATGGGTTCAGTACAGCATCTGTTGAGAATCTAATGAATTAATTGATCCTTCTGAACAGGGCATTTGTCACCTCCTGTATGCATCTATGTGTTACAACCTGAGAAATGCCACACGTTGTCCCCTGTGGAGTCCTGGAATGTGCTGCTGGTGTAGAGTTTAGGACAGCAATTACTTTGAGGGTAACAGGCACAGGGTTCCCTCCAAAGTCACAGGGCTACCGATCTTGTTGTAGAAGCAAGAAGAGGTCAGTGACCACCTCCCGGCATAGCCTTTGTCATCTCTGACATTGTCTCTCAGATAGCTGGAGGTAGATATTGTGCATTCTGAACGTGTGCTTATGCATCAATGCTCTTCGGTGACGATGACGGCCCTAGTTGCCTTCCTCCTGACCTCCTTCCACTGCAGCTAATGCCAGCTGATGGCCTTATGGCCAATGTTATTGTGCAACCAGGGCCCTCCTCTGGTGTATCCTTCCTCTACTGCCCAAGGTTGCAAAAAATTGGGTGTATGAGGTCCATTGCAGTCCACACAATGAAGTGTGCAAAGAAGGCAGGGAAAGATTTGAGCACCTCTGTTGACATGGCCATCATTTCTAGAGCAGTTGCAGTTGACCAATGGGAATGCACAACTGAATTCCCATGGACCACATCCAGAACTCCTCCCATCCCATAGTCGCCTCCTCTCACAACAACCTGAACCCCAGCGAGATAACAGTTTCTTGACAGCCACATTGATGGGCACTCACATTGTGACACCGCAGCTCGGCTGATTCCCGGGATGAAAGGGTTGTCTTTGAGGAAAGTTTGACCCGGTGGGGTCTATAGTCACTGGAGTTTAGAAGAATGGGATCTCATCTTATCAAATTGTATAAGATCCTGAGGGGGCTTGAACCTGAGAGGATGTTTTCCTTTGTGAGGGAATCTCAAACTAGGGGGCACATTTTCAGGATAAGGGCCTCTTTTTAAGATAGAGATCAGGAGGAATTTCTGCTCACAGAGCATTGTCAATGTTTGGAATTCTCTACCCCAGAGAGCATCGGAGGCTTAGGTCATTGAATTTATTCAAGGCTGAGTTAAATTTTTGATCTACTAGTAAGTTAAGGGGCAGAATTTTCAGGTCGGCATGTGGACCTGACCCGCTCGAGTGTAAAATAGCCTGTGATGGTGTCAGGCGAGCGTCCCAATGTCATCCCGCAATCCCGTGATATTTCGGTCGGTGCGCACGCGCAGAAGTCAAAAGTCCACCTGCCGACAATTAGGAGGGCAATTAAGTCCAGTAAAGTTCCAATTGTCCCCGATTTTTTGTGGTCCACCCAACCAGGGTCAAAATCCTGGAACGCCCTTCCTAACAGCACTGTGGGTGTACCTACACCACATGGATTGCAATGGTTCAAGAAGGCTGATCACCACCACCTTCTCAAGGACAACTAGGGATGGGCAATAAATGCTGGTCTGGCCAGCAAAGCCCACATCCCATGAATGAATTTTTAAAAAACTTATGGTTGGCAGGCAGGCGAATCTGCCAGGCAGACATCTAATTTTTGATGAACCCTCATCCAAGGACAGTATGAGGTTTCCGTTATTAAATAAAAAAAATAAAAATGTACGGACAGAATTTTCATCGTGCATATGTTCAGGTGACTGATTCTGATGCTTGGACATTTTTTCCGGATTTTAAAATCTTTATTTATTGGTTCTAAAGTCTTCAGCTCCCTGACGCAGCTCTCTGCCTTCAGGGAGCTTTCATTCAGCACTCCCCTGCACCTGCGCTTACGTCAGCCCCCGCCCTCCTCCCACCCTGTGCAACGCTGAGCATTTCAGCACACATTTCATGCTGGCTGGCCATTAATTGGCCAGCGTGAAATCGCGGTTGGGGGCCAATCATGGGCGGTGGCCAGTTCCCTGGCCACTCCCGGGCCCACTGATCGCGCCTGCACACCAACCTAAAAATCTTGCCCAAGGATTATGGGGTGCAGGCACGAAAGTGGAGTCAATCAGATCAGCCATCATCTTATTGAATGGCAGAGCAGACTTGAGAGACTGATTCCAGGGATTGGCTACTCCTGCTCCTATTTCTCATGCCGCTATGCTCTCAAGGTTAATTAGGGATAGGCAATAAACATTGGCCTTGCCAGTGATGGCAAGGCCCATTAACGTATAGAGAAATTCTGCTTCCCAACCTGCCCAAGTATACAGAAGAAATTATTGGTTTCCTTTAAATTTGTGGAAGTGATAATGTAATTGGGTGTCTTAATGCATGAATCACAAAAGGTTAGTATGCAGGTACAGCAAGTAATTAGGAAAGCTAATGGTCTTATCGTTTATTGCGAGGGGAATTGAATATAAAAGCAGAGAGGTTATGCTTCAGTCGTACAGGACACTGCTGAGACCATATCAGGAGCACTGTATACAGTATTTGTCTCCTTATTTAAGGAAGGATATAAGTGCATTAGAAGCAGTTCAGAGAAGGTTTACCTAACTATTAGCAAGAATGGGCAGGTTGTCTTATGAAGAAGGGTTGGATAGGCCAAGCTTGTATCCACTAGAGTTTAGAAGAGTAAGAGGCAACTTTAAAATCCTGAGGGGTCTTGACAGGGTGGATGTGGAGAGGATGTTTCCTCTTGTGGGAGAATCTAGAACTAGGGGTCACTATTGAAAAATATGGGGTTGCTCATTTAAGACAGAGATGAGGAGAATTTTTTCCCCTCAGAGGGTCGTGAGTCTCTGCTTCCACCACCTTTTGAGGAAGGGAGTTCCAGAGTCTTTAAATATTATCAAGGCAGAGCTAGATAGATTCTTGATTAACAAGGAAGTGAAAGGCTATTGGGGGGTAGACGGGAGGTTACAATCAGATCAGCTGAGTGGCCTACTCCTGCTCCTAATTCGTATATATGTATGTAAGGGTCGTATCAGTGGGTGAATTGGTGAGTGGTTGAATGGGTGAGTGGACAGCCAAGTTGAGTTGCAGGGGTAGTCGGGTCATGTTGTAGGGTCATTGAGTGGCAGGGGGTGTAGTTCAATTGGGCAGGGGAGTAGTTCAGTGGGAGGGGGTGGAGGTAGTTAGTCGATCCAAGGGTCCAAATCTTCTGGTATCCAGACCGTCGGAGATTGGGCATAAGTTGGAAGATGGGCATCAGGACTCCGCAGAAGTTCTGAGGCACACATGCTGAAATTGCCTGGCAAGGTTAAACTTCCAATGGCTTGATTTCCACTGCCTGGGACCCTCTGCGAAAGTGCCCAACACTGAGTTCAGTGGCAGAGAGTTGGGCCAGATACGTGGGACTGACTTGCATACTTTCCCTGGAAATGTTATATCTGGTCTAATTGAACAGTCTAACTGAGCTGAGCACCACAACTAACCCTCACAATCATCCTGGCCTAACTACCCTCGCTCACTCGACCAATCTGCACCCCCTCCACCCACTCCCCGATCCCTTCCAACTAAACTACTCCCCTGCCCGTCCGGACTACCCCCAACCACTCAATGATCCCCCAGCATGACCTGACTACCCCCGCAACTCAACTTGGCTGCCCACTCATCCATTCAACCATTCACCAATTTATGCACTCACCCGTTCATTCACCCACTCACCATTCACCCACTCATCCCTTCACCCATTCCTCCAATCACCCACCCACTTACCTGTTCACCCACTCATCCATTCAACACTCACCCACTCACTGATTTATCCATTCACAATTCACCCACTCATTCATTCACTAACCCACTCACTTACTGAAAGACTTGAGACCTTTAAAAACTCATCTGAATGCTGCACCTACCGTCATAAAAAGCAGGCATGTCCTGCCTTTGTCTGTTTTCTTGTGCTCCTTGCTCTTTCCCATAGATGTCTGCACTGACCCATCGATGCTTCAGCTGGGTTCAGAAGTCCTGGCTGAAAAATCGCAAAATGGTTGGGTCACAGAAATTTCTTCAGGCAACATCAATGTGTGCAACATTGACACTGACCAGATGATCTGAGCCAATGGACAAAATTGTCCCAAATTTGCACTAAGCGCAGTAGAGGGTGGGAAAAAGAATATTTTACCTGCCGGCCGCAATGATGGCTTTTCACACTGTATCATCCCAATCTTGCCTAATTAATTATGCATTCCCAGGAAGCACGCTGTTTCACTGGTGCAATGATAGGCAGCCCCCAATTCACCCACCATGCCACCTCCTCACGCCAGGCACTATATTGAAAGTGCAGCTGCTCACACACCTCTCAGAGTTTCCAGGACTGCTGCACAAAAGACATGGCCCCAAAAGGCAAGAAATCTGCAGTCTCCTGATTCAGTAACACATCCCTGGTATGAGTTCTGGAAACCGTTGGAGCTCACCGCGATGTCCTCTACCCCACTCTGGCCGCAGGAGACCCATCAGTGTCACCACTCCAACTTCAGAGTTGGTGGCAGGGGTTGTCAGGCCAAAGCTGCACAGAAGAGGTCAGCCATCCAGTGCAGAAAATGGATGAACGATCTCATCCATGCCACCAGGATAAGGCAACCATCTCATCATTCTAAACTCACACACTCACAAGCCCATCACACATTCACTGGCATCTCACTCACTGCCAGCTCAAGGGACATCCCCACTCACTCTCTCACACACACCCACACATTTCCATCTGGCTTCATCTCCTCTGGAGGCTGCTTCCTCAGCCCTCACCCTGTTGAGGCCACTTGCAAAGATCAACATGTGCCCCACTCACGCAATGGGATACCACCTTTCCCAGTAGAGCCCTCGCCCTGCAGCCCCTTCCCTTGCTTGAGGCTAATTCTCCCCCTTCTCCAAGCAAACCATTGTCTGCAGCCATTGAAAAGCCAGCCCCCTGCCTCACGGCTGGCCTCATGAACAGAGACCTGCCCATGAGCCCCTCATAAAGATGATGTGGTGCTGCCTGCGAAGCCTGGCGTTGATGACCACGAGTGCTGCCCAAAGCAAGGTAGACAAACAAACCTCAAAGTCCCGAGCAAAGTGCAGCTCACCAAGTGCACATTGCTTATGTTGGCATGGCGCTCAGATGATCCAGCGTGGGGGAATGATTCCAGTGAGCTGGGCTTATAATGATATGCAGATGTATTACAATTAAGTTCCCAATGTGCGGTGTGGGAAACGCACCCCGCCATTGATGGGTGGAGCGGACAATTGCAAACTGGTTTCACGACGTCATGAAATCAATTTTTGGCCTTCTCGCCATATTGCCCACTCACCACCGCACACACCCTCCGGCATAGGCATGGAAATTTCGGCCCAATGTGTTTTAGTTAAAATTTAGACAGGAAACATGTGGTCCGTTGGCTGAAAATCTTCAATCACCAATAACGAGGCATCACCAGCATTTTCAGTTCTTTCCATTTTGATTTGTGGTGCCATAAATTAGCTATTTCAGCTATAAATGATGCTGTTTTCCTGGTATCACCACCAGCCTGTGTGATTTGTTCTTTAAATAGAAGAATTTTTTTTTAAATAGATAAATATAGTGTTAGTTGTTTGCCAGCAAAGTGTGACTGTACCACATGGGAGAGAAATAGCTGCTGTCATGGATAGAATGAGCTACTGCTCTGGAAAAATGCCAGTGTTTGTATGAGCTGGGTACTTCTATTCTGAGCCTTACTGGGTTTGTGTCCCACTTGTCTGGATCAGCCAGCTGTGGACTCACCTGCAATTCTCAGTATGTGTATGAATTGTTTAAAGTACAGTTGTTAAGCTGTAGAAAAATTAACAACAGCCACCACAGAAAATGAGCAAAAAACATGGAAGCTGAAAATGTCCTGTTGTTGCTGATAGATCATTTTCAGTTCACAATCTACAGACTACACTCATTTCCCACTTAATTTTAACCAAAAACATTTTTGAACTAAAAAAAAAATCCATTCTCATGATCATGTTGCCATGTCTTTGTTACCTCTCAACTTGACCATCCCAGTACACTTGTTACCGGAGCTCCCACTTTCTATCTTGTGTAAACTTAAGGCCATCCAAAATGTCCTAACCTACACCGAGCCCTATTCACCCATCAACCCTGTACTCACTGATCTACATTGACTCCTGGTTAAGAAATATTCTCATCCTTGTTTTCAAATCCCTCCATTGCTTCACCTCGCCGTATCTCTGTAATCTTTTCCAAGATCTGCATTCCTCCAATTCTGGCCTTTTGAACATCCCCAGCTTTAATTGCTCCACCGTTGGCAGCTATGCCTTAAGCTCTTGAATTTCCCTAAGTCTCTCTTCTTCTCTACCTCTTCTCCTTTAAGCTACTGTTTGAAACCTACCTCTTTCATCACCTTTCAGTCAGCTGCCTTACTATCACCTTATGTGAAATTTTATTTCACTCCTGTGAAGAGCCTTGGGACTTTTACTATGTTAAAGCCACGATATAAATACAAGTTGTTTTTATTACATTCAGTATGTCACTTAACCATGACATCCTCTTCATGCAGAATGACCCTATTTAGCTAAGAGTGCAGAATGTGGTATTGCTTTAAAATATGGTCAAATGATATCAGCCAGGCTTTCTTCACTTTTCAGAAATCCAGCAAAAAAGTTGGTGTGCTGTTTTGCATCCACCGGACTTACCCACACTGCTGAATTTCTTGGGGGCCAGCCAAATTTGGCTAATATTAGCAGGCTCAGGCTGGGAGTTCAGTCTGTGTGGAGAGTCCGCCTTGGTGGCAGCAGAAATGGCTGCTGCAGGCCTTAAGCACATTGGCTATGGTCCAGGAAGCTAGCCTCTTATTCTCCCACTGAGCTATATGGCCGAGGGCAGAAAGTGTAAGATGAGAAAAATTTGAGAGAAGAAAAGGTACATACTTCCAAATGAGAGAAATGCAGTATTATTGTGTGCTGGAGTATGTTGTTGGCTGTCTGTTCTGATGGTGCTGAAGCAATCACTGAGGAAACTCTGAATCTGAGTTCATCTAAGGACACATCTCATCTTGATGTCAGTGAATTTGCAATGAACTGTTAAGCCAGTTAAATTGAGCACAGAGACACATAAAAGCTCCTCAGGAAATTGCTTGGCTTTTTAGCTCTAAATTAATGTTTTCAAGGGTCTGTAGAGAAGTTTGATTCTAACATTCAGATTGGTTGGAGCTTACTACATGATGGAGAAGTTACTGGGTCACAGACTCTCAAATATGATTTCATAAATATAACAAAAGGACAGTCAATAGAAAGTTACTCCAATTAGAGATAAGCTTATTTGCTTCTCATGATATTAAAATAATGATGCACACTGAGGCAGGAGAGGCTTAAAATCACACTTCAACATTTTTATCATTGGCTTGGCATGGCTTTTGAACAAAAAGCTAGTTTGAGGCTGAATTTCTTTGATTACAGTGTGAAATCTTAAAGGCATGCCTCTTTGTTAAACAACAATGTAAATGCCCTTTTTTTAATTATTGTTTTTGACTCATTAACAGAAGTGTTTGAAATATGCAGTGCATTAGCAAGCAAACAATTTCATAGTGGAAATAGGAACAAAACCAATCACATCACACCTGTAACAATGGTTCCTTAATTCCGAAGCAGCCAGTGAGCCATATAACCATGGTAAATGTCAAAATTCATTACCACAGCCGTGGAGTTTGTCTTATTCTTGCAAATGGCTGTGTCAAATGCAAAAAATCTGTTTTATCCATTTGGTCCTGTCTAACCTTTATTTACTTTTGTCACTGCTGCCGGTTCAAATGTTTTCTCTGGCAAAAGTGAAAGGAAAATAATAGTTCATATCAAGCATTCCTTAAACCACTCAGTTTGAAACTGAGGATGTAAACAGTAACTGTCCCTCTTTGTTATGAGCTTTTGTTAATTCACATTTAGGCCAGAATTTTCTGGCCCCTTTGGCATCAGGCATTTTGGGGGGTGGGGGTGGGGGGGGGGGTTTGGGTGGGGGGGACCACAATATGCTGAGAAGGCCAAAAATCGGTTTTACTCTGTCATGAAACCAGTTTGCGATCGTCCACTCTCCATCCGTCAGTGGCAGGCCACATTACCCACCATCGGACGTCGAGAACGTCATTTTAATACATTTGCATCTAATTATAAGCCCTGCTTGCTGGAATCATCCCCCCACGTCAAATATACCACCCATTCAGCTTGAATTCAGAATGGCATGCTTCACGACTGCCTTTAAAAGGCGTGCAACTGGTGAGCTGAACTTCAAGGGGAACTCAGAGGTGTCCGCACACAACCTTGCGCAACGCTCATGAGCATCGCCTGTAGGGCATCAAGGAAGAGACGCCGCACATCTGTTGGGGGCACAGGCATTTTCCCAGCTGGCTTCCAGTGCAGTGCCAGGCCAGATGTGGGGAGTGAGGGGCAAGGCAGGACAGACTGAAGGAAATACTTAAGCACATGCTGTGTAGTGGGGGGTTGTGGGGGGGAGGGAAATGGCCATGCACTTGGAAAAGCTTGTCAAAAGTGAGAAGAGTGAGCATTCTTCCGCAGCTGAGACCATTGAGCAGCAGCTCAATTGACATGGTTGGAGTTGGGCCTCTGAAGCTTTTCTGCCCCCTCAAGCTTCGCAAAAGCATGAAAGTGCCATCAAATGCTCCAGAACCTTTCACCCCTCGGACACAGACTGGAACTTAATGTGCGTTTTGAGGGGCAGCAGAACAATTGGCCCACTGGGCAAGTTGTAGAATCCCCTTGCGAAAGGTGGCCATGGCACAGTCACTGGTGGTGGCTCTCACAACCCCTTGCAATGTCTTTATTAAGGTTTGGACCAGTATATATTGTGGTTCAAGCTAACAGCGCAGCCTTGCAGTGTGGGTTAGGAGAATGCCTGTGTCTGAGCTGAGAGCACAGCATGCAGTCCAGTGGGTGAAGCTGCCACTAGTCAGTCAAGGGGGTGGGGTTTTGGACAGCCAATGAGCGCACTAGACACTGGCCATCCAAGTGGTGGCCAACTGTCTCCTGCATGTGTGGTGAGGCCTTCAGACTTAACCGAGAGAGGTTCTTAGGACACATATGCTAACCCACACATCTCTCTTTTATCCTGCAGGAGGAGAACATCAGGATCATGGAGCTTGGTGATTTAACGGTATGCTTCATGGCTTACAGAGACCAGAGGAGAAGAAGAAGAAGAAGAGAGCAGTGTAGGTGCCTGACTCAGCAAAGGGAGGAGCACCTTCTTTAAGATAAAGGGGTCCCAGGATCTTCTGCACACGCAACTGAAGATCCACAGAGAGCTATCACTAGACCCAGGGCCTATAGTCAGCACCTGTCATTCCTGCAGATGACCGAGAACCAGTGTCGCTGAAGACTGTGCATGTCTAGGGAACTGGTTGGTCTCTTATGCCACTTGCTGTAGGGTTTGGCACCATGGGGCCATTGAGGGCATCCATTGCCAGTGGTTGTGAAAGTGACTGTATCACTCAATTTTTACACCAGTGGTTCCTTCCGGGGCTCCACAGGTGACCTATGAGGGATCTCGCAACCCCCATGCACAAGTGTATCCATGAGGTCATGGATGCTATCTTTGCAAAGGCACAGAACTTTCTGTATTTCGTCCGAGATCAGGAAAGCCAGGAAGCAAAAGCACTGGGATTTGCGCAGATCTCAGGTTTTCCATAGGTGCAGGGTGCCATCACTGCACTAATGTGGTGTTTAGATCTCTGTGGCAACAAGCAGTTAACTATGTCAACCATAAGGGCTTCCACTTGCTGAATGGTCAACTGGTGTGTGACTACCACAAATGCAAGAGGTCTGCACACGGTTCTCAGGGAGCGTCCACAACTCCTACATCCTTAGCAGGTCTCAAATCCCTGACATCTTGCAAGGTCAACAGAGGCTGCAGGGTTGATTCCTCAAGAACAAGGGCTACCCGCAGAGGACGTGGCTGATGACGCCCTTGTGGCGGCCTCAGACTGCAGCAGAGTGACTGTACAATGAGGCTCATGCCATGACCCGGACTTTGGTGCAGCAAATGATAAGCATTTTAAAAAGGAGGTCCCGGTGTCTTAACAGGTCCAGTGGAGCACTGTGACACTGTTCACCGAGATTGCTGTGCATCATTGTCATTTGCTACGCACTACACAAACTGGTGCTGCAACAGGAAGAGGAAGAGAAGAAAAAATATACTACCCAATACATGGTGAAAAGCCACACTGGCTGAGGAGGAGATGGAGGAGCTGCATTTATCCTCCGGTGAGGAGAACGTTGAAAGGGATGATGATGATGAGGTCTTCAAAGGTGAGGATGCTGGCGATGAGGCCATTGCATTGGCCAGACAAGGTAGGCATGCTTGAAAAGCCCTCATAGCTGCTGGATTCGTGGAGGATGATGACAAGATGCAGTGAGGACAGTCCTGACATCCTCACCTCACATCTGTGAACATTTGAATTCTGTGTGGCTAATGACAACGCACATACCCTCAGTGCTCAGGCTCATGTCATGGAGATGTAGTGGAGGCCTTAATAGTCGCCATATTCCAGGAGTATGATGATGACATACAGTGAGGACACTCCATAAATCTTCACATTGCTTCTGTGAATGTCTGACTCCTGTCTGGCTGAGGGCAGGTCGCATGTGCTCTGTGATCAGGGTTATATCATGGAGATGCAGCCGTGAAATTTTAAATGCACCTGATCCTTTGTCAGCCTTCAGAACCTGCCCCCTTCAGGAGCACAGCATCACTGGTCACAGATACTGACAAGATGGGGGCCAGCCCCATCTCAATGATGCTGAGAGCACACAAAGAGAATGATGGAACTCTATGACACCTGCCCATGACATTCTGGCAGCAATGACAAGCACCATCAAGGTGCAGACATCACTAATGTGTCCAGGGTGTGTGAAGACAGACCATCACTTTGGTCTGAAGTTTACACACTGCACAGAGAAGAGGCCCTGGACTGAGACACCTGCCATTTATTTTGTGCAAGAACCGAGGTTTCACATCTGAGTGACACGAACACTGTTCATCAGAACAAGGAGCAATAGGCAGGGAGACATTCTTGTGAGTTTATTGACAATAGTGAACATTATGTACAATTGATTAACACCCATGCCCAGGCTGTGTTTCTTGACAAACCTGTTCCTGTTGTTCTCTTTGCACTGCAGTCCCACCCTCCTGATCTACGGGCGCTCGGTGTGGAGAGGGGCCAGGAGGGAGGAGGACCTCCTCGTAATCCTGCTCCTAGAATTGGCCAAGTTGGCCATTAACAGGTCCAGGCAGCGGACGATTGAGGGGGAGTTCATCTGACCCAACTGTCTGCCCCTTTTTCGTGGCTACAGTCGCAGCTGGGTGTCCCTGGAGAGGGAGCATGCAGTGTCTGCCAGCACCATCGAGGCCTTCCATGCTCAGTGGGCACTGAGGGGACGGGGGTGCTTTATAGACTCTTTGATCACATTTTGATTTAATGTTTGCAAGTTTTCTTTGGATTTTGTCTTTTTTTCTTGCAGTTTCCCTTTAAGGGGCTGCTTTTACTTTATCCCTGATTTTGTTAATTTAGTTTAATTGTTTGACTGCAAAAAAGTTACATCTTCTCAACCTTCCTAACCCTGACGCTACATCTTAGAGCTTCCCCAACATCAACTACTGCTGTGCCCTCTCTTGGATGACCTTGTTAGGTGTCCTCTGGAGGGCTGAGACCTGGAGGGCCCTGGCCTGCTTTCAGGTTCCTACTGTGTGGCAGTGGTACCCTCCTTGGCCTGTGGAGCTGGGGCTTCTGGGGTCACAGGAAGAGGGGATTTGGATGGGCTGGACACTCAAAGAGTCACCTGAGTGGATGGCCCCAGGTGTGCACCTGCTGATCCTCCTCTCTATGGGTGCCCAAAGGCCCCTGGATGACTCCTTGAGGCGAAGGGGAAGCTGGGGTGAGATTAAGCTGTCCCGCACCCCGGTCACATTGACACAGTTGGAGGCCAACTATGGCGTCAGTGATGGAGTTCAGCTGGTGCTGCAGTACAGTACTGATGTCCTGGACAAAGGTCTCCATAGTGGCCACCATCCTACCAATGTTGACCTCAGTGCATTAGCATGCTGGCGCTATCACTTCAGATTGAAGGCAGACGGACTCGTCCATCATGCCTTCCAATCTGAGGAGTGCAGTGGACATCCCTTCCTAATGTTCCCGCGATTGCCTTTGCAGCTTCAGCAACCGAGGTATGACCAAGTCCAAAGGCTCGTCATCTGACTCAGCAGATTTCTGCCCTCCTGCAGTCCTCCGAGTGCCGGAAACCTGGGAAGTCCCTGCCACCTCCTGCTGTGGATCAGACAATGCAATGTACTTACCAGATTGTGACCCCGAGGCTACTCTAGCACTAGGTCCCATTGAGGTGTGTGTCTCTGCACTAATGGAGGGTGTGAGTGAGCGCTGTGATGGGACTTCAATTAGAGTGTCATAAGATTCTTCTTCCGAGGTGTCTTCAGCGCTTGAGTCAAGGACCTGGGTCATGGACCCCCTTGGCTGGTTCCCAGATGTGCCTGCGAAAGCAAGGAGAGATAATTAGTGTGTGACAGGGGACTGTAGAACAGGGGAACTCACTCGCAGCATGGTTGTTTGATGGATGTTGCACTGCTGGATCCTCACTTGGTTGAGCGCTGCTGACCTCACTGTCAACACAAGACTGGTCCAGATCGTTGCTGGGCAACTGGATGACTGTATTTTCAAAGTCTATGAGGACCTTGATGTCAGGCATTGCTCTACCAGTCTGCAACCTCTCCCTTTTGTTGTGTGTCAGCTGGCCCTGCATGAATAGAGATGGAGAGAGTGTAAGCAGGATGCCTGTCAGGCTAGATGAGAAGGATACTTGGCATGTGTGGGTGGTGAGTGGTGCCATGGATGGAATGAGGACATGATCCACAGGGAAGGTGAAGGTGTGTGTGAGAGAGTGAATGGTGATATCCTTTGAACTGGTAGTGAATGCGATCGCTTTGGATGTGTGAGGTGAAAGTGTGCGTGTGAGTTGACAGTGATGAAAAGTGGTCTTTTGGCACTGGACTCTCTTTTGCAGGGTGTTGGTACTGACCACCGCTGCCACCACCTCCCATGCTGGATTGGTGACCTTGCTTGCTATTCCTCATCCAGAACACAGGTAGTGGACTTCACAGAGGCCCCCACGGTGTCCATTAGGCACCTGAGGGAGGCGTCGCTAAATTTGGGGATAGCAGGTTTCCTCCCTTTGGAAGCCATGACTTTGTAGCAGCTTTCGATCCCTCAGAGAGCTAGCTCTGTGCAGGAATGCCCTTTAAATATGGCACCTAGATTACTGAAGACCTGAGGTGACAGCGGGGTGGTCGAATCAGAGGCTGCCCTGCCAGCAATCTGGCATGTTTCCTGGGAATGCATTATTAACAAGGCTGGACACGCCGGAAATGGGACGATACCGCACAAAAACCCACCATTGTGCACACTGCTGCACTTTGTGCAAATCTGAGACGATTCCGCCTTCAGTTTCCAGCAATCATTTATTGCAATTTCATTTCTACTTTGAAACATGGACACTTGCAATCTGTAGTGCTTACTGGTAATATATGTTCATAATGGCCTATATGTTCCGTAAAGTGGCAAACATTATCAGATAAAAACAAAAAAACTGCGGATGCTGGAAATCCAAAACAAAAACAGAATTACCTGGAAAAACTCAGCAGGTCTGGCAGCATCGGCGGAGAAGAAAAGAGTTGACGTTTCGAGTCCTCATGACCCTTCGACAGAACTTGAGTGAGGCCTGCACAGAGCTAGCTCTCTGAGGGATCGAAAGCTGCTACAAAGTCATGGCTTCCAAAGGGAGGAAACCTGCTATCCCCAAATTTAGCGACGCCTCCCTCAGGTGCCTAATGGACACCGTGGGGGCCTCTGTGAAGTCCACTACCAGTGGTCTGGATGAGGAATAGCAAGCAAGGTCACCAATCCAGCATGGGAGGTGGTGGCAGCGGTGGTCAGTACCAACACCCTGCAAAAGAGAGTCCAGTGCCAAAAGACCACTTTTCATCACTGTCAACTCACACGCACACTTTCACCTCACACATCCAAAGCGATCGCATTCACTACCAGTTCAAGGGACATCACCATTCACTCTCTCACACACACCTTCACCTTCCCTGTGGATCATGTCCTCAGATTACCGCTTTGTTCCAACTTTTTCAATCCTGGGTGCTGCTCCGTTTTCTTGCTGGGCCTTCCAAGCCTGGCTTCTCCAGAAATGCAGTGTGGAGCACAGCATCCATCAGAAAGCTCTGTCCCAGCTGTGTAGTGTCAGGGGAAAGGTAAGACCTGCCCCCTTTTTACAGCACTGGCTGCCACATGGTAAGTTTAAATGTCCAGTGTGAATGTTGGTGAGCGAGTCAATGTTAGTGAATGAATGAATTGCTGCGTGGATGAATGAGTCATTGGTTAAGTTGGCAGGTGGGTGCGGTGACAGGTTGGTAGGGTGGTAGGTGGGCAAAATAGTATGTGACTATGGTGGCAGATGAGTGTGGTGGTGGGTGGGTAGGGGGTAGCTGGGTAGGGTGGCAGGTAGGTAGGGTTGTAGGTGGGTGAGGTAGTAAGTGGACATGGAGGCAGGCGGGTGAGGGCAGTAGATGGGTGAGGGCAGCAGGTGGGTGAGGTGGCAGGTGGGTGAGGCAGTAGATGGGTAAGGTAGTAGGTTAGTTGGGTGGCAGGTGGGCAGGGTGCTAAGTGGGTACAATAGTAGGTGGGTAGGATGGCAGGCAGATACGGGTTGGGAGAAATAGTCAGGTCGGGGGCTAGTCAGGTTAGGTCTGGGAAGGTAGTCGGGTGATCAGTGGGGGTAGTTGGGTTGGGTTAGGGCCTAGCCAGAGTGGTCAGGGGGTAGTAGGGGTGTCAAGGTAGGAGTCAGCGGGTCAGTGTAAGTGATTAAAGGATCTGTTCTAGGAGGTAGACTAGGAATTTCCTGTCTTACATTTCGTGGATAACAATTTATGTAAGTGCTACGGAACTATCTGAAGTCCCTGACGCTAACTCAGAGTTGGAGAAATTCTTGGAGGGTCCCAGGGAGCAGGGGAATTGCACACCAGATGTTTAATCTTCCCGGGCAATTCCCATGGAGGTCAGCGCGTCATGGGTCGTATATCTGCTCTCCAACGGTGGGAGATCAAAAGATCTGGGCCAATTTATTTGTGGAAGAGAGTATTTTCTGACTTAATTATAAATGGAGATTTAGTTGGATTAGTGTTGAGCTTTCCCCTTCATCTCCACTTCAACATTTCCTGTTGACAGAAGCGTAAACCCTAATTGTACATTAGCTGAATCATCTTGACAATCTGTATGTTTTTTATTCTTTCATGGGATGTGCCATCGCCAGCTAAGCGCAGCTTTTGTTACCCATCCCTAATTGCCCCTGAGAAAGTAGTGGTGAGCCATTGTACATGCATACGAACATATAGACATGCAAAGTAGGAACAGAAATAGGCCATTCGGTCCCTCAAGCCTGCTCCACCATTCAATGAGATCATGGCTGATCTGTTTGTGTTTCAAATTCCACATTCCCATCTATCTCTGATCACCTTTGGTTCCCTTGCGTAACAAGAATCTATCTATGTAGTAACTGAAGGTGTAGCCTCTCCTACTACCTATAAGGGGTCACTCGATTGCCTTTGGAGGCTCCAACCAATGGGCCCTAAAAACAGGTAATCCGCGGGGGGGGGGGGGCGGGCTTTCCTGTCAGGACCTGGTTCAAGTGTGTAGCATCTGAAAAGCCCACTGTAATAAAGCTCCCACGCTCCACCTTGTCTTAAGAAAAGAATACTTACCAGTCATACCACTCTTCGGCAGAATTGATCCTTATGACACAAGTATGGAAGAATCTATGTAGATCGCCTTCATTTTTATCTTGTGGTGAATGAATCCTTTGGAGTGTATGTGGTAGCAAGACATACAATCTCATCCTCAGTCTGATGGTCCTGAACGGGCCCAATTCTAAGTCCTTTAATGAATTAGTAGACCTCATGAAAATGCATTTCCAGCCAAAGCCATCTATAATAATGCAGAGGTTTAAGTTTAATTCCAAAGTAAGGGCCCTGGGAGAGCCAATTGCAACCTATATAGCAAAGTTGAAGCACTGCGACTTTGGAGACACACACAATGATATGCTGTGGGACCAATTAGCTCGTGGAGTTCACAACGACACCATTAAACACTGTTTACCCGCAGAAGTCAATATTGATTTGAAGCGCACCATGGAAATTGCGCTAGCCATGGAAAGTGCTGCAAGAAACTTGAAGGCTTTACGACACATACGACATGTGGGGTGGGAACCTACCGCCGGGCATGGTGCAAAAACCAGAGACACAGCAGCGAAGCGAGAGGCAACATCCACTGTTAGAAAAATGAAAAGGCCCATTAGAAACGTTTCAGCAGCAACTCCAAGGTTAACCTGTTACAGATGTGGGAGTGACCACGTAACGGACACCTGCAGATTCAAGGAGGATGAATGCCATCACTGGCATAAGAAAGATCACATAATGAAGCAAGGCAGGACGAAATCGAAACATCCCGTAAAGCAGCAAAACAATACGATTGAACTGAATAATACAACAGAACCTGACGCTGCCAATACCAACATCTATTCCCTGTACAATGTCACAGCAGTAAAAACTGAACCTATCACTGTCACAATCCAAGTTAATGGGCAGCCACTAGTAATGGAGGTAGATACAGGAACTTCAACCACAATGGTGGAAGGGCATACATTTGAATACCTAAAGGAAGAAACCCAGCCACTGAATCTGGAGTGAACAACTGCTAAATTGAAGACATACACTGGAGAATCCATACTGGTAAAGGGTACCATCACAGTACCTGTGTTCTATAGACAACAGCTAGCCCAGCTCCTAGTGATCATAGGGACAGGTGAAGGACCTAGTCTTCTGGGCTGAGACTGATTACAAAAAAGTCAAGCTCAGTTGGCCTGAAATATTTCACTTCTGAACAGAAGGAGTTCCTGAACTGCTAAAAGGAAATACAGCATTGTATTTTGTGACAAATTAGGTAAGTTAAAAGCCTTGCAAGCAAAAAAAACATGTGGATTCTCAAGCGACACCCCGTTTTTTTAAGGCTAGACCTGTGCCTTATGCCTTAAAGGAGAAGGTGGATGTAGAATTGTGCTAGTTAGAAAAGCTAGGCATCACGCAACCAGTCCAATCTTTGGAATAGGCAGTGCCCATAGTCCTAGTGGTGAAGCCTGACCAAACTATCCCCATTTGTGGGGACTATAAATTGACCGTGAACAAGGCAGCCAAATTAGATAAATATTCTATCCTGAAGATAGACGACTTATATGCAAAGCCAGCTGGAGGCAAATCCTATACAAAACTGGACATGAGCCATTTATACCAACAGTTAGAGCTGGATAGCACATCTAGAGGGTAAGTAACCATCAACGCACACAAGGACCTGTACCAATACACCCACCTACTCTTTGGAGAATTGTCTGCATGTGCAATCTTCCAAAGGACCATGGAGAGTCTTTTTCAAGGACATCCCTGAGTAGTAGTATATCTAGATGATGTTCTGATCACAGGGTCAACTGAAACCAAACACTTGGAACCTGGAAGAGGCACTAAGAAGATTCTTGGAAGCCGGTGTATGATTAAAGAAAGAGAAATGTACATCCTAAGCTCCAGGAGTTACTTAGCTAGGTCGTAGGGTGGATGTCATGGGGTTGCATCCGATAGGGGCAATCAAAGACGCGTCCTCTCCGTCCAGTGTAACCGAACTCAAGTCTTTCCTGGGTACGATCAGCTACTATAGAGGCTTTTTGCCAGACTTGTCAACAGTTTTGGCACCATTATGCTTGTTGTTAAAAAAGAATCATCATTGGTCATGGAATTCACAACAGGAGGAAGCCTTTGTGAAAGTGAAGAAGCTATTACATTCATCATGTTTATTGGTACACTACAATCACCGAAAGAATTGGTATTAACATGTGATGCATCTCCTTATGGTGTGGGAGCTGTGTTATCACATAGGATGGAATATGGATCAGAAAGGCCAATTGGCTATGTCTCCAGAACCCTCTCCGCAGCCGAGAAAGGTTATTCACAACTAGAAAAGGAAGATTTATCGGTGGTATTCGGAGTGAAGAAATTCCACCAGTATCTGCATGGACAATATTTCACCATTGTGTTGGACCATAAACCTTTAATGGGTTTATTCAGTGAGGATAAAGCCATTCCGCCAGTAGCATCAGCAAGAATACAACGTTGAGCTTTGATATTATCTGAGTATGAGTACACCTTTATGCACCATCCTGGCTTGCATATTGCAAATGCGGACACACTCAGTCATCTCCTATTACCAGATAGCATTGTACATGCTCCAGTGCCACAAAAAGTTGTGCTTCCACTGAATTTCTTGGATTCTTTGCTTGTGTATACAAAGCAAATTAGAAATTGGACGAATAGAGATCCAATTTTGTTGAAAGTCAGAGACCTTGTTTTGCAAGGGTGGTCAAATTCACCTGTATCCGAAGAGTTGAGACCATTCTCTGAGAAATAGAGTTAAGTTGTCAAGATGGAATCTTCTTGTGGTGATCAAGAGTTGTCGTCCCTTCGCAAGGAAGAGAACCACTCTTGACAGAGCTTCACAGTGCGCATCCAGGCATATTGGAGATGAAAATGCTTGTGTGAAGCTATGTCTGGTGGCTAGGCATAGACAGTGACATTGAAAGCATGGTCAAGCACTGTCACCAATGTCAGCAACAACAGAAGTTGCCTATTTCAGCTCCCCTGCATCTGTGGGAATGGTCTGGTTGACCCTTGGTTAGACTACATATTGATTATGGAGGACCATTCTTAGGTAACATGTTTTTATTGATCGTCGATGCACATTCTAAGTGGATGGATGTATATGAAGTCCGATCATGGATATTAAGTGTAACTATTGAAAAGCTGCGTCAATGTTTTAGTATACATAGCCTACCGGAAGTCATCGTTTATGATAATGGTGCAGTCTTTACCAGTACAGGGTTTCAGAGATTCATAGGTTTAAATGGAATCAAACATATTAAAACAGCGCCATATCATCCCTCATCAAATGGTTTACCTGAAAGAGCTATGCAAACTTTCAAATCTGCAATGAAGTGGTTATCAGAAGGTACTCTAGAAACTCAACTTTCCTGCTTTCTTCTCAATTATCATACAACGACTCATTCAACTACGGGTTCAATGCCCTCTATTATTGATGAAGTGCTGCTTACATACATGATTAAATTTGGTGTTTCCAAACTTAGAGGGGAAGGTAGAGGTAGAGTAATCAAAAGTTGAATCATGATATTCATAGCAAAGCTCGAAGCTTCACTGTAGGAGACACAGTTTTCATGCGGAATTTTGGAAGTGGACTTTGTTGGGTTCCTGGTACAATTGTCTCAGAAACTGATCCTTGTCCTTCCAGGTGGAAGAGGAAGACCGAATTGTTCAAAAACATGTGGACCATCTTAGGAATAGAGAGACATTCCAACAACCAGCTATTCTGCCTCTGATTAACATTGAACCATTAATCCCTGAGGTGCTAAATCAACCTAGAATAGACATGCCTGATGTCTCTGTAAAGTTGCCAAACCCTGAACTGCCACTTTCTAATGGTGTACCTGGTGCTGATCATGTCGATCCAGTGGAAGAACTTCAAGTGGTAGAGCTGCGCCGCTCTAACCAAATAAGACCTCAGAGACTTAATCTTTAATCAACCGAGTTGTATATATGTATATATTGTGGGATATTCAAATGTTCTCTGTAAACAGAAACTGTAAAAAAAACTAAAAGGGGAGGAAATGTAGTAACTGAAGGTATAGCCTCTCCTACTGCTTACCAGGTGTTACATGATTGTCCTTGGAGACTCTGACCAATGAGTTGTAAGTGCGGATAGTCCGGGGGGTGGGGGGGGGGGGTGGGTGGGGGGGGTGGGGGGTGGGTGGTCTTTCTTGTCGAGGACCTGGTTCAAGTATGTAGCATCTAAAAAGATCTCTGTAATAAAGTTGTCTGTTTCTGGTAGAAACCTATCCGGTATGTCAAGTCATTACGATCTACCTCTGCCTTAAAAATATTCAATGACCCTGTCTCCACTGCCTTCAGAGGCAGAGAGTTCCAAAATCGCACAACCCTCTCAGAGGAAAAGTTTCTCCTCATCTCTGTACTAAAAGGGCGACCCCTAGTTTTACAACAGTGTCCCCTCGTACTGGAATCACCCACAAGTGGAAACATCCTTTCCACGTCCAACTAGTCCAGATCATTCAGGATCTTATATATTTCCGTCAAGTCACCCCTCACTCTTCTAAACTCCAGTGGAAACAAGCCCAATCTGTCCAACCTTTCCTCACAGCAAACCTCTCATTCCAGCTATCAACCGAGTAAACTTCCTCTAAACCGCCTCCATCGCATTTACATCCTTCCTTAAGTCAGGAGTCCAAAACTACACACCATAATTGAGATGTGGCCTCACCAATGCCCTGCATAAATGAAGCATAACACCCTTACTTTTATGTTTGATTCCTGAATTCTTGAACTGCTGCAGCCCATGTGGTGTAGTTACAACCCATAGTAATATTAGGAAGGGAGTTCCAGGATTTCAATCCAGCAGCAGTGAAGGAAAGACGATATAGTTCCAAGTCAAAATGGTGTGTGCCTTGGAGGAGAACTTGCAGGTGGTGGTGTTCCCATGTGTCTGTTGCCCTTGTCCTTCTATATGGTAGAGGTCACGGGTTTGCAGTGGGCTGTCAAAGAGGCCTTGGTGAGTTGCTGCAGTGCATCTCCTAGATGGTATACATTGCTGCCACTGTGTAGCAGTAATGGAGGAAATGAATGTTTAAGTTGTTGGAGGAGGGTGCCAATGAAGAAGATTACTTTGTCCTAGATGGTGTTAAGCTTCTTGAGTGTTGTTGGAACTGAGTCACTCAGGCAAGTGGAGAGTATTCCATCGCACAAGTTTTGTGCCCTGTAGATAGCGGATATGTTTTGGGGAGTCAGGAGGTGAGTTACTCACCTCAGAATTCCCAGCCTCTGTCCTGTTCTTGTAGCCATAGTATTAATATGGCTGGTCCAGTTCAGTTTCTGTCAATGGTAACACATCAGGATGTTCATACTGGTGGATTTATCAACGGCGATGCCATTGAATGTCAAGGGAGACAATTAGATTTTCTCTTGTTAAAAATGGTCATTGCTGGGCACTTGTTTGGCATGAATGTTACTTGCCACTTATCAACCCAAGCCTGAATGTTGTCCAGGTCTTGCTGCATATGCATACGGACTGCTTCATTATCTGAGGAGTTGCAAAAGATGCTGAATGCATTTGCATCCTTCTTTAAATCCAGAGACCAAAACTACACACAATAGTCGAGATGGGGTCTTTCCAATGCCCTGTATAACTGAAGCAAAACACCCTTGAACATAAGAGTAAAGGTGTTATGCTTCAGTTATACAGGGCATTGGTGAGACCGTATCTCGAATATCGTGTGCAGTTTTGGTCCCCGGATTTAAGGAAGGATGTAAATGTGTTGGAGACCGTTCAGAGGAGGTTTATTAGATTAATACCTGGAATGAGCGGGTTGTCTTATGAAGAAAGGTTAGCACCATTTGTGCAATCATCAGCAAAGATCCCCACTTCTGACCTTATGATGGAGGGAAGGCAGCTGGAAATGTTTGGGGCTAGGACACTATCCTGAGGATTCCTGCAGCAATGTCCTGGAACTTAATTGATTGGCCTCCAACAACCACAACCATCTTACTTCGTGCCAGATATGACTCTAACCAGTGGAGAATTTCCCCGTGATTCCCATTGACATTAATTTTGCCAGGGATCCTTGGTTTCCACTTGTCAAGTGCTGTCACTCTCACCTCTAATACTGAGTTAGATTCTTTCATCCATATTTTGGCTCAGGGCTGTATTGAGGTAAAAGACTGAGAGGTCCTGGTGGAACCTAAACTGAGCATCAGTGAGCAGGTTATTGCTGTGTAAGTACCACTTGATAGCATTGTCGACAACACCTTCTATCACTTTGCTGATGATTAAGAGTGGACTGATGGGGCGTTAATTGACTGGATGGAATTTGTCCTGCTTTTTGTAGGCTGGATGTACTTGGGCAATTTTCCACATTGTCGAGTAGATGTCAATGTTGTAGCTTTGCTGGAATAACTTGGCTAGGAGCATGGCTAGTTCTGGAGCACAAAACTTCAGTACTACTGTTGCAATGTTATCAGGGCCCATAGCTTTTGCCGTATCCAGTGCCTTCAGGTGTTTTTTGATATCACAAGCCATAAATCGAATTAGCTGAAGACTGGCATCTGTGATGCTGGGGACCTCAGGAGGAGGCTGAGATGGATCATCCACTTGGCACTTCTGGCTGAAGCTGGTTGCAAATGCTTCAGCCTTATCTTTTGTATTGATGAGTTGAGCCATGGGGATATCTGTGGAGCCCCCGGCTGTGCTCACGACAGGATGTTGCAGAGCTGCAGAGCTTTGACCTGATCTGTTGGCTGTGGGATTGCTTAGCTCTGCCTATTGCATGCTGCTTCCACTATTTGGCAATCATTGTCCTATGTTGTAGCTTCACCAGGCTGACACCTCATTTTTAGGTATGCCTGGTGCTGTTCTCCTGTACTCTTCATTGAAACAGGGTTGATCGCCTGGCTTGATGGTAATGGTAGCGTGAGAGATAGGCTGGGCTGTGGTGACAGATCATAACTGAATATAACTCTTCTTCTGCGGATGGCCCACAGTGCCTCATAGATGCCCAGTTTTGAGTTGTTAGATCTGTTCCGAATCTGTCACATTTATCACGGTGCTAGTGCTACACAAAACGATGTTCCAGATTGTACTTCTTTTTACTGTAAACACTTAAATACTGCAAGGAAGACACAGAGACAAATCTGTTGTAAAGTGGCCTGAATTTGAATGATGTGCTAATCATTTCTTTTTATCAAAGGAGGAACAATGCTTGTTAAAAAAAAAATGAGCATAATGAAATAAATAGCTCTGAATTTTCTCAGTTTTTTTTCCCATTATCATAGCATAATGGCTTTCAGAATGAATGACCATGGCAGTGGTTTTGTCTTCACCCCATTTAAACCTAACCATTTCTGGAGAATCTGATTCCTCTGCCCACCTACGGAACTGTAGATCTTTATAGCACAGAAGAAGGCTGTGTCTGTATTGACTGTTTACTAGAGCAATTCAAAACTAATCCACTGCTTCCCTCTCTATCTCTTTAGCCCTGTATCTTTCTCTAATTTAAGTATTAACCCAATTTTCCCTTAAAAGATGCAATTGTTTGTGCTTCAATAACTCGTTGGGGCAAAGGATTTCTTTCTCTAACTACTCTCTGCTTAAAGAAAATTAAGCTCACTCTTATCAGCTCACTCTTACTGATAATTTTAATTTGATTACTCCCCTCATCACTGGCTCCCCTACCAGTGTAAGCAGTCTTTCCATAATTTATCAAATTACTTTACAATTTAAAAAAAACACTATTCCACCTTCTCTTAGATTTTTCTGTTCCAATGGAAATAATCCCATTATCCTGGAACTACCTCCCTAACAGCACTGTGGGTGTCCCTACACACACAAACTGTAGCAGTTCAAGAAGGCAGCTCACCACCACCTTCTCAAGGGCAATTAGGGATGGGCATTTGAGAACCAAGCTGAAAATAGAAAGATCAGCACAGAACTGAAAAAAATAAGCAATGAGAAAGTATAAGAGACTGGCAGCTAACATAAAAGTAAATCCAAAAGTCTTCTATAGACATATGAGTGGTAAAAGGGTGGTAAAAGGAGGAATCAAACCAATTAGGGACCTTACATGTAGAGGAGAGGGACATGGCTGAGATACTAAATTAGTACTTTGCATCTGCCTTTAACAAGGAAGAAGATGCTGTCCAAGTCATGCTGAAATAAGATATATTTGAGTCATTGATTTGGCTAAAAATTAATAAAGAGGAGGTATTGGACAGGCTGGTTGTACTTAAAGTTATTAAGTCACCAGGTTCGGATGAGATGCATATAAGGATACCAAAGGAAGTAAAAGTAAAAATTGTCCATATTCTTCCAATTTTCCTTAGATACAGTGGTAGTGCTGGAGGATTGGAGATTTTCAAATGTTAAACCCTTGTACAGGAAAGGGTGTCAGGGTGAACACAACCTCTACAGGCTAGCCAGTTTAACCTAGGTGGTGGGAAAGCTTTTAGAAATAATTCAACACAAGATTAACAGCCACTTGGAGAAATGTGGGTTAATTAAGAAAAGCTAGCACATATTTGTTAAGGGCAAATAATGCGTAACTAACTTGCATGAGATTTTTTGATGAGGCATCAGAGGGTTGATGAGGGTAATGTGGTTAATGTGGTGTACGTGGACTTCCAAAAATAATTTGGTAAAGTGCCACGTAACAAGCTTGTGAGCAAAGTGAGAGCCCAGGGAATAAAAGGAATAGTAGCAACATGGATACGAATTAGGCTGGGTGACAGGAAACAGAGAGTTTTGGTGAACAGTTATTTCTTGAACTGTAGGAAAGTATATAGTGAGTTTCCCAGAGATCAGGACAAGGGCCACATCTTTTCTTGATACAATTAAACCCAAGACTGGGTGTACAAAATTTGTCAATGTTACAAAACTTGTAAGTATTATGAATTGTGAGAAGGATAATGATAAACCTCAAAACGGCATAGACAGGCAATAGAATGGGCTGACAAGTGGCAGGTGAAATTAATTAAGAAGTGTGAAGTGATTCATTTTGGTAAAAAGAACAAGGGGCAGGATTCTCCCCTCGTCGGCCGGCTGCAGTGGGTGGGCCTAGGAGTGGCCATGCAATGGTCCACCACCTGCGATCGGGAACCAACTGCGATTTCACACTGGCTGACCAGTTAACAGCCAACCAGCATGAAATGCATGCTGATAACATCAGTGCTGCTGGGATAGGGGCGGGAGGAGTGCGAGTGCTGAAGTATTTGCATGCGTGGGGGTGCGCTCAGTGAAATCCCCCTGGAAGCACTGAACTGCCTCAGGGAGCCGAAGATTTTTAACATTAAAAATAAAGATTTTAAAAGTAAGGAAAACATGTCCCCACTTGTGACCCTGTCACATTAGCATGGACATGAAAAATTAGTTTTAAACATTTTTGTTGCTTTTTTAATTACTGTTCAAAACTTCATCCCTCCCTTGGATGATTTTTGCAAAAAATGCAAAGGCCACCTAGCCTATTCACCTGCCCGCCAACCGTAAGGTTGGACAGGCAGCAAAAAATTCTATTTATTTAATTGATTAATGGGCTTAATAGCCCTCTTAATTGTCAGTGAGGGCGCTGCTGACTCTTGCGTGCACCTGCTGATTGAAATATCGCACAAGTGCGCGATGACGTTGGGTCGCTCGTCCGACATCATCGCGCGCTATTTCACACTTGTTTGTGTCAGGCGCGCCAAGCTGAAAATCCTGCCCAAGGAGACATTATATAAAATATAGGGTACAATTCTAAATGGCATACAGGAGCAGTGGCACCTGGGTATATGTCCACAAATCAATGAAGGTGGCCAGGGAGATTGAAAAAGTGAATAAAGCAGATGGAATCCAGGGCTTCATGAATAGGGGCATAGAGTACAAAATCAAGGAAGCTATGGTAAACCTATATAAAACACTGATTTGGCCTTAACTGAAGTATTAATCCAGCTCTGGTATCAAAATTCAGGAAAGATGTGAAAGCATTAGAGAAATGCTGAAAAGATTCATGTGAATGGTTCCAGGGATGCGGAACTTCAGTTACATGAACGGACTGGAGAAGCTGGGGTTGTTTGAAGAGAAGATTAAGAAGAGATTTGATTGAGGCGTTCAAAATTATGAGGGGTCTGAACAGAGTAAATAGGGAGAAACTATTGCCATTGGTAGAAGGATCAAGAACCAGAGGGAACAGATTTAAGGTGAATGACAAAAGAAATAATGATTGCAAGAGGAGAAACCTTTTTACACAGTGAGTGGTTTTCATTCGTATGGCTGGGGAAGCAGTTCAATGCTGAGGTTAACAATCCATTCAACGACTTCAGTTAGCATAGTGTGAATGGTCATGATGCCACCAGAAATGGATCTCAGCGACCTTGGATATCCCTGCCTCTGCCTGCTGTGGACCAGATTGTGTGCTGCGCTCACCAGATTGTGAGCCCGAGGCTATCCTAGAATTCGGTTCCACTGAGGTGTGTGTTTCTGCACTGGTGGAGGGTATGAGTGAATGCTGTGATGGGTATTCAACAGTGCTATCCTCAGCTTCCTCATCCGAGGTGTCAATGGGGCTTGAGTTAAGGGTCTGGCTGGTTGGGGGCCATGAGCACTTGGCAGAAGTGCCTATGTCAGAAAGTAGAAATAATTAGTGCATGGCAGGCAACTCAAAAACAGGACAATGAGCTCAGAGTATGGTTGTCTGAGGGGTGAGCTGGTGCAAGATCCTCACATGGATTTTGCCACTGACTTCACTGTAGCTGCAGGCATGGTCCATGTCCTCTTCGGCAAGCTCGATGGCTCTGTCCTCGAAGCCAGTGAGGACTTTGAGTTCTGGCATTCCAACCCTGGCTGGGACTGCTCCCTCCAATTGTGTGTGATCTTTTCCTTCATAAAGACAGATGGAGAGTGTGAGCAGGACGCATGACAGGGCAGACAATAAGGATGCCTGGCATGTGTGGGTGGTGAGTGGAGCCACGGACGGGAGGACTCGAGTTCCAGAGGAGATGAAGCCAGATGGGGTGTTGTGGGTATGTGTGAGAGAGTCAGTGGTGACGTCCCTTGAGCTGGCAGTGAGTGAGATGCCAGTGAATGCCTGATGGGCTTGTGTGTGTGAGTTGAGATTGATCAGATGGTTGACTTATGCAGGTGGAACGGATGAGATCATTCATCCTCTTTCTGCACCATGTGGCTGACATCTCCTGTGCTGTGTTGGCACTGCCTGCCAAGCAAGACATTGCGGTGGTCCTCAACTGCGTCCAGCAGGCGTTCCAGTGAGGTATCACTGACTTTCGGAACAGCATGCTTCTTCCCTTTGGGAGCCATGTCTTCCGTGGAGCAGTCCTGGGCTGCAGACGTTAAAAAGCTGTTCACGGGTGCCATTTAAACTTGGATCCTGGAGTGAGCTCATGGCAGGGCTGGCGAATCAGAGGCTGCCCATTTGCGATCTGGCATGTTTCCCATGCATGCTAATTAATGTGGCAGAGCGGACGATACGGTGTGACAATCTGCCATTGTGGCTGGTGGGTATAACCCTGTTTTTCATGCTCACTGCTGCACTTGGTGCACTGAGGGGAAAACCCCACCCTATGATTCTGTGATTTACAGTTTTCCCATAGAATGGAAAGTATTTTTTTGAATGTTAAAAATATAATTCTAACAGCCTCCAACCTTGAATGTAATTACCATTAAGGTACTAAAATAAGAAACCAGTTTCACAAAAAACGTTTTCAATCTGAGAAAAGAAAAGTCAAAGGCATTCTGTGCTCACATCAATATCCACAGCAACAACTAGTATGTTTACTTGGTGACACACATGTTCCATTTATTGAACTTAAAGAAAATGTCTGTTCTTGTGTAGCAGTGTTTGCCAGATGCTTGTTCAATTTGTTTGAAGTCAGTATTGCATACTCCATGGAAGTTCTTATTCTTTTGATATCAGCATGTTAAGCATAATATAGTCTACATGCTAAGAAGCATGAAATTACAGAAGTTAACCCATTGTATAGAGCGGGGCTGCACACCTTGTCTGTACTGTATGCTTCTAGCAAAGCTGCTTACTACTCTTCCTAACTTAATGGCACTTGAAAACTTAGATGTACAACTCTCTATCCCTTCAACCTGATGATTATATGTATGGTGAAAAAATTGAGACTCCAGTACAGATTAGGAAGAGTAGTAAGCAGTTTAGCTAGAAGCAGAAAGTTACAAAGGAACATAGACAGACTAAGGGCTGGATTTTCACAAAGTTGTGGAGACTCCACAGAGCTTAAGAAATGGTGGGCAGGACCCACACCACCCGCAATTCTGATAGATCCCATTTTTGCCAGTAGGGGAAAGGAGGTGAGGCATGAATCACACATGAGGAAAAGCCGAACTCAGCAGGTCCATTTTGAACACAGTGCTGACATCACTTTGACTGATGCAAGAGCATTAACCTGCACTTCAGGAGTCTCAAGTTTAAGCAGCAGATGTAAAGGCTCTTGAAGTGGATAAGATCTGTAGAACTTTCATGATGTGAAGTTATTTAAATGCCCCACTTGTTAAACTTTAAAAAGCATCAGTGAGAGGTAAAAAGTACTCTGTTTCAGCAGTTACAATAGCTATTTGATTGACAGCTTTAAAAAGCTGTCTTCGATGTGGAGTAATGAATAGAGGGTTGTTTATTTTGATAAGAGATCAGCCACTTGAGATTTAAAAGGTCTTGAATGGAGGTTTTTGTATTATATTGAGGGCTGAATTACATTTTTAGAACTTCATTTTATTTCATCTTGACAGCTAGCTCCTTAGGTCTATCTATGGTGGAGACTGGTGAGTTGGTGGAGGGTTTAAGGGCCATGTATAACAGGTGAGTTGGCATGAGTTAGTGTTGAGTTGGCATGGAGGCTATAAGAGGCCATGGGGGTAGGTATGGGGGCATGATTTAGCATTGAGTTGGCATGGGGATATGGAGGTAGCATGGGGAGTGGGTAGGGAGTGATGAGTTGTGAGGTTTGAGGGCTTGAGCTCCTAAATTTAACAAAACAACTGGAATAAAGTCCCAGAGAACCAAGATGGGCCTTTTAACCAGTCCACCTCAACATCCGGTTGCCCCTGTGGGCACCTCCAATCTGCTTCTGGAGGCAGCAAGCCCGACTCTATCCCACCTCTATTCCCCCACCCCAACCTTCCCCATTTTGGAGCAAAAATTGGTTCTGACAGGGCACTTTTTACTAGAATGGGTCGACCACGTGAGGAAATTTCCTGACTCAAGCTACCTGCCTTGGTGGCGACAATCTGGCCCTAAGTGAACAAGCAAAATTAGACAGATAGAGTTCAATGTGAGGAAATGTGAGATCATCTGCCTCCAGAAGCAGATCCGAGAAACATTAAGCAGAATATTTTCTCAATGGGGAGAGATTAGGAGCTGTAGAAGAGCAAAGGGATTTAAGTGTCCATGCACAGATCACTGAGTGCAAGTGTACAGGTATAAAAAGAAACAATCAAGAGGGTTAATGGAATGTTGGCCTTTACTTTTAGGGGCTTGGGATACAAAACTGAGCAGGTGATTCAATAGTAAAGTGCCTTGGTCAGACTCCATCTGGAGCAAGAAGCAGTTAGCTGAACGTAATCAAGGAGTTGCTAATGTTCCAACAATTTTTATCATATTGAAAGGAGCGTATAAGCACTAGAAATTCATGAGGAAGGGTAGAAGTTCAATTAGAAACCACTTCAGCACTAAGATTAGCACATGCTCATGAGCTACCTTCCTCCAATCCCACATACTCTGGTGGGGCCAGCCTTGGAGAACACTGGCATGTACAATTTTGGAGTCGTGATCTTTATCCAATAGGATGTTACCAACACAGACATTATTGTGCACGAAAAATGTATGATATCCCAGTAAATATTTTATTAGAGGCATTGTAACATAACAGTTATGGTACACTTATTTTAACTGTTATGTGGGGAAAATCAGGAAACCAAGAATGGCTTAAAGTATGGTGATTAGAAGCATTGGACTCGCTGTTGGATGATACACAATTGAAAAAATTCAAGTAGCATCCATAATTGCAGAATAGTTGCCTTGACCAGTCATTGGTGCTGTCATGAGGCCTGAGCCAATTTGAAATCCTGGCTTCATTAACATGTGAACAGTGAATGGTAGTGGGCAGCCTGTTGCAGTTCATCACATCAGGAAAGGTGGGAAATCACCAAATTCCCTGAACATTCAGCATGGTGCGTCAAAGGGGGGTGGCTGGTCAATGAAGTAACGCCTGATGAACCTCGAATGGGTTGGAAGTGGGTAGAGTATTTTTTTCCAGTCTCAGAAAGAGCACCCCTCCTTCTTCTGGGCTCACCAAAAATTGTAAAGGTTTACTGGGTAATTTTTCAATGACCTCGCCCATTTGTACTGAAAAATTGCAATTGGAGCTTAAAGCTCTCTTTGCATTTATAGACAGTCTTACACTTGTTTCAGGTGTATATACTGCTGCCCATATACAGACCTGTCTGAAAGTTGCATCCATAAATGCCAGTGGGTATCCCACCACTTGCCCCTCCCTGCCATTCCAGTTCTTTTGAAGGAGCTATTTTGTTCTTTACTGGCTGCTTTAGGAGAAGGAGGGAGCTTCTTGGGGTGTGATCCTTTCCCTTTTCATTTGTGTGGACAATGCAAGGAGTTGCACTCCTATCAGTTCTCTGCACTGATCCTTTAAGGCAGAAAAAGAAGGGAAATTATAATTGGCTGAAAGAGAAGTAGAAGCCAAGCACATATTACAAAGAAAGTGGCATAGATAAATCTCTGTATCTGTCTTGTGGCAATGGGCCCCTATTTCATTTAGTTAAAGTTGATTAAAAAATTATTATTTTGTCTTATATTTTCCTTTTTTAGATCCTTCTATCACACTGCCCGAGCGTTTGAAAAAGCAGCAAGTATTAGAATTAGCATTAACAATGTATCCACCCCTTGGAGCCAGGTTGAGTGTTCAGTCCAAGTCAACGTGGGTGAGACCAGTAGTGAAGGAAGAAGAGGGACACAAATACATATGTAAGTCAAAAAAAACCCTCTAATTTTACTAACCATAACCAACTTTAAGGGTACCAAGTTTCCAGTCAAAGGTGACAACATTCACTTGGCATTTGCAGTGCCACTATGGAAGGCATTTTCATGAAGTGATGCTGTGGAGTCGGGCCGATAGTATAGAAGCCTTCTAAATCAAAATGGAAAACTCATGCAAGAAAAAAAAGAGTTTTCAACCTGATTTTTGGAGCACCACATGAGGAGGAGAAGCAAGAATTGAATCCCACCATACTAGGTGGAAAAAAATATTTTCTTGAAGGGGAGAGAAAAGCAATAGGGAGGCATCATTAGGCTGTCCTGTGATTCTAGCTACTGACAGAGAATGGTACTGTTAATATTCCTGGAGGAATTCATCCAAATCAAATGGCAGAACAGACTCGAGTGGCTAAATGCCTATGCTTCACCTGCTGAATCTGTTGGTGCAGGGGTGGAATATCTGGACCCACTTGAGCAAAGGGCTGAATTTTAAATCCCAAACACAAGTGGAGTCAGGCTGTGTCAGAGGTTAAAATGGCACTCCTCTCACCACCATCAGAAATCCCCAGAATACCATGCGATTTCCCCATCCCCAGTGCAATCTGGACCCTCATGGAATTCAAAACTCAGCAATCCTCCATGATAAGGACCCTTCCCCACTCCATCCTGGCAATTTGGAATGCCGGACCCCACCCCACAATCAGAACACCCCGGCCATTGTCTTCGATTCCTTGAGTCAACTCCGCTCCCTAGCCACTGACTCATTGACCACCCTGGCACTTGTCAGGGGCTGAACCAAACTGTTTGCAACCTTGATATCATACTTGATCTTGAGATGAACTTCTGACCACATTTGCAAGGTGTCACTAAATATTGCCTGTCTCCGCCACTGCCTCAGTTCTGCTACTGAAATTGTCATCCATGCCTATGTTACTCCCAGCCTTGACTATTCCAATGCACTCCTGGCTGTGCTCCCATAAACTTAAGGTCATCCAAAACTCTACTGTCCATGTCCTCGCATGCACCAAGTCCCATTCACCTATCACCCATGGATGCATTGACCAATACTAGTTCTCTGTTAAGAAATGCCTCAATTTTAAAATTCTCAGCCTTATGTCAAATCCCTCCCATGTTCTCACCCCTCCCTACCTCTGTAACCTCCTCCAGACCCCCAACATTCTGAGATAACTGAATTCCTCCAATTCTGATTTTAATTGCTCCACCATTGGTAGCTGTACCTTTAGCTACATAGACTCTAAACTCTGGAAATCCCTCTCTAACCTCTCCACCCTGTACCTTGTTTTAACTTTTAAGATACTCCTTAACAGCTACTTCTTTGACCAAGCTTTTATGCAAATATTTCTGATGTGACTCAGTGTCTAATTTTGTTTTATAATGCCTGTTGAAGCAGCTCAGGCCATTTTATTACCTTTAAGGCATTATATAGATGCAAGTTGTTGTTGTTGTTGAATATAATACTTGCTCCAGTAGTTTCAAAAGGTTAGAAGGTAGGGAAAGAGGAATAACTCATGGTATCTATTCCTGCTGTCCTCATTTAAAACATATTCAATTTTATTCCATCCAGAATAAAACCAGTCAGACCACCGCCATTGACCTAGGCAACAGGAAAGACAATGTCACATCCTGTCCAGTAGAACTTGCAAAATCCTCCTTACTAACATCTGGGGGTTTGTGTCAAAATTGAGACTAGACAAGCATAGTCATACTCACAAAATCATACCTTACAGATACCTGGTAATAGTACTGAAGATTTGTACTCCAGAACTTGCCGAGTCCCTAGCCAAGCTGTTTCAGTACAACAACAACACTAGCACCTACCCAGCAATGTGGAAAATAGCCCAGGTATGTCCTGTCTACAAAAAGCAGGACAAATTCAACATGGCCAATTACCTCTCCATCAGTCTACTCTTGATCATCAGTAAAGTGATGGAACAGGTCATCAATGATGCTATCAAGTGGCACTTGCTTAGCAATAACCTGCTCACAGATGCTCAGTTTGGGTTCTGCAAGGGTTACTCAGCTCCTGACCTCATTACAGCCTTGGTTCAAACATGGACAAAAGAGCTGAACTCCAGAGGTGAGGTGAGAGTGACTGCCCTTGACATCGAGGCAATATTTGACCGAGTGTGGCATCAGGGAGCCCTAACAAAACTGGAGTCAATGGGAATGAAGAAAAAAATCTCTTCTGGTTGGAATCATACCAAGCCCAAAGGAAGATGGTTGTGGTTGTTGTAGGTCAATCATCTTAGTTCCAGGACATCACTGCAGGAGTTCCTCAGGGCAGCGTCCTTGGCTGGACCATCTTCAGCTGCTTCACCAATGATCTTCCTTCCATCATAAGGTCAGAAGTGGGGATGTTCGCTGATGATTGCACAATGTTCAGCACCATTTGCGACTCCTCAGATATTGAAGCAGTCCATGTCCAAATGCAGCAAGCCCTGGATAATATCCAGGCTTGGGCTGACAAGCGGCAAGTAACATTCGTGCCACTCAAGTGCCAGGCAATGGACATCTCCAACAAGAGAGAATCCAACCATTGCTCTTGATTTTCAATGGCATTATCATCACTGATTCCCCCACTATCAACATCGTGGGGATTATCATTGACCAGAAACTGAACTGAACCAGCCTTATAAATACTGTGGTTACAAGACCAGGCCAGAAGCTAGGAATCCTATAGTGAGTAACTCACCTCGTGTCTCCCCAAAGCCTGTCCACCATCTACATGGCACAGGTCAGGAGTGTGATGGAATACTCCTCACTTACCTGGATGAGTGCAGCTCCCACAACACTCAGGAAGCTCGACACCATCCAAGACAAAGCAGCCACTTGATTGACAAACATTCACTTCCTCCACCACTAATGCACAGCAGCAGAAGTGTGTACCATCTACAAGATGCATTGCAAGAATTCACCAAGGCTCCTTAGGCAGCACCTTCCAAACCCACGACCCCTACCATCTAGAAAGACAAGGACAGCAGATACATAAGAACACCACAACCTGGGTGATACCCTCCAAGCCACTAACCATCCTGACTTGGAAATGTATCACCGTTCCTTCACAGTTGCTGGGTCAAAATCCTAGAACGCCCTCCCTAACAGCACTGTGGGTGTACATACACCACATGGACTGCAGTGGTTCAAGAAGGCAGCTCACCACCACCTTCTCAAGGGCAATCGGGATGGGCAATAAATGCTGGCCTAACCAGTGATGCTCACATCCTGTAAATAAATTTTTAAAAAGACAAATGTCCCGGATGCCACTATCACCATCCCTGGGTATGTTCTATTCCGCCTGGCCCTGCAGCAGATAATGAGGGAACTTACAAGAGGGAAGAACCCACTTGGCCTCGACTTCACCCCCATCTACCGGTTGCAGATGCATCTGTCCATTAGAATAATGGTAGATAATACTGAAGACTTGTGCTCCAGAATTAGCCGCACCCCTGGCTAGGGTGTTCTAGCATCTATCTGGAAATGTAGATAATTGATCAGGGATGTCCTGTCCACAAAAGACAGACAAATCCAATCTGGCCAATTACTGCTCCATCAATCTACTTTTGATCATCAGAAAAGTGACGGAAGATGTCGTCAACAGTGTAAGCAAATGGCACTTACACAGCAATACCTACTCATCTCATGCTCAGTTTGGGTTCTCCAGGGCCACTCAGCTCATTACAGTCTTGGCCCAAGCATGGGGTGGAATTTTCTGCTCACACCAGCAGTGGGAATAGTGGAGGGGCCCTTAATCTGGCTGGTGGCAAAAAATCTGTTTCCCAAAGGTAGGTTAAAGGCGGGTCGAGCTTGCATGCATTAGCATCTCATGCATGCTCATTAAAAGGCCACCTCGCCAGAATTATGTTCGCCCTCCAATTCCCACCAGTGAGAATTTAGAGTGCTCAGTGTTCTGACTGTATATAAGTAGCGTTCACCTGCTGAGCTTCACATCTTCCGCGACTTTGAGGTCTGTGGATGTTACTTTCTCTATCTTGGGGACGTTGCGTAACTTCACTTGAAGCAAATGCTGCACCAAGGCTGGACAAGGGAGGCAGGCAAAGGCTGGACATTGGGGGTAGGGTGGAAAGATGGAGCAAAGGCTGGACAGGGAAGGCAAGTTTACGGTAGAATAGTGGGGAGACTGTCTGAGGAAGAAGGGTGGGGGGGGGAGCTTTATGTCCGGGGAAGTTGGAGTTGGGGAGAGTGTCCTGGGAGGAGGTGGAACGTCTGGGAAAGGAGGGGTCAGGGGAGTGTCTTAGAAGGCATGGTTGGTGGTGTTGATGGTGGAGTCCTGGGGGGACAACTCAGGGTACCGGTGATGGGAGGGAACGTGCTGGGGGGAATGGGATCCAGTAGGATGGCAGGTCCATGGTAAGAGTCTGGTAGCTGAAGGTATCAATGGGGGAGTCACGAGGTGGACAGGCAGGTGGCTCAGATAACAAGAGGGGGCAGGTTCGAAGGTGGGCATAGGGACAGCAATGGGGATTGGCTCTGAGGGGAGGAAAGGCATGTGGAGGTGGATTATGATAGGGTCCAGGGTAACGGGGAGAGGTCAAGGGTGATGTAGGGAAGAGGAATGGTGATATTGGGTGGGTCAAGGGTGATGGGGGGAGAAGTTGGTGGGTCACAGAGTAGGTAGAAGATGGTGGAGCGCATTTGAAAGGTGATGTGTACCATTTTTTCAATCTGATCTTGACCAGGCAGTTAGACAGTCAGTAAGGTCCCTTGAGGTGGGAGGAGGGTCTTTTCGGACTGGTGGAGTTCAAGGTCTGCACAAGTGGCCAACTAAAGGGATACCCTAATAATAATGAGGCAACTGGATGCTTAGTTTTGTTCTGTTCTCCTCTCTATGAAGCTTGCACTGCAGCAGGTTTGTTCGCAATTCATAGGTCTTGTACATTGAGATCCTAGCAAGATGTGGAGCTGCTGTTCATTCTGTTCATTCAACTGCAGTCAGAGGCAGGGAAGAAGGGAGGGAGGGTAGTGGAAAGCCTCTAAGGGGCATGGCTGTTGGAAGGCAGCCAAATCAAGACTCAAAGCCTCCATCTCCAGGATGAATGGTCATGGCCAGCAAGGGATCATGTGGTTAGTCTTTCTGTGCTGCCAAGGCAGTGGTCTGTCAATAGAGTCTTGAGGGTAGTGGAGACAAGTGGAAAAGTGCCCTCATGAGGCTTCTTGCAAATGGCTCCCTAAACTCTGGTCAAAGAACAATGTCTCAATACTGTTACAGACAGGAAGGGGGTTTAATTTAAAACAGCCCTGATTTCTCCTCTCACCGCCATCCACAAATAGAGAGGTGTTTTTGGTTTTTGATTTCCCTCTTCATAAGTGATGGCAGATTTTCCCCAACTCCTCAGTTCTGGCGAGATATATTCATACATTCCTCTATTAATAACCCAGCAGCAAACTTCAGATAGGGTAAAATCAGAGGGTTAGTTTATTTTACACACATTCAAAACGCAGGAAGGGAGTATCCCCATGTAACCCCAGTACATTCACACTATAAAAAGAGGGCTAAGGGAAAGAAAGTGGTACAGGGCAAAGGTCACAGGAAAAAAAAAAGAATTATTGTTTCATGTGAGTCCCGAGCCCAGTAAGTCACTGTCCAAGGAAGTCACTGTTCAGTTGGCTTTGTCTGGCAGAAGTCCTGGTCTTCTTTCTAGGAGCTCAGTTGGAGGCTGAAGCAGGTGAAGATGCAGCAAAGTAACCTTATTTTCTGGGAATTAGATCACTTTTTAGGCAAAATGCAGGATTCTTTCTGGAGACCAGGCTTTGAAGGGACTGAGGTCAGAGGCAGGCTGCTATAGCCTGGTGTCCTGGTTTCTCTTCTGAGGTTAAATAGCAACTGAAGATAGAATCTGAAAGTTGTGTAATTAAAGCACTTCAAACAGTTCAAGTCTCGGTCATGTGACAGGGTGATTTTGGGCTGGGCCATTCAGCTAATGATGTACTTTAAGGAGCCTTGTTAAAACCTATTGTATTTTGAGCAGGTAACTGTGAAACCATTAGCACAACGTTGGAGTTGAGGCGTCACAAATAGCTCTACCTTTGTCCAGAGCTGGCTGGTGCATACGTTTCGTCTACCAGTCCTTTGTGTTGATTTAGGTGGAATATTCATGCAATATAAATCACATTCCAGGAGGTTGATGAGCTGGCCTTTGTCCATTGGAAAAGCTTAGGATCTTCCAGAACTACCAGCATGTGACTAGCTGTGGTCATTTTATCAGTCCAGCAATTTGTCCTTTTTTATTAAAAGCAGAATTTAAACAGGAGAATATGGAAGAGAAACAAATTTCTTTTAGTTTTTTTTCCCTTCATGCCTCCTTGGCATGAAATACACATTCATGTATGAACAGCTGGAATACCCGTCTCTGGCCCTCCAGGATGTCCTTTCTCTGGAAGAGGTGGAGTGGAGTTGCCATGTCTAGATGGAGGCCAGGTAAAGGGCTTAGCACTTGCCTGCTGGCTTTGAGATGGAGGGAAACCTGTAAAGGACATGCTCACTTAGTGTATCACTTCAATGTATCACACATCCACTGAAGCGTTGATGATGCAGGCTGCAGGCCACACATCCTCGGTAATGGCACTCATCCAGATGAGGAGAAGGAGGGCCTGTCACTGTTTGGCACAGAGCCTGAACAGCAAGAGGCAGTGGGGTCTCTATAAGGTCAAGAGGCTGGCAAGCATGGTCCATTGTAATGGCGAGCATTGGTCTAACCATGGGTGTATCACTGGCAGTGCCCTTATCTAGAGACAAATGAAAGGCAATGCCAGAGGTGCCCTCGTATGTCTGAGTTTCTCCAATATGAACTGCAGCTGCAAGGATTCTGGAGGAGTAGTGCAGAGCTCCTGTCCTGCAATGAGTTAATATCTGTTTGGGTGCCCTTTAAAAATTGCACCAGGGTCTTCAACCCCATGAGGTAAGTGCGGGGCAGGCGACTTCCTACATGCCCCACCACAAGATTCACCAAGCTGATGCATAATTAATGAGCTGAAAACCAGAAGATTGCGTATGTTCACCCACTCTTCCGCCCAGCGGAAAGCACGCCAACTTTCCTGCCCACCACCAGACTCTGACCCTGTTGTTATTGGGCGTCATGGCAGGCAAGGGGGAACAATACAGTGAGAAGGCCAAAAATCGTTTAAAGCCGGCCTGAAAGTGCAGTGGGATCATCCAGCGGCATCTGCCATAGTGGAACACGAATTCTGGTGGAGGCCGGCATGAATCCACTTTGCATCCCACCAATGGGATGCAAAGTAAGACCCAACCAGAATCGGCCCCCATGCCAGATTTACCATTAGGCCGGTGGGAAAACAAGCCGGCCCAGAGCACATCTGGACAAGTGTGACATGCAGAAATCAGGACTTACTGTTAGGCCTTGCTCAGATTGCGGATATCTGAGGAGCAGAAGATGCTGGAGGCCTACAGCTACTGGAATTTGGAGGAACATGTGTATCACCTGCAGGTGGATTCTCATGGACATGGCTGTGTCGTGAAGCAGTTCACAGAAGATGGCAGGCCTCCGCTGATGTCTTGGGTCTGCTTCACAGTCTTGGCCATGGGCTGCTACAGATGATCGGCAAAGTGGGGGAAGGGGAAGGTCCACTATGAGTGAGGGAGGAAGGTGTATGGGGTGGGGTGTGGGGTATTGCGAGTTTGACAGGTAGGGGGGATGAAGGTGTCAGTGGGGGATGAGGTTGGGAGGAGGGGAACGAAGGTGTCGGGGGTGAGGTTGGGACAGGGGGACAAATGTGCGGGGGGTGAGGTTGGGAGGAGGGAGGATGCGTACATGGGGAGAATGCGGCAAGTGGGGAGGTAGGTATAAGTGGGGTGGAAGGCGTAAGTCAAAGAGTTCAGAGGGGGGTAGTCTGGGTGGAGGAAGGAGTTCAAGGGTGGAAGTTGGGGGGAAGAAAGAGTTTGGAGGGGAGAAGGAACAAGGGTGGAGGAGAGAGTAATGCAGGGAAGTCCAGGTGAAAGTGCAAGGGACGGGTCTGTGAAGTCAATGACTGCCTCCTGGTGAGCGAAATGAAGGTGGGCATGTTGAAGGGAATGGTGAGTATGATGGGGACCAGAGGGTAAGGGTACGATGGTAGCGGTAGAAGGGACAGTGAGGGTAGTTTGTGGGGACTCGGAGGCAGACATGGACCCTGGGTGTGTGAAGAAGGAGATTTTGGAGTTCAGTGTGGATGGGATGGAATTCTCAGGAAAGAAGGGAATGTGCACGTTCACCTGGACATCCGAGAAAGAAAAGGGTTTGGGTTGCTAGGTGATGGTGGCAAGGTGGAAAGTAATGCCAGGTGGTCAACAGTGATGAGGGAAAATGGTGTGGGTGACTGAGGGAGGAGAAAGGATGGGGGAGTTATCAGAAACTTAATGACTGCCATGGCTGTCAAAATCGAAAGTGAGCGGAGCCTCGTGTGGGACGGGCACAGGTGCATCATGGGAGTGTGATCAGTGGGTGGGCGGAGATGCAGCTCAGATGGAAAACTGAAAGGGAACCCCAGCAGGCAGCATTGAAAATGCTCAGGACAGGGAGATAAGTGTGATGGATGAAGGCTCTGCTTGTGTGGGAGAGTGCTTGCACGAGGCTCCGAAAGGCCCTGCCACATACACTTCTCCCTCCAGTATCACGCGTGGTCTGGCTACAAGCAGCTGAACTGTCATGGAGGGGCGGAGGGGGGGAGGGGGGAATGCAGTGAGAGGTCTCGTGAAGCCTGTCAATGAAGCTGAAAGACAACATTACACATCATTCAGTGACAGTGAATATATTTTCATATTATAAAGTGACAAAATGTGTTCACCCGTGCAACCACTTGTGATCAGAAATTCTTAACTTTTCTACACCTACTACTTCTTCTTGATGCTGCCTTGACATCATGGCCTGGGCCTTCTGGAGAGCCGAGACCTTGGGGCCCTGGCTTGCTCTGGCTGTCCTCCTATGGGCCAGCTGCTCCCTCTGCAGTGGCAGCGGATAAGGTTGAGGGGTGTCACAGACAAAGGGAACTCGGAGGGAGAGGACAGCCTCTCAGATTCCTGAGTGGGTGATCCAGGGGTGCCCAGCTACCATTCCTCCTCTCTTTGGGTGTCTGAGGGCCTTGGCCTGACTCCTTGAGGGGAAGGAGCACCTGCAGAGATGGAGGAGCACATAAATGTGCCCCGTTTCCCTTTCGCGTTGCCACGGCAAGAACTCACTCATGGCTACCTCGATGGAGTGTAGGTCTGTGCTCATATCTGCATTCTCCTAGACCAAGGGCTCCATGGCGTCCACCATCCTTCCCATGGAGACCTCCATACATGCAAATATGGGCACCACTTCATCAGGGAGCAGGCAGATGCACTCCTCTGACTCACATGCCACTATGTTGAGGGCTTCCAACGGCTCTGCTTGATGTTCCCTTGCCTTCTGCTGATTCTCCACAATGATTTGGAAGGCCGAATCCAGAAGCTCGTCATCTGATTCGGAGCATACAGATGCCTCTTCCCCAGCAGCCCTCCGAGTGCCAGGGAGCTTGGCTGAATCAGCCTCCTCCTGCTGCGAACATGGGTCCTTGTGGTGACCACCAGACTGTGAATCTAAGCCTGCTCTAGATCTAAGTCCCACCAAGGTTTATGTATATGCGCTGGTAGAGGGTATGGGTAAGCGCTGTCTTCCAGGCTGCTTATTTCCAGCTCTTCAATGAAGGAGGCAACCTCTTGGCTGGAGGTGAGGATATGGATGGAGCTGAGGGACTGGCTGGCTAAGAGCGTTAGTCGTTTGGCAGAGCTCCCTGTGAACCAAAGTAGAGATAGTTAGTGAATGACAGCAGAGTCAAAAGCAGGAGAGAGAGCTCTCACAGTCGTGTTGAGAGAGGGATGATATGGTGAAGGATCCTCATGTGGGTGTTCGCCACTGACCCCACCATCGCCATAGGCACGGTCCTTGTCATCACCAGTCAATGTGATAGCATGCTCCTCAAAGTGAGTGAGGGGCCTCACGTGGGCAACCCCAACCCCCGGTCTGGGATCTCTACCTGCTGTTGTGAGCCAGCTTCTCCTGCATGAAAACAGATGGAGAGAGTGTGAGCAGGACACATGGCACTGCGTGGAATGTTTGTGTGGTGAGCGGAGACATGGACAGGATGAGGACACAAGCTTGAGAGGATACGAGCCTGATGGAGATGTGAGGGTGTGTGTGAGAGTTAGTGGTGTTGTCCCTTGAGGTGTGAGATTCCTATGGATGTGTGATGGGGTTGTGAGTGTGTGAGTTGAGAGTGATGAAGTGGTTGACTTACCCTGGAACGGATAAGAGCATTCATCTTCTTCGTACACTGGATGACTGACCTCCTCTGTAACTTCAGCTGGATTGGTGACTCTGGTCAGCCTCCTGCGGCATTGCAGTAGCCTTCCACTGCATCCAGCTGGTGCCCCAGAGAGGCATAATATCATTTGGAAGCTGCCATCTTCTTTGCTTTTGGGGCCACCTGTCGCCTGGAGCAGTCCTGGTAGGTCGACATGAAGTAGCCAAGCGCTCTGGTGCACTTTAAATATGGCGTGTGGAGCAAGGATGCGCAGACGTCACAGCGGGATGGGCAAAGCCTGCCCACCAGCAATCTGCCATGTTTCCTGTGAATGCATTACTAATGAGGCGGGTCATGCTGGGAATGGGACAATATGATGCGAAAATCAGCCATTGTAGCCAGCAGGTAAAACTTTCTTTTTTCCCTCAGTATCACACTTTGTGCAAACCTGGGACGATTTTACCCTTAGTCTCCAGAATGGATAAGCCCGCCCAGGGACAAAAGAGTTGAACTCAAGTGGTGTGGTGAGAGTAACAGCCCTTGACACCAAGGCAGCATTTGACCAAGTATGACATTAAGAAGCCCTGGCAAAATCGAATTCAATGGGAATGAGGGAAAAGCTCCCCACTGGTTAGAGGCATACCTAGGACAAATGAAGTTAGTTGTGGTTGTTGGAGACCAATCATCTCAGCCCAAGGTCCAACCATCTTTAGCTGCTTCATCAATGACCTTCCCTTCATCATAAGGATAGAGCAGGTGATGTTCTTTAATGATTGCACAATCTTCAGTATCATTCAGAACACCTCAGATACTGAAACAGTCCATTTCCATATGCAGTAACTCCTGACAATTTTCAGGCATGGGCAAGTAACATTTGCACCACACAAGTGCCATGCAATGACCATCTCCAACAAGAGAGAATCTAACCATCTCCACTTGACATTCAATGGCATTATCATCAGTAAATCCCCCACTATTAACATCTTGGGAATTACCATTGACCAGAAATTTAAATGGACTCGCCATATAAATACTGTGGCTATGAGAGCAAGTCAGAGGCCGGGACTGTTTTAAGTGAAACACCTTAACGTGAATCAGAGGTTCCCATAGGAATCAATGTATGAACTGTAATATTATGACGCAGCAGATGATATGTGCCAGGCAGACCAAATCCACAAAGGAAACTTGATTATGCTATCACAATGATTTTGCAATTTGTATTTATTTTGAGATGCCTGCATTGAATTCAGAAATACTAAGTCCACCAAGACTTTTAGAGATTTTTTTAAAAACTAGACTAAAATACTTATTAACAAAAGAAAAGATTTCAAGCAATACGTAGAACCACAAATTACTACATAATAACTCCTAAAATTCCTAATTAACCTGACTCCCAGTTACACCATCTTTAAGGCAATGGTCCAAAAATAAATTTTAGATTTTAAACAAATCCAGCAAATTAACACAAATACCCTGGACAGTGGAATTCCAAATGACTTTTCTCCAGCTTCAGTTTTGGTAGACAGCAGGCTTATGCACAAATACTGGAGTCTTCATTAAGGCTACTTCACACACTTCTGTTGGATCTCACCATGCCTTCTCCTGACATATAGCCTCATTCTCCTTTATGTATATTTCTCTCTTAATATGTAAATTCTATTGTTTCATATGTATTTGAAACTATATCTTCCTCACAATGTAAAAACTTTCATGTTTTCACTATATATTGTCAGTAACCCTTGGGAAAAATAAACACATTGCTTAGCCTTGCTTGTCTGGCTATTTGTTGACTGAGATCCCTTTGAAATCCAAATCTCTCTTCATCTATCTAAAAATGCAAATTCCCTTCACATCTTACATGCTGAGCCAGCATCCATGTTTACTCATTAGCATCAGCACCTAGCTTCCTTTGATGAGTTAAACCTTGCAGTCTACTTGACTCCAATTGTAATTAAATGACTAACAGACAGCCCCAACTACTTACCCCCATAAACCTACTTTACAATAAACCAGAAAAATATTATGAAAATTATTATACTTTCATGACATGGAGTTAGATTCTTATGGACATTTCTCATTTGGAAAATCTAATCACAAGTTGAAGTACTGTACAACGCGTGTATAGTACTGTACATTCCTAAATGAAATAACTTTTAAAATAAAATAACTTAATAAAAAGAAATACTGTATCAATTCAAATTAGATAACACTCAGTGATCTCTTCTCAGACAGTCCCTTGGGTTTAAGGATGACTTGCTTCCACTTCAGTTTAATGGGTTCTGACTTGACTGATAAGTCCAATGCACGATCTGCAGATCCTGCCACATGTTGGGCAGGTGTTGCTTGGAGGGTCAGGTGAATGAATTGTTTCGAGGTTTGTGCTCACTCTCTAATGCCCTGGCTTCACTTCTATATGTTCCCAATGAAGTCTCACAATGTACTCCATTCCTTCCCCAATGAGCCTCCTCCATTTTAGTTGAACATAAGGCAGGGACGCCCATTTGTTTGTGGGAATGTTTGACCTCTTCAGGGATGCTTTGAGGACATCCCTAAAGCGTTTCAGTGGAGGTGGTTTTGAGTAATTAGTGCCTCAATACAGGGCATGTTGGCTTGGGAGAGGACATTGCTGTTGGACCACTGGATTTGAAGGATCTTGCAAAGGCAATGCTGGTGGTGCTTTAAGGTGCAGTTTGTCCAAGTCTCAGAAGCATAGGTAGGAGTACGGGACTCACTGCTGCCCAAATGAACCATGACATTACCTCAGGTTTGAGATCCTGGTCCTCAAATCACTTTTCCTTAGTCAGCTAAAGGCTGAGCTGGAACATTGGAAGTGATGATGAATTTTGTCATCTTTGTCTCCCTTCATCAAGAGGAGACTCCCAAGATATGGAAAATGGTCCACAATTTCCAGGATGTCACCACTGATCATAGTCGACGGGGGTGAGATTTTGTGCTATGTAAGCTGGATGGAAGAGGAGCTTTGTATTCCATGTGTTTAGTGAAAGGCACAGTCTATCATGTGTTTTCTGCACATACATAAGAGTCTTCTGCATTACAGAATCTCAAGACTGAAGTTGGAGAGATTTTGGTTTTGAATTGAAGGTGGTGTAGGTTGAACAGCCAAGACCTGGTGGAGTTCATGGGATGAAGGATCAGGATCGTCAACAACCTTGAAAAATTTACCCAAGAACTGTTGGACACTACTTTTTCTTCTCCTGGTAGCTCACCTTATGGAAGTTGATGTCATCATTAATTGCCCTGTTTCACTTTGACACTGCACTCTCTGTTTGGGTCACCCTTGGTTAAGATTTCCATTGCCTCTTCGATGAGTTGGAATGTTGACAAAATTCGAGGGAGCGGTGTTTCAGTGCAACCTCCCTCTTCAGCTTGTTGACTCTCTAGCTGCAGTAAGCCTTCAATGGACAATTCCTCTCTATGGCGCTCAAGCAAGTTCACCATGTCATCCTCCTCCACTTCATCAAAGCCAGCTTCTTCTGCTAAGGTAATGATTTCACACTGAACATCGGGGACAGTATCATGAAATCCTCTATGGTCGCTAACACATTTGGGCCACGCTTTCTACTACACATTATTCAAACATGACAATGTAATTTCAGCCCATGAATCAGCAATATTGTCAATACCTTTGAGGATATTGTATGTGTGCCAAAATTCCATGACTGTTGTCTTGCACCATCTGTTGCCTTGATGAGTTGGGAGAAGGTATGGCATGGCTGGTAGGCGTTGAATGTTGCTATTGCTCCCTGATCCATTGGCTGTATCAATAAAGTCATGTTGGGTGGCTGAAAAATCACCTTCACATTCATGGACAAATCATCAAGGTTGGTAGGATGACTTTGGGCATAATCTAAGAGGAACAATATCTTAAAGGTGATATTTTCTTTGGCGCAATATTCTCTCCACGCAGGGATGGAATAGAGAGAGAACCATTCTTGAAAGAGTGCCCATATCACCCAGGCTTTCTCACTTGAATGCCAAACGACACACCGATGTTCCTGGAATAAGCCCTCAAAGCCCTTGGTGTCTTGGACTGGTACACCACTAAGATTTTAAATTTGAAATCCCCTAGCGTGATCTGAACAAATAGAAGTCAAGCAATCTTTGGCAGGTTTAAATCTTGGCCCCGCCTTCTCTTTGGAGATGTATGTTCTCTGTGGCATATGCTTCCAATAAAGCCCGTCTCATCAGTGTTAAAGATTTATTTTGATGCGCAGCCATGTTCTTCAACAATTCTTTTCAAATAGGCAGGGAATTCATTAGCTGCTTTAGCATTGGCACTAACCGCTTCACCAGTTACTTTAATGTTATACAGATAGGAAATTTTCTTGCAACACTCAAACCAACCATGACCAGCACTGAAACTTTCTGACTATGAACCCTCACCCTGCTCGCCCTGTAGGTCATACAGGCTTTTAGTTTTTGCTTGGATGACCATCAAACTAAGAAGTGCCTTGCACTGGTTTTGGTTTTCAATCCAGATTGCCAAGAGTTTTTTCATATTCTCCACGATTCTGCTTCAAGTCCGACTTATCTTGGTAGCGTTTATTTTCTTGGTTTTGTCAGTATTACCACAGTTTGTTCCCCCAGTCATAGGGGGATAGCCTAAGCACGCTATATCAACTGCTCATTCTCTGCCCTCAAAGCATTTTAAACCTGTAATTTCATTTCCAAAATGATAGTTTTTCTTATTTTCTTAGCAGCGACAGACTCACTTCCATCACTTGCTAGGCATTTTTGATTCATGTTTAAGAGTGATTCCAATTGGGATTGAAGCACTAAATCACAAGCTTGAAACAATCTCAGATGATTTTAAAAAGGCCTCTATGCCTACCGAATGCAAAGTTGAACAAGTGCCACACTCAGGACTCCAAAATTAAACAGGAAGATTGCAGAATCAGTACTTGCTGTCTTCCCCATTCCTCCTGAAAAGTCTTGTAATTTTTGCCAGAAAGCCCTGAGACAAGGCCTGCACTGCAGCCCGCAGCAAATACCTCCCTCACTGACTTCAAAATGGCCTTCTGCCTGAACTGCTGCACAGTCAACCAAGGACCACGCTTGAGATCCAAAATTAATCAAAAGATTACAAAGTCAACTCCTGAAGTGCAAGTACTGCACCCTGTACTGTTTTCCCAAACAAGTCCCTAGCAAAAGAAAGCAATTTTACCAACAAATGTCTCTCTCACTAACTATAAAATGCCATCGCTGCCTCATGATTGCAGAGTCTGGAATTTCACATGTACTGTACAAAAGTGAGACTGAAAAAAATACAGTGGGTATAGGTTTTCTTTGTACAGCACTGTACTGCAGAGTTTTCAGCAAAAGCCACTGTTGCCTTGAATGCAATTGAACACCTCTCCTTGCACTCAATCCAAGATGGCACCGATCAGATCATATGATACTATGTCAGGCCTGGCGCGAAATTACATTAATGTGGAAGTTGCAATGTTCTGTGCGCATACTGGCTCCATTCTATCCGCAACATTAAAGCAGAAAGACTTTAAATGAAACAACTTATAGCAGAAACTGTACTCTCCACTTGCCTGGATGAGTGTGCCTCCAGCAACACCATCCAGGAAAAAGAAGCCCGCTTGATCGGCATCCCATCCACCACAATAAACATTCACTCCCTCCATCACTGGCACACAGTGGCAGCAGAGTGTACCATCTACAAGATGCACTGCAGCATCCCATCAAGCCTCCTTTGGCAGTACCTGCCAAACCCGTGACCTCTACTACATAGAAGGACAAGGGCAGCAGATAAATGGGACCATCATCACCTGCCACACATCATCTCCTGACTTGGAACTATGTCACCATTCGTTCACTGTCACAGGGTCAAGATCCTGCAACTCTGTCCCTAACAGCACTGTGGGTGCACCTTCACGACAGGCACCACAGCGGTTCAAGAAGGTGGCTCACCACAACCTGCTCAAGGGCAATTAGGGATAAGAAACAATTGTTGGCCTTGCCAGTGATGCTCTTATCCCATGAGAAGAATAAAAGAAAGTATTCAATTTAATTAGAGATTTCCTGTTGTTTTTAAATTAACAATTGCACAGCACATGGACTAACAGCTAAAATCAAAGTAAATCACAATCAATGCTGGAAGCTTTCACATACACAGCTAATGCCAGTTTTGTCATTGCAGCTGGGTTTAATTCATTTTTGCTCTAGGAGTAGGAGGACTGCAGAACATGTTACTCCCTGTTAGAGTCAGCTTGACTCAGTTGTTAGTACTTCTGCCTTCAGTTGAAAAGTTAATGAGTAAGATTCTGTAAAAAGACTTCAACAAGGAATTTCAGCTGATACTTGATGCTGCATTTTGGAGCTGCTGTTCTTAGGTGAGAGGTTAAAGCAAGGCCCCAGCTTTCTGTTCAAATTAATGTTAAGGACATTGGACCAGAAATTGGCATCTGGAATGCTCATTTTTTAGACACTATAATGCTCTCCGAAAGTTTAAAAACAGCATCGGCAATGCGCGTGCAATGGGATGTGCTTCCTTTTCCATATTTGTATCGGGCTGTCAGATGTGCAGCTAGTGACAGCTGGCAGCTTACAGAGCAGGTAAATCATTACTCCAACTAGTGCTGCCATTTTTATGCTGCATGCTGCAGTCTGCTCCTTGTTTTAACATCATACAGCTGAGCGCAACATTGAATGGCATGAAGGAACCCTCTTACCAGTTCTTTTTAAAAGGATCAAGCACCACTTACAGATTAGTTGCTGGATTTTTTTTTTTCTGGCTGTTGGTGCAAGTCTACATGTTTTGGGGAACTATTCCATACTTATCTAAAGTTTCAGTAGTCTACAAGGAGAATGAAGAGAGGAAATGGAGAGTAGGCCAAGTTGTTAGAAGAGGGAGGTGTTAAACCAATAGCGGGCTATATCAGCAGATGGTCTTTCGGGAGAAATTCTCTTATCAGAATTTCGCTGATGACCAATGCTTGAGATGCCTATGGTTCACAAAAGCAGTTATAACTGAAGATAAAAGCAAAATACTCTGGATGCTGGAAATCTGAAACAAAAACAAAAATTTCTGGAAAAACACAGCAGGTCTGACAGCATCTGTGGAGAGAAAGACAGAGTTAATGCTTCAAGTCCGTATGACTCTGAAGAAGAGTCATACGGACTTGAAACGTTAACTCTGTCTTTCTCTCCACAGATGCTGTCAAACCTACTGAGCTTTCCCAGCAATTTTTGTTTTTGTTTCAGTTATAACTGAACTCTGCCAACAGTCACAGCTACAACCTCAGAGCAGAGCGCAGACTGCATTGCCTGCGGTTGTCATGATTGAGTAGTTTCCAGTGCATGCAAGCTGTGGGCTTTGGATGTTAGGCTTGTAACAATGCTATGTGTGAGGGTAAGGTAAAGTTGAGTTGAGTCCTAATTGATAGGAATTATTGGTAGGTGAGATTCTGAGGGGGCTTGACAGGGTAGATGCTGAAAGGATGTTTCCCCTCGTGGGAAAGGCTAGAACCAGGGGGCACAGTTTAAAAATAAGGGGTCTCCCATTTAAGATGGAAATGAGGAATTTCTTCCCTAAGAGGGTCATTTGTGTTTGGAAATCTCTACTCCAGAGAGCAGTGGAGGCTGGGCCATTGAGTATGTTCAAGGCCGAGTTAGACAGATTTTTGATTGACAAGAGAGTCAATGGTTATGGGGGTCAGGCAGGAAAGTGGACTTAAGGCCACAGTCAGATCAGCCATGATCTTATAATGAATGGCGAAGTGGCCTTGAGAGACCAAATGGCCTACACCTGCTTCTATTTCTTATATTCTTATGTTCTTATGGTCAACATTGCTGAATCTTCTGCAACATACTTTTGAAAATATTCTCAGCACCTCCCACACCTTCAGTGCACCTCCCCTTTATGAGTTGTAGGCAACTTTAAGTAGTGCTAAGCACTTGTACCAGGTCTCTTGTTGAAGTGTGCAGCTTGTGAACAGTGTGGCGAATGCTGGCTGTACACAATAATCAGTGGGCAGGCAGCTTCAATTTGCCTTTCTGCTTGCAGTGTAATCAATGGGTACAATTAATCACCCTTAGTGATCCTTCTATTTGTTTTCAGGAGTTATCCAGATGAACTCCTCTCATGTCAATATTCAAAGAGAACCTGAGAGGTGTCATTGTCTCAACATTTCAACTCCTCTGACAGAGAAAATATTGTAACGTGCTTCACAATTCAAAACAGATGCTGGGCAATAGGGAGGTAACTAAAAGCAAGGTTGAAAAGCAATGTGGGTTCAATCCTGATCAGCAGCATCAATAGGAAAGATGATGCATTGCTATCCCCTTGTAAGGAGGACATATGTCAACTGACTGATGTTGTTGATGTCACCTGTTGCATCCTGGAATGGGCCAGTGGAATAGAAGTTGAGGGAATATCTATATAACTACAAGATGTATTGTTTTCTCCCTGATGTTTGGCATGAATTCCTGCTGCATAGGTCAATAATTGCCTGCCTGCTGGAGTGCAGCCTCCTCACACACTGCTCCTCTGTCATGTTCAGGTATGACATTCTGTTTCAGAAGAACCACATTTTGTAAGGCCTCCTGTGCCCTTGCCTTCTTTGCCCTCACATTTCAGCCTCCATGGGTCTGTGTTGTCATGTTTATTGCTTCTGCTGTTCTGCATGGTGTGGCAGGCTCACTGAGGATCAAAGCAACATCCCCATCTTTTCCAGTACTACTGTAAACAATTAAGTCAAACAGTGCAGCTAAAGCCAAAGGTCGGTCTCCAACAGCTCTGTAATATCAAAAACTTCCCAATCTTGGCAATGGCCTTCACCTGAACTGTGCTGGGACTAGTGACCTGTCAAATCGTACAACAGGGACTGTAGAGAGGTCTTTAAACTAAATTGTGTGGGGAGAGTTCACATGGGAGGAGATTTGGAAAGTTAAAGAGAAAGAACAAGGCATTAGTGCAGGGTAATGATAATCAGAGTATGATAGGAAGGGTCAGAGCTTACAAAGATAAGTGTGTACCAGAAAATAAGGCCAGAGTAAGAAAAAAACGGCAAAAAGAAAGATTAAAAGCTCTTTATCTGAATGCTCACAGCAATCATAACAACATGGATGAATTGATAGCATAGATAGAAATAAATGAGCATGATACCCATTACAGGAATGTGGTTACAATGTGGCCAAGGCTGGGACCTGAATATTCAAGTTTATTTGACATTTAATAAGGATGGGAGGAAAAGGAAAGGAAGTGGTGTGGCTCAGTTGTAAAGGATGAGCTCAGTACAATAGTGAGAAATGATCTTGGTTCAGAAGACCAAGATGTAAGACCAGTTTGGATGGACATAAAAAATAGAAAAGGAAAGAAGTCACTGGTAGAAGTAGTTTAAAGGACCCTAACAGTAGGTACACAGTACGACAGAGTACACATCAAGAAATTATTGGGGGCTTGCAAGAAAGGTACTGCAATAATCATGGGACTTTAATATTCACATCAATTGGATAATTCAAGTCAGTAATGGTAGCCTAGAGGATGAGATCATGAAGTGTATTATAGTTTCTTAGAACTATATATTCTAGTACCTACCAGGACCCAGGCTACTTTAGACCTGGCAATGTGCAATGAGACTGGATTAATTAAGGATCTCATAGAAAAGCATCCTCTAAGCAAGAGTGATCACAACATAATAGAATTTCACAATCAGTTTGAGCAAGAAATGTGGGTCCATAACTGGTATCTTAAACTTAAATAAGGATAAATACAAGGGTGTGAAGATTTGGCTAAAGTGGACTCGAAAAATAGGTTAAAGGGTAAAATGGTAGAGAAGCAGTGTCAGACATTTAGGGAGGTAGTTTATAGCTCTCAACTAGGTTACATTCCACTGAGAAAGAAAGACTCTACCAAATGGACACACCATCAGTGGGTAACTAAGAAAGTTAAAGTGGTATCAAATTAAAGGAGAAGGTGCACAATACTGCAAAGGTATTGGTAAGACAGAAGATTGACTAAGTTTTAAAAACCAACAAAAAATGACTGATAAAAAGAGGAATATGAGAGATAACTAGCAAGAAATATAAAAACAGATAATAAAAGCTTCTACAAGTATATAAAAAAGAAAAGAATAGCTAAAGTGAGCATTGATCCCTTAGGCAGTGAGACTGGGGAATTAACAATGGGAAACAAGGAACTGGCAGAGACTTTGAACAAGTATTTTGTTTCATCTTCACAGTAGAAGGTGCCAAAAGCATCTCAGGAATAGTTCAAAATCAAGAGGCAAAAGGGAGGGAGGAACTTAGAACAATCACTATCACTAGGGAAAGAGTATTAGGAACACTAATAGGAATTAAGGCTGACAAGCCCCCTGTGCCTGATGGCCTGCATCCTAGGATCCTAAAAGATGTGGCTGCAGAGACAGTGGATGCATTGGTTGTAATCTTCCAAAATTCCATAGATTCTGGAAAGCTCCTGGATTGGATTGGAAAATTGCAAATATAACACTTTTTTTCAAGAAAAGAATGAGACAGAAAGCAGAAAACTATAGGCTAGTTAGCCTAACATTTGTCATTGAGTAAATGCTATAATGCATTATTAAAGAGGTAATAGCAGAACATTTAAAAAGTCATAATTCAATCAGGCAGAGTCAACATAGTTTTGTGAAAGGGAAATCATGTTTGACAAATTTATTAGAGTTCTTTGAGGATGTAACAAATAGAGGAATAAAAGAGAACCAGTAGATGTAGTGTATTTGGACTCCCAAAAGGGATTTGATAAGGTTTTTTTCATTCAGTTATAGGATGTGGGCATCACTGGCCAGGCCAACATTTATTGCCCATCCCAAATTGGCCTTGAGAAGGTGGTGGTGGGCTGCTTTCTTGAACCGCTGCAGTCCATGTGGCGTAGGTGCATCACTGTGCTGTTAGGGAGGGAGTTCCAGGATTTTGACCCAGCTACAGTGAAAGAATGGTGATATATAATATAATAGGGAAGTCTTGCTACAACTGTACAGTAGAATACCGTGCTTTTTGTTCACCTTGCTTAAGGAGGGACATACTTGTATTGGAGGCAGTTCAGAGAAGATTCCTAGGCTGATTCCTGGGATGAAGGGATTGCCTTCTGAGGAAAGGTTGAGCAGGTTGGGCCTATACTCATTGGAGTTTAGAATGAGAGGTGATCTTATTTAAACATATAGGATTCCAAGGGGCTTAACAGGGTAGATACTGACAGGATGCTTCCCCTCATGGGGGAGTTAGAACTAGAGATACAGTTTCAAAATGAGGGACCTCCCATTTAAAATGGGGATAAGGATGAATTTCTTCTCTTGGAGGCTTGTTTGTGCTTGGAATTCTCTCTCCCAGTGAGCAGTGGAGGCTTGGTCATTGTGTTTTTGATTGACAAAGGAATCAAGAATTATGGGGGATGGGCACAAAAGTGGAGTTAAGGACACATCAGATCAGCCATAATCTTATTGACTGGTGAAGCAGGCTCGAGGGGCCGAATGGCCTACTGTACTCCTATTTCTTATGTTCTTTTGTTCTTACATTCTTAACTAAACTAAAAGAGCCAAAAATTGCATCCAAAAATTCTCAGCAGCCAAAAGACATGATTCAGAAATTTACCTAATGCAAATGAAAATATCCCTTTAAACACCACTGCTGCAGCTTCCCTGGACAGTCTTAAAGTTAATGGAATCAACTGTCGCCAGGCACCCTTTTCCCAACAGACTCCTAACACAGGCGTAATATGCCTACTTAAATGTTTTAATGAGCCCAGCTTTCTCTTCAGGCAGTCTGAGGAGCACTGAAATTAGTTTGGCCACTGCTGCACTTTACGTGCATTTTCATGTGGGGCATCCCATCAGAAATTTGATCAGATATTTAGGGCCTGGAAACTGGGAAAATTGCAATTGATTTTCCACTCCACACTGCAAAGTCTTTAAGGTGTTTCTTAGTTGTTAACACCCTGGTCTCTGAATCACAAGTTCTGGGTTCAAGTCCTGCTTTAACACAAAAAGCAAGGCCGACTCTCCAGTCCAGAGCTGTCAGTGATGCCATATTTCAAATGGGATGTTAAGCTGAGGCTTTATCCGCTTGGTCAGGTGAATGTAAAATAGCTCACAGCACCATTTTGAAGAAGAGCAGGGGATTATCCAGTTTCCTGACCAATAGTTATTCCTCAATCAACATTTTCCAGTGGGCAGGGACACAAAATTTGGTGCAATGGCAGAATTCAGCCTTCCACTGGTGGGAAAATAAGTTGGAATTTCTCCCGCCTGACTCCATGCCGGGAACATTTGCATCCCTTTGCATCTCGTGAAAGCTCCTTAAAAACCTGGCTCGTGTTCTCACTCCAGGGATGGAATTTTCCATGCCTGTTGGCATTGGGTACCATTGTGGGTGTGAGTGGACAATATGGCAGGAAGGCTAAAAATCTGTTTTGCAAGGTCATGAAACCAGTTTGCAATCGTCCGCTCCGCATCTCAGTGGAGGGCCACATTTTCTGCCACCACACATCAGGAACTTCATTGTAATACATCTGCATATCATTATAAGCCCAGCTCGCCAGAATCATCCCCCCATGTTGGATCATCCAGACACGTCTGTAACAACAGCATTTATAAAGCGTGCAACTGTCAAGCTGCATTTTAAGGGGATTTCGGAGGTGTGTGAACAGTAATGTTCCGCAGCTCTCACGAGGGTCACCTGTTGGACCTCAAGGTTGAGGCACCGTGCATTCAGGCGAGGGCATAGACAATTCACATTTTTCAGGCTGGCTGACAGTGCGGTGCCAGGGCAAGAACTGCCCTGCAGTTGGGGCAAGTTGGTGGAGGGAGGAGGGGTGCAAGAGGCTGCACTGCAATTGATGGTACAAGCACATGCAGGGGGTGGGGAGGGAAGTGGCCACGCATCAGGGGAACCTTGTATAAAGTGACCATTCGTCCGCAGCTGAGACAGTTCTGATGCAGCCACATTGACATGCTTGGAGTTGGGCCTCTAGCTTATCTGTCCACTCAAGCAATGCAGAGGCTAGAAAGTGCAACCAAATGCTCCAGATCTTTTCATGCCCAGGCACAGACTCCAAACTAATGAGCTTTTTAGTTGACTGAGAAGAGTTAGACAACTGTGCACGTTGTACAATCTCCCTGCGAAAGCTGACAATGGAGCAGTCACTGGTGGAGGCACTCAGAGCCTCTTGCAATGTCTTCATTCAGTTTTGAACTAGTCTTCCCTATGGTTCAAGCTAACAGCGCAGCCTTGCAGTGTGGGTTAGGAGAATGCCTGCGCCTGAGCTGAGAGCACAGCATGCAGTTCAGTGAGCAAAGCTACCACCAATCGGTCAGGTGGAGTGGGGTGGAGGTGGTGGGATTTCGGGCAGCCATGTAGCATAGTAATCTCTGACCATCCAAGTGGTGGCCAGCACTTTCTGGGATGTGTTATGGGGCCTTCAGACTTAACCAAGAGAGGTTCTTAGAACACCCAAGCTAACACATGTGTCTCTCTCTTTTATCCTGCAGGAGGAGTACATCAGAAGCATCAAGCCTGGTGACCTAGCTGTATGCTTCATGGCTTACAGAGAGCGGAGATGAAGGAGAAGAGAGCGACTGAGGCACCTGGCTGGACAAAGGGAGGAGCAGCACCCTCAAGACGAAGGGGTGGCTGGGGATCTCGCACATGCTGTTGAAGAGCCTCTGTGAGCCATTGCTGGTCGGTGCCTAGCTAGACCCAAGGTCTATAGACGGTGTTTGTATTTCCTGCAGATGACTGAAAACCAGTGTTGCCGAAGACTGCACATGTCCAGGGAACTGGTCGGTCACATCTGCCAGCTGCTGCAAGGTTCAGTGCCAGTGGCCATGAAAGTGACCGCGGTACTCAATTTTTGCACCAAAGGCTCTTTTTAGAGGTGACCTCTATGGGATATCGCACGCCTCCACCCACAAATGCACCCACGAGGTGATGGACGCCATCTTCGCGAATTCACAGAGTTTTGTACATTTTGCCCAGCATCAGGGAAGCCAGGAAGCAAAAACGCTGGGATTTGCCCAGATCTCAGGTTTCCCACAGATTCAGGGTGTCATTGAATGTACTCACATGGTGCTCAGATCTCCTTGGCAACACGTGGTCAACTATGTCAACTGAAAGGGCTTCCAATCGCTGAAAGTTCAGCTGGTGTGTGACCACCACAAATTCATCCTGCAGGTCTGTGCACAGCTCCCATGGAGTGTCCTCGGCTCCTACATTCACAGTAGTTCTAAGATTCCTGATGTCTTCCAGCGGCAGGATTTTCAGCTTGGCATGCGGGTGCATGCGCATGCCCACCAACAATTAAGAAGCCTATTAAGGCCCTTACGCTGGTAATTAAGTTGAATTTTTCACTGCCCGTCCAACCGGCCAGTGGGTGAAAAGGCTATGTGGCCTTTGCATTTTTTGCGAAACCCCATCCATGGGCGGGATGAGGGTTCCATATTAAATTTAAAAAATTAAAACATTTGGGCAGGATTTTAATAATTACCATGCAAAGGTGCGAGAGTCTGCCATGCGGACATTTTTTCCAGATTTTTAACACCTTTAATTTTGTTTTTAAAACTCTTCAGCTCCCTGAGACAGCTCTCTGCCTTCAGGGAGCTTTCAGTGCTCGCTCCCCTGTGTGTGCGCAGACTTCAGCCCTCGCACGCTTCCCACCACAGCCCCGGCAGCACTGAGGTTCTCAGCACGCGGTTTACGCTGGCTGGCCATTAATTGGCCAGCATGAAATCACGATCGGGGCCCGATCACGGGCAGTGGACTGTTTCGCGGCCGTACCCAGGCCCGACTGCCGCATCTGGCCAACGAGGGGAAAATTCTCTCCCAGGATCCAGAGAGGCTGCAGGGTTGATTTGTCAGGGGCAAGGGCTACCCATAGAGGACGTGGCTGATGGCACCCATGCGGTGGCCTCAGACTGCAGCAGAGAGAAGGTACAATGAGGCTCATGCTGCAACTCGCACCTTGCAAAGCATCAGAATGTTGAAAATGATATGAAAATGATGTCTGGGCCAGTCTGGTCGAGCCCTGCAATACAGTCCACAGAGGGTGTCACACGTTGTCATCACCTACTGCATCCTTGACAACGTGGCGCTGCAATGGGGAGAGGTGCTGGCTGAGGAGGAAATAGAGGAGCTGGAGGTCTCCTCTAATGAGGGGGATGTCGACAGAGATGAGGGTGAGGAGGTCCTCCAAGGCAAGGATGATGGCGATAAGGCCATTGCAATGGCCACACAAGGCAGGTGCGTTCAGGAGGCCCTCATAGCCGCTAGATTTATAGAGGGTGATGATGACATGCAGTGAGGAGACACCGTAGATCCTCACATCGCATCTGAGAACATTTGACTCCTGTCTGGCTGACGGCAGTGCATATACCCTCTCTGATAAAACTCCTGTTGTGGAGACACAGTGGATGCCCATAGTACCTACATTCCAGAGGGATGATAATGATGTGCAGTGGGGACACTCCATAGATCCTCACATAGCTTATGTGAATGTCTGACTCCTGTCTGGCTGATGGCACCTCACTTACGCTCTATGAACAGGGTCATTTCATGAAGATGCAGCAGGGAAACGATAACTTCTCCTGATCCTATGGTATCCTTCGTGAGCTGAACCCTTCAGGACCACACTGTCACTGGGCACAAATGCTGATGAGATGTGGAACCAGTTGCACCGCAAAGGTTCTGGGAGCTCACAGAGAGAATGACGGAACTCTGAGTCCCCAGCTCAGGACATTCTGGCAGCAATGATAAGCCCCATCGAGACCAGTGACTGTGAAGGCACACCATCAGTGCGCTGGGAAGGTTCCACAAATCACAGGGAAGAGGCCCTGGACTGAGACACCTGCCTTTAGCTCGTACAGGGACCATGGTTTCACATCTGAATGACACGAACATTGCTCATCAGAACAGGGAGCCATAGACAAGGAGACATTCTTGGGAATTTATTAACAAAGTGAACATTTTGTACAAATGATTAACACCCATGCCCAGGCTGTGCAACTACATCTTCTTAGCATTTCCTTTAAACTTTGTCCTTGGTTTTACAACTGACCTGACTTAGGGGCTGTGTTTGATTTATCCCTTATTTTGTTAATTTAGTATAATTGGTTTAATTCCAAAAGAGTTAACATCCACAGCAGAGGTGGAGGCAACCTCCTGGCTGCTAAGCCCTGGCTGTGATGGCCTAGGCACAAGGGCTGAGACCTGGAGGGCTCCGGCCTGCTTTCAGGGTCCTGCTGTGTGGCAGTGGCACCCTCCTCGGCCTATGCAGCTGTATTTGCTGGGGTCACAGGAAGAAGGGCCGGACACTCCCAGAGTCACCTGGGTGGATGGCCCTGGGGTGTGCACATGCTGATCTTCCTCCCTGAGGGGCCTGAGGACCCCTGGCAGACTCCTTGAGGAGAAGGGGAAGCTGGAGTGAGATTAAGCTGCCCCGCACCTCTCTTGCTTTGACTGTTGGAGGCCAACTATGGCGTCAGCGATGGAGTTCAGCCCAAGCAGCAGTGCAGGACCGATGCCCTGGGTTAAGGTCTTCATGACAGCTGCCATTCTACCAGTGTGGATCTTGGTGCGTTGCAATGCCAGCACTATCACCTCAGTCTGAAGGCGGACGGACACCTCTATCGTGTCTTGCAATCTGAGGAGTGCAACCAACATCCCTTCCTGCTCTTCCTGAGCTTGCCTTTGCGGTTCCAGCAACTGAGGTATGACCAAGTCCAGAGGCTCATCATCTGACTCCGACTCAGCAGATTTCTGGTCTCCAGCAGTCCTTCAAGTGCCAGGGAATCTGGGAAGTCCCTGCCACCACCTGCTGTGGATCAGACCGTGCTACGTGCTTACCAGATTGTGACCCCGAGGCTACTCTAAAGCTTAGTCCCACTAAGATGTGTGTCTCTGCGCTGGTAGAGGGTGTGGGTGAACTCTGTGATGGGAATTCAGTGAGGGTTTCAGCAAGTTCTTCTTCTGAGGTGTCTCTGGGACTTGATTGGAGGCCCTGGGTCATGGACTCCATCAGCTGTTTGGCAGATGTGCCTGTGAAGGCAAGGGGAACTAGTTAGTACATGGCAGCGGCCTGTGAAATGGGCCACATCATTCACACATGGTTGTTTGATGGATGTTGCACTGCTGGATTCTCACTTGGTTGAGCACTGCTGACCTCACCATCAGCATAGGAATGGTTGTGATCCTCGCCAGCCAGCTGGATGGCTCTGTTTTCAAAGTCCATGCGGACCTTGATTTCAGGCATTCCTCCACCGGTCTGCGACTTCTCATTCTTGTTGTGTACCAAATTGTCCTGCATGAAGGCAGAAGAAGAGAGTGTAAGCAGGTCGCCTGCCAGGCCAGATGTTAAGTTGCCTGGCATATATGGGTGATGAGTGGTCCCATGTATTGGATGAGGACAATGAAGATGCATACAAGAGAGTGAATGGTGTGAATGAGAACCCTGTGGATGTGTGATGGGTTGGAGAGTGTGTGAGTTGAGACTGGTGAGAAGAGTGACTTACCCTGCTGGAATGGAAGAGATCATTCATCCTCTTGTGGCATTGGGTGGCTGTCCTCTTTTACATGGGCGTTGGTGCTGACCACCGCTGCCACCATCTCCCAATCTGGATTAGTGATGTTTGCCCCTCCTGCGGCCTGAGTGGGGGTAGAGGACAACTTAGCAGGCCTCTATGACTTCCAAAAGGCATTTCAGGGATGTATCACTGAATCAGGGGGCTGCAGTTTTCTTGCCTTGCGGAGCCATGCCTTTTGTGTAGCAGCCCTGGGCTGGAAACACTGAGAGGAATGTGCGCAGCTGCACTTTAAATATGGCACCTGGCGTGAGGAAGTGGTGAGGTGACAGCGTGGTGGATGACTCGGAGGCTGCCCAGCAGTGAAACAGCATGTTTCCCGGGAATACATGTTTAATGAGGCGGGATTGGGACGATACGGTGTGAAAAGCCACCGTTGCTGCCAGAGATAATACTTTCTTTTTCCCACCTGGGGCCGGGGCCGCACTTAGTGCAAATCTAGGATGATTCTGCCCCAAATCTAATTACCCCGCCAGCTGATAATTGGACTGGTCTGATTCACGACCGTATATAAGTGACGTATACCTTGTGACCTTCACATGCGATTTTGAGGTTTTTATACGCAGCGTTTGCCTATCTTTCACTGGGCTGCTGCCAGATCTCATAGCTGCTCCAAGGCCAGAATTACTCGCAGGCGGGCGTGTGCCCGATCCAAACGGATGTGAAATGGCACAAGATGATGTCAGGCAAGCGTCCTGATATCATCCTGCATGCGAGCAATCTTCAGGTTGGCGGGCACGTGCAGGTGTCAGAGCCGTGCCCGCCAACAATTAAAGGGCCACTTAACCCCATTAAAAAGGCAATTGATTCCAATTTTACATTGCTGGTCCAATTTCGCACTCATTGCAGGGGCAAAATAGGCAGGCGGGCAGCCCACTTTTAACAAAACCTCATCCAAGGGCGGGATAAAAAGGGTCAGCAGCATTGCCATTGTGAGTAGTGAGGAGTTTGCTGCCGGTTACCCTGGTAATGGGGATTGTGGTCTCTACTGGTAGCGCCTCCTCTGAGGAGGAAGAGAGGGGCAGGAGGGAGAGGAGGCCAGGTGTCCCAATGCAGATTCCAGGGGAGGAACCTATGGGAGGAGAGGCACAGGCTCAAGGGGAACAGGGCCAGCAGGTAGTCTGAGGTGGATGGGGGCCACAGAAAATGCCACTATCCTGCTGCCAGGTCTTACATGCTGCGATGCAGCTACCTCAATATGTCCAAGGTGCAATGCCGAATGAGCCTCCACCTTTCCAGAGAGACTGTGACCTCCAGATGATTGGGCCTGAGATCACCTCCAACTGTGTGGGTGGACACCCTATACCAGTGACTCTGAAGGTCACAGTGACCCTCAACTTCTATGTCTCCAGCTCTTTCCAGAGCTCAGTGGGGGATCTGGGTGGAGTGGCCCAATCAGCTGTCCGCAGTTGTGTCAAGCTAGCGTAAGAAACTCTGTTCAAACGGTAATGACATTTATTCATTTCCATACAATCAAGGCCAACCAGGCCGAGGGAGCCAGAGGCTTTGAAGCGATTGCTGGGATCCCCCACATCCAGGGTGTAATCGACAGCGCACATGTGGCCATCAAGGCACCAGCGGGTGAGCCCGGTCCCTTCGTCAACAGGAAGGGCTTCCACTTGATGAACGTGCAGATAGTAGTGTGACCACAGGATGCAGATTCTGCAAGTTTGTGCAAGGCACCCTGGCAGCTCCCGTGAGCTGTAAACAGCAGTAAACAGATGAACAAAACATGGCAGAACAGTCCCTCTTGTGCTCATGGTGCTTTAAACTTAGGTTTGTGAGTGCTGTGTCTTATTGCGCCCTCCCCACCGCGCTCGCTGGCAGAGGCACTGATGGTGCTGTCCTATTGGTCTTGATGGCCTTGGTGGTTGTCCTCTGACCAGTGGAGCCTGTGCTGGCCCCGCCTGGGAGAGATCTGCCAGTGCCACAGTTGGCATCTGTCCAGTCATCACAGCCTCATCAGAGGCCACAGTCACTAGCAGAGGCGCGGAGGAGCTGCTGCCGTCATCCAGAGCGCCCTGAGAGGAGACCACAGAGATGATAAGCAGCTTGTGCGCCAATGTGAGACTGCTCTGGATGTCCCTGCTCAGCATTGATGGACAGGCACCTAGCTGGGATACTGGGTGCCTCATCCATTTCCCACACTGGGACTAACCACTTGAGGTCATTGCCTCTGTGAGGGCTTGCAGGTCCAGGCGCAACCCCAGGGACCCCTGATTCTGCCCCTGGATTTGCTTCTCCATGAGAGTCACTACTCTCTCAATGTAGGAGGCAGTGCACTCGGCCATGAGAGTCAACGCAGTGCTCATATTTCGCATGGACTCCTCCACAGCAGAAACCATGGCACACATACCCTCATGGATCTCTGCCAGATCCTCCCGCACATCCAGTTGGACATCTGGCATCTGGACCCTATTAGACAACTCTAGGGGCTCATCATCTGCCTTCGAATCAGCATCATCCTGGTCTCCAGCAGTCCTCTGACTGCCAGTGCACACTGTGCCTCCGCCTACTCCTCAAGCGAGCGTGACGTGCCTTCACTGCTGTGCTCCAACACTCTAGCTGAAGATCTAATGCCCACCTGGTATCTGTGTTGGCCCTTGGTGCAGAGAGGGGGTGTGACACAGGTGCATCTAAAGCTCAGTGAGCCTCTGGCGTCAAGGGTGGCTCTTTGGGGTCCAGTGTTCATGGGTGAGCTGGTGATTCTAGGGGAGAACAACGATGTCACTAGTTTAAGTCATCACTGTCACTGTGCATTCCAGGTGCTCTGGTGGGACAATGGAGATCTGCATCATGGTGCCATTGTCTTTCAATGATCAATGGGGACTCCAAGTTTGACGCTCCCATTAATGATGAGGCTACACAAGGATGTTTGCAACATCCAAAACTCTCAACTCTGTGAACTGCACTCTTACCTTCGTCAGAGACCTCAGCCTCTCCACGACTGGCTGACCGAGCTGGTTGTCAGCTCTCCAGCTCCAAGGCATCCATCTTGTACCTCATCAGAATTAGGAGGTTTGGGGGGCCTCTGCCTGTCATAGTTCTTTAATTGGTGTTATGGCTTCTCTTCTGAAATGACAGAGGAGCATTGATTTGTCCACTCACTACATGAGCGCCACTGCAGTCTGGCAAACACACCCCCCACCCCTGGGACACCTAGCAGGGCACATCCGAGTTGTTGCCCTTGACCCACAAGGCACTCAGAACAAGCAGCCAGGGCTCGCCCCCTTGGCCAGCTCCGGCGTTATTGAAAGTTGGTACTCAGGCTCTAACACCCCTGAGCTCCACAGTGTGGGGGAAGGAGGGGGGACGAACATCCCTTAACACTTCTCCACACTGGTGCATGTCAACTCGGTACTTACCCTTGCTGAATGCAGCAGGTCTTTGAACCTTTTGCAGTACTGTACCCATACACACCGCACTACGTCACAGCCGCTGACTTGAGCTGCCACCTCCTCCCAGGCTTTTTTGGTTAGATGTGGTGACCACCTCCTGCCAGCCCTGAAAACTAGAATGTCCCGCCCAACACCAACCTCCCCCATAAGAACACTGAGGCACTTGTCCAAGAAACCAGGGAGCCAAGTACCCACCCGACTTGTCCTCCCGCCTGATGTCTCCAGCCACTGTTGAGACCATTGTTCAAATGAAATGATTTCCTGGACAGACTCCAAAGATTGTCCCCTGGCAGCCTTCAGGGAGCTGTCTCTGCTGGTTTTAAAGTGCCCGCCATTGGACCCGGTGTCCAACAGGCTCCCACCCCCGCCCGGCCCTTCCCAACCATTGAGAAGATGCGCTTCACCCAGGGCGGACCTTAATTGGCCATCCAGCGTGAAATCCCGTTTGCAACACAACCGCAGCTGGAAGTGGATTCCACATCCGCTTCCACTCCTACTGAATTGGCGCAAACGCCAAGCGTGAAGTTCAGGCCCAGCTCAGTGCCAAGGCTGCACACCTTCAGGTAAGACCAGCAGGAAGGGAAGGGTTGGAAGGCAGACATGTGACTGGGGGGGGGTTGTGGAGGATGAGAGGAAAAGAGTGGATAGAAAGACATGACGCAGGTGGGGGTGGTGTGGGGGAGGGGAGGTGACTGGAGGACCTGAGGGAAGGGATAGAGAGAGACACATGAAGGAGGTTGGGGGGTGGGAGGGAGGTGACTGCAAGACAGGAAGGAAGTGACAGACAGAGTCACATGACTGGGGGTTGACTGGAGAATGAGAGGGAAGGGGGTGGACAGAGACACATGACTGGGGAAGTGTTTAAAGGAACAGTGGGGAGAAGTGTGAGTCTTTTCAGCACCAATGCAGACCACATTGTTGGGGGCAGACTTTAAAGGCAGTCCTGGGGCTGTACAGACCATGGTACAAAGCTCTGCCTGGCACAGGGAGGAGGAAGGCCTGTCTGTGCAGTCAGTCAGGCAAAACATGGTGTTCAGGGTGTAGTAAGTCCCTCACACACTTGAGTCCTAGGTGTTGGTATTGGGCAGCAAATGGCACTGTCACAGTCAGGGGTGTAGCCTACAGCCTGGAAATTGGGAACTGATAAGTAAGAGGGGGTGGTTAATCTGTGGTCTCATTGTAGGGGCTCCTCTAGGTCCCTGTGCATATGGCCTCAAGATGGGGAGGGATCAGGTAAACATGGGGCATAGGGACATCGACAGAAAACAGTTTGGGGGGAGGACAGGAATGTCCACAACAATGATGATGGACTGCAGGGTTAAAGGGAGTGTGATTGGAGGAAATTTGGACATTGTGAGCATCGAGGAGGATAGTGGAGATTTGGACAGTAACAGGAGGAGGTTGGAAGCTCGTCTCGAAATAGAATCAGAGCAGCACCATTTCGACAGCCTGGTGGAATGATGCAGTAAAAAAATAACTTTGGAGAAAATCACTAGGGGAGGGGTCTGAGGGTGCGTGGGAGGAGTCAGGTGCTACATTTTTGGGCCAATTAAAGGGACACCCTAATAATTACTGGTTCAGGATATAGAAATCAAAGCTCAGCTGAGACATGTTAGGAAGAGTCAAATGTCAGTTGCAGGATTTGGGACCTTAACTCATGGTGCATAATCTTGTGAGAATCCATTAGGGCTTGGAGTAACATTTGATTTGGTCTGCTTGACCATTTGTCTGTCACAGAGGAATTTGAAGAGGTAAGAAGGATTAAACTATTAAAGGGCTGCAGCTGCAGCACGTACACAACATGCTTGAGACAACCCTACGCATTGTAGTTGGGATGTTCAGGGTTTACAGGGCCAAACGCTTACAGTTACTAAATTGGTGCAAAGCTGGGCTGTAGTCTAGTCAAAAGGAGGCAGCCTGACAGTACCCTGACTGAGGTTGTTGGCAAGTGGCTGTACTCACCCAGATCCAACCCCTTTGTGAATGCGCTATCATGCTGAGGGGGAAAGCTCAGCTATCTGTGATTCTTCAGGATGTGTTTCAGCTGCAACGGTGGACTTGGGGATGGACTATATGGAAGAGGCCAGCCCAAATGCTTCATAATGACTCCCTAGCTTGGCAATGGAAAGTGATCATTGCAGGGCAAGGAGGCGATCATGTCTCTAATCTATTTTTCTACAAGAACAAAGAAGAGTGCAGGCTGCAGGCAGTGTTGCCTTCTTGATGGCTTTGATGCAGCTGAGAAGGAGAAGGGTCCATCACTGTCTGGCAGGGCTAAGGGAAGAACCTTGCCCTGAGGAACATGAGGCAGCAGGGCCCCATGAAGATCCAGAAGCTGATGAGAAGAGACCAATTCCACGGAGGCATTTGGCGTAACCAAGGGTCTACTGAAGATGCCTATCATACTTGGAGATGAGCGAGAGACAGTGCCGCAGACACCTTCGCTTTTGCCACATCTGCCAAATTTTTTGGTAGGATCTGATAGCACAGGGACTGGGACGCCATCCATTGCCAGTAGCTCAAAAGGCGACCACCACACTCAACTTTATTTGAAATGGCTTGAACCAGGGCTCCGCTGGGGACCTCTGCGGAATATCGCAATCCTCTTCTCATAAATGCAGAAGGGAAGTCACTGATGCCCTTTTCAATAAGGCAAACCATTACATCCAGTTTTCCCTGGATGAAGCCAGCCAGGCTGCCAGAGCAGTGGAATTTATAGTGATCCCTGGCTTCCCGCAAGTGTAGGGTGCTACTGCAACTGCACATCTGGCCTTAAGAGCTCCATGGCAACAGCCAGTAAAATTTATCAGTAGAAAAGGCTTCCACTCTCTCAATATCCAGCTGATCTGTGATCACCAAAAGCAGACTATGCAGGTCTGTGCGAGGTATCCTGCGAGCTCGGATGACTCGAATATATTGAGTCACTCACAGGTGCCAGTTATTCGAGGGCCCTCAGTGCATTCAGGTTTGGTTCATTAGTGATAAAGGTACCCCCAAAGATATGGCTAATGATGCCCACTTGGCAGCTACAGAATGCTTCAGAGAAGTGGTACAATGAGGCTCACTCTGCACCACGCTCCTTAATTGAGCATGTTGAAGGTGCATTTCAGGAGTCCGGTCTGATCATGGGGCGCTCTCCAGTACTCTGCACTGAGGATAGTGGAACTGCTCCTGGCTCTTGTAGGCTGCCAATGTGACTTGGATGCTGGAGAGACATTTGAAGGGGCAGCATCTTCTGACGTCTGATGCTGGGTTGTCCTCCTCCAGTTAGCACCTCACCTCAGCAACGACACGTGCTCCTGAGACTTCATCACCCTTCAAAGGATCAGGACAAAGTGAGCCTGATGTGTAACTATTCACTCTCATATTGAAGTGCAGGGTTGAAATGAAAGAAATTGCAATGATGGTGTTAATGTTGGCCCATGATGGAGGGCCCTTGTCCATGAGGGTATTCACTGCAACTCGCTATCCTCCTCATGGGGTCTGGGGGCAATGAGGGTCTCACACACATGCCTGCCTCTCCTGGTCCATGCTATGGCCTCTTCCCTGCAACATCCGCTTCTTCAAACTCCATGCCCTCATTGCCTTCGATGTCCTCCTGATCGGAGGAGACATGCAGCTCCTCCACATCGGCATCTGGCAAGTCCTCTCCCCTTGGCAGCACTAGGCTGTGAGACCCTCTAGGCTCTGTACTGGAGTGCTCCAGCAGATCTGCCCAGGCATCAGAATCACAGTTTTAAGATGCCTATGGCCTGCTTCACCAATGGGCGTGAGCTTTGTTGTACCTTAGCTTTGCAGGATTCTGTTGCCGTCACATAGACATCATCATCCATGTCCCTTGTGACCGAGGAGTCAACCCTGGATCCTGTGTGTGGTCCCTCGAAGATGTCCGGGATCTTCCGATCTATTCAAGATGTATGAATCGTGGATGCTTCCTGTGTATATGGCGCAAACCTGCATGATAAATTTCTTATGGTCACAGACCAGCTATACATTGAGTGAGTGGAAGCCTTTCCTGTTTATATGTTGAGTGCCTGTTGCCAGGGAGCTTTTATAGCCACATGAGTGCAGTCAATGGCACCCCACACCTGTGGGAATCCGGAAATCGCTGCTGCTGGTGTCCTGGCTTACTTGATCTCTGTCGAAGTTAAAGTAATTGTAGGCCTTGGCAAAAAGGGCGGTGATTTCATATAAGCATTTATCCATTTACGTTTGAGAGTTCCTGCAGAGGTCCCCAGTGGAGCCCTGGAAGGAGCCACTCGCATAGAAGTTGTGTGTGGTGGTGACTTTCACAGCCAGTGGCAATGGATGCCCTCCCAGTCTCTGTGGCACCAATTCCTGGAGAATGAGGCAAATTTGAGTCACCAGATCCCTAGATATGCGGAGGTGTTGGTGACACTGTCTCTCATCTGCAGGTAAGACGTGTGAGTTCTGCACATCCTCGGTCTTGCGATGTGCCTATGCACAACGTCTCTGTGACCCTCATTCTCTGTGTCTGGAAGGGGCTCTGCTGCCCCTTGGTCTTAGGGATTTTGCTCCTCCCTTCTCCTTCTCTCCTGCCTGTATGCAATTATTCCGGCAGCAATAAATCCAGGTTCTATCTTCCTGAGGGTCTCCTCTCTGCAGCATCAATGAGAAACAGTCATTATGTCATTCTCGAACTGACTATCTCCCCATCCTGGCCCTGAGGACGATTCCCCACTGGTTCCCCCCACCCCCCACATCCAGTCATGTGTCTGGGTGCAACCTTCCCCACTCTTACCCCAGGGGTGCCCTTTCCCTGTAGCACAGTAAAACCCACTCCTGCCTTACCATTGGTCTGGTAGGTAGAGACTTGCCCCTGACACACCCCTGAAAGTGATGTGGTGCTGCCTGTGAAGCCTGGCGCTGAGTCTGAGTTGCCGTGAGCATTGTGCAAAGCAAGGTAAGCAAACGAATCTCGACATCATGAGCGAAATGCAGGTTATCAGGTGCCCGTTGCTTATATACCTTTGTGAAACACATCGATCTAATTGGATGCTGCACCCTCTTGATCCAGCGTGGGGCTTGATTCCGGCCCGCAGCCCTTATAATGAGATGCAAATGTATTAAAATAATGTTCCCAACGTGCGCGGCACGTGGCCCACCATTGACGGCTGGAGCAGACCATCCCAGGCTGTTTTTATGACAGTGGTCAACTGATTTTTCCGATGTCATAATATCTTCCACTCCTGCCTGCCATGATGCCCACCGCAGAAGGGGACGAAAAGTACCACCTTATGAGTCAGAGGCATAATGGGAGGGAGAAGTGCTCTTTATCGAATCCTCCAGCTTCATAAGATGCGTTAGCGGGAATTTCTCAACTGCTACAGGAGTTACTGCCACACCTGTCCTGGTGCTCCATGGGGCTAGCAGAATCAATCATGGCGATCGTATAGGGAGGTTTTCCTTGTCCTATTTTCCTGCAATAACTTTCATATGTCTGGTGGGAAATGGGTGGGGGAGTTAATGTGGAGACTGTCCTGTTCAAGTGGGAGCAGGGAAATTGAAATCAGAGCTGGAGCATGAGGGTAAGCCTCTTCAATTGAATTTCTCACTTTTTCCGCTCAGGTATGACACTCGTACCCAGGTGAGCCAGTGAAGTAGAGACTCCTGGTGTAGGGAGTCCATGCCACTACATGTGTCCAACCATTTGCATTGCAAGGGGCAGACATCCTGCTCCTTACTGGCATCTCAGAAAATCTTAGAGTCCCTTTGCAACCACACCCAAACTATACTCCTATCAGTTTCGACAGTCTCTGCTTAAATTATCAGGTCTCCAAAGTTTTTTAAAATGATAACATCCATACTGTTATCTGTCATAAAGTTCCACATTCTAATTACCTGGCCCAGAAATTGTCATACCTGCATAAACATCTGTGAAAAGATTTTGCCAAGATTATCACTGAACATCCATTCTAACGCATTCAGGAGAGTTCCAATAGTGATTTGAGAGAGTTTTTGGATGTCACAAAGATATTATTGTTGCCTTTATTATGCCAATTTTCTGCATATGCCCTGTTGATGAAGCCCAGCATCCACCTTGATTGGCAAAACTCATTTAGAAAATTTATCCTTAGAAGTGGGAATAGGTATAAAGATAGATGTTACCATTTCGCTTAACTCCAAACCGCAAACTCATAGGGTTGAATTTTTTGCCTGTCAGGCGGACAGACCCGACCCAATCTCCGGCGGGCAGGGAGCCAATCCCCGCCGGAGAAGCGGGCCCCACCGCCATTTTAAGTTGGCGGGCCAATTAAGGCCCGCCCAGTGTGATGTCTGCCGGGAAGCACGTCGGAGGGGGGGGGGGGGTGGGGGGGATTCCCCAAAAGTGAGAGTGCGCTCTTTCATGCATGCGCACAAAAGAGTGCACATCTCCCTGAGGCTAAGTGCTGCCTCAGGGAGATTGGTGAAAGGTTTTCAAACTCTAAAAATAGAAAAATTAAAAAATCATTAACATGTTCCCCTCATGTGACAAAGTCACACGAGATGGGACATGTTAATAAATTTCCCTGAAACTTTAATAAACTTTTTTAAACCCTACATGAAACCTCATCCTGCCGGTAGATGAGGTTTCATGTTTTTTCAGAAGCCCTCCAGGGCTCCTGGCCTGCCCGTCAGCCTTAAGGTTGGACGGGCAGGTCCTTTAATTGTTTTAATTATCCTGTCAATGGCCTCAATTGGCCATTGACAGGTCAGCGAGTGGACAGCTGATCTTGCTGTGCCCCACCTTCCTAAAAATTTAAATGGGGCGGGATGACGTCAGGGGTTCCTCCCAATGTCACCCTGTGTCATTTTCCCCTCGGTGAGCGGGCCCCACCCCCTGCTCGCTGACAGAAAAGTTCAGCCCATAAAATTTACCCTACTAAATAGGTATTTGTGCATCTTAAAGTAAATTCAAAATGGTGAGTTTGTTAAAAAAGACCCTAAATTGTTTTCATCATTCTTATTTTTATTTATTTTGTGAATATGAATACTGAATTTCAAAAGAAGTCTAGCAAATGATGTCTTACTTATTAAACTTTCAGTAATTTCTAAGAACAAGAGTCATCAAATTGATGTAAAACATATGAAGTGACTGCTCTAGTTTATAAAGTTAATCCACATGAATGTGATTTGCTGTGTAAATTAAGCGTCAGGTTAAATTCTTTGTTTTAAATAATAGTTTGATGTGCTGTTTATTCAATAAGTAATTACCGATTGATTGCGATCACTATTTTGTATGTGCTGTGGACTGTATCCTGAAGAGCTCCTTTTTCTTGCTAATTGCTTTTGCATCTCAGATTCTTCCACAGTAGATTAACATAAAACCGCAAGCTGTTTTTTTTCATTTCTCCTTTACAAAGGAGGAGCAGAAGCCATCACTGGAAAAAGCCATTAACTTCCTGTCAACTTTATGTTTTTAATTGTAATTTTCCTCAGGATACAACAATGCACTAAAATTGCAATTTAGTTATCAAGAAGCTGAAGGATCCTGGAGTACATGGCTGCATATGCAGGATACTTGCCTACAGCTGTATAAACTACAACTTGCATTTAATCCAGCTGGAGAATAGGACCTTTATATTTCATTCAATCACACAGAAAAAAACCCTTTAGGTCCATCGTGCATATGCCAGCTCTTTGAAAGAGCTGTCCAATTAGTTCCACTCCCTTGATCTTTCCCCATTTCCCTGCAGTTTTTAAAATACATGCCCAATGCCCTTTTGGTTTTGATTTTTATTTGGTTTTGGTCTCGATCTGCTCACTTTTCATGCTGCCAGTATTTTACATGTTTATCAAGGGAGATATCAAATTGAAACAATTGTTTTTTATTAACCCGGGTGAGTTGGAGCTGGAATCAGTACTGTGGGAAAAGGAGGTGGTGAGCCACTCGGACCCTGGAGCAGAAGATCCAGAAGGTTTTAATTCTCAGGTTTTATGAACATTGCTTAACAATGACGTCACTGCTGGAGTCAAAATCACTGGGGGTCAGGCTGCAGATAGGAATTCACCAAAACCGTCTCCAGCAGAGTAATTAAAGTTGAGGGTATGGGAGGGGTGGGGTGGGTTGGGGGGGGTTGGGGTGGCAGTAGTCGCAGTTCATGATCATGTGGTTGGGGAAGCTCAGGGAGGCAAGGTCTAAAGTAGCCTTGGAGGAGGTCCTACAAGTACAAGAGTTTAAAAAAAATTTAAACTTTCTTACCTGAACCTCCTGTGACCAAGATCTGTGCTAGCATCAGCCTTTGCTGGTGGCTTGGAGCCTGTACAGGACTAAATTGGGCCTGATGTTAAAATGGCACAGTCTCCCAGTGACGAGATTGGGACAGGACTTTGGCATTGAAATTAGACCCCTACTCCTCTGGGGTGGCCATCCTCCAATTCAGACAAATTAAACACATCAAATTAAAAGCCACCAGCTCCCGCACATCCCCACCACCTCTGCACAAATCTGCCCTGATTGACCCTGATTATTCTGCCACAAAACAGCCTAAATATATTTTCACAGTTTTAATATTGTGCCAAAAAGGAGTCAAGTGCCTCTGTTTCTCCTGCATCATTTGGGACCCAGATACAAATCCAGTATAGGAGATAGAAAGTACTTCATGGAGCTTAATTGGGAACAATAAGAAGTAGGTTTAAGCAATTGCTGTAAAATAAATATGATGTTGCTATTTATATTGGCTTATAATTCGCTGTGCATGTGCATTATCACAAAACCTGGTTGGAGTGATATGAATTTTTGTTAATAGGAATCAGGAAAATAGCTCTTTCAGCATGGAATGCTTAGAGTTGTCAGGAAGGCAGGGAAAATAAAGTAATTGAATCCCCCAAAAAAGCACCACATTAATCTGAGCAGATTGTGTGACTAATAATTTCCCTATGAGTACTGAGCCCCATGAGGCAGAGTTCCAGATTCCTCAGCCTTCTCTGTATCTGATCTACCTTCTCTTGAGATTCAATTTCCATTCATTTCTCATACTGAAGGGCACAGCAAACTACAATGATGCAAGAGATCTGCTTAAGAATGTACTGTTGTGATCCTTCATGTCTACCAAGACAGTAAGACCTTCTACTCAGAAACTAACAATGCTCTCAATGGATATGATAATTAGGCCTCACTGCAATAATATTTTGTTGGTGAATCTGGCTTAGTAAGGAAAATTTAACATTGACCTTTTGTGGCCCCTTTAATCCTTGGAACAAGGAGAATTGGAGCATGCAGAAGGTCATTGGAGCTCTGTTAATGAGAGAGAATGCTGATTAGCATACGTGCATGCAACTTCCAACTGTTTTAGGATAGTGAACTTTTCATCCCCATTACTTGGGTCACTTTCACATTTTTATATCTGTGTCAGTGAAACATGCCACATCAATTGCTTGGACTTGACACTGCAAGGAGCATGTTTCAATCTTGGCATTGAGGCAGAGGGACCAGGGTGTATTTTGTTTGCACAATTTCAGAGGGGAGAATCACCAATGGTGCATTGCAGGTGGTCATTCATGGCAGCAATATGGCCAAGGGGTTCCTAAACTTCCGCTGCCACCACCTCAGCTGTGTATTATCCCTAACTGATGCTACTCCCTCAAGGTCACTAACTACATACACCATGTTGTTTGTGACTGAGTCCTAGAGTGTTAGATGCTGCTGTCTTCTTCTGCCAGGCCCACAATCACAGTCAATATCCAGGATATAACAACGGGGTAGATACCTGCAATGTCCAATGGAAATTTGCTCCAAAACAACAAATCCACTTCTGCTACTCAAGCCTTCCTTATGCAAGGCACATCATCTCCCGTTGTTCATACAATTCCTTCCAATATCTTTTAAGCAAAGTGTCTAAAGGATTTTCTCCTGAGCGACATACCCTGGATAGACAAAAACCCAGAATACAAAAGCCCCCTGTTGGGTTTTGTTTAAAACACCTGACAGCTGCATCATTATCTTGCTTGAGTTCACCATGCCAATTGCCAATGAGAGAGTTCAAAACTTTGGAGTTTATTTTCAAATGCCTTGCTTTGCATCCAGGTGTGGCAACTCACCAAAGCTCCTTTGACAGCACCTTCCAAACCCCTGGCCTCTACCACATAGAAGGACAAGGGCAGCAGATGCATGGGGAACCCACTACCTGCAAAATCCCCTTCAAGCCACACACCATCCTGCTACCTTCTGCCAGGAAGGAGCAGCCAGCATCGGTCTTATTGGGGGTAATGGGAGGGAAATATTGGTTGGAATAATGAGGTTATTGTAGGTAATACCACCAGCACTTTTTATTCATTCTCTGCCACAATCCCATCTGGGTTGTGGAGGAGAATCCACCCATTTTGTAATATGAAAAAAAATATTTTGAACTACTCATCTAATATAGATGTTAAATAAATAAAAATTGAAGGTGATTTTTTTGGCCATATAAATTCTTTTTTCACTTCTGTGATAAACTCATAACTATTCTGCCGCAGTTTGTGATTAATTAGAACTTTTAGAAACTCAAATAAAATTAAGCAATATGCATGTTTCGCAACACTTCCCTATTTAAATCATGCATTCATCAGTTTAATATTGGCAAAGAACTATTAGCCTTGATTTTAACTTCAGTAGGCAATTGTGCATAAAGGGACCTAGGTCATAGAGACCTGGGGCAGGATTTTCCCTGCGGGCTTCTGAACTCAGTCATCAGACACAAATGGGGGTCAGAAGCCCGCACTGTGTGCAAGATGGTCATTTGATGTGACTTTCCTCTAATTGGCAACTAATGGCCAGAGGGTGAGCCCACTGTCCAATTAAAGACATGGACTGGACTGTTGAAGCTGAAGGGGTCAATCAGAGACCTTCAAGCTTGAAAGCAACAGCAGGCTGCAATAGCAAGTAAGTGAAGGAGATGGCACTTATAAATGGAGGCACCCTCTCTCCAGCTTTTTAAACTTTAAACCAAAAATGGCAGCCTGGCCACCACTTAGTGGTGTAGGATCCCTTCTCCAGGGCAACTTACAGCTGCTGCTGCACCCAGGCAGGCAGGTAAGGTCTCTGTGTCTGGAATGATGGCCCCCTGGCCTTTGGGGACCTGAAGATTGACTGAATGAAATCATTTGGCTCCCTTTCATTAGTCTCAAGTGGTCCTAAATGAGCAGGAGCGGTTACCTGCTTTATATGGACAGATAGCCCTTTGCTTCCCCAATCCCGCCTCCATGAAAATGGCCCAGGAGAATGGATGAAGCTGGAGAACTGGCATTTTGGCTGGCAATGATATTTTTAGTCCCTGCTAGCCTTGGATCCCGGCCCCTGCAGAAGCTGGTAATCAAGCCCCTAGAGTCATTATGGCACAGGAGGATACCATATAGCCTATCAAGTTCATTCCAGCTCTTTGTGGAGAAATCCCCTGTTCTATCCCCTGAAAGTCTATTTCCATCAAGTGCTCTTCCAATTTAATTTTGAAATCATTGAATCATTGATCATCTCCACTTCCACCATCTTCATGAGCTTTGAGTTCCAAGTATTAACACACACTGTATGAAAAGGTTTTTCCACACATGCCCCTGTATCTCTTATCCCAAACCATAAATCTGTGTCCCATAGCCTTTGTATGATCAGCTAATGAGAAAGCTTTTCTTTGTCTACTTTGTCTAAACCCATCATAATCTGTACACCTCTAGAAAATCTACCATCAATCTCCTTTGCTCAAAGGCGAACAACCCCAGTTTCTCCAACCTAGCCTTGTTTTTCCATCCCTGGAACCATTCTGGTAAATCTCCTTATCACCTTTTCAAGAACACATACATCCTTCCTAAAGTATAGTGACCAGAACTCGATTGAATACTCCAGTTGTGTTCTAACCTGAGCTTAATAAAGGTTCATCATAACTTCCCTGCTTTTGTACTCAATATCTCGACTTATGAAGCCTATGGTCCCAGAGTTTGCCCAAGTTTCCATCAATTTAAATTAACGGATTGGAAGTCTTGGGGAACGTTAAAGGTGAAAATGTGCTTCACCGTCCAAACCATTTGAATCAAATTCTCCATTTGCACTTAACCAGAAATGAATATAACCAGTTAAAGGTTTAAGTAATATTATTAATAGAGAAACATGACACAGTAAATGTAAGCTCCTTATTTTTACTTTCTTTTTTAGTGTCCGATCACGCAGTCTTACAGAAGGTGAAAATCAAAGCTTTTGGTGATTTGATAACAAGATCAAAGTTTGAAAGGAACCAGAACCTGACTTTGATCCAGAAACACACTACCACATTTTAAGAAGCAATCAATGCTTTGGCTGTTTAGCATGACTTTTGAGTCAGCTGCCCACATGAAGCATCCTCAGGAAAACAAGATGTCTGTTTCTTTCCATGAAGGTGCAGAGCCAGAGGAAATATTATTGAAACAAAAAAAAAGAAATTACCTGCAACACAGTTTGCCCTGTAAGACTTGTGGCCTTAAAATGGCAAAGAATCAGAACTGGCATCAATGTTACAAGGGGATCTTGATACACTTTAAACTGGGAACAATTATGTGAAATACTAAATACTCTATTTTCTTTCCTACGGCTGCTGAAGCACTGAGCATTTTTAAATTAAAGGAAAATATTAGAAATATTTTGGGCACCTTGATTAAGAGAATTCAGCAATGCTTCCCATAAACTAGAGATGAAAATTATTGTCATCCATTCCACCTCTGCTCTCCAAGTAGAAGCATGTTGAAGTCAAACTGGGTTGATTTTAGTTAATGTTAATGTTACCAGCAGCCATTTGTGTCAATTCACTTGTTTCTTGAACACTCACCAGAAAAAGAGAAATGGGAAAAATAACATTGTTCAGCTACTCATCCTGCAGCCAATATCAGCAGGAGGACTTTTCCTGTAAATTAAATCCAATCAATCCCTTTTATAAAGTAGATAAAGCTGTAATTTCCTGGGGCTCATAATCAGGTGAAAGAAGTGGAGATCTAGATGGTCAGGTCGTTACCCTTTTCATGTTGCCCTGAAGGGAGCAGAAGGCCATGCCAGCTGGAGGCATGCTTAATGTGTTCTGAGGGGTCATTAATGACTTTCTGCCTCACCTCTTGGGTCATCCACTTGCAGGATGCCACGAAAGCACAGCAATGAGACCTGCCCCGAAGCTTTTAAGAGTGAAATTAGGAAACATGCAGGGTGGTAGAAGTTTGGAACTCTTGCGCAAATGGCGATTGATGCTGATAAATTGTTAACGTTAAAATTGAGATTAATAGGTTTTTATTATCCAAGGGATATGAGACAAAGATGGGAATATGGAGTTTAGTCACAGACCAGCCATGATCTCATTGAATGGAGCAACAGGCTCAAGAGATTAAATGGCCTCCTCCTGTTCCTAAATTCCATCAGTTAAGTCCTATTGCCTGGAGTGCCTGTGGTGGTCCTGAAGCAGGTCCAAGACTTACAGGTAGGGTTATAGATCCCTACAGATGCAAAATTGAAATAGCCTATTTTGGGCTCCTAGATGCCAAGGACCTGTCCAGCATTGGAGCAGTTAATTCTAGTGATTTAAGGGATTTTCAGGAAGACCACACATTGGATGTGGTGTGCTAGCAAGGACAGCTGGAAATGGGTGAGATGAGAGTGTTTGGGGTGGGGGAGTAGGAAACTCTGGCTGATTATATCTGTTGCAGAAGCATTAGAAGGGTTGTAAAGAAATCACATTGATGCCACACCTCCTCCCGCCCCCACTTCAACTGGCGAAACCTGTTAAACTGCTTATAAAAAAGCAAAAAAGGGCTGCGAAAATCAGTTGCACAGAACATGTATTTTCAATGTTATGGGTGCTGTCTTGGGTTCAGAATGGCATACACAATGGGTGGGCATACTCCTTTTGTTGACCACACTGGAGAACATTTTCATAAGGGTTTTAGCGCAGATGCAGGGAGTGTGTGCCATATATGTGCAGAGTAGGCAGATCACGATATCAGGGAGTATGTAGTGCTGATTTGGTGCCATTTTCCCACTGAGTACTCTGACTAACTCTTAGACACGTGTAACTGAACATACGTTGAGCAGTAGGAAGGACCCCCCACTCGGGCTACTTAAAGGAATCATCAACTACTTTCAGGTTAGTTGCTGATTGATTTCTATTGGTTGTTGTTGAGTTAGGTACCGTACTGCTGTTTTAAATTATTGAAGTCAACAGGGAGTGGTGTGGCACATGCTGAAGATCTTGGTTCTGACTTCAAGAGTCCTGCTCAGATCATTTTTTTCCCAATCATATGTATTCCACTGGGGACAATGAGCAGAGGCAACTCAAAGAGCTGCTCAAAGTGGGAGGGGGAGAAGGGTTCTCAAAAGGAAGTGACATCTACCCAGGGTCATTGAGAGTAATTCTTCTAAATGCCAAAAAAATGCACAGACCAATTTCTAGCTCCTAGTATTACAGATTTGAATAAAATTGGATAGCCCCTGAAAATGGTGGCAGGGATTGAGAGACAAAATTAACTCACATCCTTTCCTACTGATGCGGTCAGCACGAAGACTTTGTGCTTGCTCATTGACATGATAGCTCCATGCAATCCAACACTAAGATAAGCTGCTGAGTGCTTGCACACCTCAGCAAGTTAAAGAGAGGTTAGCACCACCTAAAGCTACCCAGCACTACTTAAAGTCAGCCTACATCTCTTAAGGGGGAGGTGTATTCTAGAGGGTTTATTTGTTTATTTGCTGGGATGTGGGCATTGCTGGTAAGGCCGGCATTTGTTGTCTACCCCTAATTGGCCAAGAACCAAGTGGCTTGCTAGGCCATTTCAGAGGGCAGTTAAGAGTCAACCACATTGGTATGAGCCTGGAATCACATGTAGTCCAGACCAGGTGAGGATGGCAGATTTCCTTCCCTAAAGGACATTGATGAATCAGATGGGTTTTTACAACAATTGATGATAGTTTCATGGTCACTGTTACTGAAACTAGCTTTCAATTCAATTGATTAGTTGAATTTAAATTCTATCAGCTGCTATGGTAGGATTTGAACCTGTGTCCCTAGGGCATTAGCCTGTCTTCTAGATTACTGGTCCATTGACATTACCACTGTGCCACCATCTCCCCAGGGAACCTATAATCAAGCCCAATTGATTGGCATTCCTTCCACAAACATTCACTCCCTCCACCACCGACAAACAGTGGCAGCAGTGTGTATCATCTACAAGATGCACTGCTAAACTCACCAAGGCTCCTTAGGCAGCACCTTCCAAACCCATGACCGCTACCATCTAGAAGGACAAGGGCAGCAGATACATGGGAACACCACCACCTAGAAGTTCCCCTCCAAGTCACTCACCATCCTGGTTTAGAAATATAGTGCCGCCCCTTCACTGTCGCTGGGTGAAAATCCTAAACCTCCCTCCCTAACAGCACTGTGGGTGAACCCACATCGCATGGACTGCAGCAGTTGAAGAAGGCAGCTCACCATCACCTTCTGAAGGGCAGTTAGGTATGGGCAATAATTGCTGGCCTAGCCAGCGATGCCCACATCCTGTAAATTAATTTTTTAAAACCTGGCTTGGAAAAGAATTCTGAACAGGCAGAAGAGTAACTAATGGTGCTAAGAGGGCAGAGAGCATGCTCCAGCACTCTCAGACCCAACCCCGGAGGCCTTGGTGCAGGAGATGGTCAGGAAGAGAGACACCATCTATTCACAAAGGGTCAAGAGGCTTTCTAGCAGGAGATGGTCAGGAGGAGAGATACCATCTATTCAAAAATAGTCAGGAGGCTTTCTAGACAGACATTACAATGGTAGCGGGAACAGATAGCCATCACTGCCAACGCAAACAGTCTAGCCCCAATGGCCTTGGAGCAGTGCAGGAAATTGTTTAATGACCTCACATAAGTGGTCAGGTCATTAAATGGATCTGCAAATGCCATATCTGTATAACTGAACCACTAGCCTCACACACTTCTCAATTCACCACACTTGCTTCACTCACCTATGGACAATCTCCATCAATCACAATTCATTGATCACATTCATAACTTGACCTCACCCTCATACACTTAACACTGCTAGAAGCTGCACTGTCTCACAGCCTGCAAACACTCCCAGCTCGTCAACCATAACAGCTCAATCATCCAAATATTGCACTAAACTCACTGACACACTTTCTTCCCTCTTAAAGGGCAAGGTAGTACAGCTGGAGGCAGCAGCATCTAACCAGCAGGGACAGGTTTGGCTGCTTGTCCTTATCCCGATGGAAGAGACGATGTTTGCCATTACTGTAGTGCTGTGACTGAGGCCATGGCCAGTGGCAAGCCTGAAACCATCGAAAATGATGATATTCTCATACCTAATCCTCCTTGTCACATCCCACTTCCCCCTCATCCGACAGTCTCTTCTGAAAGACAAGCTGTACATGTTGTAAGTGTAGCATAATGGTCTGGTACATATAGGGTTAATATGGGACTGAGTACAGTAACACCCACACAGTGATGTGAGAGAGCATATGACCCACACCCAGGGTTGGTCTAGTGTTGGACAGAGCCGTGTGTACTAGCAAGCATGGCGGCAGTTCCTAGCTTGTACCCTTTACTGTACATTTGTAAATAGTTCTAAGAGTCAATAAAAACTTACAATTAACCTACGTATGACTACGAAGACTTCTTCAGAGCTACCGATCTTGCAACAAACACCCTGCGACATAGTGGAAGCTTTTGGAAAAACTCAAGAACGCACAGAAAATGCAAAGGAAAGCTAAAATGCTGGAAGGGTGAGAGAAGATTCAGCAAAGCAGTCTGATCTGTAAAGAAGCTCCAGAAGCAGAGAAACAGAGGAAATATTGCCAGAAAGAAGCTCCAAAAAAAGGATTGGAAGCTGAAGTTAGAGATTTAAAATTCCTTACTGCAACAGAAGATGCCTTTGGAAGCCTGGCTTCAAATACCAGAGCACAGTTAGCAGACCTAGCAAGGGTGAGCTAAATCTATTAACATCTGAGGCTACAGCAAATCCTGACAAATTTTTAAAATAATTCAGAGTCAGAAGTGCAGCTTGAAAAAACCAATCGCTAAAACCCAACCCCTGAGCTCACTCTAAAATGGAAAAAAATAATGATTTAAGTAATCTGGGAGAATTGCAACTTCTAAACTCAGCTGAGAGAAAGCAAAAGCCAGGATTTGACTATTTTGTGACTTTAAAGTAAAACACTAAGCAATAGAATTCTGGAAGCAGTCGATCCAGGCAGCCATTGTTGAAATCTTTTTTTCAAATTGAGCACAATCATCATTGTAGCGGAGCTCGCCAATACTGCCAAGCATGGGAAATCCCTGTGTCCCCAAGTGAACAGCAATGTCATCTTGAAATTCAGAACACTCTTAAAGCAGAACCTATACTTTAAAAAAATTAACTATGGGATCAGAATTCCAATTACCCATATCAATTTGGACTTATCCAAGGGCCAAGCCCAACGTGAAATTTGGCGCCCTTGAGAAAAGAATTCCTAAACTACCAGAGTACATCAGGTTTAAGTAGAAAGTCAGAAAAAGTCCAGATTAATACCTTTTTATTCTGCTTTGGTGAAGTTGCAGATGAAGTAATGCTAATGTAAGGCATTGATGAATCCTCAACCAGCTTTGATGAAATATGAAAAGCCTTTGATGGATATTTTAATCTTCAAGGTGTGGAGAGTAAAGAGCTTAAAAAGAGTGATAGAAAACCCCCTGTAAAGCTACGAGAAGGAAAAAGACATTACCTGAGGAAAACACACAAGGGCACCAGATAGGCAAAGAACTTTATGGAAGTCCCAGAAATATATCTTTTTGGAAACCCAACACATTGCCTGAACTGCAATAGCAGGTGACAGTGCAGAGCAATTAGCTGACCGTGATGAAGGAAAGCTGTCTGATGAAGTCCAAAATATACTAACGCTGTAAAAGGAAAATGAAATAAGGTTGGAAGATGTTCACATCAAAGCTGAATTAGAAGATTTCAAACACAAAATTCAAGCTGAGTATATACCCTTGAAAACACACAATAAACTAAAATCTTCAATGAACTAAACTGTTCAAGATCTGAACAAACAAATTTCTGAGGTTACACAAAGGTGCCAGGAGGAAATAATGACTCTAAGTTCCATTGTTGGCAAATCAAAGTAGGAGTTGAAAAACCTCAACCAGAAATGCATCTAGGCACAACAGCAGGCAGAAAATGCACTCAAAGAAGTTGTGGCCTTGAAAGAACTGAAGAAACAATTGGCATAGACCCAGGAACGTTCTATATTCCAGGAGGAAACCAATGAGTACTAGAAAGAGACTGCAGAGCTACAGAAAATGGTTGGACATTTGGAAGAAAATGTGGGAAAGCATTACATTTCCAAAGATACACATGAAGAGATGAAAATTAAAAAACCTAGAATGGCAAGAACAAGCAGAATTTCTCATAAAACAGCAGGAAAAGTCTCAGAAACAATTGGCAGAAGTGTAATTACAGAATGTGAGCTTGAAGGATAGCACAGAGGAATTATGCTGTGCTAAAGAAAAACTGATCAGCGTAGAGAACAAACTTTCACGTACAAAAGATGGGTTTGTAAAGGAAAAACTAGAACTGATGAAAACACTGGAATGTCGGTCACAGGAAGTAAAACACTTGAAAGAATAGTTGAAATGCTTAAATGACAAACTTGTAGAAGCAAACACAACAAAAATAGATTTTCTATTAAAATTTAATGAACTTCAAGCATCAGAAGTTTCCAGTAAGCATTGTGCAAAATGCCGGGGACAAGAGAAAGAATTGTTGATGCATCAGAACAGTTGCTTGAAAGCAGAATTAACAAACAAAACTGATGAACTTGAGCATTGCTGAAAAAAGAGACATATCGAAGCTTTTCGCCTTGAACTCATCAGGACACTTTGCAAGAACACCAATATAAGGGGAAAACAACAATTTATACTGTACGAGAAGAGAGTGCTGATTGGTTGGCAAGCAGACTCTGATTGACAGAGGCGTTGTCATGGAGAATGAATCAGTGATGGTGACTGACAGTTAACTGCCAAGCATTGTTTGAAATTTAAGCCAGGCAGCTTGACCCTGATTGGTGGTGCATCGGCAGGCCAGCAGAAAGCCTGCAGTTACTTCCAAGTAGCATGGAGCAGTCCAGTACTAACCTAGGCCAGAATTTTATGCCTTGCAGGCGGGCTCACCCCCGACCTGATCTGGCATGAAATTGTGCGAGATGACTTTGGGCGAGCATTCCGAAGTGATCCCACAAGTGCACAATCTTCAGGTTGATGGGTGCGCATGGGTGTCGGAGCCACACCCACTATCAATTAAAAGACCACTTAAAGCCATTAAAAAGGCAGTTGATACCAATTTTACATTGCCTGTCGCATGGGCAAAATGGGTAGGTGGGCAGCCCACCTTTTGCAAAACTTCATCCAAGCGCAGGATAAAAAGGGTTAGCAGCATGACCAGTGTGAGTAATGAAGAGTTTAGGAGATAGTTTGCTGGTGGTTGCTTATTTGAACTTGATAGCGTCATCTCTGTTCTGAGCTCAGTTTTAGCATTTCTAGGTTACATTCCAAAACTCATTGGTGTGTCCAAGGTCCCAGGAGAATTTTAACTATGTGTGTCCTTTCAGGTATTAGACAGCTTTCTGTAACCCTGATAATGGGAATTGTGGTCTCCACTGGAGCCACCTCCTCTGAGGAGGAAGAGAGGGGCAGAATGGAAAGGAGGCCAGGTGTCCCAATGCAGCTTCAAGGGGAGTGGGGGGGGCGACCTGTGGGAGGAGAGGCGCAGGCACAAGAGGCACAGGGCCAGCAGGTAGTCCAAGATGTGAGGGGCTGCAGAAGACCCCACTATTCTGCTGCCAGGGTTTACAGGCAGCGATGCAGCTACCTCAATATGTCTGCGGTGCAATGCCGAAGGAGGCTCCGCCTCTCAAGGGAGACTGTGATCTCCATTTGTCAGATGATTGGGCCTGAGATCACCTCCAACTGTGTGGGTGGACGCCCCATGCCTTTGGCTTTGAAGGTCACAGTGGTCCTCAATTTCTATCCAGGGTCAGTGGGGAATCTGTGTGGAGTCTCCCAATCAACTGTCCACAGTTGCGACAAGCCAGTGACAGAAGCTCTGTTCAGGCAGATAATGACATTTATTCATTTCCGTACGGACGAGGCCAGCCAGGCTGAGTGAGCCAGAGGGTTTGCAGTGATTGCTGGGTTCCCCCACATCCAGGGTACAATCGACTGTACACATGTGGCCATTAAGGCACCAGCGGGTCAGCCGGCTGCCTTCGTCAACTGGAAGGGATTCCACTCGATGAACATGCAGATAATTTGTAACCCCATGACGCAGATTCTGCAAGTCTGTGTAAGAGACCCTGGCAGCTCCCATGACACATACATCCTGAGACACTTCCAGAAGCCAAGGCTATTCAGTGCTCCAGCCCAACTGGATGGATGGCTGCTGGGTGACAAGGGCTATGTGTTGAAATAGTGGCCTATGATGCCTCTCTGCCGCCCAAGAACAGAAGCAGAGCAGTGTTATAATAGGAGTCATGCCTCCACATGGGCGGTGATAGAGGACCATAGGTTTTCTGAAGATGTGCTTCTGATGCCTGGACTATTCAGGAGGAGCACAAAAATACCCCCCAGAGTGGGTGTCACTGATAGTGGTTTCATGCTGTGCTGTCCAGAATCTGGCACTGACAAGGGGGGACCCACTGGAGGAAGCGGATCTTGAGGCAGCTCCACAGCCACAGAGGATGACTCCAGTAGTGAGTCAGAAGAGGAGCTCGGTGAGGAGAACGCTAAGGGCGTGATGGCAGACCTCTGTGTCCTTCAGGGAGGCAAGAATGCCTTGATCCAATGTTCCTTCAGCTAGGCTGCCAAAGATCTGCTTCCATCTCATGCCAGGGCTGCCAACTCCATCCCAGATGTCTGAAGTGACTCTTTAATTTGCACCCAAAGTCCACTCAATACCTGTTCAATGAAGTATCCAGCCACTCACGTCCAACATTACGTACTGGCGTACCCTGCCCCAAAACAAAAGGTGAAGCATACTCAGGCCATCAGAATCCAAGCAAAATTTATATAATTCTGACACTCAAAACAAATGAACATTACCATATCTGGTGTTAATGGTCACACCAGTAAACATATAAACAAAACATTACAGGACAGAAGATCACCCGTGAACTGTCCCTCTTGTGCTCATGGTGCCTTAAACTTACATTTACGAGTGCTGCATCTTGGTGCCCCACCCCTCGCTGGCACTGGCATTGGAGACAGCCTGCTGACTCTGCTGTCTTGTTGGCCTTGATGATCTTGGTGATTGTCCTCTGGCCATTGGAGCCTGTGCTGACCCCGTCTGGGAGGGACCGGCCAGTGCCATGGCTGGCATCTCCTCAGTCATCACAGCCTCATCAGATGCCACAGTCACTGGCAGGAGTGGAGGAGCTGCTGCCGTCATCCAGAGCGCCCTGGGATGTGCCCGCAGAGATGACAAGCAGCTCATGTGCCAAAGTGAGGTCACTCTGAACCTCCCTCCTCGTCATAGATGATTGGGCACCTAGCTGGGATTCCAGGGGCCTCATCCATCTCCCATACTAGCACTGGCCACCTGAGGTCAGCACCTGTGTGAGGGCTTGCATGTCCGAGCACAACCCCATGAACCCCTCATTCTGTCCCAGGAGCTGTCTCTCCATGAGAGTCATGGAGGAGGTAGTGCACTTGGTGATGAGGGGCAATGCAGTGCTAATGCTCCAAATGGACTTCTTCACAACAGAGACCACGGCACGCATATCCTCAAGGATCTCCGCCAAATCCTCCCGCTCATCCTTCTGGACATTCAGCATCTTCCACCTAATGGACAACTCCAGAGGCTCATCATCCACCTTCGACTCAGCATCGTCCTGGTCTTCAGCTGTCCTCCAACTGTCCGTGCCCTGGGCACTCTCTTCCTCCACCTGCACCTCAAGTGAGTGTGAAGTGCCCTCACCAATGTGCACTGACATTCTATTCAAAGATCTAATGCCCACTAAGGTGCTGGTATCTGCACTGGTGCCTAGTTCAAAGACTGGGTGTGACGCAGGTGCAGCTGAAGCCTGGTGGTCCTCTGGCATCATGGGTGGCTTCTTGGGGTTCTGCATATGATTGCGTGCAGGCGAATCTAGGGGAAAATAATGACATGTCATGAGTTTAAGTCATCACACTGACATTGTGCATGCCAGGTGTCCTGGTGAGATAATGGAGATCTGCATCATGGTGCCATCGTTTCTCAATGATCAATGGGGACTCCAGTTTTGAGGCTCCCATTAATGATGAGATTACACAAGAATGTTCACATAATCCAAAACTCTCACCTATGTGCATTCCACTCTTACCTTCGTCAGGGACCCTGCCTCTCCACAACCAGCGAATGAGGTGAGTGGCAGCTCTGTATCTCCAAAGCATCCATTTCAAACCCAGTCATGATTAAGGGCCTCTACCTGTCCTTGACCTCTCTATGTTGTTATGGGGTGTCTTCTCCTGAAAGAACAGAGGAACATTGATTAGTCCACTCACTACCTGCAGCACCAATGCAGCCTGGTCAACCCCACCTGATGAACACCTTGCAGGGCACAAGTAGCCAGGGTTCACCCCCTTGGCCAGCTCCGACGTCATTGACAGTTGGGTCTCAGACTCTAACACCCCTGAGCTCCACGGGGGGAGGGGGGGACAGCCAGACCTTAATACTTCTCCACACTGATCTATGCCAATTCAGTACTCATCGTTGTCGAGTGCAGCAGGTCACTAAACCTTTTGAGGCACTGCACCCAGTGTGCGCCGCACAACATCGTAGCTGCTGACCTCGGCTGCCATCTCCTCCCAAACGTTTTTGGTCTGATGCAGTGGCCTCCTCCTGCCATCCTTGGGAACGAGGGTGTCCTGCCCGACACCCACCTCCTCCATGAGGAATGCGAGGCACTCGTCTGAGAAATGGGGGGCCAAGTACCCACCCAACTTCACCTCCAGCCTGACGTCTCCAGCCATTGGTGAGGCCAGTCTCCAGACCACAGAAAGATTCTCCCCTGGCAACCTTCAGGGAGCTGCCTCTGCCAGTTTTAAACTGACTGCCAGGTCGCCACCCCTGCCCAGACCTTCCTGACCATTGATATGTTTCACGCTGAGTGGGCCTTAATTGGCCAGTCTGTGTGAAATCATGGTCGCTGGTCAATCGCAGTCAGGGTCCTTTTTCCCGACCTCTGCCAGGCCTGCTGATCTGGTACGCCTGCCAAGGGAAAAATTCAGGCCTTAGTGTTCTTTTCCAGAAAGCTAGGTGGTGAAGGATAGAACTAGAGCCAATCTTTATGCACTTCTATAAGCTTAATTTGCAGAGATACACATTACTAACATACATCTCCTAACATTGCCACCACAGTTTCAGTCTGTTCTTATTTCTAGGAACACAAGTCGATACCCACTTATTATCTACATAAAATGAAACACAATTAACTCGTAATTAATGCTTAACATACGGTTTTGCACAGAGCTTGGAGCTTTACCAGCTCCATGAAAATATTTGTAGACTGAACCATAGTGCCTCATGTGTTGGCTGATGTCTCAACTAACACAGCACAAGCATATCATAGAATATAGCATGGTTACAGTGCAGAAGGAGGCCATTGGTCCATAATGCCTACTCTTTGCAAAAGCATCTCAGCTCATCCCGCTCCCCAACCCTTTCCCTGTAGCCTCTCATTTATTTTCCCTTCAATTATCCAATCATCGGGCTTATCCAATTCCTATTTTAAAGTTACGATTGTTTCTTTCTGCACTGCACATGCAGACATTCCAGATTCAAACCACTTACTGAGTGTTTGTGGAAACCACTCAACATCTGGCTGCTTCAGTTCAAGGTCAGACTGAAGTCATTTTTTAATTCATTCATGAGATGTGGCATTTTATCAGTGGCAGATGGGTCCTCCACAGCAATGAATGACTGCCCAATGAACCATGGCAGCCTCCCTATGGATTAGGGGGAGCTTCCTAATCAGGCACTCTGTGGGCCATGGAGAGGACCCCAATGGCAATGGCCATTACTGTGGCAACATTCCCCTTACTTTTCACCAGCCACTCCCACCCCCCTCAACGGGGTCAGGCTGACTAGCCCTGGCAAATCCCAACCCCACTTACCTTCCTGTGAGGCCGACAAACACCGTTGAGTCTTGTAACTAGGTGCAGTCCCAGCAGTGGCCACTGCCCCCATTGACATTGCGGAGACTGAAGAGCTGCTGGATGAGTACAGTTCCTACAACACTCAAGAAGTTTGACACCATCCAGGACAAAGCAACCCGCTTGGTTGGCACCCCATCCACAAACACTCACTCCCTCCACCACCAACGCACAGTAGCAGCAGTGTGTACCATCTACAAGATGCACTGCAAGAATTCACCAAGGCTCCTTAGACAGCACCTTCCAAACCCACGACCACTACCATCTAGAAAGACAAGGGCAGCAGATAGATGGGAACACCACCACCTGGAAGTTCCCTTCCAAGCCACTCACCATCCTGACATGGAAATATATCGCTGTTCCTTCACTGTCGCTGGGTCAAAATCCTGGAACTCCCTCCCTAACACCTCGTGGCTGGACCTACACCACATGGACTGCAGCGGTTCAAAAAGGCAGCTCACCACCATCTTCTCAAAGGCAATTAGGGATGAGCAATAAATGCTGGCTCAGCTAACGAAGCCCACATTCCATAAATGAAGGGAAAAAAAGGCTCTCTGGATTGACTGGAAGCTCTTGGAGGCAGACTCTCACTTTTAAAGGGACAGGAGCCCTGGTGACAGCTCATTGGTTGCAAGATCGACCTGAAATCCAGTCAGGACTCCCCCAACTTGCCAAGACAGATTTGTCCCTGCTTTTTCTGCCCTTCGTCAGGGCCACTGATGTCCTGCCAAAATCCTAACCTTGGAAGGAGTGTGAGAGTAAGACTGAGTGATTGGAGGGGGAGGATTGCGAGACTGAGACTGAGTGACTGGCGTGGGGAGGAGTGTGAGAGTGATATTGAGTGATTTTCGTGGGGAGGAGGGTGACAGTGAGTGATGGAGGCAGGAGTGTGAGAGTAAGACTCAGTGATTGTAGGGGGAGAATTGCGAGACTGAGATTGAGTGACTGTCGTGGGGAGGAGTGTGAGAGTGAGACTGACTGACTGGGGGGAGTGGAGGATGAGAGTGAGATTGAGTGACTATGGGGCGGGAGGAGTGTGAGAGTGAGACTGGGTGACTGTGGATGGAGGATTGTGAGAGTGAGGCTGAGTGACTGTGGGGGGAAGAGTGTGAGAGTGAGACTGAGTGACTGTGCGGGGAGGAGTGTGAGAGTGAGTCTGAGTGACTGTGGGGGGAAGAGTGTGAGAGTGAGACTGAGTGACTGTGCGGGGAGGAGTGTGAGAGTGAGTCTGAGTGACTGAGGGTGCTGGTGGAGTGTGAGTGTAAGATTGAATGACTGTGAAGTAAGGGTTTTGAGAGTGAGACTGAGTGACTGTTGGGGGGAGGAGTCTGAGAGCGACACTGAGTGGATTGTGGGGAGAGGAGTGTGAGAGTGAGATTGAGTGACTGTGAGGGGACGAATGTGAGAGGCACACTGAGTGATTGTGGGGGGAGGAGTGTGAGAGGGATACTGACTTACTTTTCGGGGGATGAGTGTGAGAGTGAGACTGAGTGACTGTGGGGGGATGAGTGTGAGGTTGAGACTGAGTGACTGTGGGGGTAGGAGTGGAAGAGTGAGACTGAGTGAACGTGAGAGGGAGGAGTGTGAAAGTGAGATTGATTGACTATGGGGAGGGAGGAGTGTGAGAGTGAGACTGATTGAATGTGAGGGGGAGGAGTGTGAGAGTGAGACTGGGTAACTGTGGGAGGAGGATTGTGAGAGTGAGACTGAGTGACCCTGGGGGGAGGAGTGTGAGTGTGAGAATGAGTAACTATGGGTGGAGGAGTGTGAGAGTGAGTCTGAGTGACTGAGGGTGCTGGTGGAGTGTGAGTGTAAGACTGAATGACTGTGAGGTGAGGATTTTGAGAGTGAGACTGAGTGACTGTGGGGGGAGGAGTGTGAGAGTGAGACTGAGTGAATGTGGGGGGAGGAGTGTGAGAGTGAGACTGAGTGAATGTGGGGGTAGGAGTGTGAGATTGAGATTCAGGAACTGTGGTGGAAGGAGTGTGAGAGTGAGCTTGAGTGATTTTCGTGGGGAGGAGGGTGACAGTGAGTGATGGAGGCAGGAGTGTGAGAGTAAGACTGAGTGATTGTGGGACGAGGATTGCGAGACTGAGACTGAGTGACGGTCGTGGGGAGGAGTGTGAGTGTGAGAATGTGTGACTGCGGGGGGAGGATTGTGAGAGTGAGACTGAGTGACCCTAGGGGGAGGAGTGTGTGTGAGAATGAGTGACTGTGGGGGGAGGAGTGTGAGAGTGAGTCTGAGTGACTGAGGGTGCTGGTGGAGTGTGAGTGTAAGACTGAATGACTGTGAGGTGAAGGTTTTGAGAGTGAGACTGAGTGTCTGTGGGGGGAGGAGTGTGAGAGTGAGATTGAGTGACTGTAGGGGGAGGAGTGTCAGAGTGAGATTGAGTGAATGTGGGGGGAGGAGTGTGAGAGTGAGACTGAGTTGACTATGGGGGGAGGAGTGTGAGATTGAGATTCAGGGACTGTGGTGGAAGCAGTGTGAGAGTGAGATTGAGTGATTTTCGTGGGGAGGAGGGTGACAGTGAGTGATGGGGGCAGGAGTGTGAGAGTAAGACTGAGTGATTGTTGGGGGAGGATTGCGAGATTGAGACTGAGTGACGCTGGGGGGAGGAGTGTGAGAGTGAGACTGAGTGATTGTGGGGGGAGGGGTGTGAAAGTGAGACTGAGTGACTGTGGGGGGAGGAGTGTGAGAGTGAGACTGAGTGATTGTGGGGGGAGGGGTGTGAGAGTGAGACTGAGTGAATGTGGGTGAGGAGTGTGAGATTGAGATTCGGGGACTGTGGTGGAAGGAGTGTGAGTGTGAGATTGAGTGGTTTTCCTGGGGAGGAGGGTGACAGTGAGTGATGGGGACAGGAGTGTGAGAGTAAGACTGAGTGATTGTGGGACGAGGATTGCGAGACTGAGACTGAGTGACTGTCATGGGGAGGAGTGTGAGAGTGAGACTGAATGACTGTGTGGAGTGGAGGGTGAGAGTGAGATTGAGTGACTATGGGGCAGGAGGAGTGTGAGAGTGAGACTGATTGAATGTGAGGGGGAGGAGTGTGAGAGTGAGACTGAGTGACTGTTGGGGGAAGAGTGTGAGAGTGAGACTGAGTGACGTTCGGAGGAGGATTGTGAGAGTGAGTTTGAGTGACTGAGGGTGCTGGTGGAGTGTGAGAGTAAGACTGAATGACTGTGAGGTGAGGATTTTGAGAGTGAGACTGAGCGACTGTGGGGGGAGGAGTGTGAGAGTGAGATTGAGTGACTGTGGGGGGAGGAATGTGAGAGGCACACTGAGTGATTGTGGGGGGAGGAGTGTGAGAGGGACACTGAGTGACTTTTTGGGGGATGAGTGTGAGAGTGAGACTGAGTGACTGTGGAGGGATGAGTGTGAGGTTGAGACTGAGTGACTGTGGTGGGAGGAGTGTGAGAGTGAGACTGAGTGACTGTAGGGGGAGGAGTTTGAGAGTGAGAATGAGTGACTGTGGGGGAGGGAGTGTGAGAGTGATGCTCAGTGAATGTGTGGGGGGAACTGTGAGTGTGACACTGATTGACCATGGTGGGAGGAGTGTGACAGTGAGACTGGATGACTGTGGCTTGGAGCAGTGTGAGAGTTTGACTGAGTGATGGTAGGGGGAGGAGTGTGAGAGTGAGAATGAGTGACTTGGGGGAAGAATGTGAGAGGCACACTGAGTGATTGTGGGGGGAGGAGTCTGAGAGGGACACTGAGTGACTTTTCGGGGGATGAGTGTGAGAGTGTCAGTTGGGGGAAGAGTATGAGAGTGAGATTGAGTGACTTGGGGCAGGAGTTTGAGAGTAACACTGTGTGATGTGGGGGACGAGGTGTGTGAGAATGGTACTGAGTAACTGTGGAGGTAGGAGTGTGAGAGTCAGACTGTGAAATGGTTGGGGGGAGGAATGTGAGAGTGAGTGAAAGTGGGTGGAGGAGTTTCAGAATGAGATTGAGTGACTGCGGGGGAGGAGTGTGAGTGTTACACTGTGTGACTGTGGGGGGATGAGTGTGAGAGTGAGACTGAGTGACTGAGCAGGGTGGTGGAGTGTGAGAGTGAGCCTGAGTTACTGTGGGGGGAGGAGTGTGAGAGTGAGACTGAGTGACTGTGGGGGGAGGAGCTTGAGGGTGAGATTGAGTGACTGTGGGGGGAGGAGTGTAAGAGTGAGACTGAGTGATTGTGGCGTTTGGAGTGTGAGATTGAGATTTGGGGACTGTGGTGGAAGGAGTGTGAGAGTGAGATTGAGTGACAGCGTAGGGAGGAGTCTGAGAGTGAGATTGAGTGTCTGTGGGGGGAAGAGTGTGACAGTGACACTAATTGACGCTGGGGGGAGGTGTGTGAGAGTGAGACTAAGGGACACTGGGGGTAGTTGTCTGAGAATGAGAGTGAGTGACTGTGGAGTGTGAGTGTGAGAGTGAGTCTGATTGCCTGTGGGGGGAGGAGTTTGAGAGTGAGAATGAGTGAATGTGGGGGTAGGAGTGTAAGAGTGAGACTGAGTGAATGTGTGGAGGATGAGTGCGAGAGTGTTACTGAGTAACTGTGGGGGTGGAGTGTGAGAGTCAGACTGTGAGATTGTTGGGGGAAGGACTATGAGAGTGAGTGACTGTGGGGGGAGGAGTTTGAGAGTGAGAATGAGTGACTGTGGAGGGAGGAGTGTGAGTGTTACACTGTGTGACTGTGGGAGGATGAGTGTGAGAGTGAGACTAAGTGACTCTGGGGGAGGAGTGTGAGTGTGAGACTGAGTGACTGAGCAGGGTGGTGGAGTGTGAGAGTGAGACTGAGTGAATGTGAGGGGGAGGAGTATGAGAGTGAGTCTGAGTGACTGAGGGTGCTAGTGGAGTGTGAGTGTAAGACTGAATGACTGTGAGGTGAGGATGTTGAGAGTGAGACTGAGTGACTGTTGGGGGGAGGTGTGTGAGAGTGAGATTGAGTGACTGTAGGGGAAGAATGTGAGAGGCACACTGTGTGATTGTAGGGGGAGGAGTGTGAGAGTGAGACTGAATGACTGTGGCGGGAGGAGTGTGAGAGTGAGACTGAGTGACTGTGGTGGGAGGAGTGTGAGAGTGAGACTGAGTGACTGTGGTGGGAGGAGTGTGAGAGTGAGACTGAGTGACTGTGGGGGGAGGAGTGTGAGAGTGAGACTGAGTGACTGTGGGGGTAGGAGTGTAAGAATGAGACTGAGTGAATGTGGTAGGGAGGAGTGTAAAAGTGAGATTGATTGACAATGGGGCGGGAGGATTGTGAGAGTGAAACTGAGTGACTGTGTTGGGGGAGGAGTGTGAGAGTGGGACTTAGTAACTGGAGGGGGAGGAGTGTGTGAGTGAGATTGAATGAATGTGGGAGGAGGAGTGTGAGAGTGAGTCTGAGTGACTGAGGGGGGAGGATTGTGAGAGTGAGACTGAGTGACGCTGGGGGGAGGAGTGTGAGTGTGAGAATGAGTGACTGTGGGGGGAGGAGTGTGAGAGTGAGTCTGAGTGACTGACGGTGCTGGTGGAGTGTGAGTATAAGCCTGAATGACTGTGAGGTGAGGATTTTGAGAGTGAGACTGAGTGACTGTGGGGGGAGGAGTGTGAGAGTGAGTCTGAGTGACTGACAGTGCTGGTGGAGTGTGAGTATAAGCCTGAATGACTGTGAGGTGAGGATTTTGAGAGTGAGACTGAGTGACTGTGGGGGGAGGAGTATGAGAGCGACACTGAGTGGACTGTGGGGGAGGAGTGTGAGAGTGAGATTGAGTGACTGTAGGGGGAGGAGTGTCAGAGTGAGACTGATTGAATGTGGGGGGAGGAGTGTGAGATTGAGAATCAGGGACTTTGGTGGAAGGAGTGTGAGAGTGAGAATGAGTGACTATGAGGGGACAAGTGTGAGAGTGAGGCTGAGTAACTCTCTGGTGGAGGAGAGTGAGAGTGAGTGAATGTTGGGGGGAGGAGTGTGAGAGTGAGAATGAGTGACTGTGGGGGGAGGAGTGTGAGAGTGAGAATGAGTGACTGTGGGAGGGAGGAGTGTGAGAGTGAGAATGAGTGATTTTCGTGGGGAGGACGGTGACAGTGAGAGATGGGGGCAGGAGTGTGAGAGTAAGACTGAGTGATTGTGGGAAGAGGATTGCGAGACTGAGACTGAGTGACTGTCGTGGGGAGGAGTCTGTGAGTGAGAATGACTGACTGTGTGGAGTGGAGGGTGAGAGTGAGATTGAGTGACTATGGGGCAGGAGGAGTGTGAGAGTGAGACTGATTGAATGTGAGGGGGAGGAGTGTGTGAGTGAGACTGGGTAACTGTGGGGGGAGCATTGTGAGAGTGTGACTGTGTGACGCTGGGGGAAGGAGTGTGAGAGTGAGACTGAGTGACAGTGGGGGGGAGAAGTGTGAGAGTGAGACTGAGTGACTGTGGGGGTATTAGTCTGAGAATTAGAGTGATTGACTGTGGGGTGTGAGTGTGAGACTGATTGACTGTGGGGTTAGGAGTGTGAGAGTGTGACTGAGTGACGGTTGTGGTAGGAGTGTGAGAGTGAGACTGAGTGACTGTTGGGGGAGGAGTTTGAGAGTGAGACTGAGTAACTGTGGGTGTATTAGTCTGAGAATTAGAGTGATTGACTGTGGGGTGTGAGTGTGAGACTGATTGACTGTGGGGTTAGGAGTGTGAGAGTGAGGCTGAGTGACAGTGGTGGTAGGAGTGTGAGAATGAGAGTGAGTGACTGTGGGGGTTGGAGTTTGAGAGTGAGATTGAGTGACAGTGGGGGAGGAGTGTGAAAGTGAGATTGTGTGACTGTGTTGGGAGGAGTGTGAGAGTGAGACTGAGTGACTGTTGGGGGAGGAGTGTGAGAGTGAGACTGTGACTGTGTGGGGGAGGAGTGTGAGAGTGAGTGACTTTGGGGGGAGGAGTGTGAGAGTGAAAATGAGTAACAGTCGGTCGAGGAGTGTAAGAGTGAGATTGAGTGACTGTGGGGGGTGGGGTGTGAGAGTGAGTGACTGTTGGGGGGAGGAGTGTGAGAGTGGGAATGAGTGACTGTGGGATGGAGTAGTGTGAGAGTAAGACTGAGTGACTGTGGGAGGGAGGAGTGTAGGACTGACAATGAGTGACTTTAGTGGGAGGAGTGAGAGAGTGAGACTGAGTGAATGTAGCAGGGAAGTATGTGAGAGTGCGATTGAGTGACTGTGGGGGGGAGGAGTGTGCGACTGAGAATGAGTGACTTTCGGGGGAGGAGTATGAGAGTGAGACTGCGTGACTGTGGAGGGAAGAGTGTGAGAGTGAGACTGAGTGATCGTGGGAGGTAGGAGTGTGAGAGTGAGACTGTGTGACTGTGGGAGGTAGGAGTGTGAGACAGAGACTGAGAGAATATGGGGTAGAAGGAGTGTGAGAGTGAGACTGAGTGTCTGTGTCGGGGAGGAGTGTGAGAGTGAGACTGAGTGACTGTTGGGGGAGGAGTGTGAGAGTGAGACTGTTTCTGTGGTGGGGAGGAGTGTGAGAGTGAGTGACTTTGGGGGGAGGATTGTGAGAGTAGGAATGAGTGACTGTGGAGGGGGAGGGGGTGTGAGAGTGAGACTGAGTGACCGTGAGGGGAGGAGTGTGAGAATGAGACTGAGTGACTGTGGGGGGAGGAGTGTGAGAGTGAGACTGAGTGACTGTGGGGGGAGGAGTGTGAGTGTGAGACTGAGTGACTGTCAGGGTGGTGTGTGAGAGTGTGACTGGGTGGCTCTGTTTGGCGGAGTGTGACTATGTACCTGAGTGACTGTGGGTGGAAGGAGTGTGAGAGTGAGATTGAGAGACTGTGGGGGGAGGCATGTGAGAGTGAGAGTGAGTGACTATTGGGGGGAGGACAGTGAGAGTGATACTGACTGTCTGTGGGGGGTGCAGTCTAAGAGTGTAACCAAGTAGCTCTGTGTGGCAGAGTGTGGGTGAGTAACTGAGTGACTGTGGGGGGTGGGATTCTGAGAGTGAGATTGAGTGACTGTGGGGAAGAGTTTGAGATTGAGACTGAGTGACTGTAAATGGCGGAGTGTGAGAGTGAGACTGAGAGAATATGGGGTAGGAGGAGTGTGAGAGAGAGACTGAGTGTCTGTGTGATGGGGGAGTGTGACAGTGAGACTGAGTGTCTGTGGGGGGGAGGAGTGTGAGAGTGAGATTGAGTGACTGTGGAGGGTAGGATTCTGAAATTGAGATTGAGTGACTGTAGGTGGAGGAGGGTGAGAGTGAGACTGAGTGACCGGTGGGTGCAGTGTGAGAGTGAGTGACTTTGGGGGGAGGAGTGTGAGAGTGGGAATGAGCGACTGTGGAGGGAGGAGTGTGAGAGTGAGACTGAGTGATCGTGGTGGGGAGGAGTGTGAGAGTGAGATTGAGTGACTGTTGGGGGGAGGACTCAGAGTGAGAATGAGCGACTATGGGAGGGGTGAGAGTGAGAATAAGTGACTGTGGTGGGAGGAGTGTGAGAGTGAGACTGAGTGATTCTGTGGTGTGGAATTTTAGAGTGAGTGACTGTGGGGGGAGGAGTGTGAGAGTGACACTGAGTGAATGTGGGGCGAAGATTGTGAGAGTGAGACCGAGTGGCTTTGAGGGGACCAGTGTGAGTGTGAGACTGAGTGACTGTCGGGGTGGTGTGTGAGAGTGTGACTCGGTGGCTCTGTTTGGCGGACTGTGAGTATGTGCCTGAGTGACTGGGGAGGCGGTAGGAGTGTGACTGAGTGACTGTGGGTGTGAGGGGTGTGAGAGTGAGATTGAGAGACTGTGGGGGGAGGCATGTGAGAGTGAGAGTGAGTGACTTTTGGGGGGAGGACTGTGAGAGTGATATTGACTGTCTGTGGTGGGTGCAGTCTGAGAGTGTAACCGAGGACCTCTGTGTGGCAGAGTGTGGGTGAGTAACTGAATGACTGTGGGGGGTAGAAGTGTGAGAGTGAGATTGAGTGACTGTGGGGAAGAGTGTGAGATTGAGACTGAGTGACTGTAGGTGGAGGAGTGTGAGAGTGAGACTGAGTGAATATGGGGCAGGAGGAGTGTGAGAGTGAGACTGAGTGACTGTTGGGGGAGGAGTGTCAGAGTGAGGGTTAGAGAATGTGGGGGTTGGAGTCTGAGAGTGAGACTGAGTGACTGAGGGGAGTGGTGGAATGTGAAAGTGAGACTAGGTGAGTGTGTGGTGAGGAGTGTGAGAGTGTGACTGAGTGACGGTGGGGGGTGGGTTGTGAGAGTGAGTGCCTGTTGGGGAAGGAATGTAAGATTGGGAATGAGTGACTGTGGGAGGGAGGATTGTGAGAGTGAGTAACTTTCGGGGGAGGAGTGTGAGAGTGAGTGACTGTTGATGCGAGGAGAGTGAGATTGAGAGTAAGTGACTGTGGTGGGAGGAGTGTCAGAGTGAGAATGAGTGACTATGAGGGGAGGAGTGTGAGAATGTGACTGAGTGACTGTTGGGGAGGGAGTAGTGTGAGAGTGAGACTGAGTGACTGTAGCGGGGAAGTGTGTGAGAGTGCGATTGAGTGACTGTGGGGGGGAGGAGTGTGCGACTAAGAATGAGTGACTTTGGGGGGAGGAGTGTAAGAATGAGACTGAGTGACTGTGGGGGGGAGGAGTGTAAGAATGAGACTGAGTTACTGTGGGGGATAGGAGTGTGAGAATGAGACTGAGTGACTGTGGGGGGTAGGAGTGTAAGAATGAGACTGAGTGACTGTGGGGGGAGGAGTGTGAGAGTGAGACTGAGTGGACTATGGGGGGAGGAGTGTGAGAGTGAGACTGAGTGACTGTAGGGGGAGGAGTGTGAGAGTGAGACTGAGTGTCTGTGGGGGGGAGGAGAGTGAGAGTGAGACTGAGTGTCTGTAGGGGGGGGGAGAGTGAGAGTGAGACTGAGTGACTGTTCGGGGAGGAGTGTGAGAGTGAGACTGCGTCTGTGGGGTGGAGGAGTGTGAGAATGAGTGACTGTGGTGAGGAGGAGTGTGAGTGTGAGACTGAGTGACTGTAGCGGGGAAGTGTGTGAGAGTGCGTTTGAGTGAGTGTGGGGGGGAGGAGTTTGCGACTGAGAATGAGTGACTGTGGTGGGGAGGAGTGTGAGAGTGAGACTGAGTGACTTTCGGGGGAGGAGTGTGAGAGTGAGACGGCGTGACTGTGGAGGGAGGAGTGTGAGAGTGAGACTGAGTGATCGTGGGAGGTAGGAATGTGAGAGTGAGACTGAGTGACTTTCGGGGGAGGAGTGTAAGAGTGAGACTGCATGACTGTGGAGGGAGGAATGTGAGATTGAGACTGAGAGAATATGGGGTAGGAGGAGTGTGAGAGTGAGACTGAGTGTCTGTGTGGGGGAGGAGTGTGAGAGTGAGACTGTGTCTGTGGGGTGGAGGAGTGTGAAAGTGAGAATGAGTGACAGTCGGCCGAGGAGTGTGAGAGTGAGATTGAGTGACAGTCGTCCAAGGAGTGTTCGACTGAGAATGAGTGACGTTGGGGGGAGGGGCGTGAGAGTGAGACTGAGTGACTGTAGCAGGGAAATGTGTGAGAGTGCGATTGAGTGACTGTGGGGGGTAGGAGTGTGCGACTAAGAATGAGTGACTTTGGGGGGAGGACTGTGAGAATGAGACTGAGTGACTGTCGGGGGAGGAGTGTGAGAGTGAGACTGAGTGACTGTGGTGGGGAGGAGTGTGAGAGTGAGACTGAGTGTCTGTGGGCAGGAGGATTGTGAGAGTGAGATTGAGTGACTGTGGGGGGAATAGTGTGTGAATGTGACTGAGTGACTGTTGGGGAGGGAGGAGTGTGAGAGTGAGATTGAGTGACTGTAGCGGGGAAGTGTGCGAGAGTGAGATTGAGTGACTGTTGGGGGGAGGAGTGTGAGAGTGAGACTGAGTGACGGTGGTGGGGAGGAGTTTGAGAGTGAGACTGAGTGATCGTGGGGAGGAGGAGTGTGAGAGTGAGATTGAGTGACTATTTGGGGGAGGAGTCAGAGTGAGAATGAGCGACTATGGGAGGGGTGAGAGTGAGAATAAGTGACTGTGGTGCGAGCAGTGTGAGAATGAGACTGAGTGACTCTGTGGTGTGGAATTTTAGAGTGAGTGACTGTGGGGGGAGGAGTGTGAGATTGAGAATGAGTGACTATGGGGGGAGGAGTGTGAGAATGTGCCTGAGTGACTGTTGGGGAGGGAGGAGTGTGAGAGTGAGACTGAGTGACTGTAGCGGGGAAGTGTGTGAGAGTGCGATTGAGTGACTGTGGGGGGTGGGATTCTGAGAGTGAGACTGAGTGACTGTGGGGAAGAGATGAGATTGAGACTGATTGACTGTAAATGGCGGAGTGTGAGAGTGAGAAAGAGAGAATATGGGGTAGGAGGAGTGTGAGAGAGAGACTGAGTGTCTGTGTGATGGGGGAGTGTGACAGTGAGACTGAGTGTCTGTGGGGGGGAGGTGTGTGAGAGTGAGATTGAGTGACTGTGGGGGGTAGGATTCTGAGAGTGAGATTGAGTGACTGTAGGTGGAGGAGGGTGAGAGTGAGACTGAGTGACTGGTGGGTGCAGTGTGAGAGTGAGTGACTTTGGGGGGAATAGTGTGAGAATGAGACTGAGTGACATTTGGGGAGGGAGGAGTGTGAGAGTGAGATTGAGTAACTGTAGCGGGGAAGTGTGCGAGAGTGAGATTGAGTGACTATTGGGGGGAGGAGTGTGAGAGTGAGACTGAGTGACGGTGGTGGGGAGGAGTTTGAGAGTGAGACTGAGTGATCGTGGGGGGGAGGAGTGTGAGAGTGAGATTGAGTGACTATTTGGGGGAGGACTCAGAGTGAGAATGAGTGACTATGGGAGAGGTGAGAGTGAGAATAAGTGACTGTGGTGGGAGGAGTGTGAGAATGAGACTGAGTGACTCTGTTGTGTGGAATTTTAGAGTGAGTGACTGTGGGGGGAGGAGTGTGAGAGTGACACTGAGTGAATGTGCGGAGACGATTGAGAGAGTGAGAGAGTGAGGCTGAGTGACTGAGGTGTGGAGGTGTGTGAGAGTGAGATTGAGTGACAATGGGCGTGAGGAGTGTGAGAGTGAGGGTTAGAGAATATGGGGGGCGGAGTCTGAGAGTGAGAAAAGTGAGTGACTGTGGGGGGATGAGTGTGAGAGTGAGACTGAGTGACTGTTGGGGGAGGAGTGTGAGAGTGAGACTGAGTGACTGTGGGGGGAGGAATGTGAGAGGGATACTGAATGACTTTTCGGGGGATGACTGTGAGATTGAGACTGAGTGACTGTGCGTGGGGGGGTTCGGGGGGTGGAGAGTGAAAGTGAGACTAAGTGAGTCTGTGGGAGGAGGAGTGTGAGAGTCTAACTGAGTACCTCTGCGTGGCAGAGTGTGACTGTGTGACTGAGTGTCTGTCGGGGTGGAGTGTGATTGTGTGTCTGAATGACTGTGGGGGGAAGAGTGCGAGAGTGAGATTGCGTGAGAGTGGGGGGAGGAATGTGCGAGTGAGACTGAGTGAATGTGGGGCGCAGAGTGTGAGAGTGAGACCGAGTGGCTTTGAGGGGACCAGTGTGAGTGTGAGACTGAGTGACTGTCGGGATGGTGTGTGAGAGTGTGACTTGGTGGCTCTGGTTGGCGGACTGTGATTATGTGCCTGAGTGACTGGGGAGGCGGTAGGAGTGTGACTGAGTGACTGTGGGTGGGAGGAGTGTGAGAGTGAGATTGAGAGACTGTGGGTGGAGGCATGTGAGAGTGAGAGTGAGTGACTATTGGGGGGAGGACAGTGAGAGTGATATTGACTGTCTGTGGTGGGTGCAGTCTGAGAGTGTAACCGAGTACCTCTGTGTGGCAGAGTGTGGGTGAGTAACTGAATGACTGTGGGGGGTAGGAGTGTGAGAGTGAGATTGAGTGACTGTGGGGAAGAGTGTGAGATTGAGACTGAGTGACTGTAGGTGGAGGAGTGTGAGAGTGAGATTGAGTGAATATGGGGCAGGAGGAGTGTGAGAGTGAGACTGAGTGAACTGTTGGGGGAGGAGTGTCAGAGTGAGGGTTAGAGAATGTGGGGGTTGGAGTCTGAGGGTGAGACTGAGTGACTGAGGGGAGTGGTGGAATGTGAAAGTGAGACTAAGTGAGTGTGTGGTGAGGAGTGTGAGAGTGTGACTGAGTGACTGTGGGGGGTGGGGTGTGAGAGTGAGAGTGAGTGACTGTTGGGGGGAGGAGTGTGAGAGTGGGAATGAGTGACTGTGGGAGGGAGGAGTGTGAGAGTGAGTGACTGTTGGGGGAGGAATGTGAGATTGGGAATGAGTGACTGTGGGAGGGAGGAGTGTGAGAGTGAGTGACTTTCAGGGAGGAGTGTGAGAGTGAGTGACTGTTGGGGGGAGGAGTGTGAGAGTGGGAATGAATGACTGTGGGGGGAGGAGTGTGAGAGTGAGAATGAGTGACTATGAGGGGACAAGTGTGAGAGTGAGAATGAGAGACTGTGGGAGGGAGGAGAGTGAGATTGAGAGTAAGTGACTGTGGTGGGAGGAGTGTGAGATTGAGAATGAGTGACTATGAGGGGAGGAGTGTGAGAATGTGCCTGAGTGGCTGTTGGGGAGGGAGGAGTGTGAGACTGAGTGACTGTAGTGGGGAAGTGTGTGAGAGTGCGATTGAGTGACTGTGGGGGGTGGGATTCTGAGAGTGAGATTGAGTGACTGTGGGGAAGAGATGAGATTGAGACTGATTGACTGTAAATGGAGGAGTGTGAGAGTGAGACTGAGAGAATATGGGGTAGGAGGAGTGTGAGAGAGAGACTGAGTGTCTGTGATGGGGGAGTGTGACAGTGAGACTGAGTGTCTGTGGGGGGGAGGTGTGTGAGAGTGAGATTGAGTGACTGTGGGGGGTAGGATTCTGAGAGTGAGATTGAGTGACTTGTAGGTGGAGGAGGGTGAGAGTGAGACTGAGTGACTGGTGGGTGCAGTGTGAGATTGAGTGACATTGGGGGGAGGAGTGTGAGAGTGAGGATGAGTGACTGTGGGGGGGAGGAGTATGAGAGTGAGAATGAGTGACTGTGGGGGGGAGGAGTGTGAGAGTGAGAATGAGTGACTATGAGGGGACAAGTGTGAGAGTGAGGCTGAGTAACTCTGTGGTGGAGGAGAGTGAGAGTGAGTGAATGTTGGGGGGAGGAGTGTGAGAGTGAGAATGTGTGACTGTGGGGGGGAGGAGTGTGAGAGTGAGAATGAGTGACTGTGGGAGGGAGGAGTGTGAGAGTGAGAATGAGAGAATATGGGGTAGGAGGAGTGTGAGAGTGAGACTGAGTGACTGTGGGGGGGAGGAGTGTGAGAGTGAGACTGAGTGACTGTGGGAGGGAGGAGTGTGAGAGTGAGACTGAGTGACTGTGGGGGGAGGAGTATGAGAGTGAGACTGAGTGACTGTCGGGGGAGGAGTGTGAGAATGAGACTGAGGGACTGTTGGGGGAGTAGTGTGAGAGTGAGACTGAGTGTGTGTGTGGGGGGGGAGTGTGAGAGTGAGACTGAGTGTGTGTTGGGGGAGGAGTGTGAGAGTGAGACTGAGTGTCTGTTGGGGGAGGAGTGTGAGAGTGAGTGAATTTGGGGGGAGGAGTGTGAGAGTAGGAATGAGTGACTGTGGGGGGGAGGAGTGTGAGAGTGAGAATGAGTGACTGTGGGGGGGAGGAGTGTGAGAGTGAGAATGAGTGACTGTGGGGGGAGGAGTGTGAGAGTGAGAATGAGTGACTATGAGGGGACAAGTGTGAGAGTGAGGCTGAGTAACTCTGTGGTGGAGGAGAGTGAGAGTGAGTGAATGTTGGGGGGAGGAGTGTGAGTGTGGGAATGAGTGACTGTAGCGGGGAAGTGTGTGAGAGTGCGATTGAGTGACTGTGGGGGGGAGGAGTATGAGAGTGAGACTGCGTGACTGTGGAGGGAGGAGTGTGAGAGTGAGACTGAGTGATCGTGGGAGGTAGGAATGTGAGAGTGAGACTGAGTGACTTTCGGGGGAAGAGTGTGAGAGTGAGACTGTGTCTGTGGGGTGGAAGAGTATAAAAGTGAGTGACTTTGGGGGGAGGAGTGTGAGAGTGAGACTGAGTGACTGTAGCGGGGAAGTGTGTGAGAGTGCGATTGAGTGACTGTGGGGGGGAGGAGTGTGCGACTAAGAATGAGTGACTTTGGGGGGAGGAGTGTAAGAATGAGAATGAGTGACTTTGGGGGGAGGAGTGTGAGAATGAGACTGAGTGACTGTCGGGGGAGGAGTGTGAGAGTGAGACTGAGTGTCTGTGGGCAGGAGGAGTGTGAGAGTGAGATTGAGTGACTGTTGGGGGTGGACTCTGAGAGTGGGAATGAGAGACTATGGGAGGGAAGAGTGTGAGAGTGAGGTTGAATGACTGTGGGAGGAATAGTGTGTGAATGTGACTGAGTGACTGTTGGGGAGGGAGGAGTGTGAGAGTGAGATTGAGTGACTGTAGCAGGGAAGTGTGCGAGAGTGAGATTGAGTGACTGTTGGGAGGAGGAGTGTGAGAGTGAGAGTGAGTGACTGTAGCGGGGAAGTGTGCGAGAGTGAGATTGAGTGACTGTTGGGAGGAGGAGTGTGAGAGTGAGACTGAGTGATCGTGGGGGGGAGGAGTGTGAGAGTGAGATTGAGTGACTGTTGTCGGTAGGACACAGAGTGAGAACGAGCGACTATGGGAGCGGTGAGAGTGAGAATAAGTGACTGTGGTGGGAGGAGTGTGAGAATGAGACTGAGTGAATGTGCGGAGACGGTGAGAGAGTGTGAGAGTGAGACTGAGTGACTGAGGTGTGGAGGTGTGTGAGAGTGAGACTGAGTTACTGTGGGGGGAGTAGTGTGAGAGTGAGACTGAGTGACTGTGGGGGGAGGAATGTGAGAGGGATACTGAATGACTTTTCGGGGGATGAGTGTGAGAGTGAGACTGAGTGACTTTGGGGGGGTGGAGAGTGAAAGTGAGACTAAGTGAGTCTGTGGGAGGAGGAGTGTGAGAGTCTAACTGAGTACCTCTGCGTGGCAGAGTGTGACTGTGTGACTGAGTGTCTGTCGGGGTGGAGTGTGATTGTGTGTCTGAATGACTGTGGGGGGAAGAGTGCGAGAGTGAGATTGCGTGAGAGTGGGTGGAGGAATGTGAGAGTGAGACTGAGTGAATGTGGGGTGAAGAGTGTGAGAGGGAGACCGAGTGGCTTTGAGGGGACCAGTGTGAGTGTGAGACTGAGTGACTGTCGGGGTGGTGTGTGAGAGTGTGACTGGGTGGCTCTGTTTGGCGGACTGTGAGTATGTGCCTGAGTGACTGGGGAGGCGGTAGGAGTGTGACTGAGTGACTGTGGGTGGGAGGAGTGTGAGAGTGGGAATGAGAGACTGTGGGGAGGGAGGAGTGTGAGAGTGAGTGACTTTCGGGGAGGAGTGTGAGAGTGAGTGACTGTTGGGGAGAGGAGTGTGAGAGTGGGAATGAATGACTGTGGGGGGGAGGAGTGTGAGAGGAGAATGAGTGACTATGAGGGGACGAGTGTGAGAGTGAGGCTGAGTAACTCTGGGGTGGAGGAGTGTGAGAGTGAGTGAATGTTGGGGGGAGGAGTGTGAGTGTGGGAATGAGTGACTGTGGGAGGGAGGAGTGTGAGAGTGAGAATGAGAGACTGTGGGAGGGAGGAGAGTGAGATTGAGAGTAAGTGACTGTGGTGGGAGGAGTGTGAGAGTGAGAATGAGTGACTATGAGGGGAGGAGTGTGAGAGTGAGACTGAGTGACTGTAGCGGGGAAGTGTGTGAGAGTGCGATTGAGTGACTGTGGGGGGGGAGGATTGTGCGACTGAGAATGATTGTCCCTGGGGGGAGGAATGTGAGAGTGAGACTGAGTAAATGTGGGGCGAGGAGTGTGAGAGTGAGACCGAGTGGCTTTGAGGGGACCAGTGTGAGTGTGAGACTGAGTGACTGTCGGGGTGTTGTGTGAGACTGTGACTGGGTGGCTCTGTTTGGCGGAGTGTGAGTATGTACTTGAGTGAATGTGGGGTGTAGGAGTGTGACTGAGTGACTGTGGGTGGGAGGAGTGTGAGAGTGAGATTGAGAGACTGTGGGGGGAGGCATGTGAGAGTGAGAGTTAGTGACTATTGGGGGAGGACAGTGAGAGTGATACTGTCTGTGGGGGGTGCAGTCTGAGAGTGTAACCGAGTACCTCTGTGTGGCAGAGTGTGGGTGAGTAACTGAGTGACAGTGGGGGGTAGGCGTGTGAGAGTGAGATTGAGTGATTGTGGGGAAGAGTGTGAGATTGAGCCTGAGTGACTGTAAATGGAGGAGTGTGAGAGTGAGACTGAGAGAATATGGGGTAGGAGGAGAGTGAGAGTGAGACTGTGTCTGTGGGGTGGAGGAGTGTGAGAGTGAGTGACTTTGGGGGGAAGAGTGTGAGAGTAGGAATGAGTGACTGTTGGGGGGAGGAGTGTGAGAGTGAGAAATAGTGACAGTCGGCTGAGGAGTGTGAGAGTGAGATTGAGTGACAGTCGGCCAAGGAGTGTGCGACTGAGAATGAGTGACTTTGGGGGGAGGAGTGTGAGAGTGAGACTGAATGACTTTGGGGGGAGGAGTGTGAGAATGAGACTGACTGACTGTCGGGGGAGGAGTGTGAGAGTGAGACTGAGTGACTGTGGTGGGGAGGAGTGTGAGAGTGAGACTGAGTGTCTGTGAGCAGGAATGTGAGAGTGAGATTGGGTGACTGTTGGGGGGAGGACTCTGAGAGTGAGAATGAGAGACTATGGGAGGGAGGAGTGTGAGAGTGAGGCTGAATGACTGTGGGCGGAATAGTGTGTGAATGTGACTGAGTGACTGTTGGGGATGGAGGAGTGTGAGAGTGAGATTGAGTGACTGTAGCGGGGAAGTGTGCGAGAGTGAGATTGAGTGACTGTTGGGGGGAGGAGTGTGCAACTGAGAATGAGTGTCAGTGGGGGGAGGAGTGTGAGAAAGAGATTGAGTGACAGTTGGGGGTGGGGTGTGAGAGTGAGATTGAGTGACGGTGGTGGGGAGGAGTGTGAGAGTGAGACTGGGTGATCGTGGGGGGGAGGAGCGTGAGAGTGAGACTGAGTGATCGTGGGGGGGAGGAGTGTGAGAGTGAGATTGAGTGACTGTTGGGGGGAGGACTCAGAGTGAGAATGAGTGACTATGGGAGGGGTGAGAGTGAGAATAAGTGACTGTGGTGGGAGGAGTGTGAGAATGAGACTGAGTGACTCTGTGGTGTGGAATTTTAGAGTGAGTGACTGTGGGGGGAGGAGTGTGAGAGTGACACTCAGTGAATGTGCGGAGACGAGTGAGAGAGTGAGAGAGTGAGACTGAGTGACTGAGGTGTGGATGTGTGTGAGAGTGAGATTGAGTGACAATGGGCGTGAGGAGTGTGAGAGTGATGGTTAGAGAATGTGGGGGTGGAGTCTGAGAGTGAGACTAAGTGAGTGACTGTGGGGGGATGAGTGTGAGAGTGAGACTGAGTGACTGTGGGGGGAGCAGTGTGAGAGTGAGACTCAGTGACTGTGGGGGGAGGAATGTGAGAGGGATACTGAATGACTTTTCGGGGGATGAGTGTGAGAGTGAGACTGAGTGACTGTGCGGGGGGGGGTGCGGGGGGTGGAGAGTGAAATTGAGACTAAGTGAGTCTGTGGGAGGAGGAGTGTGAGAGTCTAACTGAGTACCTCTGCGTGGCAGAGTGTGACTGTGTGACTGAGTGTCTGTCGGGGTGGAGTGTGATTGTGTGTCTGAACGACTGTGGGGGGAAGAGTGCGAGAGTGAGATTGCGTGAGAGTGGGGGGAGGAATGTGAGAGTGAGACTGAGTGAATGTGGGGCGAAGATTGTGAGAGTGAAACCGAGTGGCTTTGAGGGGACCAGTGTGAGTGTGAGACTGAGTGACTGTCGGGGTGGTGTGTGAGAGTGTGACTGGGTGAATGTGAGGCGAAGAGTGTGAGAGTGAGACCGAGTGGCTTTGAGGGGACCAGTGTGAGTGTGAGACTGAGTGACTGTCGGGTTGGTGTGTGAGAGTGTGACTGGGTGGCTCTGTTTGGCGGACTGTGAGTATGTGCCTGAGTGACTGGGGAGGCGGTAGGAGTGTGACTGAGTGACTGTGGGTGGGAGGAGTGAGAGAGTGAGATTGAGAGACTGTGGGGGGAGGCATGTGAGAGTGAGAGTGAGTGACTATTGGGGGGAGGACAGTGAGAGTGATATTGACTGTCTGTGTTGGGTGCAGTCTGAGAGTGTAACCGAGTACCTCTGTGTGGCAGAGTGTGGGTGAGTAACTGAGTGACTGTGGGGGGTAGGAGGGTAAGAGTGAGATTGAGTGATTGTCGGGGTAGGATTCTGAGAGTAAGTTTGAGTGACTGTGGGGAAGAGTGTGAGATTGAGACTGAGTGACTGTAAGTGGAGGAGTGTGAGAGTGAGATTGAGTGAATATGGGGCAGGAGGAGTGTGAGAGTGAGACTGAGTGACTGATGGGGGAGGAATGTCAAAGTGAGGGTTAGAGAATGTGGGTGTTGGAGTCTGAGAGTGAGACTGAGTGACTGAGCGGAGTGGTGGAGTGTAATAGTGAGACTAAGCATGTGTGTGGTGAGGAGTGTGAGAGTGAGACTCAGTGACTGTGGGGGGTGGAGTGTGAGAGTGTGACTGGGTGACGGTGGTGGGTGCACTGTGAGAGTGAGTGACTTTGGGGCGAGGAGTGTGAGAATGTGACTGAGTGACTGCTGGGGGGAGGAGTGTGAGAGTGAGAATGAGTGACTGTTGGCCGAGGAGTGTGAGAGTGAAACTGAGTAACTCTGGGGGGGTGGAGTGTGAGAGTGAGACTGAGTGTCTGTGGGGGGGAGGAGTGTGAGAGTGAGACTGAGTGACTGTGGTGGGAGGAGTGTGTGAGAATGAGACTGCGTGACTGTGGGTGGAGGAGTGTGAGAGTGAGACTGAGTGATTGTGAGAGGTAGGAGTGTGTGAGTGAGACTGGGTGACTGTGGGGGGGAGGAGTGTGAGAATGAAACTAAGGGGTTGTGGGGGTAGTTGTCTGAGAATAAGACTGAGTGACTGTGGTGGGAGGAGTGCGAGAGTGAGTTGAGTGACTGTGGTGGGAGGAGTGTGAGGGTGAGACTGAGTGAGTGTGTGGTGGTTGGAGTCTGAGAGTGAGACTGAGTGACTGTAGGGGTGGTGTGTGAGAGCGTGACTGGGTGGCTCTGTGTGGCGGAGTGTGAGTATGTGCCTGAGTGACTGTCGGGGGAGGAGTGTGAGAGTGAGATTGAGAGACTCTGGGGGGGAGGAGTCTGAGAGTGAGACTGACTGACAGTTGGGGAGGCATGTAAGAGTGAGAGTGAGTGACTATTTGGGGGAGGACTGTGAAAGTGATACTGACTGTCTGTGGGTGGAGCAGTCTGAGTGTGTAACTGAGTACCTCTATGTGGCGGAGTGTGAGAGTGAGACTGAGTGACTCTGGGGGGTAGGAGTGTGAGAGTGAGACTGTGTGACTGTGGGGGAGAGGAGTGTGAGAGTGAGATTGAGTGACTTTGGGGAAGAGTGTGAGTTTTAGACGGAGTGACTGTGGGGCAGATTGTGAGATTGAGACGGTGTGTCTGTGAGGAAGAGTGTGAGAGTGAGACTAAGTGACTGTGGGGGGAGGAGTATGAGACTTGGACTGAGTGACTGTATGGGGAGGAGTGTGGGATTGAGACTGTGTGATGGTGGGGGGAGGAGTGTGACAGTGAGAATGAGTGACTGTGGGGGGAGGAATGTGAGAGTGTGACTTAGTGAATGTAGGGCGAGGAGTGTGAGGGTGAGACTGAGTGAATGTCGGGGAGGTGTGTGAGAGTGTGACTGGGTGGCTCTCCCCGTGGCGGTGTGTGAGTATGTGACTGAGTGACTGTGGGGGGCAGGAGTGTGAGAGTGTGACTGAGGGGGGAGGAGTGTGAGCGTGACATTGAGTGACCGTGGGGAAGGGTGTGAGAGTAAGATTGAGTGACAGTAGATGGAGGAGTGTGAGAGTGAGACTGAGTGACTGTGTGGGGCAGGAGTGTGAGAGTGAGATTGAGTGACTGTTGTGGGGAGGAGTGTGAGACTGAGACTGAGTGACTATGGGAGGATGAGTGTGAGAGTGAGAATGAGTGACTGTTGGCTGAGGAGTGTGAGAGTGCGACTGAGTAACTCTGGGCGGGTGGAGTGTGAGAGTGAGACTGAGTGTCTGTGGGGGGGAGGAGTGTGAGTGTGAGACTGAGTGACTGTTGGGGTGGTGTGTGAGAGTATGACTGGGTGACTATGTGGCGGAGTGTGTGTATGTGACTGAGTGACTGTGGGGGTAGGAGTGTGAGAGTGAGATTGAGTGACTGTGGGGAAGAGTGTGAGAGTGAGATTGAGTGACTGTGGGTGGAGGAGTGTGAGAGTGAGACTGAGTGACTGTTGGGGTGGAGGAGTGTGAGGGTGAGACTGAGTGACTGTGGGAGGAGGAGTGTGAGAGTGAGACTGAGTGACTGTGGGGGGAGGAATGTGAGAGTGAGATTGAGTGACTTCAGGGGGAGGACTGAGAGTGAGACTGAGTGATTGTAGGGGGATGAGTGTGTGAGTGAGACTGAATAACTGTTGTGGATAGGATTGTGACACTGAGTTACTGTTGGCGAGGAGGAGTGTGAGACTGGGACTGAGGGACTGTGGGGGCAGGACTGTGAGACTGAGATTGCGTGACTGTGGGGGTAGAAGTTTGAGATTGTGATTGAGTGATTGTGGGGGGAGGAGTATGAGAGAGAGATTGCTTGACTGTCGGGGAGGTGTCTGACTGAGTGACTGTTGGGGGCGCAATGTGAGAGTGAGAATGATCGATCATGGCGGGGAAGGAATGTGAGAGTGAGACTGAGTGACTGTTGTCCAGAGGAGTGTGAGAGTGAGACTTACTGACTGTGGGGGGGAGGAGAGTGAGAGTCGAGCTGAATTACTGTGGGGGGAGGTCTGTGAGAGTGATACTGACTGTCTGTGGGGGGAGCAGTCTGATAGTGTAACTGAGTACATCTGTGTGGCGGAGTGTGACTGTATGGCTGAGTGTCTGTTGGGGTGGAGTGTGATAGTGTGTCTGAGTGACTGTGGGGGGAGGAGTGCGAGAGTGATTCTGAGTGACTGTGGGGGGAGGAATGTGAAGTTGAGATTGAGTGACTGTGGGGGGAGGAGTGCGAAAGTGAGATTGCGTGAGAGTGTGGGGGAGAACTGCGAGAATGAGATTCAGTGACTGTGGGTGGAGGAGTGTGAGGGTGATTCTGATTGACTGTGGGGGGAGGAATGTGAGACTGAGACTAAATATGTGGCGAGGATTGTGAGAGTGTGAACGAGTGTCTTTGAGGGGACCAGAGTGAGAGTGAGACTGAGTGACCTTTGGGCAGGAGGAGAGTGAGAGTGAGTGACTGTGGGGGGAGGAGTGTGAGACTGGGACTGAGTGACTGTGGGGGGAGGTGTGTGAGAGTGAGATTGACGGACTATGGGAGGAGGAATGTGAGACTACTGCTGAGTGACTGTGGGGTGAGGAGTGTGAAAGTAAGAATGAGTGACTGTGGCAGGAGGATTGTGAGTGTGAGACTGAGTGACTGTGGGCGTGGGTGGGACTGTGAGAGTGAGAACGAGTGACTGTGTGTGGGGGAGGAGTGTGTGATTCAGACTGAGTGTCTGTTATGGGGAGTTGTGTGAGAGTGAGACTTAGTGACTGTGGGGGGGAGGCGGAGTGTGAGAGTGAGATTGAGTGGCTTCGGGGGAGGACTGTGAGAGTGAGATTGAGTGATTGTGGGGGGATGAGTGTGAGTGTGAAATTGCGTGACTGTGTGGGGGAGGAGTTTGACTGAGTGACTGTTGGGGGAGGAAAGTGAGAGTGAGACTGAGTGACTTTGTAGAGGTGAAGTGTGAGAGTCAGACTGAGTGACTGTTGGGTGAGGAGTGTGAGATTGAGACTGAGTGACTGTGGGGAGGAGAGTGAGAGGGAGATTGAGTGACTGTGGGGGAGGAGTTTGAGACTTAGATTGAGTGACTATGGGGGGAAGTGTCTGTGAGTGAGACTGAGTGACTGTGGCAGGGAGGAGTGTGAGAGTGAGATTGAGTGACTGTGGGGAAGAGTGTGAGTTTTAGACTGATTAACTGTGGGCAAGAGTGTGAGTTTGAGACTGTGTGATTGTCGGGAAGGGTGTGAGAGTGAGACTGAGTGACTATGTGGGGGAGGAGTGTGAGAGTGAGACTGAGTGACTATGGGGGATGAGCGTGAGAGTGAGATTGAGTGACTGTTAGGGTGGAGGAGTGTGTGAGTCAGACTGAGTGACTGTTGTGGGGGGGAGTGTGAGACTGGGACTGAGTGACTGTGGGCAAGTGTGTGAGAGTGAGACTGAGTGACTGTAGATGGAGGAATATGAGAGGGAGATTGAGTGACTGTGGGGAAGAGTTTGAGTTTTAGACTGAGTGACTGTGCGGAAGTTTATGAGATTGAGACAGTGTGACTGTGGGGAAGGGTGTGAGAGTGAGACTGAGTGACTGTAGGTGGAGGAGTGCGAGAGTGAGATTGAGTGACTGTGGGGGGAGGAATTTGAAAGTGAGACTGAGTGACTGTTGTGGGGAGGAGTGTGAGACTGTGTGACTGTGGGGGTGGGAGGAGTGTGAGAGTGAGATCGAGTGACTGTTGTGGGGAGGAGTGTGAGAGTGAAATTGCGTGACTGTGTGGGGGAAGAGTCTCACTGAGTGACTATTGGGGGAGGAATGTGAGAGTGAGACTGAGTGAATTTGTCGGTGTGAAGTGTGAGAGTGAGACTGAGTGACTGTGGGGTGAGGATTGTGAGAGTGAGATTGAGTGACTGTGGGGGTTGAAGTGTGAGAGTCAGACTGAGTGACTGTGGCGGGGAGGAATGTGAGATTGTTACTGAGTGACTGTTGGGTGAGGATTGTGAGAGTGAGATTGAGTGACTGTGGGGGGTGAACTGTGAGAGTGAGACTGAGGGACAGTGGGGGGAGGAATGTGAGACTGTTACTGAGTGACTGTTGGGTGAGGATTGTGAGAGTGAGGCTGAGTAACTGTTATGGGGAGGTGTGTGAGAGTGAGACTTACTGACTGTGGGGGGGAGGAGAGTGAGACTGGGACTGAGTGACTGTATGGGGAGGAGTGTGGGATTGATACTGAGTGACTGTGGAGTGAGGAGTATGAGAGTGAGACTGAGTGACTGTGGGGGTGAGGAGTGTGAGATGAGACTGAGTAACTGTGGGGGGGATGAATGTGAGACTGGGACTGAGTGACTGTAGGCGTAGGAGTGTGTGAGTGAGACTGGGTGACTGTGGGGGGGAGGAATGTGAGGGTGAGTGACTGTCGGGGCAGGAGTTTGAGAGTGAGGCTGACGGACTGTGGGGGGAGGAATGTGAGACTACTACTGAGTGGCTGTCGGGTGAGCAGTGTGAGAATGAGAATGAGTGACTGTGGGGGGGCGGTGGGAGTGTGAGAGTGAGAATGGGTGACTGTCAGGGGAGGAGTGTGAGAGCGAGATTGAGTGACTGTAGGAGGAGGAATGTGAGAGTGCATTTGCGTGACAGTGTGGGGGAGGAGTCTGACTGAGTGATTGTTGGGGGAGGAATGTGAGAGTGAGACTGAGTGACTTTCTGGGGGTGAACTGTGAGAGTGAGGCTGAGGGACTGTGGGGGCGGAATGTGAGACTGCTACTGTGTGACTGTTGGGTGTGGAGTGTGAGATGGAGACTGAGTGACTGTGGGGGGGAGGAGTGTGAGAGTGAGACTTAGTCACTGTTGGGGGAGGAGGGTGAGAGTGAGACAGAGTAACTGTGGGGGGGCGGAGTGTGAGCGTGAGGTTGTGACTGTGGGGGGGAGGAGTTTGAGATTGAGATTGAGTGACTGTTGCGGGAGTAGTGTGAGATTGAGATTGCATCACCGTGGGGGGTAGGAGTGTGAGAGTGAGATTGAGTGACTGTGTGGCAGAGTGGGAGAATTAGACTGAGTGACTGTGGGGGCGAGTGTGAGAGTGAGACTGAGTGACTCTGGAGAGGAGACTGAGAGGGAGATTGATTGACTGTGGGGGGAGGAGTGTGAGAGTGAGATTGAGTAACTGTGGGGAAGAGTGTGAGTTTTAGACTGAGTGACTGTGGGGAAGAGTGTGAGTTTTAGACTGAGTGACTGTGGGGAACGGTGTGAGAGTGAGTCTTAGTGACTGTAGTGGAGGAGTGTGAGAGTGAGACTGAGTGACTGTGAGGGGTGAGGAGTGTGTGAGTGATACTGAGTGACCGTGTGGGGGAGGAGTGTGAGAGTGAGACTGAGTGACTGTGGGGATGGAGTGTAAGAGTGAGATTGAGTGACTGTTGTGGGGAGGAGTGTGAGAGTGAGACTGGGTGACTGGAGAGGGATGAGTGTGGGAGTGAGATTCAGTGACTTTGAGGGGAGGACTGAGAGTGAGATTGAGTGACTTTAGGGGAGGAGTGTGAGAGTGAAATTGCGTGACTGTGTGGGGGAAGAGTCTGACTGAGTGACTATTGGGGGAGGAATGTGAGAGTGAGACTGAGTGAATTTGTGGGGGTGAAGTGTGAGAGTGAGACTGAGGGACAGTGGGGGGAGGAATGTGAGACTGTTACTGAGTGACTATGGGGGGAGGAGTGCGAGAGTGAGATTGTGTGAGTGTGGGGGGAGGAATGTGAGAGTGAGACTGAGTGAATGTGGGGCGAGGAGTGTGAGAGTGAGACCGAGTGGCTTTGAGGGGACAAGTGTGAGTGTGAGACTGAGTGACAGTTGGGGTGGTGTGTGAGAGTGTGACTGGGTGGCTCTGTGTGGCGGAGTGTGAGAATGTGACTAAGTGACTGTGGGAGTGTAGGATTGTGGGAGATATGGGGAGGAGTGTGAGAGTGATACTGAGTGACTGTGGGGGGTGGGCGTGGGAGTGTGACAATGAGACCGAGTGACTGTTATGGGGGGAATGTGACAATGAGACTGAGTGACTGTGGGGGGAGGAGTATGAGAGCGAGATTGAGTGACTGTGGGGGGGTGGAGTGTGAGAGTGAGACTGAGTGAATATGCGGGTGGAGTGTGGAGTGTGAGAGACTGACTGTGCAGTGTGCGGAATCCAAATCTGCCTTACAGCCAGTTTCAGGTTTCTCTCTTACTCTCACTACCGCACACACACATACACACATACCAGTCACAGTGGGCGAGGGTCAATCAGTGAGCACTCTGATACTGGGAGTTATGAGGACACACACACTCTAACCCTCTCACACTCTGGTCATTTTGATTAATTACTCCTTTTTAAATTATCAATTTACTGCTTTGAGACTGCTGTACCTTTTCTCAGCAATTGTTGCTTTCATTAACACCTGAAATTTGTTTTGAATTCAGTTTATTGTTATGCCAAACCCTATCTTTCTGAAATTTCTCATCAGCCCCTTGAGTGAGAAAAATATGCAAATGTGGTCCACCGAGTGGAATGGTTTGTCTAGCCTGCTCTGGACTGTAATGGTCATAGGTTTGGAAGGTGCTGTCTCAGGAGCCTTGGTGAGTTGCTGCAGTGCATGTTGTCAACGGTACACACTGCTGCTACTGTGCATCGGTGGTGGAGAGAGTGAATGTTTGTGGATGTGGTGCCAATCAAGCAGGCTGCTCTGACCTGGATGGTGTCTTGAATGTTGAGTGTATTGAGCTTCTTGAGTGTTGTTGTAGCTGCAATTATCCAGAAAAGTGGCAATTTCTCTATCATACTCCTGACTTGTGCCTTGTAGATGGTGGACAGGCTTTGGGGAGTCAGGAGGTGAGTTACTCATCGCACGATTCCTAGCCTCTGACCTGTTCTTGTAGACACAGTATTTTTATGGCTAGTCCAGTTCAGTTTCTGGTCAATGGTAATCTCCAGGATGTTGATAGTGGGGAAGTCAGTGATGGTAATGCCATTGAATGTCAAGGGGCAATGATTTGATTCTGTCTTGTTGGAGATGGTCATTGCCTGACACTTTTGTGGCGTGAATGTTACTTGTTGATGGGTGCAAAGGGCCAAAGCAGTCTGCATGGGGTTGAGGGGCTGTCCCAATGTCATCTTATTTGTGGCATCTAGCCTGGATATTGTCCACACCTTGCTGCATTTGGACATGGACTGCTTCAGTATCTGAGGAGTCGCGAATGGTGCTGAGCATTGTGCATTCATCAGAGAACATCCCCACTCCTGACCTTATGATAAAAGGAAGGTCATTGATGAAGCAGCTGAAGATGGTTGGGCTGAGGACACTACTGTGAGGAAATTCTGCAGAGATGTCCTGGAGCTGAGATGACTGAACTCCAAAAACCACAATCATCTTCCTTTGTGCTAAGTATGACTCCAGCCAGTGGAGAGTTTTACCCCTTATTCCCATACTCAGTTTCTATTTACTGGCCATTCGAGCATTGGGGTGCTGGGGTACTTGAAATGATTCTTTGGGGTGATTCTGTAGAGACAGAAGAGAGAAATGTGGCCCAATACTGACTGCAAAACTTACAAGCAATATTCATAAAGCTATATAGGATGGATCTCCTGCTGGAGGTTTGAAAGATATCCCTGAAATTGTCCTGGACATTGTAGAACAATAGCAAAACACAACTGTATGGATGTGGGGTAGCAGACTGCTCCAGTCACTGTCACACTTTGTAGTGTAATTAGGACAAACAAGAAGAAAACAGAAATTTTCTTTTTAGTTCAGACCCCAGGAGTGTTTCAGCGTTTGACAGCTGAAGAAGGACAAAGCTGGTTTTCAATAAAACAGACTCCTGGGGCAGGATTTTCCCCACATCGGGTGGATGTTGAAGGCTTCTGATCAGAGGCATGCTGCCATTTTACATGGGCGGGCCAATGAAGGCCCGCCCAGTGTGATGTCTGCATGGAAGCGCTATGCTCTCCCTGTCCGGGTGGGGGGGATTCCCTGAGCCGAGAGTGTGCTCTTTCATGCATGCGCACAAAAGAGCACACTTACCTCCCTGAGGCTAAGTGCAGCCTCAGGGAGATCAGCTCTACAGTACATATTAATAAAAATAGAAAAAAAATTCCTGACATGTCCCCTCATGTGACACTGTTACATGAGTTGGGACATGTCCATCACTTTTTTAAAAACCTTAATTAAATTTTTAAAAACCTACATGAAATCTCATTCCACCTGTGGATGAGGTTTCATTCTTTTTCTAATGCCCGCCAGGGCTCCTGGCCTGCCCGCTAACCTTAGGGTTAGACAGGCAGGTCCATTCATTACTTAAATGACTCTGTCAATGGCCTCAATTGGCCATTGATAGGTCGGCGGGCATACAGCTGATTTTGCTGAGCCCCCACCCACCTGAAAATTTAAATGGGGCGGGGTGATGTCGGAGTTCCGCCCAACATCATCGCGCGTCATTTTACGCATCAGTGAGCGGGCCCCATCCCCCCGACGGGAAAATCCTGCCCCTGCTTCTAGTCTTGCAATAACCTGTTTTTGTCAATCTGTACTCTGTGACACAGCCGGTGCACTCTCGTTAAACTTGCTGGGTATCAATGTTGATGTGTGTAATGGGCCAAAGCAGTTTGCATGGGGCTGAGGGGCTGTTCCAATGTAGTCTTATCTGTGGCACCAAACTGAGACCAGGTGACAAAGTTTTTCTTTGTCCCACAGAAGATTACAGAAGTAAATTTTCTAATGCGGCAACATCTTAGTTGGTTGTCTAGCAAGCTTCTTTAAAGCTTGTCACAGTAAACTTTATACGCTATTGCAAAGTGACAAGGCCCACCCAGAAGGTAAAAACAGTAAAAACTGGGAAATAAGAAAACTGGTCTGAACTGGTTTTATCTTAAAGTGGAATGCCAGTAAAACTAGGAAATAAGAGTACTGGCCCAAACTGATTTTTTTTCCTTCTAGGCAACTGATGATCTTTGTAAATGCCTGCTCATTTTCTTCTATTTCAGTGTTCCATGCTGTCATATCAAAATGCTGCCCTTGTAGGTTATTAAACAGGTCAGGTGTCAAACACAAAACAGTACAAGATTCCTTATAGCTGCATATTCAGGCACTCAAATGAAGCAGCTGCTGCCGTGGGCATTTTGGCACAACTCACCTTCTCTCACAGTCCCCTTTCCTGCAAATGCCCCCTTTCATATCTGACTGCAGGAAAAAGTTGAATGTAACAAGAGGCAACACTTGCAGACAGGAAGTGTCATCAAGGATACAAGCCTTTAGTCCATATGAGGCGAAGGTCATTATGATTATGGGCATGAAGACAAAAGAAGGAATGAAGGAGGAGGAATTTGGAGGACCTTTCCAAGAACTTGATCATGTTGTTTTTGTTTCATTTTTATCTCCTGTCAGTGTTACCAGAAGGTTCTGCCAACAAATACTGGATTGCATCATAAATAGTTCTTTTGGGTATGAGGTAAATTCTAGTTGTTTGGGAGAAATAAGAGCATATAAGAGTGCTGATGCATCCCTGGGCACAATGGAGAGAAAGCTTTATTCGACATGGTAATTGAACACAATGAAGAGAACTGCATTGGTATCAAAAGGCTACAAATGAAAAATTCAGTCAATTATATTCAGTCTGATGACTGCATTTGTCTGAACAATTTTTTTCACCTGGTAATTCTTTTTTCTAATCATTTCAGGATATGGATGCACTGACAAGGCCCACATTGATTGCCTAACCTCAGTTGCCCTTGAGAGCCTAGTGGTGGGTCACCTTTGTAAACTGTTGCAGTTCACATGGTGAATATATTTCTACAGTGCTGTTAGGCAGGGACTTCCAAGAGTTTAACCCAATGATAATGGAAGAATGACAATAAATGCCCAGATCGGATGGTGTGTGAATTGACGGAACTTTCCAGTGATGGTGTCCTCACCTGCTGCCCTGTCCTTCTGGGTTGTGGAGCTGACAGGTTCTAACATGTGGAAATATTTTAGTAAGTTGTTTTGCCAAGCAGTTGTTGTGCTTAACCCTCTCTTTTTCTTCAGTTTTTTTTGCTGCATCTCATCTCATATCCCTTTGCAGAGCAAGATTGTGGTGGATGACACTGGCAACAATATTTTCAAACTTCCCCAAGCAATGGGATTACTGACAAGAAGGCTGAAAGTGTGTTCCACCATGGTGGATGAATGGGCCACATTGTACCCTGTGCACTGGTGTCATGAGCATGGGCTCCACATTACATCACTCTGTTCCCTTCTTGGCTCTTCAAGTAAGAATGGTACCACCGACTGCAGCAGGATGCATGAGTCAGAATCTTCACAGTGCAGAAGGAGGCCATTTTTTAAAAATTCATTCACTGACTGGGCCAGCATTTATTGCCCATCCCTAGTTGCCCTTGAGAAGGTGGTGGTGAGCTGCTTTCTTGAGCTGCTGCAGTTCACGGTATAGGTACACCGACAGTACTGTTAGGGAGGGAGTTCCAGGATTTTTACCCAGCGACAGTGAAGGAACAGCGATATATTTCCAAGTCAGGACGGCAGGATGGTGGAGGGGAACTTCCAGGTGGTGGTGTTCCCATCTATCCGTTGTACTTGTCATTCTAGGTGGTAGTGGTCGTGGGTTTGGAAGGTGCTGTCAATGTAGCCTTAGTGATCTCCTGCAGTGCATCTTGTAGATGGTACACACTGCTGCTACTGTGCGTCAGTGGTGGAGGGAGTGAATGTTTGTGAATGTGGTGCCAATCAAGTGGGCTGCTTTGCCCTGGACAGTGTCAAGCTTCTTCAGTGTTGTTGGAGTTGCACTCATTCAGGCAAGTGGGGAGTATTCCATCACATGCCTGACTTGTGCCTTGTAGATGATGGACAGGTTTTGGGGAGTCAGGAGGTGGGTTACTTGTTGTAGGATTCCTAGCCTCTGAACTGCTGTTATATGGCTAGTCCAGTTCAGTTTCTGGTCAATAGTAACCCCCAGGATGTTGATAGTGGGGGATTCAGTGATTGTAATGCCATTTAGCCCATCAAGTCTGCACTGGCTCTCTGAAAGAACAATCTACCTAGTCCCACTCCCCTGCCTTATTCCGTAACCTTGCACATTCTTTCTTTTCAGATAGCAATCCAATTCCCTTTTGAATACCTCGACCGAAGCTGCCTCCACCACCCTCTCAGGAAGTTCGTGCCAGAACCCAACCACCCTCTGGGTGAAAAAAAATTCTTCACATAATTTCTACTCCTTTTGCTCATTATTTTGAATCTGTGTCCTCTAGTTCTTGATGCTCTCTTGAGTGGGAACGGTTTCTCACTATTTACCCTCAGGATCTTGAATACCTCTACCAAGTCTCCTCTCAGCCTTTTTTTCTCCAAGGAAAACAGACCCAACCTCTCCAATCTATTCTCCTATCTACAGTTGTTTATCCTTGGAATCATTCTTCTCTGAGTCATGGGAGCTGCCAAGGAAATGCATATTCACAAGCATGATTCTGTTCCTGTATTCTGCCTTTGGAAGTGGCCTGATCCAACAGTTTTAAAGAAAATTTTACTTGATCTCCTGGGGTTGAGGCCATATCATGGCTTGTGTTCACCCTGCTGTCTTCCACTGGGAGAGCTCATCTCTCTTGGTGTACTGGCTCTGAGTCTTCCAATGAGACCCTCCCAGACTCGAAAGCAGATTCTTCAGGTATAAGGAGTCCCGTTCGACAGCCCCATCACTTTGGCTTTATTGGCCTTGTATGGACCAACAGAGCTTTCACTCCTTACAAGGCTGGCCAGGAACTCCCAGAGTCAGTAGGGATTCATCGTGCAGGTTCCTGTATGTAAGTCCTTGTCTACTTTCAGGAACTCATAAGAAAATTCAGGATCTGTGAAATGAGGAAGAGTCAATTGACTCTTCTTGTCCCTGTTGAAAGTGGCATGTGAGTAGCAACTTCTACAAATGTGTCTGTTCAGCTGTAATATATTACCGATCCCCACCCTCTGGCTGCTGTGCTAAAGTTAATACCTTGAAAACTGGCATTAACTTAAAGGTCACATTTTTTAAAATATAAATTGCATTATAATCCTATCTGTGGAAACATGGTCCAAAATCCTGAAATTTGACACTGTCACACTTTAGAACTGGTAGATTCTTTCCTGCTGCTGGAAATATGTTGAAAATTCTGGCCTTGACAAAGAGTGTCTATTGGATTCAAATTGAGAATTATAGGTTACAACACATGAAAGAGACTTTCTGCACTTGCCTGCAAACCTGCAGCATAAAACGTTGATAGCTAAAGGCAGAGCCAGTCCTGTGTTGGAACAGCTCTCTAAGTCTGCCTGCAGGGATTCTGCAGAGTTTAATGACGGTTTACTTCAGGAATCTTTAAGTCAGCACTAACACGTTCCTTCAAGTAGGCGTTGATAAGAGATCTGATTGTCAGGGTAGGTGTGTGTGCGTCCAAATACAACATCAAATGTGCAATCTCACCCAGCTAGCATGTCTCTTATGCTCGCCCTCCTTCAGAACCTGCAAATACAGAGCCATAAACACAAGCCTACCCATATAAGCTCTTGAAGAACTACAGCTTAAAAACACACAAAAAAATGCATTCTGGCTTTAAGTTTTTAGACAAATGTCCTGACAAGATTCAAAGTCCTGCTTTGTGCAACAAGACCGAAATAGTGCAGAAGCAATCTGTTGCTATGAGATACTGCAGTAACAACAATGCAGTTTTAGAAAAAAAAGACAAAACTACACGTAACAGGCCTCCATGGCAACATCCATCTCATACAGGCTTTCAGGCTATCGGCTGCTGATTCCAGTTGTCCACTGTATTATGGGAGGACCAGTCTTTAAATAAATTTGAAGGATAATGAAACTTGCATTAGGGTGCATTTTGCAGAGTTTTCATTGATCATTTTGCAAAGTTTTATTTCGTATCCTGATGCTTTTTGCAAGTTTGTTACTTTTGTTGTGCTACACTAACAGCTGACAAAAGCTGCAACAAAGAAGCGCCCGAGAAAGTTGGGGTTGGCAGTGTCAGCACCCATACTGCTGCATGACCTGGAAGAGCAGGGACATTTCATAAAGGGGTATCATATGCTGATGCTGAACATAGGGCTGGATTTTACAGCGACAAATCGGGTGAGCCGAACCCCTGCACTTATGTAAAATACACCCTCTTGATGTTGGGTCAGCAATCCAACATCACTCTGCCAGTCTCCGATAATACAGAAGGTGAGCAGGAGCCGAAATCAGAAATCCACCCACCATTTTGAAAAAGACTATTAACAAGCTATTGAGTCTGTTAAGGAGGCAGTTGACTGCCAATTTATATTGCCCATTCCATTTCTCGGTAGGTGTACGGGAGTGATATACACCAGGTATGAGAAGGCGGCACCAGGGATGGATTAAAAGGCCTATAAGTGGAACTATGGCTGCATGTAGCAAAAGTCTGCTAATGAAGATGGCAGTGTTTGGATGTTATTAGACTTTATTTATTCACTGTTTTAGCTGCTGTATAACAAATAAGGAGAGAGTGAGAGGTAAGGGGCACTTAGAGACAGGGATGTCCTGGAGGGTGAGGACTCCACCAGAGGAACTAAAGCTCGTTGTCCCTTATGGGGATTGTGCACTCTGGAGATGGTTCCTCCAGTGAGGAGTAAATGAGGAGAAGGAGACAGAGAAGGCTAATTGTCCAGGGACAGGCTGGTAAGTGACCTGCTGCTGCGCAAAGGCCAGAACAAGACAGACAAAAATAACAGTCAGTCTGTGATAGGTGTGAGGACAGTACACTGCACAGAGTCTACAGGCAGTTGAATTACCTTCAGCTCTCAGAGCGTCTGTGTCTTCGCAGACATATTGCTCCAGAGAGACAGTGACCTCTCTTTGTGAATTGCTGGCTGGGGAGATCAGTTCAAATTGCATTGGTGGCCACTCTATACCTGTTGCTCGCAAGGTGACTGTGGCCTTGAACTTCTACGCATTGAGGTCATTCCAGAGAGCAGCCAGAGACGTCTGTGGCATATTGCAAGCTTCAGCTCACCATTGCATAAAGGTAGTCACTGATGCAATGTTTAGGCGGGCAAATGACTTAATTTCATTCATCACAGATAATGTTAGTCAGGCCAAGATAGCCAGAGGCTTTGCTTGTATTGCTGGGCTCCCCAGCGCTCAAGGAGTGATTGTTGCACACATGTGGCCATCAAAGCTCCATCGGGTCAGCCAGAGATATTAGTGAACCAAAAAGGTTTTCATCCCAATGTGCAACTTGTGTGTGACCATTATCAAAGGATCGTACTGGTGTGTGCCCACTATCCTGGGAGAATCGTGACTCTTTCATACTGAGGCAGCTCCAGATGTCATGGATGTTCTGTCCATCAGAGTCATTAGAGGGTTGGCATCTTGGAGACAAGGGATACCCACTGAAGAGATGGCTCGTGACCCTGGTAAGAAATCTGCAGACAGAGGCTGAGATTCGTTACAGTGGGAGCCAGGTAACCGTCAGGGCCATCATCAAGCAGACAACTGGTCTGCTCAAAGTGAGGTTTTGATGCTTGGATCCTGCAGGCCGCTTTCTGCAATATTCTCCGGCTTGCATCTCACTAATTATCATGGTCCTCTGTGCCTTACACAACCTGATGCTCTAAAGGGGAGAGACTCTAGCAGAGGATGATCAAATGGAGCGAGTTGCATCCTCTGACAATGAGTCACAGAATGAGTCTGAGCACGAGCAGGAGGAGCCATGCCAGCCAGCAACCGAACCCAGTGTACAACAGGCTTTGCTGACAGAGAGACACAGGAATTTTTACTAGGAATGTGGAATTTGTCAAATGATAACATCTTTGCCTCACTCACCTAATTTTTCTCCTAGGCCTCAAAACCAGGGCCGGTGGTGCATGTGCCAAGGGTGAGTCACAGTATGAGGCCCACATAAAGACCCACGTGAGCAAAAACTCCCTTGACAGCAGTCAGTCAATCCAAATCCAAAACAGGACATCACGCACATGAAACACAAATGAAGCCAGAGCAGGTACACATACACATTATTTAATACAGAATCTAAGCAACATCTCTCCAAACAAAAACGTCTAAACAATCACCCTTGAGAACCCAATTGCGACTAATGTGTTTTTTTTGATTCTCTTAGGAGCACTACAATGTGGTGCTCCCCGGTCTCCCCCCTCTCCCCTCCACACCACCATCACCCCCTGCTGTGCTGGAGACAGGCTGCTGACCCCGATCCTTTTCTAGTTACCTGAGCCTGTGAGGGCCCTGGTGTGGTGAGGGTCTCCGGCACAGTGGCAGGAGCCTCACCTGTCATTGTGGCACTCTGAGGCATTGGTGTCAATGGTAGAGGGGTAAAGGAGAGGTTGTCCCCATCAGAAGCCCCCTGAGAGGTGTCCCAATGGCAACAACAGCTGCTCATCTGCCATCCTGAGGTCCATTTGGCCCTCCCAGCTTTCCTGAGAGGAACCAGGACCTGGATATGACTCCGTACCCCTCTCTCCTTGGCTCTGGGCACCCGAGTTCAGAGACAAGGTGATGGAATGCAGGTCAGAACACGTACCCAGTATCCCATCAGTGAGCTGCTGGGTCCGGCCTTCCATGACAGTCGCCAGTCTCTCAATGGAGGAAGCCACACGTTCTGAAGAGAGGGTGATCACAGGGCTCATGGCCTGGATGTTCCTGTCCACTGTCCGTGCAGGGGTGCACAAACGTTCTAGAAGCTCTGCCACATCTCCACATACCTCACGCTGTACGTCCAGCATCTGCCACCTGATGGATGATCCCAGAGGCTCATCATCAGCCTGGGGCTCAGCTTCTAGGTCACCTCCAGCACTTCTCTGATCGACAGCTGGTCCTGCGACTCTGCTGTGCTCGCACCAGTGTATGTAACCCTTTCAGTCGACTTGCGCATACTTACTGAGGCGATTGTATCTATGCTGGTGCTAGGTGCTGTGGAAGGATGTGACGGTGCACCCTCTGAGGCTCCCTCCTCCTCCTCAGGTTAAATTGAGTCCCTCCGGGCTGGTGACTGCAATTCCTAAGGTTACATCTATGGGGGAAACAAAAAAGGATTGTGATAATTTGACCTGAATTCAGAGACACATACTTCTACACACAGACGATCTCTCACCATGGGAAATGCTAACCAGGGTTTAAAATTCAGCCCCTTCAAAATTGAGACATAGATTCCTCCTGAAATGCTGCAAGCCGCCAAATTCAATCACCACAATGCTCCCTACTCAATACCCCGCCATGCCTCTTCAACACAATCTTTCCAGGAGACAGCTATAGGCCCTTAAAATTTCATCACCCTGGGGCCATCCTCCAGTCTCCCTGCTGCCAGTGGTCCTGTACCATTGGTTTTCTGCCATCTTCAAAACCTCCTCCTCCAGAGGAGTCTAAATGACCAAGTTTGGTGCTCCTCCTCTGGTCTCTGATCTCTCACAGGTATTATGTGTCCTCCTCTCCTGCACCCATGAAATGGACATGGTCATGAATCTCCTGTGGGAAGATCATGCTGTTATTTGTGTGCCAAACATGTACATTGTCGACTTCTACCATTTTGCAATAATCCTTGCAAACTACAGGTCTTGGACTACAGCCCCCAGTACCCCCGTCTCAGAATCGCCTGGTGCCATGCAGTGTTTCAGAAGGGAAATGGCACCGGGAGTGCTCAGATGTTCTTTCCTCCCTGATAAGGTGACAATAGTCACCAGAATGGAAAAACATGCTCTCACCTGCTGCTGCTCCACCGCCGCAGTGTCAGCAATGATGCTGCCTTCTTCCTACACTTGTTTCAAACAATGTAGATCATTCAACGTGGATTTCTCCTGAAGCTGCAAGAGCCTAATACAAGTGTGCCTAACCCCTAACCCCTCTTTCACTAGATGTCCCACCCTAGATGCCTACTTGGGCATGAAGACCCACCTTTCCACCAGGCAGCCGCTAATTGGCCAACCGAAGCTTGATTCACCATGTTGGAATGGCAGGGGTGGGAGCAGACAGCTCTTTTTGTTATTGTCACTAATTATGAATTAAACTTCATTGCAAAAATTTCCTTCCAGACTGTTGCAGGCAGGCTTGTCAATCTTTGAGGATTAATTTGGAGTTGCCAGGACACTGCTGCAGGTAACCTAGGAGAAAAATTGCAGGAACATCAAAAGAATTATGTATTTGTTTTTACTTTGAATAAAAATACTGGAGTTGGGAAAAAGGCTGTTTGAATGGGTGGGGCAATTGGAGGTGGAAGGTCATATGATGAAATCTCCAAGAATACACCCAACCAGCATTAGTAACTCTAGAAGCAGGCAACATCGGGCATAGACCTGTCTTCAATTCATTCCTGCCTAAGATAGCCGATTGATGCCCTGTTTACTTGTGGAGGCATTCTTATCACTCATGAAGTAGACAGGATGCTCAGGCGCTGCTCTTCACTGAAGAATGATCTCCAGCTCCAAAAGACCATCATTCTTTGCATGACCTCCTCCATTGTCACCTCCAAATCTGCTTCATTTAAAGCTACCATTTTGCCTCTTGTATTTATTTTCTCCCCATCTTTAGGAAGAGAGAAACTTTAAGGGCAGAAAGTAGCCCGGTAACTGGCTGGCACCAGGTTATCCTTTCTTGACACCAGAATGTCTCAGCCTTTGACCTAGAAATGAGAACATGCCCAAAAATGGACATGCTGGAGGAACAGGGAGCAATCACACATCTCATTGGATAAGCCGGAGGCACTTGTGATATACAATTTTTTTCTTTTTTTGTTTTAACTTCTCTAAACTATTAACCCCTTGGTAACCCATCTTTTCAGTTCAAGAGTCATAAAACCTCATTAAAAATGCATGTATGCAAACAGGACCTGGAAAATTCCTGGTTTCATTTAAAAAAAAAACTAAAATGAAACTAACCCGAGGTTTCATGGCTCTTAACACACAAACCGAAAAAGTGTAAATTAAACTTAAAGTTGTATTTTGTTCCTAACACCCACAAATACAAATGTGACTTACTTAAAATGATATCAAATACCTGACATAGCATAGCCCTTAGGGTTATGGCAACAAACATATATTAAACTGCTAGAACCAATTTTTTTACTTTGACAGTCACAGACAGGCTAATTTTCATGTAGCCAGCGAGCTGCAGACAGTTAAGGCTGAATTTTGGTAGAGTTGGGGAAACTCTGTGAATTTTAAAAAATGGCGGAAGGGACATGGATCCAGAAGTCCTGCCCCCATTTCTGGCAAATCCCGTTTTCACCAGTAAGGGAAAGAGATAAGGGTGTAAAGTGAACAGGCACAAATTATGAATTGGCTGGGCCATTTAATCTCAGTGCATAGGGCAAGCAGATCCAATTTTCACTCCAGGAAAGGCCTCAACTGGCAGTGTGTGTTCCATGACTTTATAGTGGAGACATAAATGTTCATAATCCTGTGTCCTCTGTGTCCTGTAAAATTTGAAAAAAGTGCCTGTCTGTGTCTGTGAAAGTAAAAAAATTGGTTCCAGCAGTTTAATAGATGTTTGTTGACATAACCCCAAGGGCTTTGTCAGGTACTAGATATGGTTTTAAGTTAAGTTACATTTGTATTTGTGGGTATTAGGAAAAAGGTACAACTTTAAGTTTAATTTACACTTTTTCAATTTGTGTGTTAAGAAAGATGAAACCTTGGTTTAGTTTCATTTTAGAGTTTTTTGAGATGAAACCAGGAATTTTCCAGGTCCTGTTTGTATACATGCATTTTTAATGAGGTTTTATGACTCTTGAACTGAAGAGATGGTTACCAAGGGGTTAATAGTTTAGAGAAGTTAAAACAAAAAAAAAAGAAAAAATCTTTACTATTGCTTAGCAACAAGGGATCAGAGAGATACCCACAGAGATCCAGGGAGAGACAAGAAAAGTAGTTTTTAGTTTCAGTTGGTATAGGTATACCACATAGTGAAGACAGAAAAGGTCTAATACTCTCTCTAGCTGGAAATGATGCCAGGCTGCTGAGGAAATGAGTTTAAGGAACTCATGTGTATTGCTCTAATGCTAAAATAATAGTGAATTTAGAGTGAGTTTTCTGGATATTTCAAGGGAAGTACCAATTCGAGTGTATATTTAGAAGTATACTGGAAAAGAAACCTATTTTCAGCTGGACCTATAGCCTTGGTGTGGAAATGGTGGTAACTCTTCACTGGAGTGTTGAGCCTGTAAGGTTATTGCTGGTATAAAATGGATAGCTTGAGTTTGGATAATTTTTTCCTGTGTCTGTGTTGAAATATTTCCAACCTTTTTGTTGTCTTATGTAAATTAGTTAATATTTCTCATTTAATAAATGTTTTATCTTTTTGTTAAAAAGTCAACAGCAGACTCCTGTGAATCTACCCTCCACGGTTTAAAAAAATAAAAAATAATTATGGTTCATCAGGCCAGGTTACATTCAGGGATCTGACTTGTCCAGTAATATCATCAGCTGGGATCATAACAGCTATCATTACAGCATTATTACTGCTTGACTGCTTCCACGAGCTGTCATTATCACAATGGGGGTGATGTAAGTTGACAATTTGATTGACAGCTTCAAGAGGTTATTAAAGGATTTGCTGTCTTTGATGTGGGCTTTTGAAGACAAATGCTTGTTTTTATGAGGGATTAATTACTTGGGGAGATTTAAATTTATTCAATGGGCTTTTATGAATGAGGGTGCTTTTTATATAATGAAGTCTGCAATAGATACTTAGAAGTTTATTTTATCTCAGCATGGCTTCTGAAGTCTGCCCATAGTGGATATTGGGTGAGTTAGCATGGAGGGTATATGAGCAAAGACAAGGTTTGTGGGGCATAAGTTAGCATGAGTTGGCACTAAGTTGGCATAGAGGCTATACAGGGCCATGAAGATGTGAGTGGATCATAGATTGGCATGTTGGCATGGAGGGTATGAGGGGCCATTGTAGATTCATGGGGACATGGGTTGGCATGACTTGGCATGAATGGAGTTTGGGGAGTGGTTGCTGGGTGAGAGGGTGTGAGGGGTGAAGGCCAGAGGGCCAAATATTTAACAAAGTAACTGGGATGAAGTCCCAGAAAACCAATGTGAGCCTTTTAACCAGCCCACCTTGATACTTGGCAGCCCCTGTGGCTACCTCCGATCTGCATCCAGAGACACTGGTGTTAATTTTATCCTGATTGCACCGCCACCCTCCCCTCCACCCCACAACCCCACCTCACCCCCGGAACAAAAATCATGCTGTTCAGAGCACTTTTTTCCAAGACTGGTATGCCAAGCTGGGAAATTTCCTGACTTGAGCTACCCATCTCTAAGATGAAAATTCAGCCCTTAATAGCCACTCCCAGGCAGCTCGCCAAAGAATAGAATTCAAAGATTGGATCACTGTGATCCCAATAGCAAACAGTTGCAATATGGGGTACGTCAGCAGGAACACTTCAGTAAGTGTATTTTAAACATTTGCTTTGTTGTCTTCCACCTGTGCCAGTCTGTTTAACAAGCATCTCTTAGGCCACATGTAGTTCTGGTTTTCCTGAACAGTGATGCATTCAGGGTAACTTAATATTGTACAGGAGACTTCAAACAACCACTGTCCCCTTTATTTGAACATGCAAAATGCCTAACACCTGTATGAGACTTGAGTATTAGACCATGCTACCAGCTTAAGAAAAGGTTTAGCATGAGAAAAACAGAGGCTCTAACCTTGAATTACTAGACCCATGTGCTGTATGGCATGAGTGCCATGATTTCATGTAAGATTGGGCAAGGTCAACTTTCAGGACTCAACAGAATACCTTTTGATTTCTACCTCCATGTCTGATAGTAACTTATTTGATATTTTGCATGAAATTGGAATTTGATACAAAGCTGCTCCTTTTCTGAAGGCATATGCACTAAAACTAATTATGTATTTCTTTATTCTTTCATAGGATTTGGGTGTTGCTGGCTGGGCCAGCACTTTTATTGCCGGTTCCGAATTATTCTTGAGAAGGTAGCAGTGAGCCACCTTCTTGAACTGCTGTAGTTTATGGGCTGTAGCTACACCACAGTGCTGTTAGGAAGGGAGTTCCAGGATTTTGACCCAGTGACAGTGAAGGAGCGGTGATATATTTCCAAGTCAGGGTGGTGTGTGATTTGGAGGGGAACTTGCAGGTGGTGGTGTTCGAATGCGTCTGCTGCCCTTGTTGTTCAATGTGGTCGAGATCTGGGTTTGGAAGGTTCTGTTGAAGGAGCCTTGGTGAGTTCCTGCAGTGCATCTTCTGGCTGGTACACATTGCTGCCACAGTGCATCAGTGGTGGAGGGAGTGGAAGTTGAAGGTGATGGAAAAGCTTGTCCTGGATGGTGTCAAGCTTCTTGAGTGTGTTGGAGCTGCACTCATCCAGGCAAGTGGAGAGTTTTCCATAAAAATCCTGATATGTGCCTTATAGATGGTGGATAGGCTTTGAGGAGTCATGAAATGAGTTACTGTTCGCAGAATTGCCAGCCTCTGAGCTGCTATTGCAGCCATAGTATTTATATGGCTGGCCTAGTTCAATTATTGATCAATGGTAACCTCAGGGTGTTGAGAGTGGGGACTCAGCGATGGTAATGCCATTGAATATCATGGGGAGATGATTGGAGTTATGACTGGTGCTGAACATTGTGCAATCATCTGCGAATGTCCCCACTTCTAACCTTATGATGAATTGAAGGCATTGATGAAGCAACTGAAGGTGGTTGGGGCAAGGACAGTACCCTGAGGGACTCCTGCAGTGATGTCCTGGGACTGAGATTACTGACCTCCAACAACCACAACCATCTTCCTTTGTGTTAGGTATGGCTCTAACCAGCGGAGAGTTTTCCCCTGATTCCCATTGACTCCAGTTTTGCTTGGGCTCCTTGATGCCACATTCGGTCAAACGCTGCCTTGATGTCAAGAGCTGTCATTTGTACCTCAAGTCTTGAGTTCAGCACTTTTCTCCATGCTTAGACTAAGGCTGTAATAAGGTCAGGAGCTGAATGGTCCTAGCGGAACCCAAACTGATTGACTGTGAACAGTTTATTGTAAGTGCTGCTAGATAGTATTGTCAATGACCCCTTCCAACACTTTCCTGATGATCGAGAGTAGACTGATAAGGCAATAACTGGCCCGGTTGAATTTGTCCTGCTTTTTGTAGACAGGGCTTACCTGAGCAATTTTCCACATAGCTGGGTAGATGCCAGTGTTGTTGCTGTACTGGAACAGCTTGGCTAAGGGCACAGCGTGTTCTGGAGCTCAAGTCTTCAGTACTATTGTCAGAATGTTGTCTGCAGTATCCAGTGCCTTCAGCTGTTTCTTGATATCACGTGGAGTGAAGCTAATTGGCTGGAGATTGACATCTGTGAAGCTGGGATCTCAGGAGGAGGCCGAGATGGATCATCCACTCAGCACTTCTGGCTGAAGATTGTCGTGAATGCTTCAACCCTATCTTTTGCACTGCTGTGCTGAGCTCCCCACCATTGTGGATGGGGATATTTTTGGAGACTCCTCCTCCAGTTAGTTGACTAATTGCACTACCATTCATGACTGGATGTGGCAGGACTAGAGAGCTTAGATCTATTCCATTGGTTGTGTGATCGCTTAGCTCTGTTTGATGCATGCTACTTCCACTGTTTGGCATGCAAGTAGCCCTGTGTTGTAGCTTCAGCAGGTTGACACTTCATTTTTAGGTATAGCACATACATCACCAAGAGTAAATTCTGTGGCCTAGCCACCCTTAGTGCTTCCTCCAAGTGGTGTTCAACATGGAGGAGCACCGATTCATCAGCTGAGGGGCAGTGGTGGGGTTGGAGGAGGAGGTAGGTGGTAATCAGCAGGAGGTTTCCTTGCCCATGTTTGACTTGATACCATGAGACCTCATAAGATCCAGAGTTGATGTTGAGAACTCACAGGGAAACTCCATCCCCACTGCATACCACTGCGCTGCCACCATCTCTGATGGGTCTGTCCTGCAGTGGGATGGTGATGGTGGTGTCTGAGACATTGTAATGTATGATTCCATGGGCATGACTATGTCAGGCTGTTTCTTAATTAGTCTCTCAATTTTGGCACAAGCCCCCAGTTGACTTTAATAAGGAGAACTTTGGAGGGTCGACAAGGACTGTGTTTGCCGTCGTTGTTTCCCTCATCTGGGTCGATGCCAGGTTCATTCCTTTTTGTAGACTTCATAACTGCCTGATACAACTGAATGGCTTGCTAGGCCATTTCAGTGTAAACAGTCTGGAGTCATATGTAGGCCAGACCAGGTAAGGGTGGCAATTCCCCTAAGGGGCATTACTGAATCAGATGGGTTTTTACATAAATCGACAATTGTTTCATGATCACTATCACCAAAAGTAGCTTTTGTTTTTTTTAAATCTAGATTTATTCATTGAATTTGAATTCCACTAGCTGCCAATGTGGGATTCAAGCTCCATGTCCCCAGATCATTAGCCTGGGCCTCTGGATTGCTAGTCCAGTGACAATACCACAACAATACCACGACCTCCCCTGGTGCTTATATAAGCAGAAGAGCTTTTATATTTCCTATTTATTATTTATCTTTGTCATGTAAGCAATATGACTAAATATTTACAGTGATTGAGTTCATTGCATAAAGTGTTTAAACAAACAAGAAAAGTCTGCCAAGGACTTTGACCTTTTAATTTTACACATATGCAGGAGAAAGTAACTTTCCCACTGATTACTACCAGCTCTAAACATGACATGATGCTCAGCTTTAGGAGAGGGTTACTCACTACAGTGTCACCATCTGACTTACAGTGACAGTTGAACTGTGCCAACAATTACATGAGATTGGCCAATGGAAAACGCAAAGAGCATATCAGAACCACAGCCGATGGCTAACTAAAAGGCATAAGCAAAATACGACAGATGCTGGAAGTCTGAAATTAAAACAGAAAATGCTGGAAACACTCAGTAGGTCAGGCAGCATCCATGGAAAGAGAAACAGGATTAACTTTTCAGAATGATAACCTTTCATCAGAATTGGCAAAGGTTAGAGAGTAAAGGTTAAAGGTCAGGTTTTAAGAATGTGGTGTTAGGGAACGGGGGAGGGGAGGAAAAAAACAAAAGAGGCTGTGATAGTGTGGAAGGCAGGAGTTATTAAATGATTAAATGGACGATAGTGCAAGGCAAAAGAGGTTTAACCCAGGCACATCATCCATGGTTATAAAAACAAAAAAACTGCGGATGCTGGAAATCCAAAACAAAAACAGAATTACCTGGAAAAACTCAGCAGGTCCGGCAGCATTGGCGGAGAAGAAAAGAGTTGATGTTTCGAGTCCTCATGACCCTTCGACAGAACTTGAGTGATTCCAAGAAAGAGTTGAAATATAAGCTGGTTTAAGGTGTGTGTGGGGAGGGAGAGAGAGAGAGAGAGAGAAGTGGAGGGGGTTGGTGTGGTTGTAGGGACAAAAAAGCAGTGATAGAAGCAGATTATCAAAAGATGTCACAAACAACAGAACAAAAGAACACAGAGGTGTTAAAGTTGATGATATTATCTAAACGAATGTGCTAATTAAGAATGGATGGTAGGGCCCTCAAGGTATAGCTCTAGTGGGGGTGGGAGGAGCATAAAAGATTTAAAAATATTTAAAAATAATGGAAATAGGTGGGAAAAGAAAAATCTATATAATTTATTGGAAAAAAAACAAAAGGAAGGGGGAAACAGAAAGGGTGTGGGGATGGAGGAGGGAGCTCAAGACCTAAAGTTGTTGAATTCAATATTCAGTCCGGAAGGCTGTAAAGTGCCTAGTCGGAAGATGAGGTGTTGTTCCTCCAGTTTGCGTTGGGCTTCACTGGAACAATGCAGCAAGCCAAGGACAGACATGTGGGCAAGAGAGCAGGGTGCAGTGTTAAAATGGCAAGCGACAGGGAGGTTTGGGTCATTCTTGCAGACAGACCGCAGGTGTTCTGCAAAGCGGTCGCCCAGTTTACGTTTGGTCTCTCCAGTGTAGAGGAGACCACATTGGGAGCAACGAATGCAGTAGACTAAGTTGGGGGAAATACAAGTGAAATGCTGCTTCACTTGAAAGGAGTGTTTGGGCCCTTGGACGGTGAGGAGAAGTGAAGGGGCAGCTGTTACATCTTTTGCGTGGGCATGGAGTGGTGCCATTGGAGGGGGTTGAGGAGTAGGGGGTGATGGAGGAGTGGACCAGGGTGTCCCAGAGGGAACAATCCCTACGGAATGCCGACACGGGGGGGGTGAAGGGAAGATGTGTTTGGTGGTGGCATCATGCTGGAGTTGGCGGAAATGGCGGAGGATGATTCTTTGAATGCGGAGGCTGGTGGGGTGATAAATGAGGACAAGGGGGATCCTATCATGTTTCTGGGAGGGAGGAGAAGGCGTGAGGGCGGATGCGTGGGAGATGGGCCAGACATGGTTGAGGGTCCTGTCAACAACCGTGGGTGGAAAACCTCGGTTAAGGAAGAAGGAGGACATGTCAGAGGAACTGTTTTTGAAGGTAGCATCATCAGAACAGATGCAATGGAACTGAGAGAATGGGATGGAGTCCTTACAGGAAGCGGGGTGTGAGGAGATGTAGTCGAGGTAGCAGTGGGAGTCGGTAGGCTTGTAATGGATACTGGTGGACAGTCTATCACCAGAGATTGAGACAGAGAGGTCAAGGAAGGGAAGGGAAGTGTCAGAGATGGACCACGTGAAAATGATGGAGGGGTGGAGATTGGAAGCAAAATTAATAAATTTTTCCAAGTCCCGCACCCTCACTAGAACTATACCTTGACTGCCCTACCATCCATTCTTAATTAGCACATTTGTTTAGATAATATCACCAACTTTAACACCTATGTGTTCTTTTGTTCTGTTGTTTGTAACATCTTTTGATAATCTGCTTCTTTCACTGCTTGTTCGTCCCTACAACCACACCAACCCCCTCCACTTCTCTCTCTCTCTCCCCCCCCCACTCCCCTCCCCCCCTCCCGCCAACCCCCACCCCCCCCCCCCCCCCCCCCCCCCCCCCTCCCCCACCCCCCCCCACCCCACACACACCTTAAACCAGCTTATATTTCAACTCTTTCTTGGACTCACTCAAGTTCTGTCGAAGGGTCATGAGGACTCAAAACGTCAACTCTTTTCTTCTCCACCGATGCTGCCGGACCTGCTGAGTTTTTCCAGGTAATTCTGTTTTTGTTATACATCATCCATGGTGGCCATTACAGTTTTCCAAGGAAGTGCCCTGTATTGGGAATGTTCAAAAACATGTTGATAAGCAATTGTTTTCTCGACTTAAAGAATGCCTGATTTGCACTACAGGTAAAAATGCCTGCTAATGATATATATGTTCCCATATTTATGTCTTCCAATGAATCAGCCATGAAGATATGAAAGCAGATTTATAGGATATGGGATTGGCCTATCACATCTGGGGTGTTCTTTATTGGCAGTAATGCTTAAGACTGTGAATAACTTCTATTTTCAGAAACTCATCAATGTAGACAATAAAAATTAAATATGTGTTAGGAAATAGTTTAAGTAAGTTATATCTGTATTTGTGTGTGTTAGGAATAAGGTGTATTTTTAAGTTTAAGTTCAATTTATATTTTTTATTTTTGTGGGTTAAAAGGTGAAAGCTGGGATCTAGTTTCATTTTTGAATGGAGACAGCAGGTCTAATGCTCTGTTTGTATACCTGCATTTCTAATGAGATTTATGACACTTGAAGGAGAGTTAAAGCAAACAAAAGTAGGGAAAAAAAACTGTGCTGTTGCCTAGTAACAGGGATCCAGAGAGGGAGATCCCCCCCACCCCCCGCCAACCACACACACACACACACACACAGAAAAAACTAAAACCAAAAGCAGTTTGAGTTCAGTTGGAAGCAGCTGCCAGAGAGACTGGACAGCAGAGGGACAGATGGCAAGTCCCAAATTGAAGTTGAAGCCAGGATTCCAGAGAGACTGGATACTGGGAGAGGGAACTGCAGAGAGAACAGATTTCCTAAAAGAACAAAAAGGTCCCATGGGCAGTGAGACAGAAAGCAGGGGTCCTAAGAAGACCATCTAGCCAAAGGAAGAACAGGGGTCTGGAAAAGGTCCTGTTCTGTGGAAGTGTCAGTAAGGAGCAGAGAGGAAGGCTCCAAGCTTAAAGGGAGAAAGCTGCAGGAAGCAGATTTAAAACGATATAGGCATCCATGAAGTCAGAAGATCCAGAGAGACAGCTGAAGATCTTGTAACTCTTTACTATGGGCATGTGAAGCAGTGATGTACTGTTGGCATAGCTGAGTTAGTGAGAGAGAGTGCATGGGGGAAAGCTTGAATGCATGTGTTGACCCAGAGGAGAGGAATATCGGAAGACTTCGAGACCCTGGAGGTGAGCCCTTGTGCAAAGCGTCTGAGAGAAAGCGTCATTTGGGAGATGATTTCAAAGCGAGCCCTTGGAGAGTTGAGATTGGAAACCCTTGTGTGAAAGACGGAGTTCGGTAAGACCGGTTGGCTCACAGTGTGACAAGTGTCTGGGGGGAGTTAAGGAGAAATCCATAGCATCTGTTTGGGGTGGCATCTGTCATTGGTTCAGATGGTGGTGTGTCTGACCTAGGATGCCTATTGGTACATGGACTGTGTACTTACTGTGAACATTAGGTATAAGATAGCTTTTGTAACTTGTGTTATTCCTACAAATCTGTAATTATCTGTAAAGGTATAGATATGAGTGAAGGAGCATTGTAATATAGTTCATCTTTTCTTTTTTAATAAATGTTTTATACTTTTGCTAAAAGTTCATCAGCTGACTCCTGTGACTCTGTTCAGTAACCACTCTCCACGTATCTAAACAGAAAATAAAAGTAAGGATCTATCAAGCCGGGTTCCACCTGGGATTTCGCTTGTCCAGTAGTAACATCAGCTGCAATCGTAACATATGTGTTTTATTCTATCTACATCATGTCAACCTGCAACTTCTCTGTATCTCAAATTCTGAGATATTTTTAATTTCCTAGACCTTTTAATGCAATAGTTGTTGTTCTGTGACTTCTGCAATATACCATTACAAGGAAGAGGATTGCTTCCATTGAAAGAATTTTGAACAGAGTTTGGGAGACCTCCCTAGAGACAGTGAAATAAGTGATTTTGATTGATTCCTAGCAAATCAATCATTTTGATTTATTCTTTCACATGATGTGGGCATTGCTAGTTAGGCCTTGTCAGGATGGTTTGTCCACCATCTACAAGGCACAAGTCAAGGAGTGTGATGGAATACTCTCCACCTGCCTCAAGTGTAGCTCCCACAATACTCAAAGCAGCCCGCTTGATTGGTACCCCAATGTTCACTCCCTCCACCAGTGATGCACAGTGGCAACAATGTGTACCATCCACAAGATGCACTGAAACTGCTCACCAAGGCTCTTTTGACAGCACGATCCAAACTCGCCGATCCCTACCACCTTGAGGGACAAAGGGGACAGATGCACGGACACATCACCAACTGCAAGCTACATTCCGTCCTGACTTAGAACTACATTGCCGTTCCTTCACTGTTGCTGTATCAAAATCCTGGAACTCCCTTCTTAACAGCACTGTGGGCGTTCCTACACCACATGGACTGCAGTGGTTTAAAATTGCAGCTCACCACCACCTTCTCAAGGCATTTAGGGATGGTCAATAAATGCTGGCCCAGTCAGTGATGCCAACATCCCATGAATGAATGATAAAAAACAATTCTTCATATTGTATAAATGGAACTCTTCACTTAATCAGGGAAAACCACTAATTTTCTTTATTGTCCATCTGTTTAGGATATAGTATTTAACTTATAGAATCAGATGAATATGAACTTTCAGTTTAACATAATCCTGGAATGTTATATCACAAAGCAAATATTTGTCTCATTGCTCCTGCTCTCTGAAAATCTAGTCCTATCTTCCAAAGGCGTTAATATGTTTCTTTTAAGAATATTTAGCCACTTTCCTTTCATGGATTCTGCTTCTGCCACTTTTTCTGGTAGGGCATTCCATTTTCTAACAGGTCTCTGTATCTGAAAATTATCCACCCATCATATCATTCTGGAGATGTTCTTAACAAAATACTCTCTAGCTATTAATGCACTGACCGATGGAAATATTTTTTTCCCTAGTTAAATTATTGGAATGTCTTATAAATCTGAACACTTCTATCAAATCTCTTCAAATGAAAACAGGAAATGCTGGAAATGCATAAGAAATAAGTCAGTATCTGTTAAGGCCAGGGATTTCCTCAGAGCTGCTTCTGCCACTTTACAATACTGGAAGCGCAGTAGAAACCCTGTTTACACATTGAGTATTCGCATCCGTTCAGAGAGTAATGGTGCCAGGGTCGGAGCAGCGCCAAGGAAATTAATGGCTAATGTCTCAACACAACCAAAGGGGAAAAGACGAGCTCAATTTACTCAATTTATACTGAGGTTGTAAAAACTAACGAGCAAGTGGTATGGAGGAGAGGAGGGAGAATCAATAGCAACAAATACAACTTGTATTTATATAGCAGCTTTCATGCAATAAAATGTCCTGAGGCACTTCACAGGAGCAGTATAAAGCAAAATTGGAGACCAAGCCACATGAAGTTATATCAGGGCAGAGGTAAAAGATTTAAGGAGCACCATAAAGGGGGAAAGAGAGGTAAAGAGATGGAGAGGTTTAGGAAGGAAATTCCAGACTTTGGGATTAGACAACCAAAGGCATGGTCACCAAAAGTGGAGCAAATAAAATTGGGGATGATCAAGGAACTAGAATTGGATGAATACAGATATCTAGGAGGGTTTTGGGATGGAGGAAGTTACAGAAATAGGAAGGGAGAAAACCATGAAGAGATTTGAAAACAAGGATGAAAACTTTAAAATGGGGACATTGGGCAGAATCGTGCCTGAATTGTGGTAACAGGTGTGAAAAACAATATTGAACCCGCTGATCACAATGGTGAGTTTTTGCGCCATATCGTTCACTTCCCGACTGCTCCTGCCGGCCCCCGCTGAGCCCGCCTGCCTATTCCTGCCCCCATCTGCCCCCATCTGCCCCTGCCTGCCCCCATCTGCCCCCGCCTGCCCCTGCCTGCCCCCATCTGCCCCCGCCTGCCCCTGCCTGCCCCCATCTCCCCCCACCTGCCCCGCCTGCCCCCATCTTCCCCCCGCCTGCCCCTGCCTGCCCCCATCTCCCCCCGCCTGCCCCTGCCTGCCCCCATCTCCCCCCCGCCTGCCCCTGCCTGCCCCCATCTCCCCCCATCTGCCCCCACCTGCCCCCACCTGCCCCTGCCTGCCCCCACCTGCCCCTGCCTGCCCCCATCTCCCCTCCGCCTGCCCCTGCCTGCCCCCATCTCCCCTCTGCCTGCCCCTGCCTGCCCCCATCTCCCCCCCACCTGCCCCTGCCTGCCCCCATCTCCCCCCATCTGCCCCCACCTGCCCCCACCTGCCCCTGCCTGCCCCCATCTGCCCCCCGCCTGCCCCTGCCTGCCCCCATCTCCCCCCACCTGCCCCTGCCTGCCCCCATCTGCCCCCGCCCGCCCCTGCCTGCCCCCATCTGCCCCCGCCTGCCTCTACCTGCCCCCATCTCCCCCCACCTGCCCCTGCCTGCCTCCATCTGCCCCCACCTGCCCCTGCCTGCCCCCATCTGCCCCCACCTGCCTCTACCTGCCCCCATCTCCCCCCACCTGCCCCTGCCTGCCCCCATCTCCCCCCCGCCTGCCCCCATCTCCCCCCACCTGCCCCTGCTTGCTCCCGCCGAGCCCGCCTGACAAGGGCAAAGTCCTGGCCATGAATTAATTTGGAATTTGTTGGCACCCAGTGCTCCAGATTTGTAAAGTTTTGCTGACTTAGTGAACCCCATAAAAAATCATTGCTAGCCCAAATTGCCGGTGACGATGCAGCGGTTCAAATTTAACTCAAGAAATAGAGCTGCTGGGGAGACCGTTGCTTATTATGTGGCAAGTCTGAAGCAATTAGCTGAATATTCGAGTATGGTACATCTATCAATGTTATGCTTAGAGATTGTTTGGTATGCAGTATAAATGAAGATTCTGAAGAGATTACTGTCCAAAACAAATTTAGATTTTCAGAAGGCATTGGAAATCGCTCTGGCAACGGGAGGCACAGTGTGAGACTGAAAAGCCACACAGGGAGTGCAAAATGGTGCCGCCCTCCACATTGCGCTGGGAGCCTCAGCCAAAAAGAGTGCAAAAGTGCAAAGCTTCACTCAGAAGCGGGAAGCAGGCACGGCTAGCAGGCAAATTAAAAAAGATAACTTAGCAGCAAAAACATGACATAATGGTAACAGAGATGGAAGCCCGCTTGTGGCTAAATTGGATACACCCCCCATACCAAAAATTGAAGATTGTACACTAACCTTGTGATGAATCACAGTTTAAAAAGATCGAACGTTTTTTCTGTCATTGAAATGGACACCTCATGAGACATTGTAACGTTAGAATCAGGCAGACTTTCAGACAAAAGCACCAGCCCAATGAGATTAACAGCATTGAAAAGCCTGAAGTAATAGATTCTGATATTTATTCCTTATATAATTTCAAGGTAGGAAGAACAAAACCTATCTATGTAACCATGAGAGTGAATGAGGGGCCTCTCAGAATGGAGCTGGATACTGGAGCAGCCACAACTGCGATAGGTGAGCATACTTTAAAATACCTGAATCATGGGGAATGTAAATTAAATTTGGAAGAAACTGGTGCCACATTGAAAACTTACACAGGAGGAAACCATATAAGTCAAGGGCACATGTAAAGTCACATTACACTATGGAGGCCAAAAAGTGAAATTACCCTTAATGTGGTAGCAGCTGAGGGACCTAGTCTGCTCGGACGAAACTGGGTGAAAGAAAAATAATTGGAATGGACTGAAATCTTCCAACTGAGAACCAATGGCCTATCAAAGCTACGACAAAAGAAAAAGTGAAAGCCATTACAGAAGCACCAGCGCCAAAGAATACACCCGAACTGAAATCATTCCTGGGGATGGTCAATTTCTATGGACATTTCTTGTCTAATTGTCGACAGAATTGGCACCACTGTATTACTTGCTCAAGAAGAACCAGCGATAGTCATGGCAAACACCACAAGAAGAAGCTTTCACAAAAGTGAAACAGTTGGTACAATCATCTACACTTCTAGTACATTTTAACCCAAAGAAAGAGTTGGTATTAACGTGTGACGCATCTCACTATGGATTGGGAGCAGTGCTTTCCCATCGAATGGATGATGGATCAGAATGACCTATAGGGTATGTATCGAGAACACTCAATGCTGCAGAAAAAGGGGACTCTCAAATAGAAAAAGAAGGCCTGCCAATCATTTTCGGTGTTAAGAAGTTTCACCAATATGTGGAAGGTAATAATTTTACTATCATATTGGACTACAAGCCATTATTGGGATTAATCAGTGAAGACAAGGCCATACCCTTTATAGCCTGATCTAGGCAGCGTATGAGTATACTTTCACTCATAGACCAGGAAGTCAAATTGCAAGCGCAGGTGCACTTAGTCATTTGCCCATGCAAGTAAAAGATAAGGATCTTCCAATTCCCCAGGAACCTGTTTTATTGTTGAGCTTCCTGGATTCATCACCGAAGTGTGCTAGACAAGTTAAAGATTGGACAAACCGAGACCCAGTCTTAATCCAAAGTGCGAGATCAAATCCTTCATGGTTGGTCACAAGAACAAAAATCTGATTAAATGAAACCATTTCCAGAGAAGATACAAAATAACCAGCCTGGAAGGTATCTTAATGTGGGGAGCATGAGTGATTGTTCCTCCAAAAGGATAAGAGCCATTGTTATCTGAACTTCACAGTGCACATCCTGGAATTTCCAGAATGAAGGCAATAGCACACAGCTATCTATGGTGGCCCGGGATAGATGGAGAAATAGAAAACTTAGTGAGAAATTGTATGCAATGTCAACAAGTACAAAAATTACCTGCAACAGCTCCGTTACACACCTGGGAGTAGCCAGGGAAGCCATGGGTCTAAGTACACATCGACTATGTGGGACCTTTTATGGGAACAATGTTTCTACTTATCGTCGATGCACATTCTAAATGGATGGACATATATGACATGAGGTCGCCGACATCTTCTGCTACAACAGACAAGCTAAGAAAAGTTTCGCAATCAACAGACTACGTGAAGTGCTCATATCAGACAATGGAACAGTATATGAGTGCTGAATTTCACTGATTTATCAGCCTCAACGGTATTATTCATGTGAATACTTCACCATATCACCCTTCTTCAAATGGACTGACCAAAAGAGCAGTTCAGATATTCAAATCTGGTATGAAGAAATTGTCTGGAGATTCTATGGTGACTAAATTCGGACATTTTCTTTTCCATTATAGAACCAGTCCTCATGTGACAACAGGTGTTACACCTGTGGAATTGTTGATGAAGCACCGTCTCTGAGCGACATTGAGCCTAATTATGCCAAACTTGGGGAGGGGAAGGTGGAAAAAAGTCAGAAAATTGGACACGACTGTCACAGTCGCAATGGGATGTTTAACATAAGAGAGAAAGTATCTGTGAAAAATTTTAGAGAAGGACCAACATGGTTGTTTGGTGAAATAAATGAAATAAGGGGGCCTCTTTCCTACTATGTGAAAGTGGAAGATCAAGTCAAATGGAGACATGTGGATCATATAAGAAGAGGAGAAACAAAATACTCAGAAATGATTCCACCAGAGTTGGAGATTGAATCAATGTCTCCTGTTGAATGAACTGGATTGAGTACAGATGTGTCTGAAGGGCTGACTGTACCTGAAAGAGTCGAAGAAACAGATTTGCAGGTACCTACTGAAGAACCAGATGCTCAGACGACTACAGTGAGGGAGGTTCCAGATAAAACATCAGATGCTGTAGAGCTGATACTTCTACACACATAAGGAAACTGCCTGACTTTGTAATTTACTTATCTGTGTGAATAATTTGATATTTTGAGAAAAATTGTAAAATGCATTTCTGAGTAAAGGGGGAGGGATGTAGTAATCTGATGAGTAATATACCTTTAAGACAAATGTTGTAAGGTAAGATCACATGATCTTGACCCCAATAGCAGAATGGCGTGGGCTACCTCTGTAGTCAGTAGTCTTGAGTTAGAGTCTGAAGAGTGAAGACAGAGTTTTGAGTTGTAAGCACACAAGTGTAGCTGCTGAGTTCCTTTTATAAACAAACAGAATGTGTTTCTTCTAAGAACAATATACCGATCTTCTCTGTCTTGGTACCAACTCAGTCACCCTGAAACAAATGTGCAACCCAGATCCTTTAGCCCCAACAAACAAGGGCACTGGATCCAACCGGATCACTGAGCAAACCGGCTACATGCGCCGTTAAGATCAATCAAGAGACTTACTTGCAAATATTTGCATGTGGCAGGTGGGGGAGGGGCACCCGGCGGTCCCAGCAGAGATGGGGGAAAAGGATTCCAGCTGGGGGTGGGAATGCAGCTATAGACTTTGCTGCACAATTTTTCCCTTTTTTCTGTCATACAACCAAGACCTAACTTGTGTTCATTAATAAAGGTTATTTGGGTCAACCCTGATTATTACTGTTTTTCAGCATGCATTATACATCCTACACCACTTATCTCAACCAAATACTGGGCAGTCTTACCTTGAGAAAATCAGTGAATTATATCTTAATAGCTGATGTTAACTGAAAAATTACAATGTAGATACCAACCAACTAATCCTAATGTCTGTTGAGAAGGTGACCCTGGATAAAAACTAAATGCAAAAAATGATTATGATATTTTGTTAAGTAACAGAAAAAAACAATCTTTGGAAATTCGTACGATCAATGACCTTTTAATCCACTATAACGGTCAGTCTCAAAGAATTCAAGTTTGGTTTCATTTTGGAGTAAACATCCTGAAATCAAAGTAATGAATTCAGTTGAAGGCAGTTTTCAAGTAGCTTTCAACTTAGGCCAAATACAATAAAACAAGGTAATTTAGCAGTAAGGTAGTAAATATTGTACTTATAAAAAAGAATCAGAAACAAATGCGGAATAGCTACATGAATCAGTAAGAATTGTCAAGCACACATTATGGCTATTAAGTAGGAACAGAAAAAAAGGGTTGATATTAAAATATAGTAGCATGGCCATTATATGAAAATATATGACAATGACTATTACTTAGAAGTTAGGATCAGTGATGAGAGTAAATTTAAATTGATGACAGTTGACTCGGCAATGTCTTCAGTACACATTAACAATTTCTTATTAAGATCCTTAGGGGATGTAACTACAGCATCTTCTTAGTTATTTATTAATTCCTGAAGGAATTGTTTTTCAATATTTGTGGTAGGTGGGCAGGGAGAATGAGAGGTAGATAAATGCTAATGTTGCTATTTAGTGCTAATCTGATTATAAGGCAATTTTTAGTATAATAATTAAATTCATAAGATCAGTTTAGAATTAACCAAACATCAATGTGAGTATGTCAATGAGGTGTAAAAAGACAGGGGTAGGCCTGCTGCAAGTCACATATAGCTCCAATTGTAACTTGGAGCAAGTGGCTACCACTGGAAAGTATCAGCTGACCAGAGGGTGGGAGCAGAAGGTTGGGTGGCAAGAATGGTTCCCAGCACTCAAATAAGTCATAGGAGGCTTTGGAGAGTGGAGAGGTAAAGGAGCTGTTCCTCCAGGCCTATCAAGGTAAGGTAAGTTTTTTTTTAAAAATCCCTTGTGCTGACCCTAATTCAGCTTCATCGGGTGGGATTCCTGCAGTTCTGGTCAGTCTATTATAGAAAGGACATTACCACTGTAGAGACCATATAGCGAAGATTTTGGGACAGCTGCCAATGGAGCAGAGGATATCAAGAGGAGATTTAATTGAAGTTTTTAATGTTGTGAAGAGTTTGGTAATGGAAAGAGAGATGATATTTCACGTGGTTGGGGAGTCAGTGATAAGGGATCATTAATTTAAAATTGTCATTCAAAGAGTGAGGAGTGTGATTAGGAAAAACTTTATGCAGAGGCTTGTTGGAGCATGGAATCCTTTTCAATAAGTATGGGTGAGACAGAACGCAATGCACCATTATGAGAAAATAGGCTAAATGTTTGAAGCAGAGAAAGATACAGGACAATAACAAGAGAGTAGTGTAATAGGATTCATTTTGGATTGTTCCAGCAAAGAACAGGTACAGATATGACAGACAAATAACCACTTGTGTGCTGTAAACTTATGGGAGTCAATATTAGCCCCCTCTTCCCTGCCTCCCCCATGTTCCAATGACAGCTGAGAGGGAACCTGATTTCAATTTCATGTTTGCTAGCTGTGTTTCCCAAGGGTCTGGAAAACAGGCAGCTAACTGGAGACAGGAGCAATCCTTGTGGGTCTGGAGAAGCAGGGATTCTCCCTCCAGCCCCTCAAACAATCCTGCTGATCATGGTAAAAGCAAAAAACTGCAGGTGCTGGAAATCCAAAACAAAAATAAAAATACCTGGAAAAACACAGCAGGTCTGACAGCATCTGCGGAGAGGAACACAGTTAATGTTTCGAGTCCTTATGACTCTACAACAGAACTAAGTAAAAATAGAAAAGATGTGCAATATAAGCTGGTTTAAGGGGGGGTGGGACTGGTAGAGCTGGATAGAGGGCCAGTGATAGGTGGAGATAGCCAAAAGATGTCATAGACAAAAGGACAAAGAGGTGTTGAAGGTGGTGATATTATTTAAGGGATGTGCTAAGAGGTGACATTAAGGGTAGAAAGCAGGACGGGCAAGATACAGATAGCCCTAGTGGGGGTGGGGTGGGGTGGGGGGAAGGGATCGAAATAGGCTAAAATGTAGAGATAAAACAATGGATGGAAATACATTTAAAAATAATGGAAATAGGTGGTAAAAGAAAAATCTATATAAATTATTGGAAAAAAGGGGGATCAGAAAGGGGGTGGGGATGGAGGAGAGAGTTCATGATCTAAAATTGTTGAACTCAATATTCAGTCCAGAAGGCTGTAAAGTTCCTAGTCGGAAGACGAAGTGCTGTTCCTCCAGTTTGCGTTGAGCTTCACTGGAACAATGCAGCAGGCCAAGGACGGACATGTGGTCATGAGAGCAGGGTGGAGTGTTGAAATGGCAAGCGACAGCGATGTCTGGGTCATGCTTGCTGACAGACCGAAGGTGTTCTGCAATGCGGTCACCCAGTCTGCGTTTGGTCTCTCCAATGTAGAGGAAACCGCATTGGGAGCAGCGAATGCAGTAGACCAAATTGAGGGAAGTGCAAGTGAAATGCTGCTTCACTTGAAAGGTTGTTTGCTGCTGCTCCTGCTGATCATGGACTCTCCTCACACCATCATCTGCCAACCTCCCCTCCAATCCATGATTTTTCCCTCCCTCCCAATTGCTAGTCCCATCCCTTGTACTGTCCTCCATGACCCCAGCTGTGGCTTTCTACTGCTAGTTTTTCGAGCATCTCAATCTGGCTTGCTGTTGGGTAGGGAACAAAATTTAAAATATGATAATAAAGTTAAATTCAATAGGACCTCTGCAGCCTCAGGATTTACAGGTCCACCACTCCCTGCTCCCCATCTCCACCACGACTGCTTCTGTGCTCCCCCTCCCTCCTCACCTCCAAGAAAATATCGGAGCTGTGTAGTTCAATTGTGATCAAGTTTATTTCCAAATTATACAATTACACAGAACCAAAAGAAATACAATAAATAATTTGGGACTAATGCAATATTTTGAAGTGTCTCGTAAGTTAAATGTGCAATAGCTTAGAGTTCTTTCAGAATGTTTTAACGAAACTTTGAAGAGTACGATGCCAGGTAAAATTTGAGTATTAATTGCTAGCAATTTCAATGTTTGCTTGTCTGTCATATACTGCAACATTCCTGTAGGGATGAAGTGCTTTTTAGGATTATAACACTGAAACTATGTTTTACTGAGCTCATTAAAGCTGGCATAATTTGTGCATCAAACTGGCATTGCAGCAGAGGCTGCAGGCTGCTTTGCTTCACTGGGAATAATAGAGGAGACAATTTGGAATGTCATAGGTATTTAAGCTAAAGAAAGACATGCATTTTTACATTGCCTTTCATGACCTCAGGATGTCTCAAAACACTTTGCAGCCAACTTTTGAAGTGTAGTCACCTGGCAGCCAATTTATTGGAAGCTTTGCAAACTTCAATGTGTTAATGACTAGATCATCTGTTATTAGCGACGTTGGTTGAGGGATAAATATTAGCCAGAACAGTGTGGAGAATATCCTTTCTCTTCTTCAACATAGTGCCATGAAATTTTTAATATCTACCTGAGGAGGCACAAGTAGCTTGAGTTTGGTATCTCATCTGAAAGACAGCACCTCCAAAAGTGCAGCTCCCCTTCAGTACAACACTGGAGGGTGAGCCTAGATTTAGTGCTCAAGCCTTGAGTGAAATTTTAACTCACAGCCTTCTGACTCAAAGCCCACATGCACCGACATTGATTGAGAATGAACAGGAAAGGGAAATCTGCAATCTAAGATGGAACAGAAAGCAGAGGCCAGATCCTGCCTTTGCCCAATGAATTGAGGTTTCCATCCCAGCTACAGCTCTATGGAAATAATTGAGTAGCCTCAAGGGCTGAAAGAGGCGAAAGCAAAACTGTGCACCTCCATGATGAAGGCTTGCAGACCAGATTAATATCACCGTGGCTCTGGAAGTGCAGATAGGCTCAATCACAAAAGATTTTCACCACTTGACTTATGTTAGGCAGAGGATTAGAGGAAAGAAAATGGTCTCCAAACTTTTCAGCTGAAATTCCTCTAGTGTTCAATTTTAGTGGCAGTATTACCTGATTCAGAATTAAATAGTGGACAGATTATTGTTATATAAATGCCAAGAATTAGAATTACATAATATTATGGACAGGGGAGTAGAGATAAACGGAAACTGCCAATTTCCTATTAGCCCCCAAAGTGTGTGGTCAATTTAAGTGGGTTTAAATAAAGAGGATTATTTATTCACACATTCAACCCAAAAGTGTAAATGCTACGTCAATCATTCCCTCATCCATAAGAAAGGTACAGCCGAAGAAAATTGTACATTTTTACAAGTTTTAAACCAAAAGAATAGTTTGTGTTGAGCTTGTGGAAGAAGAACAGACACTGTGAGCCCGATAAAAAAGAAGTTTTTTCCACTTGGTATTGTAGTTTCGATGGGTCCAAATAGCTGAAGTCAGATATTAGCATTTTTGCAGGATTCCCTCGAAGAGATAGATGTTCAGCAGGCCTTGGTGTTAGGCATTTGTGGTTTCTGTACCAGGGGGACTTGGAGTTTTGGAATCAATCTGAGACACTATTTTATGATGTAGAGCCTCCAGGCTCTTAAAGGCAAAAGTGACCCAGACTTTTGTCTTTTTCAATGGTTTCTGCAGACTGCCCAAGTCTTTTTGGGTCTTCGGATAAAAAAACATTATTTCCAGCCAATTTTAGTCACATGACCAATACTGTTATTGACCTATCTGAAAGCCATTGCTATACTAAGGAGATAATAGATGAGTTCTTCAGACTTCCACAGGATAAGTTGGTTTCAGCCCGGTCAGTAGTACCGATTTTATTGTGGGCAAAGAAAGCAGGGCTGTTCCACCAGCCCCAGAAGGAAACCATATACTCCTGCTGCCCTGGGTATTTCTCAATATTAGGATTTCAACTCAGAGACATGAAATCTGGACAGTACTTTTGGGTAAATTCCCAAATAATAGCAAGTGTGAATTCCACAGATAGCATTCATTTTGAAATGTTCATTTCAGGGAGAGGTTCCCACCCAGGGTGATGCAATTAGGAACTTTCAGGATGTTTCAGATAGTCTGTGGTGAAGTTGCAACGTCACCTGGACTTGGTGGCCATCTTAACAGTTCACCAGTGTTCATTTTAAATAAAGGACAATTCCAGAAACTTTGTTTTTATCCATTTATGGAAAGTGGGTGTCGCTGGCTGGGCCAGCACTTATTGTCCATCCCTAGTTACCCTTGAGAAGGTGCTGGTGAGCTACCTTCTTGAACCGCTGCAGTCTAGGTACACCCACAGTGCTATTAGTGAGGGAGTTACGAGCAGAGCCCATATTTAAAGTTATGAATATGACATAACTTTACTGAGCATAACAATAGGATTACATTGCATGAAGAAATAACACACCACTTTCACCAACAGTAATTTCAGGGCCTGTGTGTTCAGCAAATGGTGTTAGTATCTTAGAGTGCTAACAGCATTCCTTTTGTTTGGCCTGTAGGGAGAACCACTGGGCTGAATTTTACATTAGGGCAGGATCTCTGCCACCGGTGTAAAAGTCGGAGGCAAGCGCATCCCCGGCTTAACCCTGCAGCCATTCGACCATAAATTGGCTGAAGACGAGACTTCTTCTCCCACCGGCCAATTAAATGGCGGGCAGCTCTCTGGTCCAGGCATTGGGGGAGTGGCCACTGCTGAGATGCAGTGTATCCTGGAGGTAAGTGAGCTGTAACTGAGCCCGGACTTCAAAGTGAGTCCAGGGTCATGCTGGGTCCAGGCTGAAGGCCCTGCCAAGGGGGTGAGTGGGGGAGATGTGGGGGTAGGGAATGGAGTGGATAGGGCATGGACAGAAGGGAAGCTTGAAGGGGGAGTACCTTGGGGGAGGGGTATGTCTGAATAGCACAGGGGCCTGAAAAGGAGGCGTTCCTCCCCCCTATGCCAAGCTTTCACTGGATGGGATGGAAACGATGCCAGCCTCGCTTCCCACTGGTAAAATTGCAGCGGGAGCCGCCGGGTAGGCACCCCTGGCATGTACTCAATTTTACACCTGCCACCAATTTTACACCCTCTCCTGCAATCCCACCCCGGGGGTCCATAAGATTCAGCTTAATGAGTTGTTCCAGTTTAATCAAATAGAAATATTAAGATAAGTGCCCTAGCCCACAAGTACGATAACAAACAATAAATATCTCTGCATAGAGCAGGAACAAGACAAATAAAATGAAATGAAGGTGGTTTTGAGTCTTGGTTACCCCTTTTATACTCTAAGGTTCCCACCAGTCACAGGAAGCCTCAATCATACCAGTGGATACTGCATGCTCCCCCTCCAGGATCCCCAGGAAAGGTCAATGCTGGGAAAGAGAAGCAGAAGGAGACACCTAACCTAATATTGTTTCTCACTGATTCTCTAAAGGAAGAACTAACTGTGCAGGCCAACTGCAGGGTTTTACTGCCAGTTTACTCAAGCTGTGTTAGCTTCGGGATTATGGTACAGAGTCATGCTGATCCTGCATTCAATGTAAGTGGGGCGGCAGAGGCCTTACATCACATTTTCTGGAAACTCACTTGTTGTCTAGCAGGAAGAAGAACCATAGAACAGTTACAGTGCTGAAAGAGGCCATTCAGCCCATCATGTCTGTGCCAGTCGAAAAGAGAAAAAAGAAACTAGCCATTCATTTTAATTCCGCTTTCCAGAACCTGGTCCGTAGCCTTGCAGGTTACAGCACTTCAAGTGCAGATCCAGGTACTTTTAAAATGAGCTCAGTGCTTCAGTCTCAACCACTAATTTAGGCAGTGAATTCCAGATGCCCACCACCTTCTGAGTGAAAAGGTTTTTCCTCATGTCCCCTCTAATCCTTCTCCAATCACCTTAAATCTATGGCCTCTGGCAATTCACCCCTCAACTAGGGGAAATAGGTCTTTCCTTTCTAGCCTACCTAGGCCCCTCATAATTTTGTACACCTCAATTAGGTCACCTCTCAACCTCCTCTGTTCTAAGGAAAATAACCCTAGCCTATCCAAGCTCTCCTCATAGCTGCAACTTTCAAGTCCTGGCACTATTCTGTAAATCTCTTCTGCACTCGCTCCAGAGCAATTATGTCCTTCCTGTAATGTGGTGACCAGAACTGTACACAAAATTCCAGCTGTGGCCTAATCAGCATTTTATACAGTTCCAGCATTACATCCCTGCTTTGTATTCAATACCTTGCCCAATAAAGGAAAGCATTCCATATGCTTTCTTGACCACTTTGTCCACCTGTCCTGCCACCTTCAAGAGCCTGTGGACCTGCATTCCAAAGGTTCCCGCTTCCTCAACCCCTCTCAATAGCTTCCCGTTACTGATAGCGTCCATAACTTCCCACATATTACAAGACACACTTTCCACATGATGGAACTGTCCTGCCATGGTTTTAATTTACATCCCTTGTGTTAACTTTATTTTACTTTGGTTTACTTATGCAACTTTATTTTACCTGGCCTTGACTTAACTTTATTTCCCTATTGCTTGCTTTTAAATGTAAGTAGCCCCTTCTTTTAAAATGAGTGTGTTTTTCTAATTCTTGGCTACTTGATGACACTCCCTAACAGCAGTTTCTCACCAACAAATTAACTTATTTTTCTCCTGTGATGTTGGGTGCTAGGCACTGCTAACTGCCTGGCTCAGGGTCCTCCTCTTGCACTGTCCTTTCCAGCCACATGTTCAATCGCTCAATTCTCCTATTTCTATACTCGCTTGCATGTGGGACTGAGAGTAATCCTGAGATTGCCGCTTCAGAGGTCCTACTTTTCAATCTCCTTCCGAGCTCCCTAAAGTCTGCTTTCAGGAACTTATCCCCTTTCCTAGCTATGTCATTGGTACCAACGTGGACCACGACCTCTGGCTGATCACCCTGCCCCAGAAGAATGTACTGTAGCCGTTCCATGACATCCTTGATCCTGGCACCAGGGAGGCCACTTACCATCCTGGAGTCACATCTATGGCCGCAGAAATGTCTGCCTGTTCCCCTAACTAATGAATCCCCTATTACTGCTGCCCTCACCCTTTTCTTTTTCCCCTCCTGTACAGCAGAGCTGCCTATGGTGCCAAAAATGTGGCTCCAGCTGCACTCCTTCAAGGAACCAATGCCCTCACCAGTATCCAAAACGGAAAACCAATTGGTGAGCAGGACCCCAGGTGGCTGCTGCACCACCTGCCTAATTTTCTTGGACTTCCTGATGGTCACCTATTCCCTTTCTGCCTCTAGCCCCCTAAGCTGCGGTGTGACCACCTCTCTGAATGTGTTATCTATGTGGCTCACAGCCTTGTGGATGTGCCGCAGTGATCCCAGCCGCTGCTCGAGCTCGGAAACCCAGAGCTCAAGGTGCTGCAGCTGGTAACACCTCCTGTACATGTGGACATTTAGGACACTTGTAGCATCCACAACTTCCCACATATTACAAGACATGCATTCAACACGACCGAACTGTCCTGCCATGGTTTTAATTTACCTCCCTTGTGTTAACTTTATTTTACTTTGGTTTACTTATGCAACTTTATTTTACCTGGCCTTGACTTAACTTTATTTCCCTATTGCTTGCGCTTAAATGTAAGTAGCCCCTTCTTTTAAAAATAATGTGTTTTTCTAATTCTCAGCTACTTGATGACACTCCCTAACAGCAGTTTCTCACCAACCAATGAACATATGTTTCTCCTGTGATGTTGGGTGCTAGGTGCTGCTGACTGCCTGTCCTAGGGCCCTCCTCTCACACTCTCCTCTCCATATTGTTCAAGAACCCAACTGGTCAGTAAAGGTTGCTTGGCAGCCCCTTCAGATTGAAGGCCCCTTGAGATTGGTGGATCTGCCAGCAACTCCCTGGCAGCACAGATGAATTTTAATCTTTTCTTTTAGAATACAGCAGGGGTCCAAGGACCTTGGGGTCCTTGTTTTCATCCTTTGCCAAGTAACTAACCCAGCATAGAGCAAGGGACTCCCAGTCACTCTTTGTCAACCTGAACAGCAAATTTGATTAATAACCTGATGCATGTCTACTGGAGGTCTTGTGGCGTAGTGGGTAGTGCCCTGCCTCTGAATCAGAGGTTCTGTGTTGAGACCCCTCCAGGACTTGATGGTCATGGAATGTGCATTCATAATGTGGCCAAACAGTTTGAGTATCATCCTGCAAATTCTTCCAACACATGCCAATGATAAACAGTAAGAACAGGAGAGATTCCTGGTCAGCCAGGTGATGGAAAGAATTTTGGAGCCTCTACCATCACTACCCATTGCTCCAGATGACAACATACATGTAAAAGTGCCTGTTGCCACAGCAATGCAGACTCCCTAAGTGAACTGTAACATACCAACTCCACATGTCTGGTGAAAAAGGTCTGATTTGATCTGTACAGCTCTTCAAAGAAGCCTGCCTACAAGAATATAACTGCTCAGCTTAACTGACATTTCCAGTTCCATGTTTGATTGCCTGTTTCTACTTTATGGCATTGGAAGAGACTCCATAGAGTTGAGCCACACATACTATATTCATCAAAGACTTCATTAAATGATACTGAAAAGGACACCATGATCTTAGACTTATTTTTAGGGGCTATTTCAAGTATTGGAGTGGTCTTAAGTACTGCACTATTTATGTGCATTCAAGTAATTGTATTTGTCTAAATAAATTTGACTACTAATCTTAACTTGAACAATATAGTCTGACAATGCGTTGTTTGCCTTCTTGTGGAGTGGACTGGACACATGGTGAGTGACCCTCATGCTCTGTTTCCCTCGATACAGTCTCTCCTTCTCTGATCCTGCCTCTCCTCCTCCTCCTCCTCATCCTCCTCATCATCAATGAAGGTCAAATATAGAGACATACCCAGAGATACTGGGCGGAATTGTTGCAAATTTGCACTAAGTGCGGTAACATGTTGGGAAAAGGACCTTTTACCTGTTGGCCACAACGGCAGCTTTTTCATGCCGTATCATCCCAATCCTGCCTCATTAATCCTACATTCCTGGGAAACACACCGCGCCATCACCTTGCTGCTTCATCACACCAGCTGCTACCTTTAAAATGCAGCTGTGCGAACACCTCTCAGTGCTTCCAGCCCAGGACTGCTGCACTGAAGACATGGCTCCAAAAGGCAACAAGACTGCAGCCCCCTGATTCAGTGACGGGTCAGTGGAACACCTTCTGGACACAGTGGAGGCTCGCCATGATGTCCTCTACCCCTGCTCTGGCTGCAGGAGGGGCAGAAATCTCACCACTCTGGCTTGGGAGGTGGTGGCAGTGGTGGTCAGTGCCAATGCTGCAGAGAAGAGGTTGGCCACCCAGTGCAGCTAGATAATGAATGATCTCATCCATGCCACCAGGGTAAGGCAACCATCTCATCACTCTAAACTCACACACTCAAGCCCATCACACATTCACTGGCATCTCACTCACTGCCAGCTCAAGAGACATCCCCACTCATTCTCTCACACACATTCTCAATCTCCATCTGGCCTCATCTCCTCTGGAGTCTGCCTCCTCAGCCCTCACTATCTTGAAGCCACTGGCACAGATTAACATCTGTCCCAATACAAACACTGGAATACACCCCTTCTCCAGTAATGCCCTATCCCTGCAGTCTCTTCCCTTGCCTGAGGCTACTTACCCCCCTTTCCCAAGCAAACCATAGCACTGCAGCCATTGAAAAGCCTTATGGCTGGTCTCATAAGCAGGGACCTACCCATGAGCCCCACTAAAAGTGATGCGGTGCTGCCTGTGAAGCCTGGTGCTGACGACCTTTCCCGAAGCAAAGTGGGCAAACAAACCTCAAAGTCCTGAGCAAAGTGCAGCTCGCCAAGCGCACATTGCTTGTGTTCAGTCGTGAAACACGTTGACGTACAATTCCACAGATGTGCTTGGACGATCCAGCGTGGAGTGATGATTCTGGAGAAATGGGCTTATAATGATATGCAGATGTACTACAATGAAGTTCCCAACATCCAACAGTGGAAGACACAGCCCACCATTGATGGACAGAGCGGAAGGTTGCAAACTGGTTTCACGACGTCTTGAAACCAGTTTTTGGCCTTCTTGCCATATTGTCCATTCACCGCACACGCCCAATGCCAGCATGGAAAATTCTGCCAAGTGCCATGCTCCTTGGCACCCCAAGAGGAATTCCCCTTTAATATTCTATGAAAACCATTTTAAAATACTTCCATGCTGAGTTCACAGCTTTGGGTCTTCAATAATTATTGAGTCTTTTGACAACACCAACCCCTGAGAAATGTGCGATCCTTATCAAAATCTCACCTCATTGAAAGAGAAACTTGGTGCCTTTAAAAATCCTTCATTCAAGTCTGCGAGATTGGCCCACCTGTTCCGATCAACATATAGAGGGACAAGTGATTCACATAATATGGACGACGTATTGCCCTCATTTGCATTCCTCCACTTTGTTTATGTAGGTCATACCAGCATTATATTCAGAGAGTGGGCAGTTGGCAGACCTATGTTCATGTACAGACTTAACAGTATAGCACGCTGAGCCACTTTCTGCCAGATGCTCACCAAATACTCACCATTTGTTCGTTCATTACAGGTAAATGGAAACCAAATTATCCAGGCAGTGGATTCCTCAACTTTCCATTTAGTATCATAACCGCTGCACTATTGTACCCATCCATAGACTGATAATTGAATATCCAAACCAACAGAAAATTCCTAGACAACCCTGTAATCCCATATTACTCAGTAACTTATTCAGTATCCATAAACCACTGGCTCTAATTATAAACAGAAGGATTTGTGGAATGCAATTTCCAAAACATCAGTAAAAATGTTGAATCCCATGTAATAAATAAAACAAAACCACAAGCCCTGTTGATATGTTATTGTGCACATGCACGAAGGCTTATATTCCACCTGCATCCTGTCACTGGGATTTGCACAAAAGAAAGGAAATTTTCTGATTTTATGCCCCTGACAAGTGTGGAATTCGAATATAACAGACCTGCTCACAGCAAAGGTGGGGCTGAGCTGGCAGCAGTTGGAAAGCTGCTTGTCAGGGAAGCAGGCATTGCCATGGCTCTTTAACTCAGTCACGGTGTTAGCAACTTGTTTCCATGTTTCCTGACCAGTCATAGAGTGTGGGCATGATGAGGGCCCACATCTGTCAATGAGAGGATTTCTAGTCGAAGGGACCCGCAGCAGATGTGAGAATGGCTAAACTCTACATTGCTTCCTGAGGTTTTAGCAACCAGGAATGGAAAGGAGATATGGGAAGGCTGTTGCCTCCAGGTCTCTCACTCTTCCCTGGATGTCCTGCTGAAGAATCTGAAGGATTAAAGTGAGGTCTGTTTCCCACAGGCTGGAGGGAGAGGCCAGTCTCCCCAGCCAAACTGGTGTGAATGAAAGCAGTCAAGAAAGTGAGTATAGGAGTGTGCTTCTTCGAATCTGGATGCTGTGCCCCAAGAGGTTCAATGACCTCACATGATGACAGGAAAGGTGAGTGACATTCCACACTCTCTGACTTCCCCAGCATTCCCCTACACACCATTCCTTGGAACAACACAGCTCCACTCATCCCTCCTTCTTCGGACTCCTCCTCACATCCCCATTGAACAAATACCATTGACACTCACCCTTATCTCTGTGTTTTTTTAATTCATTCATGGGATGTGGGCATTACTGGCTTTGCCAGCATTTATTGCCCATCCCTAGTTGCCCTAGAGAAGGTGGTGGTGAGCTGTCTTCTTGAACGACTGCAGTCCATGTGGTGTGGGTACACCCACAGTGCTGTTGGGAAGGGAGTTCCAGGATTTTGACCCAGTGATAGTGAAGGAACAGCGAAATATATCGCTGTTCCTTCACTATGTGAGTGACTTGGAGCAGAACATCCAGGTGGTGGTGCTCCCATCTATCGGCTGCCCTTGCCCTTCTAGATAGTAGTGGTCGTGGGTTTGGAAGGTGCTGTCTAAGGAGCCTTGGTGAATTCCTACAGTGCATCTTGTAGATGGTACACACTCTTGCTGCTGTGCATCGGTGGTGGAGGGAGTGAATGTTTGTGGATGTGGTACCAATCAAGTGGGCTGCTTTGTCCTGGATGGTGTCAAGCTTCTTGAGTGTTATGGGAGCTGTACTCATTCAGGCAAGTGGGGTGTATTCCATTGCACACCTGTCTTGTGCCTTATAGATGGTGGGCAAGTTTTGGGGAGTCAGAAGGTGAGTTATTCATTGCACTATTCCTAGCCTCTGACCTGCTCTTGTAGCCATGATATTTATATGGCTAGCCCAGTTCAGTTTCTGGTCAATGGTAACCCCCATGTTGATGTTGATAGTGGGGGATACAATGATGGTAATGCCATTGAATATCAAGGGGTGATGGGTTGGATTTTCACTGAATGATGTGTAATATTGTCTTTCAGCTTCATTGACTGGCTTCACGAGTTCTCCCACTGCATCCCCACCCCACCGCCACCTCCCCCCGCCACTAGTAGTTCAGCTGCTTGCACACGCAGCTGGCCCAAGAGTGACTTTGGAGGGAGAAGTGTGTGTGTGTGTGTGTGTGTATGGCAGGGCCTTTCGGAGCCTTGTGCAAGCACTCTCCCAGCAAGCGGAGTCTTCCTCCATCACACTCATCCCACTGTCCTCAGTATTTTCAATGCCGCCTGCTGGGGTTCTCTTTCAGTTTTCCATCTGAGCTGCATCTCCACCCACCGACTGATCACACTCCCATGATGCACCTGTGCCCATCCCATATGAGGCTCCGCTCACTTTCAATTTTACAGGATGGTTGTTGTGAAGTATGTCTTCAGCTTCCCTGTCCTTTCACCTGCACGAGTCACCCATGGCCTTTCCCCATCACTTTTAACCCACAATCCCCTGGCATCACCTTCCGCCTTCCCACCATCAACTACCAACCAGAGTCCTTTTCTTTCCGGGATGTCCAGGTGAACGTGCACATTCCCGATCTTCCCATGAATCCCAACCCCATCCACACTGATCTCCCTGACCTCCTCCTTCCCACCCCAAGGTCCGTGTTTGCTTCAGAATCCCCACCAACCACCATCACTGTCCCTTCTACCACTACCATTGCATCCTTAGCCTCCTACCCTACCGGCTTACTCTGCCTTTTCTCATTTTTACCATGCCCTCCTACCAAGACCACCCTCATTTCGCTCCCCAGGGGCAATCATCAACTCCCCAGCCCTTTCCCTTAAACGTTCACCTGGAACTCTACCCCTCCTTTACTCCTTCCTCCCTTGACCTCCTTCCTGTCCCTGGACTTCTTCCCCCTCCTAACTCCCTGATCCTCCTGGACTCCTTCCCTCTCTCCAAACTCCTTCCTTCCGCTGGACTCCTTCCTCACTCTGAACTCCCTCCCCTCAAACTCCTCCCCCTCTCTGATCTCCTTCCTCCCTCTGGATCCTCTCCCTCCTCCACACTCCTTCCTCCCGATGGACTCCTTCCCCCATTCTGATCTCCTTCCTTCCCCTGGACTCCTTCCCTCTACGAACTCCTTCCCCCCTCCAAACTCTTTCCCCTACACCATCCTCCCACTTATACCTACCTCCTCAGTTCCTGCATTCTCCCCATTAAACCCTCCTCCCCCGTACTCCCTCCCTCACCTACCTTACCCCCCCAACATCATCATTTCCCCCCCAACCTCACCCACCCTAACACCATCGTCCCCTGCTCCCAACTTCATTTCCCCACCTTCTGCTCTCAGTCCAACCTACACCTTCCTCTCCACCCCTTCGATGATCATCCGGAGCAGATCATGGCCAGGACACTGATGTCCTGGAGTAGGCCCCAGACATTAACAGTGACATTCCGCCTTCCATGACCTGCTCCACAGCAGAACCATGTCCATCAGAAACCACCCAGCATATGATGCACGTCTTCCCCCAGGGTCCGGTAGCTGTTGGGCTCCAGCATCTTCTGCTCTTTGGATGTCCACAATGCAATCCAGGCCCTGGTGGTAAGTCCTGACTTCTGCAGATCACACTTGTCAATACGTGTTCTGGGCCAGCATGTTTTCCTGCCGACATGGGTGATGAATTTAACGTGGGAGGTTATTCCAGTGAGCAGGGCTTATAATTAGATGTAGATGTATTAAAATGACATTCCCAACTTGCGGTGGCAAGAAAGGCCGCCCACCATTAATGGGTGGGACGGATGATTACAAACTGGTTTCACAATGTCGTTAAACCAATTTTTGGCCTTCCCACCATATTGTCCGCTCACGCCAGCCATGACACCCGAGGCCAACGGGGACAAAAAATTCCAGCCTCCCTCTCTGCATTCTTCCCCTTGCACACATAATAATTAGCCTCCTGTCCCCCACCTACCCCACACAGGACAGGCTTGCAGAATCAGGGAGACACCAGCCTTACCTCCTGGCATTGATGCAGTGAGTCCAGGACTGTTGCAGCGCCACAAGTGGTGAGTTTATAAATTACATGGAGAATGAAAAAATTCCGGACAACTGGGGAGAGATTTTCGAGTCCTGCCAGTGCTGGGTGTCAATTTGGTGCAGGAAAATATGGAGAGCCCCCAAAAGTCAGTTTTCCACGAACATAAAAACTGGTTTCAAATCTTCCGCCCCCGACTTTCATGGTGGGTTGGGCAGCCCGCTGTGTCATGTTGGGAACTGCATCTGCATGCATCTGAATAACATGAACAAGCATTAAAACCCCCGCTCACTGGAACAACCCCCGCTCCAGATCAAATGGCCACGCTGGGGGCTAATTAGACATACAGGATTCATGTCTGCCTATAAGTGATATGTAGCCTTCTGTGCTCGGTGGGCACCGCGGGGACTGGGGTGTTTTATCGACCCCCTTAATCACATTTTGATTTGATGTATGTAAGTTTCCATTAAACTTTGTCCTTGGTTTTGCAGTTCCCTAATTTAGGAGCTGTGTTTATTTTGTCCCTGATTTTATTAATTTAATTTATTTGGTTGACTCCAAAAGAATTATAAGTGACATGCACCTGGTGAACTGCACTTACCTCGTGTCCTTGAGGTTTTTGCGCACCTTTCACTGCACTGCAGTCATTGCTGCTTCAACTCCGTACTACGGCTGCTCAGGCAAGACCAACAGGAAGGCAAGGAGGATTGGTAGTGTGGAGGGGTGAAGCCTGGGGAAAAGGGGTGCACATAGACAAATGGCTGGGGGGGTGGTGGTGGGGGGGCGGGGATGGAATGACTGGGGAAGAGACCACAGAGACACATGACTGAGGGGTTGGAATAGATTAGCTGGGGCCAGAAAGCATAGATAGTCCTGTAGATCAGCGCCACAAGTTAGAGGGCTGTGCTTGGCACACCTGCCCTGGTCCCAGTCCAAGGAGGAGTGGGACTTGTCCATCCTGTATTAGTCGTGCCCGGCATGGTGCGCAAGACATGGCCAGTCCCTCACACACGTTGGTCCTGGGGGTTGGTGGCTTGATACTGGGCTGCAGATGGCACAGTCACAGTCAGAGGAGGCATCTGCAGCCTGTAGATGGGGACCAGGTAATATTGGGGCGGGGGGTGGGGGCGGGGGGGACTGGATGGTCTCATTGTGGGGGGCTCTGTAAATCACAGTACAATGGGCCTCAAGATGGGGAGGGGTGAGGTCTACATGGAACATCAACATCAAACAGTTTAGAGGGGAGGGCAGGGATATCAACCACTATAATGGGATCAGGGATTAGAGGGGGAGGACGGAGGGTGATCAGAGGCAGGGAAACCTGAACATGATGCTCCTCCAGCACGAAGGGAGGAAGGTCACAGGGGGAGGCATGAAGATGGTCCGTTTGTAAAATCTCTGCACCATCACTTTTCAAGCTGATCCAATGACGCAGTTTGTAATAACTTGAGGGAGGAGCAGGTTTGGTGCAAAAAGGCTGAACTTTTATTCAGAGCACAGGTAGAGATGTTTACATGCTTGTCGCCATCTCACTCCCCAAAGCCACACCCCAAAGCATAGACTGCGCAAAAAGCTTATTGGTCAAAGCCTCTGCAGCCAGTTCACATGGTGCTTGATTGACAGGAGGGAGAGACAACAAATCTAGTTATCACAGTTCCTCTTCCTTAAGCTGCTTGTGTTAACAACAATATCACATCTGAAAATTAACAAAACATTTGTAATGTCTCTTGAGACTACAAATGAAGTCTCTGAGGTGCTCTGTGGGGATGGTCAGAGCGACGCAACTCTACTGTGGGAGGTTCCAGAGTGGGAACAATGGGGGCTTGAACTGCAGAAAAAGATGTGTCACTGGAACTGGGTGATTCTATATTCAACAGCTTGTTGGGTGTGTCAGGAATAGCAGCTGTAAGACAACCACACACTTAAGGGGTTGGCAGTGAAACATCGATCACAGGGTGATCTTGCATTTATTGGGATGTTTCTCTTGTTCAGATGTGATCCATATGTTTTGCACATTACTTTGTTCTCGACTTGAACTCAAATTGACAGTGGACCCAATTCTGAAATGATGGCTTCTGGAGTCCAGCCTGGTCCACTTCCAAATTTACCCAGGTACACAGCATTGCCTACTTTGAACGTATGAGCACCCTGTGTAGGTTGTGGCTCAGTTTCTGAGTAGTTTGTTTCTGCTTCACCTTCCCTTCCAAATTAGGAAACACCAAATCCAAACACGTGCGCAATCAGTACTTCATCAGCAGCTCTGACTGTAATGAGCCAGTAGTAATCTCTGGTGTTGTGTGGTAACTCAGGAGGAATCTGGAAAGATGAGGCTGCAAAGTACCTCCAGATAATGTCTTCATACTAGTTTTAAAGATCTGGACAGCTCTTTTGACGAAAGACACCAGGGAGCGGGCTTATATGCTGGATATCGTTCAGGTCTGTGAACCTCTGAAATTCGACGCTGGTGAAAGCTGTTCCATTGTCAGAAATAATAATCGCAGGCAAAACCTGTATACTGAATGAGTGACGCAGCTTCTCAATAGTTGCAGCTGAAGTTGGTGTCTTTACCTTGTAGACAACAAGCTACCTCGAAAGTGCATCGATGAGTCACAGGAACATGGTTCCTGGGAACGGTCCCTCACAGTCAATATGCAGTCTGACCCAAGGACGGCCAGGCCATTCCCATGGGTGAAGAGGAGCAGTAGCTTCTGGTGTTGTTGGCAAAGGGAACAGTGTTTAAGCTTGTTCTCGATGTCACTGTCCATTCCTGGCCACCAGACATAACTATGTGCCAACATCTTCATCCTTGACATGCCTGGGTGTGCACTGTGGAGCTCTGCCAAGAGTGACTCTGCCCTGGAAAGGGACCACGACCCTGGAACCCCACGGCAAGATTCCGTCTTGGCAAAAGTTCAGTGCTTCTGGAACAAAAGGGGCGCGGGTCATCAGACACAAGGGTATTTGGCTAGCCTTGTAAAATGAATTCTTTGACTTCTCTGAACGAACCTGTCAGCAGCTTATGGTCAGACACAATTGTGAAATGTCGCCCGTGCAGGTATAGGTGAAACTTCGACACCAAACACAAACGACAGCTCTTCCTGCTCCAGCTGGCAGTAGCCCTTTAGCCTTGGGAGAGTGTTCTTGAAATGTAGCCAATGGGCCTTTCTCATCTCTCCTCCATTTGATGTGACAGTACAGCTCCTATACGATAGGGAGAAGCATCACATGTCAGCACTAGCTCTTTAGCTGAGTCATAATATTCACCAAGCATGATGACTGAAGCAGTTTCTTTGCTGCTGCAAAGGCTTTTTCTTGTTGTGAACCCCATGGCTCGCAGTGGTTCTTCCTCAGCGACAGATGGAGTGGGGCAAGCGCAGTGGACAGATTAGATAAGAAATGGCTGCAATAATTTATCATCCCCAGGTCTTATTCAAGCTCTGTCACATTACAGGGGGACGGTGCATCTTTAATGCTTGGACCTTGCCTTCAACAGGATGCAACCCCATAGCATCCATTCTGTGGCCCAGGGAGGTTACTTCCAATGCCTGGAATGTGCATTTTTCTCACTTCAAACACTTCCAGGAATCTTCTCAGCACTTCCTCAGGGAAATGTTCACCTTCAGTTGGTCCAGTGATGAGGACGTCATCTAAGTACACAACCACACGCAGAAATCCCTGCAGGAGACTCTCCGTGGTTCACTGAAAAATGGCACACGCGCAGGAAACTCCAAAAGGTAATCGGGTGTACTGGTAGAGGCCTTTTTGAGTATTAATTGTCACATACTCTCTTGATGTGCTATCAATTCCAACTACTGATAGGCATGACTCATGTCTAGCTTTGTGTATGACTTGCCTTTTGCTAACTTGGTGTACAAGGCGCCGATTTTGGGAATGGGGTATTTATCTAACTTTGCTGCTCTTTTAACTGCCAGATTGTAGTCAATACATAGACGTATGGTCTGGTTTAGCTTGACAATTGGGACTATCGGTGCAGCCCACTCAGAAAACTGGACAGGCTGAATTATTCCCAAGTTTTTCAACCTACTCAACCCTGGTTCCACTTTTTCTCTCAATGAGAAAGGCACCGGCCTAGCCTTGAAGAAGTGTGGTGTTGCCTGGGGATCGACATGTGTTTTAGCTTACATGTCCTTCACTATTCCCAATTCATCTTGAAAAACAGTATCATATTTCTTCAAGGGCTCTGGAATTCCATCGGACTTCAAATGGAATATTTCTGACCAGTTGTTGGGTCCTGGTCACTAGTTTGGTTGGATTTATGGATCTGGGTCGCATGCATGTTTTGGGATGGCCGCATTGGTACCGTAGACAGAGCAGATCAGCAGACCACTCTTAGGTAGAACACATTCCATTTGTTTACAAAGGAACTCAGCAGCTACACGTGTGTGCTAACAACTCAAACCCTGTCTCTACATATTACAGACTCCAACTATAGACTACTGACTACTGAAGTAGACCACGCTACTCTGCAATTGGATAACTAAGATCATGTGATCTTCCATTATAACATTCCTCTTAAAGGTATATTACACATCAGATTACCACATCCCTCCCCCTTTACTCAGAAATATATTTTACAGTTACGATTTTTCTCAAAATATCAAATTATTTACACAGATAAGTACTTTACAAATTCAGTCTTTCTGGGGGTTTCCTTATGCATGTAGAACATCTCAGCTCAACAGCTTCAGGTGCTTTGTCAGGAACCTCCTTTTCTGGATTTGTCCAAACATCCGGTTCTTCAGTGGGCACCTGCAAATCTGTTTCCTCAACTCCTGCAGGTACAGCCAGCCGACCCTTCAGACACACCTGTACTGAGCTGAGTTCTTTCAACAGGAGATGTTGGCGCAGCAGTGAACACTGGCAGAATCGTTTCTTGGTACTTTGTTTCTATCCTCCTGACATGATCCACATATCTCCCGTATAACTCGGTCTCCCACTTTCATGTGGTAAGAAAGATGTCCAATCACTGCACTTATTTCACCTGATAACCACTTGGGTCCTTCTCCAAAGTCCTTCACATATACCGTCTCTCCTACAGTAAACTTCCTGACGTGACTAGGCCAACCTGTCCAATTTTCTGACATCCCTGAATCCGTTCCACTTTCTCCTCTAAATTTGGCATTATCAAGCTCAATCTCATCCTGAGATAGCGTTTCAACAATTCTGCAGGTGTGACACCTGTTGTTGTGTGAGGGGTCGTCCTATAATGGAAAAGAAAACATGCTAGCTTGGTCGCTATGGAGTCATAGAGTCGCAGAGGTCTACAGTACAGAAAAAGGCCCTTCAGCCCATCTGGTCTGCGCTGGTCAAACAAGTACCTAACTATTCTAATTGCATTTTCCAGCACTAGGCCCAAAGCCTTGTATGCCATGGCATCACAAGTGCACACCCAAATACTTCTTAAATGTTATGAGAGTTTTTGCCTCTACCACCCTTTCAGGCAGTGAATACCAGGTTCCCACACACCCCCTGGGTGAAAAAATTCTTCCTCGCATCCCCTCTAAACTTTCTGCTCCTTACCTTAAATCTATGCCCCTTGGTTATTGATCCCTCCACTAAGGGGAAAAGTTCCTTCCTGTCTACTTTATCTATGCCCCTCATAATTTTATACACCTCAATCATGTCCCCCCTCAATCTCCTCTGCTCCAAGGAAAATAACCCCTGTCTATCCAATTTCTCCTCATAACTAAAACTCTCCAGCCCAGGCAACATCCTGGTAAACCTCCTCTGCACTCTCTCTAGTGCAATCACATCCTTCCTCTAATGCGGATTCCTGAACTGCATGCAATACTCTAGCTGTGACCTAAGCAGCGTTTTATACAGTGCCAGCATAACCTCCCTGCTCTTATATTCTATGCCTCGACTAATAAAGGCAAGTATCCCATATGCCTTCTTAACCACCTTATCTACCTGTCCCACTAACTTAAAGGACCAGTGGACATGCACACCAAGGTCCCTCTGATCCTCAGTTCTTCCCAGGGTCCTACCATTCATCGTGTATTCCCGTGCCTTGTTTGTCCTGCCCTAGCACATCACCTCACACTTATCTGGATTAAATTCCATTTGCCACTGACCAGCCCATCTGACCAGCCCGTCTATATCCTCCTGTAATCTAAGGCTACCCTCCTCACTATTTACCACCCCATCAATTTTCATGTCATTACTGATCAACCCTCCTACATTCAAGTCTAAATAGTTTATATATACCACAAACAGCAAGGGACCCAACACCGATCCCTGTGGAACCCCACTGGACACAGGCATCCAGTCAAAAAAACACTCCTCGAACATCACCCTCTGCTTCCTGTCATTCAGCCAATTTGGATCCAATTTGCCAAATTGCCTTGGATCCCATGGGCTCTTACCTTTGTTATCAGTCTCCCATGCAGGACCTTATCAAAAGCCTTGCTGAAGTCCAAGTGGACTACATCAAATACATTTCCCTCATCTACACACCCTCTTTGAAAAATTCAATCAAATTGGTCAGACATGACCTCCCCTTGACAAAAGCATGCTGACTGTCCTTGATTAATCCCTGCCTCGCCAATTGGAGATTAATTCTGTTCCTCAGAATTGCTTCCAATAGTTTCCCCACCACTGAGGTTAGACTGATTGGCCTGTAGCTCTTTGGTTTATCCCTTCCTCCCTTCTTGAATAACAGTACCAATTGGCCAGAGAAGTATTGAAAATTATTGCCAGCGCCCCTGCTATCTCCTTCCTTGCCTCAATCAACAGCCGGGGATACATTTCATCCGAGCCTAGAGATTTACCTATTCTTAAGCCAGCCAGACCACTTAGAACCTCCTCCCTTTCTATGTTAATTTCTTTAATTGTATCACAGTCCTTCTGCCTGATTTCCATACCCACATCATTCCTCTCACTTGTGAACACTGACACAAAGTATTCATTTAGAACCCTACCTACGTCTTCTATCTCCACACACGAATTACCACTATAAGTCCTTAATGGGCCCTACTCTTTCCCTAGTTATCCTTTTATTCTTAATGTACTTGTAAAATAACTTTGGATTTTCCTTTATTTTACCTGCCAATGTTTTTTCATGCCCCCTTTTTGCTCTCCTAATTTCCTTTTTAAGTTCCCCCTGCACATTCTATATTCCTCTAGGGCTTCCACTTTTTTCAGCCCTCAGTATCTGCCATAAGCCTCCCTTTTTCTCTTTATCCAAAGCTGTATATCCCTCGACATCAAGGGTTCCCTGGATTTGTTGGTCCCACCTTTTATTTTTGCTGGAGTATGTTGGCCCTGTACTCTCCCTATTTCCTTCCTGAATGAGTCCCACTGCCCTGACGCAGATTTACCTAAAAGTAGCTGCCCCAGTCCACTCTGGCCAAATCATATCTGATCTTATTAAAATCGACCTTCCCCCAATTCAGAACTCTGATTTCTGGCCCATCCTTGTCCTTTTCCATAACAACCTTGAATCTAAAGGAGTTATGATCACTATCTGCAAAATGCATCCCCACTGATACCTCTACCACTTGCCTGGCTTTATTCCCTAAAATCCAGGGACTGGGCCTCCCACCCAAACCACCCCCCCACCCCCCCCACCACCCTCATTTTGTAGGGCCTTCTACGTACTAGCTTAAAAAACCTCTCCTGGATGCATTTTAAGAATTCCGCTCCCTCTAAACCTGTCACACAATGACTAACCCAGTTAATGTTGTGAAGTTGAAATCCCCCACTATTACTACCCTATTATTTCTATACTTCTCTGAAATTTACCAACATATCTGCTCTTCTGTTTCTCTCTGACTGTTTGGGGGCCCATAGTACACTCACAGCAATGTCATTACTCCTTTTTTTGCTTTTAAGTTCTACCCATATGGCTTCATTTGAGGAGCATTCTAAGATGTCATCCCTCCTTACTGCTGTAATTGATTCCTTGATCAATATTGTGATACCCTCTTCTCTTTTACCTCCTTCCCTGTCTCGCCTGAAGACCCTATATCCTGGAATATTGAGCTGCCAATCCTGCCCCCCTCTCAACCATGTCTCTGTGACAGCAATGACATCATACTTCCATGTGTTAATTTGTGCCCTCAACTCATCTGCCTTGTTTGTCAGACTCCTTGCATTAAAATAAATACCATCCAACCTTGCCAAACTCCCTTGTGCCTTAACTGGCCTATAATGTCTATGCCTTCCAGGTTTGCTCTCTCTTCTAATTTTGGCTGTGCATCTCCCCTTGCTGAACCTACTCTCAGGATCCCACTCCCCTGCCAAGTTAGTTTAAACCCACCCCAACAGCACTAGCAAACCTCCCCGCAAGGATGTTGGTCTCATTCTGGTTCAGGTGCAAGCCATCCACCTTGTACAGGTCCCACCACCCCCAGAAACAGTCCCAACATCCTGGAAATCTAAAGCCCTCCCTCCTGCACCATCTCTCCAGTCATGCATTCATCTGGACTAACCTCTTTCTATACTCATTAGCGTGTGGTACCAGAATTAATCCAGAGATTACTACCTTTGAGGCCCTGTTTTTTAAACTGCTTCCTAGCTCCCTAAATTCTGCTTGCAGGACCTCACCCCTCTTTCTATCTATGTCATTGGTACATGTATGTACCATGATCTCTGTCTGTTTGCCCTCCCCCTTTAGAACGCCCTGCAGCCGTTCAGTGACATCCTTGACCCTGGCACCAGGGAGGTAACATACCATCCCTGGAGTCACATCCACGGCCACAGAAATGCCTGTTTGTTCCCCTTACTATCGAGTCTCCTACCACTTTGAACATTGGAACCGTTCTCTCAGCCAGTCCATTCAATGAAGGGTGGTATGGTGAAGTTTTTACATGAGTGATACCGTTGAGGCTGATAAACCGTTGAAACTCAGCACTCGTAAATGCGGAGCCATTATCTGATGCGATCATTTGTGGTAGTCTGCTGATGGCAATGCTTCAACGTAGCTTTTCAATTGTAGCGGAAGATGTTGGTGACTTCACTTCATATATGTCCAACCATTTTGAGTGAGCATCAACAATAAGGAGAAACATTGTTCCCATAAATAAAAAGTCCCACATAGTCAATATGCAATCGCACCAATAGCCTTCCTGGCATTTCCCACGGGTGTAACAGAGCTGTTAGAGGTAACTTTTGCACTTGATCTAACTGTATACAATTCCTCACTAAGCTCTCTATTTCTCCATCCATTCCAAGCCACCATAGTTAGCTGGGTGCTATGGTCTTCATTTGGGAAATTCCTGGATGTGTACTATGTAGTTCAGTTAACTATAGTTTTTGTCCGTTTGGAGGAACAATCACTCAAGCTCCCCAAAATAAAATACCATCCTGGCTGGTTATTTCATATCTTCTGGGAAAATACAGTTTAATTTTGTCAGATTCCTGCTCTTGTGACCAACAATGAAGAACTTGTTCTTGTACTTTGGATAAGACTGGGTCTTGAATTGTCCAATCTCTTCTTTGTCTAGCACTTACTGGTGATGAATCTAAGATGTTCAATAATAAAATTAGTTCTTAAGGAATTGGAACATCCTCTTTGTTTTCTTGCAAGGGCAATCTGATTTCCAGGTCTCCGGATGAAAGTATACTCATACGCTGCCAGGATCAATGCCCATCATTGTACTCTTGCTGAGTCTGTGGGTGGTATAGCCTTGTCATCGCTGAACAACCCTAGCAAAGGCTTGTGGTCCAAAATGATAGTAAAATGATGGTCATGTACGTACTGGTGAAATTTCTTGACACCAAAGATGATTGACAGGCCTTCTTTTTCTTTCTGTGGGTATCCCTTTTCCACTGTGTTAAGCGTTCTTGATACATATCCTATAGTCCGTTCTGAGCCATCATCCATTCGATGGCAGAGCACAGGTCCCACTCCATAGGGAGGTGGGGCACATGTCAAAGCTAACTCTTTTCTCGGATCAAAATGTACTAATATGGCGGATGAGTGTAACAGTTGTTTCACCTTTGTGAAAGCTTATTTCTGTGATGTTTGCCAAGACCAACATTGGTTTTTCTTGAGTAGGTAATACAGGGGTGCCAGTTCTATCGACAAATTAGGTAAGAAGCGCCCATAGTAATTGATCAAACCCAAGAATGATTTGAGCTCTGAGGCGTTATTTGGCACTAGTGCCTCTCCTATGGCTCTCACTTTTTCCTCAACTGGGCGGAGCCCTTGTGAATCTACCCGCTGGCCCAAATAGATTACCTCTTTCACTTGGAACGTGCAGTTTTCATTTTTTAAACACACTCCCACCTGCGAGAAATGTTTCAAAACTTCTTCCAAGTTTGCCAAATGCTCTTTTTCACTGAGTCCTGTCACAAGAACATCATCTAAATAAACTACAACATGAGGCAATCCCTGCTGTAAACTTTCCATTGTTCTCTGGAATATGGCACAAGCTGAGGAGATGCCGAAAGGCAAATGGGTATATTGGTATAACCCCTTTTGTGTATTAATCATGACAAATTTCAGGGAGGTCTTCGCTAACTCTAATTGTCGATAAGCATGACTCATATCAAGCTTCGTGTAGGCGCTTCCACCTGCCAGCTTGGCTACAGGTCTTCAATTTATTGTATAGGGTGTCTGCCTAATTTAGCCACTTTATTAACTGTTAATTCATAGTCTCTACAAATTCGAACACTTTGGTCAGGTTTTAGAATGGGGACTATTGGTAATGCCTATTCTGAGAACTGCACAGGCTATATCACTCCCAGTTTTTCTAATCTGTCTAGTTCAGCATCTACCTTTTCCCGCATTGCATAAGGTACTGGTCTTGCCTTCAGGAATCAGGGGGTTGTCTCTGGATCCACATAAATTTTTCCCTGAAGCTGCTGGATCTTCCCAAGTTCTTCTTTGAAAACTGAGGAGTATTTTTGAAGTAGCTCCGGTAGCCCACTTGCTCTCAGTTGAAAGATTTCAGCCCATTCCAACTTAATTTCTTTCAACCAGTTTCATCAAAAGAAGCTTGGCCCCTCGCCTGCTACCACCGTCAAGGGTAGTTTTACCAATTGGTTTCTGTACTGTAACCCTGTTTATACCTTTGACTTGTCTCCTCCCGTGTAAGTTTTCAATTTGGCGTCAGTTTCTTCCAAATTTAATTTGCATTCCCCATAATTCAGGTATTTGAAAGTATGTTCACCTATTACCGTTCTGGAAGCTCTTGCATCCACCTCCATTCTGATAGGCCTGTCATTCACTCTCACTATTACATAGATTGGTTCTGTTCTTCCTACCTTCAAATTATACAACGAATAAATATCTGAATCTATTACATCTGTTACATTGTGGATCACGCAGAGTTTTTCTTTTGATTGAAAGTCTGCCTGATTCTACCTTTGCAATGTCTCATGAGATGTCCGTTTTAATGACAGAAAAAACATGTGATATTTTTAAACTTATGTTCATTACAAGATTATCTGCTTCCACCTCTGTTACCATTATTCCATGTTTTCACTGCTAAATTATTTCTTTTTATTTGTCTGCTAGCCGAGCCGAGCATTATTGCACCTATTTGGCTGGAGCTCCACACCCAACGTGGAGGATGGTGCCCTTTTGCACTCCATGTATGACTTCCAAGCCCCTTACTGCATCTTCCATGGCCACTATCTCCAGAGCCTTCTGAAAATCCAAATTTGTTTCGGACAGTAGTCTCTTCTAGATCGTGTCTTAATTTACACCGCACACCAAACAATCTCTAAGCGTATCATTTTTGGATGATACTCTAACTCACAATAACTGTTTCAGACTTGCCTCATAACAAGCAACTGTCTCCCCCAGGGCTCTATTTCTTGAGTTAAATTTGAACCGTTGCATCATTACTGAGGACTTTTGCTGATAATGACTTATTACAAGGTTCACAAAGTCATCAAAACTTTTCAAATCTGGGCCACTAGGTGCTGTCAAACTTTGAATCAATCCATAGGCCTTATTCCCACACGTGGACAAGAGGATCACTCGCCTCTTCTCCTCCCCACAATGTCTTTCACTTGGTAAAAGAATGCGAGGAGTTCAACATAATGAGAGCAATCATCTGAGACAGGATCAAAAGAATCTATTCTTCCGAACTGCGGCATGCTTCAAGGGGACTGCTTTGTTGATTAGGATGGAAATTCGACTTACAATTACGGTGCGAGTTAAGGCCTGATTTTGTTTCTCTTGATTTCCTTCATTAACTTGTTTTATTCTCGTCCTTCCTTGCTTTTCCTTTGCTTTTACACATGGTCGCCGCTTTGTTGGATCCTGGACACCAGTTTGGTTGGACTTATGGATCCGGGTCGCACATGCGTTTTGGGATGGCTGTATTGGTACTGTAGACAGAGCAGATCAGCAGACTGCTCTTAGGTCGAACACATTCGATTCATTTATAAAGGAACTCAGCAGCTACACCTGTGTGCTAACAACTCAAACCTTGTCTCTACTGTACAGACTCTAACTATAGACTACTCACTACTGACTACTGAGGTAGCCCAAACTACTCCACCATTGGATACTAAGATCATGTGATCTTCCATTATAGTATTTTTCTTAAAGGTATATTACACATCAGGTTACCATACCAGTCTAGTTTTATTTTCTGCAGCCAATCTCGACCCAAAAGACTGGGCCCTTCCCCCTCTATGACAACCACAGGAAGCTGGGCTCTGCTGTTTGTAGCAGACTGGAACAGCAGCAGTGCCTTTGACATGAATGGGCTCTTCAGTGTAGGTGCTCAGTTTGGCGGATGAGTGCTCAAATGTCAATGGCTTACTCCCTTCACTGACGTACTTGAACATGTGCTCCCCAACCATAGTAGCTGAAGCACCGTGTCTACCTCCATCTGTAGGTATTTGCCATTCACCTGCACTATCTCTGCAATAGATTCAAGTTTAACAGCAGTCATCCGATACAGAGAGTATGCATCAGCAGCATCAGCTTCTGCAGTGTCAGTTGACTCAATCAGATTCGTTCTCTGCTTTGCTAATGTTTATTTTTTTGCTCTGCACTGCTTAGCCATTGTTCCTTCTTGTGGCAATAGTAACACTCTGCTTCTATAAATCTGCACATGTCCGCTCCATGATTCCCACATCTATAGCAAATGTGTACCTTGTCAGCTGACCCCTGGTAATTAGTCTTCCTGATTTGTTGTTCGTAGACAGGGAATCCCGCCGACAATCTGCTCTGCCAATTTTTGCGCTGTGCTCAGCGGCAGGCTTCTGACTAACATGGTGCACTATTCCATTATTCATGTACTGCAAATCCTGGGAGTCTTTTGCAGCACTCTCCATAGCGAGAAAGTTCCGGAGAGTGCTTAAAATCAATATTCGATTCAGCAAGCAAATGGCGCTGTATGGCATTGTCATTTACCCCCCCATAGAAGTCAGCCTCACAGCAGATCATTCAAGGTATCCCTGAACTCACAGTACTCGGTCAGCTGTTTTGGGTTCGCCACAAAGGTAGCAACAGATTCACCTGGAGCACAAACTCTCATGTTGAACTTGAAGCGCTATATAACTACAGACTGTTTTGGTTTAAAATGCGACTTCACAAGCTCCACTAACTTGTTGTATGACTTGGTAATGGGCACATCTGGGGCAGTCAGGTTTCTGATAAGATTATACTTTTGCTTCCACACATACTCAGCAGGACAGCTCTATCTTTACCTTCATCAGTAATTCAATTCGTAATGAAATAGAAACCAAGTCTCTTGACACACTGACTCCAGTCCTCTGCATCTGCAGTGTACAGACCAATCCTCCCAGTCTGCGGCACTATCAATAAGTCTTTTTTTTTCTTGCCTCCGCAGGTGCTGGCTGCTTTCCTTTATCTTGTATTTACTGCTGTAAATGCGTTTACCGCTGTAAATGCGTTTACTGCTTTAAGACAGTGACCATTATTTTCAAACCTCAGGCTGTCAGCAGCTTGTCGGTTCTGGCACTGTGATTTTCCCGAGCTTTTCAGGATTTCGGTGGGCTCATCGACAAAGGGATTGCTTTATCTGTGGCCTTTTGTAAGGAAGACACTGCAGTAACTCTTCTCCTTTCTCTTTCTTCTTGAATTCTATTTTAAACTTCGGAGCTGATGCAGCCATCAGCTCTCAGCGCTTGGAGTTTCCTGCGCTTCCCGGGATTCCTGTGAACATGGGCCGAGCAACCAGGGCGAAGTACGCAATAAAAGTCGGATTTATCCTTGTCGCCAGATGTAATAACTTGAGGGGGGAGCAGGTTTGGTGCAACAAGGTTTAACTTCTATTCAGGACACGAGTAAAGATGTTTACATGCTTGTCGCCATTTCACTGTTGGGAAGCCATGCCTTAAAGCATAGCCTGCGCAAGAAGCTAATTGGTCGAAGCCTCCGCAGCTGCGTCACATGGTGGTTGGTTGACAGGAGGGAGGGACAACAAATCTAGTTACTACACAAGTTGAAAGACGAACTATGAAAAGAATCGCCGGGGAGGACTCTCAGGGTTTGCGAGAGGAGTTGACTGCTGCACTTGTGGGCCGATTGAAGGGGGACCCAATTAACTTCCATGATGTTAGGCAGAAGCCTGCTGCTGAGCAAAGTGCAACAAGTGGCACAGCTCATGGAGAGGGAGGCACAGCTGAGGCATGTTAGAAACACTCAAATGCCAATTTAAGGAATGTGGCACCTTAACTCACGTTGCATATTCTTGCAAGAGCCTATTCCCAATGGGGGCCATTTTTGAATTGGCTTCCAAAATCCTTTCTCCCTCCCGGAGGAAGTTGCTGGCGTCAGAAGGATCCAATTGTCAAAGGGCAATGGGCCAAAATGCATATGCTTGATGGCCCAAAAACCTCTAAACCTTGCAGCTGGCAGGTTCAGGATTTGAATGCCCACCATATTGCGCAACCCCCCCCCCCCCCAACCAACTCCCCACGCTGAATACTGTTATTACATAGGTGCAAGTTGGGGCTGCTGTATAATCCAAAGGGTACAGACTGACAATGCCCTGACTGAGGCTTCTACTACCTGGCTGAACTCAGTCAGATGCAAGACCCTGTTTGAAAGCCCTGACATGCCTGTGGTGTTTGGAGGTAGGGCGGGGCTACACGCCAGTGATCCTTAAGGCAAGGATGATGTGGGGATGGAATGGATGTGTTGATAGCAACCCATCAGCTTCACAGTGACTCCCTCATTCATGACTGGATGGTGACAATTGCAGGGTTCTTTTCACGTTCCTGTTCAATGTTTCCAGAGACATGAGTATGAGTGCCTCATGGGTGGAGCAGGCAACGTTGTGTTCATCCTGGCAATCAGGCAACTAAGAAGAAGGAGAAGAAAGGCCCATCACTGTCAAGCTGGCTTAAGGGAAAAGCCTCATCCTCAGGAACAAGGGTCAGCAGGGCCCCCTCAATACCCAGAAGCTGAGGCCAACAGAGCCACTGAGCGGAGGCATCTGGCAAGACCAAGGGTGTATAGAAGATGCCTCTCATACCTCCAGATGAGTGAGAGACAGTGCTGTAGATGTCTTTGCATGGTAGGGATGTGATGACTCACATCTGCCATATTTTCCGGGGGGGTTGACACCACAGGGTCTAGGAGGCCATCCATTGCCACTGGTGCTAAAAGTGACCGTTGCTCTGACCTCCACTGATGATATCTGTGGGGTTTCTTAAGCATCTGCTCACAAATGCATGTGAGAGCTTACTGACATCCTACCCAGCAGGGCACATAATTACATTCAGTTCTCCCTGGATGAAGCTAAGCAGGCTGCCAGAGCAGTGGGATTTGCAGCAATATCCAGATTCCCACAGGTGCAGGGGCCATTCGACATTAGGGGTTTCCTGGCAGCAGCCACTACAATTCATCAACAGGAAAGGCTTCCTCTCTTGCACTGTGCAGCTGGTCTGCAAACACCAGAAGTAGATAATGCAGGTCTGTGCGAGACACCCTGGGAGATCCCATGACTACTACATCTTGAGTCATTCGCAGGTGCCACAGGCCTTTGAAGGTCCTCAGCACATCCATGGTTGGCTCCTCGGTGACAAAGACTACTCACAAAGGATGTGGTTGTTGGCCTCTGTTTGGCAGCCACAAGATGCTTCAGAGGAGAGGTACAATCTGCTCATTCTGCAACACGCTCATTGATTGAGCAAACCATTGGCATCTTGGAGATGCATTTTTGATGTATGCATAGGTCGGATGGTGCTCTCCAATACTCTCCCCAGAGGGTCTCACACATCATTGTGGTTTGCTGCGCTCTACACAACCTGGTGCTCTAAATGGCAGAATGAGAGATGGAGGATCTGCACGTCTCCTCCAATGATGAGGACGTCGAAAAGGCTGAGCTCAGTGAGGGCAAGAAAGCTGAGGCTCCAGAGGATGAGGTCATAGCACAGGCCAGTTGAAGCAGGCATGCATGTGAGATGCTTATATCCACCAGGTTTGAGGAGGATGGTGACAGCTAGCTCATACAAGCCTCATTCAGCAGTGCTCTCCATCCAACTTAACGCCATCGTTCCGATCCTCATTGTCTCAATGAAGCACATCGATCTCTGAATGAGTAATTACACTTTCGCATCACAATGTCCTCATCCTTGGAGGGTAAGGCAGCCTCTAGAGCATGTGGCCTTTCTGTTATGAGATAACAACTGCCACAGGGAGTTCTGTGAGCAGAGTTGAGATGGTGCAGCCTCTTCAAGCATCTTGCAACATCCCATTGACTACGGGAGCCTTCAAGAGGCTGGAGCAGCACTGCAATCCTCAAAGCTCTCTTGGAGTGTGCCTACAGCCTGACAAGGTGCCTCAAAGAGGACAATCATCACTCAATGATTCTTGCCTTGATTTTTGAGGTCCAACCTGAGTTGTCACTATGGTATCTCCGCACAGGAAATCATTTAGACAAGACAAGTGTTCAGGCTTCATCATCATACTGAGTCCCCAGCATGAGATCTAACTTAAGGATGCAGTCATCTGCAACTCTCAGTAATGGATGACTGAGATCAACTCTCAGATCACCTTTCAGTGGACGTGAAAGCTTCAGCTGCAGCAGCATGGCCTGATCTCTGGCAAGCACTCATGACCATGGCTTCATTTCGAGTCTCTCAAGTTCCTGTCCAGCCTAGCCTTGGCACCTGTGAATCCGAACATGCTGACACCCCATCTAGGCATTAAATACCTTACTCTTTGATAGTAAAGAGCACCACATCAGAGGTTGGGGAGCTTCGCTCTGATCCCATGTGAGGCCTCCATATTTTCATTCCATCAGCCTGACATGTCCACAAGGAAACCAGTCACACTGATGCCACTATAACCAGCACATAAACATGTCAAATAACCATCTGAGAGCAGGCACAGGGTTAATATCAAGAGTCCTTCTGGCCCAGCGCAGATCCTCCTATGTCAAACTCCAGCATCCAGGGCCTTTGCACACACCCCCCATCTTGCACAGTTTTAACCATCTAGGAAGAATCACAAGACAACATATATCAGCGAGGTCCATTGTTCTGCATCATGGAGGTGGGAAGGTTGGGGATAATATCAGGGTGATGTTTAGATTTACACATGTACATGAGATAATACTGCAGGCAGACAAGAGCACATAAGCGTCCTGAGTTTTGGTTCATAAGTAAAGCATTCTCAAGGTTGGCGGGAATTAGATGGAGGCCAATGAAAGATACAATGACTGAGATTAACTGCAATGTGCTTCGACATTCAATCCTCTAAGATCCACATTGAGCACTTTTCAATGCAGAAGCATCAGAGATTAAACTCATGAGGCAACATTATATGAACCTCTGAAGCGGGTCTCAGAGATACCTTGCACAACCATCAAGTTCTTAGAGCTAGAGGCTTCACCCATCTCATTACTGCACAGAGACCGGTCAGACACTGTAATGAGATGGTTTGAGACACCACAGACCTGAGGCAGACAATGGGACATCTGGGAGGAGGGAAGGGCACCTGTAACACTGGACTGACCATGGAGCATTTCATTAGTTGGAAGAGGGATACACTAGATGAGAAGTAGACTGGAACAAATTGTATTTACATTGTGCCATATACATACAGTTGTGAACACCAATGCTACCTTTCTGCCCTTAGTATTTCTCAATTTTCCTAACCCTATCACTACGTCTTGGTGCATCCCTGACATCTGCAGTAGAGACGGAGGCAGCCTGCTGACTGCTATACCTTATTGTGTATGATAAACTTAGCGGGTGTCCTCTGGAGGGCCAAGGTCTGGAGGGCTCCAGCCTGCTGTGGGGCAGGTGCACCCTCCTAAACCTGCGGAGCTGGAGCTGATGGGGTCACAGGCAGAAGGGCTTGGGAGCGACTGGACACTCTCGGAGTGGATGGCCCCGGGGTGGCCGGCTGACACTCCTCCTCCCTATTGGTGCCCAAGGGCCCTGCCTGACTCCTTGAGGAGAAGGGGCAACTGGAGTGAGGTCAATGTGCCTCGACCCTTCTTGCCTAGCAACTGATGGATTCCACATATGGCTAGAGCAATGGAGTGCAGGTCCTGGCACAGATCAGGCGCAATGCCCTGGACAAAGGTTTCTATAGCGGTCACCATCCTACCAGTGTTGACTTCAGTGAGCTGGCACATCAGCTGAACGACATCAGAATGAATAGATAGACTCCTCCATCGTTCGTTGCAATCTGGTGATGGCATCTGACAACCCTGCCTGACATTCCCGTGTCTATCTTTGCAGCTCCAATATCTCCCTGAGGGCTGAGTCCAGAGGCTTGTCATCGGACTCAGACTCAGCAGGAGCCTGGCCTCTAGCAGTCTTCCTAGTGCTGGCAACCTTGAATGTCCCTGCCTCTGCCTGCTGTGGACCCGAACCAGATGGTGACCCTGAGCCTGTTCTACAACTAAGCCCCACGCTTGGCGTGTGTCTCTGCGCTGGTCAAGGATGTGGGTGAACGCTGTGACAGCTCTACATCTTGTGGGTCCTCAGGATCCTCATCCCAGATGCTGTGGGGGCTGGGGCTGTTGGGTTGGCTACCGGCAGGCCTCACCCTTATTCTGCTAATGCTTGTTAAAGAGATAAGAGATAATTAGTGATTGGCTGAATAGTCACCAACATAACAAAGCACTCACAGTTTCGGCTGGTGTCCGTTGAGTTGTTAATGGATCCTCACTGACTTGGGAGATGCCAGTCTCACCCTCGGCGCAGACAAAGTCCCAGTCCTCTCTGATCAGCTCTGCCACCCGCTCTTCATATATTATGAGTGGCCTGAGCTCAGGCAACCCCCTTCTGGTCTAGGATCTTTCCCTTTTGTTGTGGGTGATCTTCTCCCGCATAAAGAGACTGTGGACAGACTGTGAGCAGGACAGATGCCAACACTGATGGTAAGGATGCCTGCCTTCTGTGGGTGCTGAGTTGACCTATGTAAGGACTGAGGATGTGACTTGTTCATGATGTGAGAAGAGATGAAGATGCCAGAGCGTGTGTGAGAGAATCCATGGTGATGTCCCTTGTGCTGGTGGTGTGTGAGATCCCTGTGGACTGTAACCTTGTCTGATGGGCTTGTGAGAGAGTGAGTTGAGAGTGAGGAGAGGGTTGACTTACCCTGGCAGAATGGATGAGATCATCATCCTCATTTTGCACTGGATGGGGGTCCTCTTCTCAGGAGCGTTGGAGCTGACTGCCCTGGCGACCTGCTCCCAAGCTGGCATTGTGAGTTTGGTGAACTCTGGCTCCCATCACTAGGAAAAACATGTTCACCCTTCCTCCTCCATGCTGAAAAATTCCCCCCAGTGCATTGTCGCTGAACATCCGGGCAGTCAGCTTCTTTCACCTGGGGACCAGTCCGTTGTTTGCTGAGAGTTCCTGGTCTACAGAGAGTGGTTGTGTGCATAAGTGCTGTTTAAATATGGCACTCAGATATATGTGCTGAAGAGGTAATGGCAGAGCATAAGAGTCCCAGTCCACCCCACCACGAGATGCTGCTCGTTCATGTATACATAATACGCTGAAAAGTGGACAATCTGGCACAGAAACCTGCCACACTGGCTGGTGGTTCCATGCCGACTTTCCCGTCTGCCACCATACTTAGTCTCCAGTGTGGAAATTTCTGCCCGTGGTGTTTCCAGACTTCAGAGGTGCAGTCTGCCGAGGTTACAGAATAGGGGACAGATGCTGAAAATATGGGGCAGTTGGTAACTCCAGCACCATTTCCTATTTCACGACCACACCTGTCCTTGCTGACATACATTGGCTCCTTGTTAAGCAATGCCTTGATTTTAAAATTTCCATACTTGTTTTCAAAGCCCTCCATGGCCTCAACTTTCCCTATGTTTGTAATCTCCTCCAACCCCACAATCTTCCGAGATATCTGCCCACATCCTTGATTTTAATCGCTCCATCATTGGTGGCCGCACTGTCAGTTACCTAGTCCCTAAACTCTGGAATTTTTTGCCTACACCCCTCTGCCTCCCCACTTTGTTTTCCTCCTTTAAGACATTCCTTAACCCTACCTTTTTGACCAAGCTCTTGGTCATCTGACCTAATATCTCATCATCTGACTTGACGTCATATTTGTTTTAAAATGCTTCTGTGAAGCGTCTTGGGGCATTTCATTATGTTAAAGGTACTATATGAATATAAATTGTTGTGGTATATTACAGCAGTGAACATGCTTCAAAGTATTTCATTGGCTGTAATGTGCTTTGAGACATTGTGACTTTGTGGTAAGCGTGATCTAAACACAAGTCTTTTTCCATGAGCAGAATGCAGTGAGCATTGATAGTAGAATAACTGATAAAAATTGTAAATGGAAATGATAACATTGTGTGGTAAAGCAAAACACTGCAGATCATTTGGCATGCACTAAATAAATAGTATTCGCTGGACAAACAAGAGTGATAGATGAATAAGGCAATTTGCACAGCAAATGACAAAATTATATGTGCACAACACATCAATTTATTCTTGCTGACAGGTCTATCAAAAGCTCTTTCACCAAAGTACAACTGCAATTATGGTATTTGGGAACATAGGAAAACGATTAGTTTAATAGATTGTCTGAATAATTATTTGTCAAGATGGCTGCAGTCTTGACGAAGCAATGTAATAGCTATAGCATTAGCACAGTGGGAGATTTGATAATGGTAGAAATTTGAATTTCTATGAGAAGTCAGTTGTTAATTGTTCGATATGATATGGTATTGAGCCAGTCAGGCCAGGAAGGACTCAGAGTGTTCAGTCCTCAGCTAAAGAGCGAGATGCCTGGACTCCGGAGGGGAAAAATCACAAATAGCCCAGGTTGATGGGAGCCCATCCATGTTCCTAATGGATGCCCCATTGGAAGCAGCATTAATTGCTTTAAGGCAAGACTTCTGTCCCTTTCTCAGGAGGATGTCCTGCTGTAGAGTGCTGTTAGCGGTGACCACTGCTGGCACTAATGGCAGTCCCGCCATGCCAAAAAGCCCAGATGAATTCGGGTCAGGGGCACAGCGAGTGGGGCTGAGGAAGGTGCGGGGGTGGGGGATTGGGTTCAAAAGGGTTATAGTTGGGGGGAGACCTGCAGGGGGCTGCCTCCGCTGGGCCCAGGGAATCCTTAAAGGAGGACCCCCTCCTTGCTTGACAGCAGCCCATGCAGCTGAAGCTAGCAGGCTTCCCACATGGCGTGGGTTTCACCCTGCTGCTGGTAAAATACTGGCAGGCAGGATATGGCCCCTAAGTGGTCATTAATAGGCCCAAGGGCAGGCAGGCTGCCCAATCCTCCCGCCACCTGTAAAATTCCAGACAGGTCGGGGAAGGGCAGGTAGGCAGTGGGAAGCCCACCCGCTGGACTTTATGTGCCCCCTTGCCACCTTCAACCCTGCCAGCAGCGTCCGTAAAATCCAGTCCTATGATTCTATGTTTCATAATTGCTAACCAGTGATCTAACCTGGGAAAGGGGCTATATGGACATTGCATAAGGATCGGATTGAAATTGGCCAAGATGGTCCCCCATTCTCAAATAGTCTGCTGAGATTTAGAATCTCCATTCTTTCTTAACAACAACTTGTATTTAAATAATGCCTCTAACATTAATAAAAAATCCCAAAGCACCTCCTAGAGGCACAATCTAAAAACTGGACATTGGGCCAATCCAGAATGTATTAGGAGGGGTGACCAAAAGCTTATTGTTAGAGGTAGGGTTTGAGAGAACCTGGTAGCATCTGTGGAGATCAGGTTATCCTGAAAGGTCACGAGCTGAAAGGTTAACTCTGTTTCTCTCTCCATGGATACTGTCAGACCTGCTGAGTATTTCCAGCATTTTCTGTTTTCGTTTCAGATTTCCAGCGTCTGTAGTATTTAGCCTTGAGAGTTTGAGAGGGTCTTAGAGGCAGAGAGGCATAGGTGACAAAAGGAAGGAAGGGTGGGTGCACAAGAGGTTGAATTCACAAAAAAGGAGAGTTCAGGGACGGTTGTGGGGTTGATGGAGATTGCGAAGATTGAGTGCAGTGAGGCCATGGTGGAATGTAAACATAAATATGCACACTTTAAAGTTGGAGCATTAAAAGCCAGTGTAGGTCAGCAAGCACTGGATATGTTACTGGAGGAAGAGTTTTTGATGAACTGAACTTTACGAAGAAAGAAAGACTTGTATTTATATAACCACCAGATATTTCACAGCCAATGAAGCACAATCACTGTTGTAATGTAGGAAACACAGTGACTAACATGTACACGGCAAACCCCACAAACAGCAAAGAGTTAATGGCCAGATAACCTGTTTTTGTGATACTGATTGAGGGATAAATATTGGCCAGGGGCCAACATCTATGGGACCTTTTACATCCATCTAAGCAGGCAGATGGGCCTCAGTTTAATGTCACATCTGAAAGGCAGCCCCTCTGATTGTGCAGTGCTCCCTCAGTACTGCACTGGAGTGTCAGCTTTGATTTTTGTACTCTAGCCCTGGAGTGGGACTTGAATCCAAAACCTTATAACTCAGAGGTAAAAATGCTACCAAGTGAGTCACAGCAGATACATGAGGAGGCCAGTCTTGTTCAGACTAAAGCGGTCAATAACAAAGGAGCTGGAGTCATTGACAAGCGTATGGGGTTTAAGGCAGAGCCCAAAAATAATAGCTGTAGCCTTCTACATGGTTAGGTGGAGGAAGTTGCAGCTGATCCAAGGGTGTATGCCAAGACAGAGATGATGAAGGAGTCGAGTGAGGTGGTGGAAAGGTAGAGCTGGGTGTCATGAGGAAGAGAGTGAATCCTTGGCAAAATCCAGCTCAGAAGATTCAGGGGGTACTTAGAAAACCAATATTGGAAATGCTCTGGCTACAGTCAGATAGGTGAGTCAACCAAATGAGGGTAGTCCCATTAAGCTGGACTATGAAGGTGAGATATTGAATGAATAAAGTGTGGCTGACCATGTCAAAGGCTGTAGAGGGGTCAAGAAGGATGAGGAGAGATAATGCATCACTCTCACAGTCACAGAGATGTCATTCATGCCTTTGGTTCTCACATTTGAGTACTGTAGAAAGTGCGGAATCCTGATTGGAAGGATACAAGCAGGAAGTTGCTGGAAACATGGCCATGGATTTGGAAGATGGCAACAGAATCAAGGTAGACAGGGAGGTTGAAGATGAAGTAATTGCTCGCAAGGACAGAGGAGCTGAGAATGTTTTTTTTGTATTTATATAAGAGCTCCAAAACAAATTATGTCAGATTCTTTACAATTCATTTGTACAGTGGTTGTTGTTTCAGCACAATGACAATGTTTATTTGGGTGAGATACAGGAGGGTTGCACCATGCTGCAGCATTAATCTCAGTTTTCAGGAATGCAGGAGAGAAGTTATATGTTAGCTGGATTATCCTTTTTGCAGGGATTTCGTAATGAGGCTGTATTTCCACCTACCACTCCAACACCACCATGACCCTGGCCCATTTTCCTAGCTCAAATCTGTTTATTTATGTATAGCAAACAGGAACTTACAACAGCCAGGGTACAAAATCTAGTCAAAACTACAGCAGGACTCCATGAATTAAAAGAGAAATGAGAAATCTAAGAATTTCTTTCTAAGTCTTGGTCTTCATATTTGTCTTTGGAGTGCTGCTTTGAGTTGCATTAGAGTGCTTCAGTTGGAGTTTGGTGAGAGAGGGACTTTTAAGAGTTAATTTCTATCTAAAGCCTAATCTTTCTTAAATTGAGCAACTAACTAAAAGTTGCTCTTTGGTTTGGGAGAAGGTAAGTTTTAGCCCAGCTTTAAAACAGGGGTTATACAGGCTCTGCTTCACGCTTGTCAATGACTCCAGCTCCTTTGTCATTGACCGCTTTAGTCTGAACAAGACTTAAATAGGTTTTCAGAAGCTAAAGTCAGGCAGCACAAAAGTAAGCCATCTTCACTGCTGCTGTTGTCTGCACTCCAGTGCTGCTTTAGGCTGCCTGAGAGTGCTTCAACTGGAGTTTGGTGAGAGGGGGTGTTTGGTGAAGAGGGAAGGAGGAATCCTTTCATTTTCTACCTTTTCTCAGTAAGAAGAGCAGAAGCCTTGGTGAGTAGGACCTGGTGAGTGTTTCTTCTGTCTTTAATATACTCTAACCTAGAGGAAGTAAAAGTAAGAGAGTAATTTAAGGGTACATCATAGCAAGGCAGCTCGGCCAAGTGGAATGATCCTCCTGTGCAATGTGGGAAGTCAGGGACATTTCCAGTGTCCAGGGAGACCATGTGTGAAAGAAGTGTCTCCCACTGCAGCTACTTTAAATCCACGTTTTGGAGTTGGAGCTGCAAGGATGAGATCTTCATGGATAGCGCTTACAGTGAGGTGGTCACACTGCAGATAAAGAGTGCACAGGCAGAAAGGGAATGGGTGACTGCCAGACAGAGTAAAAGCAATATGCAGGTAGTGCAGGAGTCCCTTGGGTTCATCTCACTCTCTAACAGATTTTCTGTTTTGGATACTGCTGGGGAGATGGTTTCTCAGAGGAATGCAACAAGAGCCAGGTCCATAGCACCATGAGTGACTCAGCTGCACAGTGGGTAGAAAAATGAGTGGGACAGCAATGGTGATAGATGATCCTATCATGAGGGGAACGGATAGACGTTTCTGCAACTGCAGACGTGACACCAGGCTGGTTTGTTGCCTCCATGGTGCCAGGGTCAAGGATGTCACTGAACGACTGCAGGACGTTCTGAAGGGGGAGGGCGAACAGCCAGAAGTCGTGGTCCATATCAATACCAACAACATAGGTGAAAAGAAGAATGAGGTCCTGAAAGCAGAATATAGGGAGCTAGGATATAAATTAAAAAGCAGGACCTCAAAGGTAGTAATCTCAGGATTACTCATAGTGCCATGTGCTAACGAAATTAGGAATAGGAGAATAGATCTGATGAATACATGGCTGGAGGGATGGTGTAGGAGGGAGAGATTTAAATTCATGAGGCATTGGGATGGATTCTGGGGAAGATGGGAGGGTTTAAATTAGACTGGCAGGGGGATGGAAAGCTGAGCGGGGAGACACAACAGAGGGAAACAAAAATAGGAATGGAAAGCAGAGAAGTAGAAAGCAAAAGTGGAAGGCAGAGGAAACAAGGGCTAGCAGCAAATAGGGCCATAGTACAAAAAAGATGTGTAGAAATGTTAAAAAGACAAGTCTAAAGGCACTGTATCTGAATACACAGAGCATTCGCAATAAGATAGACAAATTAACAGCACCATTAAATGTAAACAGATACAATATTATTGTGATTACAGAGACATGGCTGCAGGCTGACTGAGGCTGGGAACTGAATATCCAAGGATATTCGATATTTAGGACAGACAGGCAAAAAGGAAAAGGAGGTGATGTGGCGTTGTTAGATAAGGATGAAATCAGTGCAATAGTGAGAGAGGATATTGGTTCCAAAAATCTAGATGTAGAATCAGTCCGGGTGGAGCTAAGAAACAACAAGTTGGGGGGAAGATTAGTGGGAGTTGTTTTCAGGCCTCCAAACAGTAGTGATAGGGTAGGGATTGGCATTAAACAGGTAATTAGAGAGGAACTTTCAGTGGGAGGGAGAGGACCCAGTTGTCGTGGTCCATGTTGGTACCAATGACAGGCAGGACAAAGAGGGAGCTCTGCACAGTCAGTGTGAGGAGCTTGGCACCAAACTAAGAAGCAGAACCTCAAAGGTCATAATCTCTGGATTATTACATGAGCCACGTGCAAATTGGCACAGGACAAATCAGATTATAGAGATAAATGTGTGGCTCAAACACTGGTGTGGGAGAAATGGGTTCAGGTTCATGGGGCACTGGGACCAATACTAGGAAAGTGGGATCTGTACTGTTGGGACGGTCTACACCTGAACCGTGCTGGGACTGGTGTTCTTGCGAGCTGCATAACTAGGTAAGTAGAGAGGGTTTTAAACTAAGTGGTGGGGGCAAGAGATCAAATTTGGGAAGATGTGGTAAAGAGTAGAGACAACACAAAAGAAATGAAAAACAGAAATGAAAAACAGACCATTTCAGGGAAGGATAGAGAATACAAATCTAACAGTAAGTCAACAGATGAGACTAGAGGTTATAAGAAGAATAAAAGGATAAAACTAAAGGCTCTGTATCTGAATGCATGAAACATTCGAAACAAAACAGATGAACTGAGAGCACACATAGAAATAAATAAGTACGATTTGATAGCCATTACAGAGACATGGCTGCATAAGGACATGGATTGGGACCTGAATATTAAAGGGTATAGGACATTCAGGAAGGACAGGAAGTGAGGAAAAGGTGGAAGGGTGGCTCTTTTAGTTAATGATGGTATTAACACAGTAGAGAGGGATGACCTAAGTTAAGAAAACCAGGATGTGGAAATGGTTTGGGAAGAGATGAGAAATGGTAAAGGCAGGAAGTCACTTGTGGGAGTTGTGTACAGGCCCTTAATTGTAACCACATGGTAGGATGGAGCATAAAGGAAGAAATAATAGGAGCTTGTCAGAAAGGTACAGTTATAATCATGGGAAATTTTAATCTACATATAGACTGGAAAAGTCAGATGGGCAAAGGTAGCCTAGATGAGGAGATCATAGAATGTTTCCTTAGTTTCTTAGAATGGCATGTTCTGGAGCCAACCAGGATCCAAGCTATACTAGACCTGGTATTGCACAGCAAGATGGGATTAATTAATGACCTCATAGTGAAGGCACCCCCTAGGTAGCAGTGACCATAATATGATTGAATTTTACATTTAGTTTGAGGGAGGAAGGAGTGGGTCCGAGACAATGGGCAGGATTTTCAGGTTGTCGGGCGAGCACAGGGAATAGGCCCGGAAGCAGCCTAAAAATGGCCCTCCACCCATGATTGGCCCCCAACCACAATTTCACACTAACTGGCCAATTAACGGCGGGAGGAATGTGAGCATAAAAGTCTGCGTAGGCGCAGGGGAGCGCGCACTGAAAGCTCCCTGAAGACAGGGAGTTGCCTCAGAGAGCTGAACAATTTTAAAATCAAAAATAAAGATTTTTAAAATCTGAAAAAGTGTCCTGACATGGGACTCACTCACAATAACAGAAACAAAATAAAAATTCTGCCCAAAACTTTATATTTATTTTTTATTTAACTGTGGAAATCTCATCCTGCCTGTGGATGAGGTTTCTTAAAAAATCAAAAGGCCGCCTGGCCGATTCGCCTGCCCACCAACTACAAGGTTGGATGGGCAGCAAAAAATTGCTTTTAATTAGTAAATTAATGGCCTTAATAAGCCTCTTAATTGTCGGCGGGCGCGCTGCCGACTCTCGTGTGTGCCTGCCAATCAAAATATTGTGTGAATGCGCGATGACATTAGGACGCTTGCCCAACATCATTGCACACTATTGTACATCTGATTGGGTCGGGCAGGCTCCAGCCCAGGGAATGTAAAATCCTGCCCTATGTTCTTAAACTTAAATAAAGTAAAGCAAAACTGGCTAAAGTGAATTGGCAAATTAGGTTACGGGATAGTTAAATAGAGATGCAGTGGCTAATATTTAAGGGGATGTTTCAGAATCTACAGAATAGATACATTCCAATGAGTAAGAAAAAGTCCAAGGGACAGACACAGCATCCATGGTTAACTAAAAAGGTTAAGGATACTATCAAACTTAAAGAAAAGGTATATAATTGTGCTAAAATAGGTGGAAGGCCAGAAGATTAGACATAATTTAAGGAACAGCAAAAGATAACCAAAAGATTAATAAGGAGAGAAAAATTAGAGTACAAGAGAGAGCTAGACAGCAATATAAAAACAGGTAGTAAAAGTTTCTATAAAGATTTAAAAAAGAAATGAATTAACAAAGTTAGTGTTGGTCCTACAGGAAGTAAGTCTGGAGAATTGACAATGGAAAACAAGGAAATTGCAGATGAATTGAACAAATATTTTGCATCAGTCTTCACTATAGAGGATATAAGTAACATCCTAGAAGCAGCTATAAATCAGGAAATGGAAGGAAAAGAGGAACTCAGGAAAATTACAATCACCAGAGAAATGGTACTGAGTAAATTGTTGGAGCTCCGAGCTGACAAGTGCCCGAGTCCTAGTGGACTTCATCCTAGGGCAGTAAAAGGTGTGTCTGGTTTTAATTTTCCAAAACTCCCTAGATTCAGGGAGGGTCCCATTAGATTGGAAGATAGCAAATATAACTCCATTGCTCAAAAAGGGAGGGAGACATAAAGTGGGAAAGCACAGGCCAGTTAGTGTAACATCTGTCATAGGGAAAATGCTAGAAACTATTATTAAAGAAGCTATAATAGGGCACTTGGATAAGTTCAAGGTAATCAGGCAGAATCAACATGGTTTTGTGAAATAGAAATCATGTTTAACAAACTTATTGGAGTTCTTTGAGGAAGTAACATATGCTGTGGATTAAGGGGAACTGCTGGATGTACTGTACTTATATTTCCACAAGACATTTGATAAAGTGCCACAGCAAATGTTATTGTAGAAAATAAAAGCTCAGTGTATAGGGAATCTTTTGAGTTAAACCAATCAAACCAAATCAACAAAATGAAGGACAAGTCAAGCACAGCCCCTAATTCAGGTCAGCTGTAAAACTAAAGACAAAATTTAAAGAGAACTTACAACTTTAAACCAAAATGTGATTAAGGGGGTCACTCAGTGTATAGGGGGTAACATTTGGCATGGATAGAAGATTGGCTGGCTAACAGGAAGCATGGGTCTTTTTCAGGTTGGCTAGACGTAACAAGTGATATGCCACAGGGATCAGTGCTGGGACCTCAACTTTAACAATTTATATAAATGACTTGGATCAAGGGATGTATGGGATGATTGCCAAACTGATGACACAAAGATAGGTAGGAAAGTAAGTTGTGAAGAAGACATAAGGAGGCTACAAAAAGATATAGGTAGCTTAAGTGAGCGGGCAGTGATCTGGCAAATGGAGCATAATGTGGAAGGAAGAATAAAAAAGAAGCATATTATCTAAATGGTGAGAGATTGCAAAGCTGAGATTCAGAGGGATCTGGGTGTCTTCGTGCATGAGTCACAAGAGGCTAGGGACAGCAAATAATTAGGAAAGCTAATAGAATATTGCAACTTATTGTGAGGGGAATTGAATACAAAAGTAGGGAGGTTATGCTTCATTTCTAAAGAGCGCTAGTGAGACCACATCTAGACTACTGTGTACAGTATTGTTCACCTTATTTAAGAAAAGATGTATATGTGTTGGAAGCAGTTCAGAGAAAGCTTCCCAGACTAATACCTGGAATGGGCTGGTTGTCTTATGACGGAAGGCTGGAAAGGCTAGGCTTGTATCCGCTGGAGTTTAGAACATTAAAAGATGACTTGGTTGATACATATAAGATCCTGAGGGAACTTGGCAGGTGCATGTGCAGAGGATGTTTCCTCTTATGGGAGAATCTAGAACTAGGAGTCACTGTTTAAAAATACAGGGGTTGTCATTTAAAATGGAGATGAGGGACAGAATTTCTGGCTGGCATGGGGATGGAGCGGAAGCGGATGCGGGCGGGCATGGACACGATTGCCATTTGCAATCAGGTCCGTGCCACCATTTTACTCGGGCGAGCCAATTAAGGTCCGCCCAGCATATTTCACGACACCTGTGCATAGTGGGAGTGGGCAGGCGACTGAATGGTTCTCTAAACAAGGTAAATGCATAGCCAGACGGATCCTGGTTATTTTAGGAGGGGATCTCCAGATCACATGAAGCTCTGAGATTTCCCCGTGGTGCCTGGAGGAACTTGGTCCACCAATAAGCCTAATATTTAAAAACAACTTTCTTTACTTGGCTTCTTCTGACACATGATCTTGCTCAGGTTTGGCCTGGTGGGGAAGCCACCAATTCTACCTTGCTCAGAACTCAGTTTAAAATAGCACATTGGACCCCATGAGAGCCTGATCTGCACATGTAACGTGAATCCTGCCAGTTTGGGGAAAATTAAAACCACACTTGGCCAGACCTGGCCAGGAAGGACCCTCTGATTTTAATGAGTGTCTCAGCCACATAAACTGTATTTACAATAAGCGTCTACAGCTCAAAGAACTTCGGCTCAGAGTTGTTGAGCTACAATCTGAGCTGCAGACATTGCAATGCACTGGGGAAGAGTTACCTGGACTCTTTGATCTAGGAGATAATCACACCCCTTAGGTTAGGTCTAGTTAATGGGTAGGAAGAGGAGAGCGCAGGAAAAGCCTTGGCATTTGCCCTTATCCAACAGGCGTGAAGTTCTTGCCTCTTGTGTGGATGAGGGAAAAGCCTGCAGGATAAATGGGCAAACTGTCCAAGGCACCATGTTACAGGAGGCCATTTAAGTGGTGGAAGTGGTAGGAGACAACGTGGTGAGGGGGAATAGATATTGTTCTCCGCAGCTATGACCAGGAGTCCAAAAGTGTTGCCAGTCTGTTGCCAGGTTTCAGGACACCTTCTCATGGCTGGGGAAGATCTTGGAGTGGGATCCAATTGTCATGGTCCATGTAGGAACCAATGACATAAATAGAACTAGGAATGGCATTCTGCTGAGAGAGTTTGATGAGCTGGGTTGGAATTAAAATGCAGAACTTACAGGTAATCACCTGGATTGTTACCTGAGCCATGCACAAATTAGCAAAGGGACAAGCCGATTAGAAGTGTGGCTAACAGAGTGGCGTGGAAGGCAGGGGTTTCATTTCATGGCCGTGAGGGCACTTATATCTGTACTGGGAAAGTGGGAGCTGTTCCATTGAGATGGATTTCACTTAAACTGGGCTGGGAGCAGTGTCTTGATGAATCAGATAATTGGGGCAGTATATAGGACTTTAAACTACTGAAACGGGATGGCAGTAGGAGGATTCAGGAAAGTGTAATTTCAATGCTGCATCTACAAGAGCAGGTCAGAGGCTAGGAGTCCTGTGGTGAGTAACTCACCTCCTGACTCCCCAAAGTCTGTCCACCATCTACAAGGCACAAGTCAAAAGTGTGATGGAATATTCTCCATTCGCCTGGATGAGTGCAGTTCCAACACTCAGAAATCTTGACACCATCCAGGACAAAGCAGCCCGCTTGATTGGCACCTCATCCACAAACATTCACTCCTTCCACCAGCGACATACAGAGGCAGCAGTGTGACAAGATGCACTGCAGGAATTCACCAAGCCTCCCTATACAGCACCCTCCAAACTCATGACTACTACCATCTAGGAGGACAAGGGCAGCAGACATATGGGAACACCACCACCTGAAGTTCCCCTCCAAGCCACTCACCATCTTGACTTGGAAATATATCACCATTCTCACTGTCGCTGGGTCAAAATCCTGGAACTCCCTTCCTAACAGCACTGTGGGTGTTCCTACACCACATGGACTGCAGCAGTTCAAAAAGGCAGCTCACTACCACCTTCTCAAGGGCAATAAATGCTGGCTTAGCCAGCAGCACCCACATCTGGTAAATGAATTTAAAAAACTATCAATCAACGGGTTGAAAGGTTATGGGGAGAGGATGGGAAATTGGAGTTGAGGCCGAAATGAGATCAGCCATGATCATAATGAATGGTGGGGCAGGCTCGAGGGGCTAAATTGCTTACTCCTGCTCCTAGTTCTTATGTTCTTATGTTCAATGTAAAGGCTGCAGAGCAGAGTAGCAATTTGGATCAAAATAAGCAGAGTGGGTCAGGAGGAACAGAAAGTTTAACAGATGTAAATAAGGCATTAGAAACTACGATCATATCAGAGAAATATAAGATTTTAAAGCTAAAGGTGCTGTATCTGAATGGATGAAAATTTTTCAACAAAATAGATGTATTAATAGCACAGATAGGAATTAATAGGATTAATCTAAAAGCAATTATGGAGATGTGATGGCAGAATGAGAAGTGTTGGGAACTAAACATCCCAAGACTCTTGACTTTCAGAAGAATGGGCACAATGAGAAAGGAACATTGGTGGGTGGGGAGGGGAGGTGGGGGCGAATGGATATGTGGCTGGAGGGAGTGTGGGGACTAGTCCTGATAATAAAGGATGGGATAAAAACACTATAAAGAATGCTAGCTGGGAAAATCAAGTTGTAACATTAGTTTGGGCAGAATAATAAGGGGCAAAAAATACTGGCAGGAGTAGTTTATAGAGCACCTAACTGTACCTAACAGCAACTGTGGCTTTAGGTAGAATAAAAATCAGAAAATCTGAGATGGATGTAACAAGGGTAATACAGTACTCACAAGGGTCTTTCATATTCCATCTTGAGAGAACCAAATTTGCAGGAGTAAAATGGAGCGTGAGTTCATTGAATGCATTCAGGATTGTTTCCTAGATCAGTACATCAGGGAACCAACTAGGGAAGTGGCTATTTTAGATCCAATATTGTCCAATGAAAAAGGATTAATTAATATTCTTAATATAATAAAGGAGCATCTGGGGCAGGGTGATCATAACATGATAGAATTCTATACTGAGCATGAGTAATTAAGTCCAAAACTAGAGTCTTAAAGCCAATCAAAGCAAACCATAGAGATATGAAAGGCAAGCTGCTTATTGTGGATTGGAAAACTAGATTAAAAGATGCAACAACACATAAACAATGACACACATTTAAAGAATTGATTCACACATTGCAGTGAGTATGCATCTCCTGAAAGAATAACCCCAACCCTCCACCTCCAACCCGGGAGAAAAGCCATCCAACCATGGCTGATAAGAGGAGAGAGGATTGAGGATTAAGGATTAGTGAATGGACAGAAAACAAATAGTAGGAATAAATGGGGCACTTTCAGTTTGGCAAGCTGGGGTTCTGGCAAGGACCAGTGCTTGGGCCTCAGCTATTTGCAATCTATATTGTTGACTCAGATAATGGGAGAGAATGTAATATTTCCAAGATTGCTGAAGAAGATGAGGTGGGAAAGTAAGCTGTGAAGAGGAAGCAAAGAACCTGGAAAGATGCATAGACTGGTTAAGTGAGCGGGCAAGAACATGACAGATATAAGTGAATGTAGAGAAGTGCAAAGTTATCTACTTTGATAGGAAAAATTGAAAAGCAGAATATTTTTCAAATGGTGGGAGACTGGGAAATGTTGGTATTCAGAGGGACATATATTCCTGTACATAAATCACAGCAAGTTAGCATGCAAGCATTTAGGAAAGCAAAATGGTATGTCAGCCATTAATACAAAGAGATTGGAGTACAAGGATGAAAAGTTTTACTGCAATCTTATAGGCACAGAAAATGCTGGAAATGCTCAGTCAGTCAGGCAGCTTCTGAGAGAAAGAAAGTTAATATTTCAGGTTTTGTCAGGTTACAATGAAAGGCCATTGATCTGAAAGTTTTTTACAATTGTACAGGATTTTGGTAAGACCACACTCGGAATGCTATGTGCTATGTCCAGTTTTGGTCTTCTTACCTAAGGAGGAATTTACTTGCCTTAAAGGGAGTGCATCAAAAGTTCACCAGACTGATTTGTGGGATGACGGGATTGTCCGATGAGGAGAGATTGAGTAGACCTGGCCCAGGCCCCTTTCAGCTTAAAAGAATGAGAGGTGATCTCACATATAAAATTCTTAAGATACTGACAGGATAACTGCTGAATGAAGGAATGTGAGGGAATGTTTCCCTGGCTGGAGTGCCTAGAACAAGGGATCACAGACTCAGAGGTGAAGTTGACGTAGATCACTCATGATCATTTGAATGGTAGAGCAGGCTTGAAGGATTGAATGGCCTACTCCTGCTCCTATTTTTTATGTCCTTATATTCTTTTAAAACAAGTGAAAATGCAGGGCATAATTTTTTGGCCCTGCCAGTGGCAGCTTTTGTGGTGGGCGTGAGTGGAAAGTTCAGAGCGAGGCCTAAAGTCAGATTCTTGCCAGCAGAAAAATGAGTTGAAATTTTCCACTCAAAACTTTCATGTTGGGATGAAGGCTGATCCATGTTGGAAACATCATTTGCATGCATTAGCATGTCATGAATACTCATTAAAAACGCATCTCACCAGAACAGCAGGATCATGTTCCCCCTCCCAAATATGTTCCACACCAGCGGGAAATTAGACTGGTCTAAATTATGACCAGATATAAGTGGCGTGAAGCTGTCCACCCTCACTTCACTTGTGACTTTGAGGTGAGTGCAACATTCAAAGCCTACCTGTAACAGTGCTGCTCTGGTTCCTCAGTGATGCCAGTGTTAGCCCACACTGGTGGGGGTGTATGGTGCGACTGCTCATGGTGGGTTCCTCGGGTGTTGAGCTGGTCAGTTCACAGTGGCTGCCTCGGGTGTTGAGCTGGTCAGTTCACAGTGGCTGCTGAGCTACTCCAGCAGGACAGCATTTTGCACTGTGGGTCTCAGGCAGGGCTGCACTCAGAAACTGAGACCAGCATGGTGACTGGGGCACGGTGGGAGTAGGGGACAGTGGCTGGAAGGGGATGGGGAGATGACAGAGACACGAGGGTGAAGAGGGGCTTGGCGCAGGAGGGGGGAATGATGGCAGGCAGAGGGAAAATTGGGGGTGGGGAAGTTGAAGCCCGACATGGAACAGTAGAATGTGAACACAGAAGGGGCTGAATGGACTTCGATTTGCATGAATGGGGGGGATTGCACGCCGAGTCTATAGTACGAAAGGGGGCAAGGGATACTAGTGTGGCACAGAGATTCGTGGGGTGAGGGAAGAAACACAGTCTTGTGGTCATTCATTGAGGAGCCAGAGAGCTGAGTGAAAGGTGAAAGACAGTCATAGACCCTGGTTTGATATTAAGGCGAGAATTTTTGGATCGACGAGCAGGGGCAGGGCCCGCTCACCAAGGCGTAAAATGACACGGGGTGACATCAGGCATGCGTCCCGACGTCACTGCGTGTCGGTTAGATTTTCAGTTTGGCGGACGCGCAGCCGACTTGGCTGCTCACCCACTGAACTGTCAAAGGCCTGTTAAGGCCATTAACGAACTAATTAAGCCTATTGAGAAAGTTGCACGTCCAACCTTAAGGCTGACGGGCAGGCAAAGAGCCCAGGCAGCCTTCGCATTTTTCATAGAACTTGATCCACGGGCGAGATGAGAATTCATGAAGGGTTTATAAATTAAATAAATGTTTCATTAAAGTTCATTGACATGTCCCAACTCACTGTCACATGAGTGGACATGTCCTAAAAAAAAAATTCTATTATTAACATTTTTAAAACTTTAAACTTATTTCTGCCGTTCTCCCGACTCAGGGAATTCCCCCCCCTCCCCCACACACACAGAGCGCTCAACGCTTCCGGGTGCGTGTCATTCTGGGTGGGCCTTAATTGGCCCGCCCACCTAAAATGGCGGCATGGACCCAATCAGGGGCACCAATCGGGTTCATGCCCGCCCCCGCATAACACACCCGATGGGGAAAATTCTCTCCCAAGAGAGTGGGGTGAGAGATTAAAGGCAGTCCTAGGGTTCTGTGAGCCATGCTACATGGCTATGCATGGTGCACACGTCATGTTCCTGCTCCAGGGAGGGTCAAGACTTGTGTGCGAAATGGCTCTGTACCTTTAATTGAGAATATGCACATAAATCAGCAATACATTTTTGAAAAACTCATAAATGCATCTAAGGGGAAGCTAGATAAAGAAATGAGTGAGAAAGGAATAGAAGGTTATGGTAATAAAGCTAGGTGAAAAGGATGGGAAGAGGCTCATGTGGAGCATAAACACTGGTTAGGCTATTTGGCCAAATTATCTGTTTCTGTGCTGTAGAGTCTATGTGATTTTATGCAATTATGATATGTAAATAAGTGCAAAGATAAGTAACATAATAGAAATAAGTGCCACTTAATTGCCTTAGGTGTCAACCGTCGCTCAGTGGCAGCCCTTTCACCTCTGAGTCAGAAGATTTTGGATTCAAGTACCATTCCAAAGACTTGAACACATAACACTTCAGTGCAACACTGAGGGGGTGAAATACTGTTGGAGGTGCCATCTTTCAGATGAGACTTTAAGTTGAGGCCTTGTCTTCCTTCTAAGATGGCCATAAAAGGTGCCATGATATTATTTCAAAGAAATATTTTGAAGAATAGTAAGGGCATTCTTGCCTGTGTTCTGGCCAATATTTATCTTCAATCATCAGCTATAAAATGATTGTCTGGTCATTAACACATTGCTGTTTGTGGGAGCTTGCTGTTCACAAATTGAGTATCATATTTCCTACGTCACATCAGTTACAGTACTTCAGAAGTACTTCATCAGCTGTAGCATGCTTTGGGACATCTTGTGTTTGTGAAATGCAAGCCTTTCTCCATGGCCTCAGACCAGCCCGATCTGTTTCAGTGTCCATCTCCCATCTATGCATCCAGTGACTCCTGCACACAGTCAGAATTGAAGAAGGAAAGATTGCCTCCCCCATGATGTAACATTGTTCTATTTTTACCAAAGGGAATAAATGGCATCACCCCAAAGGGAAGATTGGGAAAAGGCCCACCTCACAGTTGACTATTTAGCTCATTCTGTATTTAGAATTTAATGGTCACTTTCCCAGCTGCATGCTGACAGTAGGGAGCTGGTAGCACAGATCAAGAAATAGCAGGCACACTCCCCAACGTTTTCCAGCCTTTTAATGGATGCATTCGGAAAATTGGCCTTTGGTTCTGTGCTTTTATTGCACCTATTTTCATTCAGAGGTGTATTCACAAAACAGGGTGAAAATGTTTTCATTGAGGTATCGGAACCACAGACATTGACCACATCCACTGTTTACATACCTCTCTGTGGCTAATAAAAAAACAGACAGTGGAATAAGTTTCACAGAACTCAGACTGTCTCCCTCCTCAGAGAGACTTGGGCTGCAAACGATGGTCTTCAGTTTACATTCCATGAGCAGACTGGGTCCTCCAGAAGATCAGGCGAGTAAACACTGTACTTTGCCTTTCTCATTCTCACTTGATTATCTATTGATGGATGAAGGTCAATTGAGAAAAACATCTGAATATTCTCAGATGGAAAATTTCCCAGCATGTCTCAAATGGAGCAGCCTTCTAATAACATTACTTAGAGCCCAAGTAACTTACTTATTAACAGGGTTGTTTTATGTATTTTTGTTTTAAAAAGGTTTTATTAGCTGCACTGATATATTGGATGGCTAAACTGAAATTTACTAAAGTGGAGGATGTCACCTTGGAGAATTTATGAAAGCCTTGATCTTGAATGATCCCTGTTTCTTTAAGTTAAGCTTACCTTCTGCTTGTTCGGTTTTGATTTGCGTTTTTCACTTTCTTCATTTCGTTCAACGTGATTTTTAGAAGGAAGTATCCAGTACGTCCATGTTATTTGAGAGATAGAAATTAACAGCAACCAGAAAGATGGACAGTGCAACAGTAAGAACTTCAGAGGACTAGCAGGGAACAATTATTCATTTGTAAAAAATGTGTGAAATAATCAACAACCCAAAACACCCAAGTTGTTTTCATTAAAGCTGCTTTTTGATTCCATCATCTGCACCATGCATGTATAGTGCACAGTCGGCAGCTGAACTGTCCTTACACGTGCGTGAGACACAGTGAGAATGTACTGGCACTAACAATGTTTTTAATCAGTTGAACAATCCAGCAGGTATGTCATTACCTCGTAAAGTTCAATGAGAACAAATAGCCACGAGTAGCATCATCCTGTATGGGGCAGTGTTTTGAGCTTTAACGTTCAGTGGAAATTTATGAAGCACAGCGCAGAAAATGAGCAGCACTTTGTGCAGCATATTCCTATGAATTGTTTGCAAGCATTGACGCTTAACCCAAAAACAAGCTATCATTAAGGAGCATGAGCAGGCTAAAATAAGCCCAACTTTGCATCACATTTTTTAGTTTGTATGTAGCTGACTAATCCGCGCTATGTATTCTGCTGTAAGCAAAGCAGAAATTCTGCAACCAACAGCCCTGTTGAGAAGACAATGCATTGGGCTAAACTATATAGACCACCAAGGTCTCAGGTTCCAATCCCTGCTCTGTGCTGACTTATTTGGTCTCAGCTGGAGTGGCATTAGGAACATTTCAATTGGTCCTAATGCCACAAAGTTAGGGAAAGGTAAATAAACTGTGCTTCATGTCCCTGATCGTTCTGTGACAGGCACATAGGCGAGGATAAGCTCTGGAAGGGGAGAGTGATTTCTGCTATCAGTGACCCTCAGGAGTACTATAGAGCCAAGAGGGGCAATCTTCATCCTCCTGACTCCACCTGAAAGTAATTTTTTAAATGTAGTTTTAGTTGACTGCTGGTTGTTAGGCCATGCCCAGGCCCAAAGTAGCCCAATTTCAAGAAATGTGGCTTAATTCAATTGTATGTTTCAGATGTCTTTAGGTCATAACTCCCCCAAAACATTTTATTACACACCCATTTTCCAGTTGGAAGACAAATAGCCATATTAGTAGAACAAAACTCTCAGCAGGATGAAAAAAAGAGAATGAAAGAAAAATTAACCGTAGCAGAGACTTGCCAGTAGCCTGGCGAGGTATTTCACAATATGTATTTGCTTTTGTCTTTTAGTGCTTTGACAGTAAGGAATATTTGTTTTATAGAACTGCCACTGATATCAGATGGAAAGTAATGCAAAACAGAAAGAATTCTCCATCACTGTAAATATTTAGACACTTACTGTGGCCGACATTATTCGCAGCTGGAAATTGACATGCTGCAAAACTGGGTGAGGACACAGTTACATGAACTCCTAAATCACTTCTCTTACCCCACCCACCTGAATTAAATGGAAACTTTGACATATTCAGGGCAGGAAATCTACCCTGTGAACTAATAATTCCATAGCTACTTCTTGGTAGGTAATAGGGTGTTTAAAATGTTCATTGTTTAAATGGACAAGCCTTTCCTTTTGAAACTTCTGAACCACTGGAGTTTCCAGGCTTTTGCAAGAGGTTTTCTTTTCCTTTTTTGAATACTGGGAAATGGCAGAAATGTATAAAATTAAAATTGTTGCAGTTTATTCATGTTTTTTGTTCTAACCTCTTTGAATGATCTTAAATACATTAATCATGTTATTGGGGACCAGTCCAAGAACGGAGCCAGCTTGGGGTGGGGAAGTTGGCATGCATTTGATTAGCAGTATCGCTTAGGCTTGTGACATAGAGAGAGCTAATGATTGGCTGTAGTTCTTCAGTGCCATACAAACTCAGCTGATGATTCAAATTAACTGACCAATATTATTCAATATAATTAGGACTACAGTTTGGGCTGAATTTTCCCAGTGCAAATTTTGGTGGTCTCACACCAAAGATGTTAAGGATCCCAATCATTATTTCTCCTCTGTGTACTTTTTTAAATTCTTTCATGGGATGTGGGTCTCACTGGCAAGGCCAGCTTTAGTTGCCCATTCCTAATTGCCACAACTATGTGGCTTGCTAAGACATTTCAGAGGGTAGTTAAAGAGTCAACCACATTGCTGTGGGTCTGGAGTTACATGTAGGTCAGACCAGGTAAGGATGACAGATTTTCCTTCCTTAAGAGGCATTAGTGAACCAGATGGGTCTTTACAACAACCAATTATAGTTTCACAGTCACCATTACTAACTAGCTTTTAATTCCAGATTTATTAATTGTTTTAAATTTCACCAGTGCCCATGTGACCAGAATATTAGCCTGGGGGCCTCTTGGACACACTACCAGTGACAGTACACCACCACCTCCCCACTGCAGCTTATGGAAACCATGCTCCCTGAAATTGTCAAAGGATTGTGTTTGATTTTTGTAAAGGATTCTCATACAACATGGAGTTCAGCTGTTGAAATGAGTACTAAGAAATAAACAGGTAATGCAGGTATTTAAAAAATAAATTTATTGCTGTTGGCTCAGATCCAGAGAAGTACTTTGTGAGTCTTAATCAGGTCGTTACCTCTCATGTTTATGTGGTAGCAAAGTATTGCAAAAGTGCAGCAGTCTTGTCTGAAAATCCATGTATCAGTGCTGATTTCTTGGGGTTGATTGGCATAAAAAGATGAGCTCTTTTGATATGTTGATTGCCTAGAAGTAGAGTTTTTCTTTGTATTTAGTTGAAGTAGCAATCAGTCTTGGCCTGTATGTTAACCAGAAGATGATTTTTTTTCCCTCTATTCCTCTGTAAGAATTTTTACTTAGCATGTGCGAAAGATACCTTTAGTAATACAAAGGTAATGTGAAGAACAGAGTGTCAGGAGCTAAATTGAGTCTACACAAACTGTTCAGACAGAGCTAAGTGTCACTCAGTTGTGAGTTGTTAAAGATTGAGAAAGATGGGAAGCCAACTCAAATATCGTCACTTGTGTGCAAGGTGGGTTCAATCGGAATCAAAGATCCAAGTGTGAGATAACCCTGTATAAAGGAATCCATCGATTCAACTCTCTATAGGCCAATACCTAAGTTGCAAGAAAGGAAGGAGATTAACCCAAACATGCCACAAATGAGTATAAGGTTGTGTAAGTCTGAATATTATGAACCACCCATGTAGTCTTGATAATCTGGCTATTAAGAACTATTAACTTGTCAGCTATCTAAGTAATTACTTTTAAAATTATCTCACCAATATATAACATCAGACTCTGGTTGCTGCTTTAGTTAATACTTAGCATCCACTAGTGCTCATTTAGAGAGACATTGAATTTTCCATGTGACCTTTGCTACTTATTTTGATAAGTATCTCTGCCCATTAATGATTTGCATCTGCTCAGTAACTTTGATTAGATTTTTGCATGACTATTAGCCATTCACGTACTCAACTTTAACTTTAAGTGGTTATTTTGAACCAATAAATAGTGTTTAATGCATGACTTGTGGACTGGCTTCTTCCTTAGTTATTTTGCAAGAAAGAGTCAATTCACTCATTCAACAACTTGAGGGTAACCTAATCAAGGATTAATGAATAAATCTCATGTTGATCACTGTCTAGTGTAACTTGGGTCAATGAACCGAGACAAACATCATCAATCACTAGGTCTGTAGAGAGAGGTAAAACCTGGGGGAATCCTTAGTAAGGAGCTAAAGGAGGAAATTAATGGCCTAGATTTTTATCTGTGCGTCAGATACATGGAGTAGGGAGAACTTCAAGCTCCATGATCCCAATTTCGCTCTGGGGTTGCGAGATTCCCCGGGAGTCAGGCTGGATGACCCTGGAACAAGTGTGGAGGATGGTTGGGCAGAATGCCTGCCTTGGTGCTCCGGCACTGTGTGGAAGTTTAATTAAAAAACAGAAAAACATAAAACAGCCCTCCAGCCCTCACCTCTCACACCACCTCAAACTTCCCATGCCACATCCATGCCAACCCATGGCACTTTATGCCCTCTGCCCACCTGCCTATAGCCCTTTATAGCCCCTGTGCCAACTTAGTGACAACTCATGCCAAAGCATGTTTCCTACCCACCTCCCTCTGCCCTTACACCAACCTGACTAACTCACCCAGTATCCACCATGGGCAGACCTCAGGACCCATGCTGAGCTTAGATAAAATTAAGTTCCAATTGTCTATTGCAGGCTTTGTTAAAAAGAACACTCACTCATAAAAACTCATTTTCTACATTTACATTCCTTCAACTATATTATCCATTACCACAACAAACATTTCATTCAGCTGCATAATCCCTCGTAAAAACAAACTTAAGAATTCATAGTCCCATAACCACTTGGAGCTGTCAATCTAATTGTGAAATTGCAGGCATCCTACTGTGATAAGGGCCGGGATTTTCCGGCCCCGTCATGGGTGGGACCCGCCACGGTGAGGCGACCCCCCCAGCCAGAAGTCCATTGACTTGCGGCGGGACCGGAAGAACGCAGCGGCAGGCAGGTGCAGAAAATCCCGCCGTATGGATGTGAAATCAGTCAGGCAGCACTAATCCAGTAATGGAAGCCCTGATGCATATGTTAACTGACAGAATGAAATACAAGTAGTCATTTTTTTTAACATTCCAGATATTTTAAAAAATAATTAAAGAGCAGTAGTTTTAAATGCCTTGACAGTCTGACAGCTCCCTTTCACAGCTGACAATTGTTTTTGACAGCTCCTCTTGACAGTTCATCTTGACACTTTTGACAGTTTTTTTGATAGTTCCAATGAGCTTCACAGTTCCAATGAGTTTATGCATGCTTTACACACATTCATGCCTAATTTTAGTTTCCAGAAGGTACCTTAACCTCCCAAAGTACACCTGACCTCCACCATAGGGCAAGTGACCTCCTCCAAAGTTGTCCAAGGACCATATCCAAAGGGGTGCCTTACCCCTTCAAAAGGGTATCCTGACTACCCAAATAGATCCACAAAGTTCAGACCTGCTCCGACCAGGTCTAATCTGCACATATCGAGCTTCAGAGACTTCTCACACCAAAATTACACATGAAGGGAGGCAGCTGCTGATTTCTGTGGGCAGCTGCTTCTGTGAGATGCGCATGTGCGAATCTTGACCTGAGCCTATTCCTGCCCACAGGAAAATGGTCGGTGCCGTGTTCGAGGGCTGGACTTCTGGATTCAGGCCTCTTTCGCCTTTTTCACCATGACAGAGAGGCTCTCCTTCATGGCAAAAATCTAGGCCAAGGATTTGTCTGATTCCTTGGCATGTATTTGTCATAATATTGAAAACCGATTTTCTTACAATCTCATGTTCTAGTGTATGTTTTTCCATCTTGGCAGTGTCTGCACTATGGGCCTTGGCTTCTTACTTAGGTCTCTCAATAAGATAAATGGATGGAGACAGCCCAATAATGAACATGTTGCAAGCTCTTCCAGTACAGCTACAACACTGGCTTCTACCCGGCTATGTGGAAAATTGCCCAGTTATGTCCTGCAGACATAAAGCAGGACAAATCCAACCTGGCCAATTACCGCCACATCAGTCCACTCTCCATCATCAGTAAAGTGATAGAAGGGGTCATCAACAGTGCTATCAAGTGACACTTGCTTAGCAATAGCCTGCTCACCGAAGCTCAGTCTGGGTTCTGCCAGGGACACTCAGCTCCTGACTTCATTACAACGTTGGTTCAAGCATGGAAAAAACAACTGATCCCCAGAGGCGAGAGTGACGGCCCTTGACATCAAGGCAGCATTTGACCGAGTGCAGCATCAAGGAGCCCTAGCAAAACTGGAGTCAATGGGAATCAAGTGAAAAACTCTCCGCTGATTGGAGTCATACCTAGCACAAAGCAAGATGGTTGTGGTTGTTGGAGGTCAGTCATCTCAGTTCCAGGACATCACTGTGGGAGTTCCTCAGGATAGTGTCCTCAGCCCAACCATCTTCAGCTGCTTCACCAATGACTTTCCTTCTACCATAAGTTCAGAAGTGGGGATATTCACTGATGATGCACAATGTTCAGCACCTTTCGTGACTCCTCAGATAATGAAGCAGTCCATGTCCAGATGCAGTAAGACCTGAACAATACCCAGGCTTGGGCTGACAAGTGGCAAGTAACATTCGCGCCACACAAGTGTCAGGCAATGACCATCTCCAACAAGAGAGAATCTAAGCATCGCCCTTTGACATTCAATGGTATTACCATCACTAAATCCCCCACTATCAACATCCTGAGGGTTACCATTGAGCAAAAACTGAACTGGACTAGCCATATAAATACTGTGACTACAAGATCAGGTCAGATGCTAGGGATCCTGCGGTGAGTTACTCACCTCCTGATTCCCCAAAGCCTGTCCACCATCTACAAGGCACAAGTCAGGAGTGTGATGGAATACTCTCCACTTGCCTGGATGAGTGCAACTCCAATAACACTCGAGAAGCTTGACATCACCCAGGGCAAAGCAGCTTACTTAATTGGCACCCCTTCCACAAACATTCACTCCTTCCACCATCGACACATAGTGGCAGCAGTGTGCTCCATCTTCAAGATGCACTGCAGGAATTCACCAAGGCTCCTTAGGCAGCATCTTCCAAACCCACGACCACTACCATCTAGAAGGACAAGGGCAGCTGATACATGGGAACACCACAAACTGGAAGTTCCCCTCCAAGCCACTCACCATCCTGACTTGGAAATATATCTCCTTCTATCATTCCTTCACTGCCGCTGGATCAAATCCTGGAACTCCCTCCCTAACAGCACTGTGGGTGTTCCTACACCACATGGACTGCAGTGGTTCAAGAAGGCAGCTCACCACCTCCTTTTCAAGGGCCATTAGGGTTGGGCAATAAATGCTGGCCCAGCCAGCAGCACCCACATCCCGTAACTGAATAAAAAAAATGTTCAGTCGTCAATCAAAAGAGACTGTTTACTGGTAGATCTCACTGATCAGAGTTTGTGATTTTAAGAATGGAGGACCCACAGGAGAGAGGTAATCCAACCATAAAACTATCTGGAATGCAAGCTGCCACAAATTTACATCTTCTGGTGAAAGGTCGTTGACCTGGATTCTGTTTCTCTCTCCAAAGCTGCTGCCAGACCTGCTAATTATTTCCAGCCTTTTCTGTTTTTACTTCAGATTTCCAACATCCGCGGCATTTTGCCTTTGTATTGAATCCTCTAGTTTATTTTAAATGTTTTAATTTCTTATATGGCTTACCTAACTTCTGGGATCATTTAATTATTCAAACAATCATTCCTGCTGACAGAATTAGTTTTCTTTTCTGAGGACTCTGTCCCAAGAATATATGAATTTAAAAAATACAACACTAATGAATGAAGCTCAAATCATTCATTGTCCTCTAAGCCTTCACTGTGATTCCTCCTGTTACTTTAATAAGACATGAACCTGTGTTTATGTATTATTAGGAATGGAAGAAATGCAATCAGACCAGTTGCACTGCTACATTTTTTTAGAATTTAAAATAACCTTATTTGATGCAGTAGTTTGCAATTCTTTGGGAAGGTAGGTATTGTTATCTATGTTTCAAAACCTTTGTTTTTATAATTCTTACCATCATATGCGATCAAGCAATAGGATAAAATATCTCATTTGCTTTCAGACTAGGTATTGTCACTGTCAAAGTAATCTTCGGAGCAGTTTATTTTCAAAGAAATGTATGCATGCCATATGTTTTGTTGCCAAATGCAAGATCTCACCTAAAGCCAGCTTGTCTGAAGTATTAATGAGCTTTCCACTTGGTAAACAATTATGTGAAATATTCCTTGCTATTGTAAAAGGCATGAGCAGAATATTCCTTAACCTGACCTTGCAAAGGCAGGTTAGGTCTTCTGCCAACTCACTGACCTGGGTCAAGGGTCATTATCTGTGTATTGCAAAACTGCAGTCAGGATCCTAACCAGCAGACAGGAGAATCATAGAATCATTGAAATGTACAATGCAGGAGGAGGCCATTCAGACCAATGGCCAAAAAAGGGCTATGCAGTTTAATCCCATCTTCACCTCTTGGTTCATAGCCTTATAGGCTATGGCGCTTCTACTGTACGTACAGTCTTGCTGTCGAATCCCGGGGATATGCCTCTTAATTTGTGTTTAGCAGAACTTTGTGAAGGGTTCTCAAAACTCCCACATTTTTCATATCATCAACAAGGATATGGCTTTTGGACTTTTATGGCAGAGGACCCAACTGCTGAGTTAAGTGTAGAACCCTGCAGACCGTAGGCTAGGCCCATAAAGGCCTGGGACTGGACATGCCTGGGCTTGTTGAGTGCAGTGTGGATTGTTGCCTGCAACCAGACAATGAGAGGAGACAGAAAACGCATTCTTCCCTTTAAAACAATCAACCCAGAGAAAGACTTCATCTTACTCGAAACTAAAGCCCATCAAAATCTTGCATAAATAATTGCTACTAACTACTAAGGCAGGAAGGCAGCAATCAATGCAATTATGCAAACCTATCAATACTCCACATATACAATGGTTTTCAGCTCAGGACTAGTTACAGGGGCAGGAAGACAACAATAAACATCATGCGAGCCCATTAAAAACAACGAGACAACAATCACCTGAAGAAGCCCACCAAAATCAGACAAAGAACTAACCTTGATTTGGATTCAGATAAGAAATTTGATAAACAGTATAACTGGGCCACCAGTTAACAAGGGGAGGGGGTGAGCAGTTTTTGGAGCGGTTGAAGCAGAGTTTAAGCAGAGAGGGGTAGCTGAGCCAAGCGGAGGGAGGAGACCTGGAGGTTTGCAGGCCCGCAAGCAACATCACAGCGAGGGGCAGGGGGTTGCAGGCTCAACCGAAGACAACAAGGCCGCAACCACAGCCCTCCCGAAGATCGACCACCCAGAACCGTGCCCTCCACCCAACTGAAGAACATTCGCAGATTCCACAGACCAGGACCACGTGGGGACGGCAGGCCCCAGAGAACACAAAGAGCGGACCCCAAAACTGCAACCGGCTTACCTGGCTAGATTTCGAACTGTCAAGGAACCCTGGTTGGTGAGCATGATCCCTGACCTCTCCTAGTTCAATTTAGTTAGGTTTAGGGGATGGGACAAGGGTAAGGGGATTAGTAGCATGATTTTCCCTCGTTATGCTGTGTGTTCCCCATTCTTAATTAAGTGTACTTTGTAAGTGTGTATAATATCAGTGTAATCATAATGTTATAAGTTCATTTGTGACTTCAATAAACCCAGTTTTTTTCTTGCACCAAAACCAGTTGTCTGCTGCACTTTGTCACAACCCCCAAATAAGTCCAAGGTCTAGAACTCATAGAGTGGGAGCAATTCGAACCGCTCCGAAGTTAGAGGTGATGCTGACACACACACCACCATCCCCTACATTCGTGAAAGTCAAGGAGGCCCCATTCTGACAGAATGCATCTCTATGTAACACAATATGCTTACAAATGTCGTCTATGTCAAAAAACAACAGATTCAAATGCCAAATGAAAACAGAGTAAAGCAGTAAATGTGTGAAAAAGTCTTCATTTAATTTGTTCACACCTTACAATGACCTGACCTTGCAATAAGCCAGGGCTGTGCATTGAAAAATGTCAGGAGTTAGCTGCAGAAAAACTCCATAATCTCTTCATGTTTAGTGTGCTGTCTTCGACCTGCGCAATACAGTCTGCTATGTTGCCAATGTAGTCAAATGTGTTTTTGGTGTTTTTGGGCTGCAGTGCGAAATGCCGGGGCATCTCTGCAGCCTTTGAAGCATTGGCTAAGGAAACAGGCAGGTGAGAGGGTGGGCATTCATCAGGCTCTTCACGGTCAACAGGCTCTTTGGTTGGAGAATGTATTGCATCTACAGTGGCATCACCTGTCAGTTCTGTCTTACAGTGTACAGCATCGTCCACCTTCTCCAAGTTTCCATGGTTATATCTGCTGGAATTTCCATGTAAGCCTCCAACATGAGGGAAAAATGCCTCGTCATCGGGTTGGTTGGCCTCACCCTGCTCCTCCTCATTCTTGATGTCTTGTGCAGTTGTATTCTGTTTGAACCCAACGTGGTGGTAGCAGAAGGTAATTGTGGCTTCTGTCACCATCTTCCACACCTTTTTCATCACCTTTAAACACATCAAAAAGCGGTCTGGCAAAAGATGGTAAAACAGTCCAGTTTCATCTGTATAAAAATGTTTCTTGATGCATAATCATTCAAGATGTGGGCGAGACCACTTTGGAGCCAATCATCTGCCGCTGTTGCTGTAACCTCCACACCCTCACCACTTACTAAGTGGATGATGATCCTGTGCCTTGTCTTGAATCAGTCCAGCCACCTGTCGCTGCAGGTGAACTCTACGTGGCCCAGCTTCTTTACCAGGTTGACTTCCTTTTCCTGCAGGATTGGACTGGAGATGGGAACGTTATCTGCTCGGGCTGCCTTGAACCATGTTTTCAGAGTTTCTTCAATGTCAGGATAGGCAGCCGTTCTCATCCTCTCCCTTGCTGGAGAACATACCCGTTGGTCGAATTATTTCAAGATGTTCTCCTTGTGTTTCATGACGGTGGACAAATTTGAAGGCAGAATCTCCCACTCCTTTCGGATGACTGTTTTCTACTTCACACCACAGTTTTCTACTTGCTGTATCAATTTCACTTTCTCTCCGAGCAACAACACTTTTAACTTTCTCACAAGTTTAGCCACGCTCCCAAGCTTTGCACAACCATTCACAGGGAGATCTTGATGTCAAATGATGGCTTGTCCAGCACTCCATGATTTTGCATGCTCATGTGGTCTAACTCCATTCTGATTGGTCAGCAAGGTCATATGACAAGCTTAGACAAGTTCAGCTGATCCAGAGTTACCAGTTCAGATTTTTTGGCTTATCATGGGCATCATTCTATTGGATTTGATATTCTTTCAGCAGGAATGGCTGATGACTTTGACATAACCAAAATTTCATGTCATCCCAGCATGACTCACCTCGATTTTGCTGTATATCCAAATCCTTTATAATGTTGTCAGGGTTTGTACCTCTTTCAGGCAGAGTTCCATACCCCTCTCTTAGAGTGAACAACTTTCTCCTCAACTTCCCTCTAATCCTTTTCCCATTTACTTTAAACCTATGAACCTAATTATTGACCTTTCTGCTGAGGGAAATAAACCCTTCCTATTCCCTCTATCTAAGCCCCTCATAATTGTATACACTGCAATTAAACCTTTTAGCTTCCTTTGTTGCAAAGAAAACACCCCCAGCCTATCCAATCTTTCCTCCAAACTAAAATTCTCGAGTCCTCAGAAACCTCCTCTGTACTCATTCGAATGCAAGCATGTCATTCCTGTCATGTGACCAGAACTGTGTGAACTACTGCCCAAACTAGTGTTTATACTGTTCTAACATAACTTCCCCGCTCTTATATTCTATGCTTCAGTTAATAATGGTAAGTATTCCATATGCCTTTAAAACTACCTTACCTACCTGTCCTGCTACCTTCCGGGGCCTGTGGACATGCACTCCAAGGTTTCTCTGTTTCTCTACACTTCTCAGCATCCTACCATTTGTTTTATATTCCTTTGCCTTGTTTTCCCTCCTCAAATACATTACCTGATTCATCTCTGGAATCTACATCTAGAACATCCCCCTGCTCTTGCTGGGTTTGCTCTCAATTGGCTAAAAAAGTTCTCCCAAATGCATTTTAAGCATTCTGTGCTGTCTATATTTATTTACATCGATTCTATCCCTGTTGATATTGGGGTAGTTGAAATCCCTCATTATTTCTGCCTATTGTTTTCGCATTTGTCAGGAATTGACTTGCATATTTACTTTTCTATCTCCCTCTGGCTGTTTGGGAATCTATTGTACACAAATGGACAGTGCTTTTATCCAGTTTTTGGGGACACAATTTAAAAATAAGAGGCTTCTTATTTAAGATGAGGATGAGGAGGAATTTCTTCTCTCAGAGGGTCATTAGTGTTTGAAATTCTCTTCCTTAAGGAACAGTGGAAGCTGGGTCATTGAATATATTCAAGGCTGAGTTAGACAGATTGCTGATTGAAAAGGGAGTCTAGGGTTATGGGGAGCAGGCAGGAAAGTGGAGTTAAACCCACAATCAGATCTGCCATGATCTTATTGAATGGAGGAGCAGCATCAAGGGGCCGAATGATTTATTCCTGCTCCTATTTCTTATGTTTTTATGTCCTTCAGAGAGCCAGCACAGATGAGAGGCCAAATGGCCTCCTTCTGTACTGTAACCATTCTGTGATTCTGTGCATCTACGTTCAGGTTCCCTGGCCCTTGTCAAGATAGTTTAAACCCTTCCCGATTAAGCACTAGCAAAGCTCCCTGTGAAGATATTGGTCCCTCCTCAGTTGAGGAACAACCTGTCTGGCTTGTACAGGCCTCACTTGCCCCAGCAAATCCGAATGCACCAAGAATCTAAAGTTTTAACTTCTGCACCATCTTCCCAGCCACCTATTCACTTGCACTTCTGATTTCATAAGCACATGACACCAGGAGCAATCCAGAAATTAGTACCTTTGAAGTCCTAGTTATATCATTGGTACCAATATGGATCACATCCCCCCTCAGAATGTTTACAAGCCCCACTGGTCCTCAGGAACATTCTCAGGATGATACAGCGAGAGCTAGTTAAAGGGCATTACAAACCACACCATCCTTTTAAATTGTCTTTGTTGTATTTTTCATATGTAGTTTTTGTGAATGTAAATGTCATAGTTAAGTTACTTGTTCTCTTTAAAAAGTCAGAAGCGTGGGTTTCAGTAGGTTACCACATTGCTCTTGGAGCCCTGGAGCATAACAGGTGGAGGTGAAATCTCCCCTATCAGTTCACTGTAAAAGTCATCATTAAATATACTTGGGCAATTGTAACCAAGTGAAGCAGCACCTTTAATTCAGCACAGATTGACAATTTCAATGAGAAGCCATATTGGCGCAAACTGGGTGAAAGACCATGGGTGGAATTTTCCATTCCAGGATTAAGTCCAGTGGTGGGGGTGGGGGTAGGAGCAGGGATGGGGGTGTTTCCTGCCATGGAGGCTGCTGGGAATTTGCACAATATTGCCTGACCTCGGCCTCATTAAGTGTGCAGTCGGGGGTTTCCCAACATATCGTGCAGCAGGGCAGGTTGGTTGGCTCATGTCCTGCCACAATATCGGGCACCATTTTTAAAAAGGCGTCCAGACATAACTAACCCACCATTGGAGATAGAAGATGGACCTCCAAGAGCACCCTGAAGACAGAAGACGGACCTCCTGTAGACTTTGAAGCTGGAAGATCCACCCGATAGATGCTCCCCTGACCTACTGCTGTAGGTGTTCAGTGTTCACAATCACTGAATGTCTCCATCATGAACTCCAGAGGCTGCCCCAGGCCTTCTTCAGGTAAGTGCTAACATGTACACACCATGTTGGTCCAGACATGTTCTGGGCCGGCTTGATATCCTGCTGGTAGAGTGGACAATCTGGCAGAAGGATGGGAAATTCTGGTGAGACCTTCATTTGCATCCCATTAACGGGCTGGAATCAGAACTCGCCATAGAGGGCTGGAGCAGAAGATCCCACTGTCATTTTACACCAGCGGAAAAACTGACTTTTCAGCTCCCGTGTCACTTCCTACCTCCCCCCACCACTCCCCCCCCCCCCCCCCCCCACCCCCCACCCGGTTGCCATTAAACTTGCCACAGATGGGGCTGAAAAAAAATTTCCTGCCAATTTTTTTTCCCCTCACTTCCTCTTCTGAAGACATTGACTCTTTACTGGGATGGAGTACTATGGGTACTAGTCCCCCTTGGGTAACATACCAACAAACATTATTCATGTAAGAATAGGCTATCCACAAATGAAAACAAAGCTGAACACTGGCATTGGCCTCACATGCAGTCTCCACATGCAGACTTCCAGCTTGAGACACAAGATAGCAATCTGTAATGACAATCTTGGGCAAGTTTCCTCACCCTCAGCTAGGTACTTTGAGGCTAATTGTAACAGGCCAATTACCACTTTAGCTCAGGCCAGAAAGCTCAGCATAGACTAGGGTTGAAACTGTGGCCTTCTCTTGGTCAAATCTATGAAGCCACTGGGGATCAAGCCTCATGATACGTTGCTAAAGGTGAAAGAAGCAAAAGCTTTACTCTGTAGCTGTATTGCTCTACCTGATATGAAAGTGATGGGTGACAAAAGTTCAGATAAAATATCATTTCACTCTCCAACGTTCAAGGGCAAAAAATAACAGAGAAGGAAAACGCTTCCAAGTGACAGAGAGCATGACCATTTCACCACAGACTATGGAGGAAGTTAGTCCTAATTCATATCTTTGCACAGTTGCAGAAGGATGCAGAAAACGTTGCATGTCACACGGTGAGCCACGTGAGATGTAACAGAAACAGGTATATCATCGCATGTAGGCGTAGGATTAAACTTTGGGAGTCAGCTGATGTGTGGTACACCACACCATTTGACTATTTTTCTAATTAATGATTGTCGCACATTTCAAAAATGTGAGAAAACACGACTGTCAGAACTTGCAAACATAACATATTGAAAAACAAATAATTATTATGCACTGGCGTAGACCAGACTAAATTAATTTGTGACTTCTCTGAAGTTGTTAGAATTGGAAAAAAAAAGTATTTGGTTAGTTAGATAGGTTTCTGAAAAATGTTTCGTTTTTAACCTGTCTTGTCACGCTCTGTACATTTTGCAGTCAGGAAGCCTAGACTCTCTGCTTGGGTGAAAACTCAAACCTTAATGGCAGAGTGCAATGCATGGCAGCTCCTCGTGCATTGAGCTTGGCAAAGATCCCAGGGTCAGCCTAATTTATCGAACAATGGTAAATTCCTGGCATCAGGAATGTTGCTTGTCAGGACCTCGTCACTTTGAGGGAGGTGGAGGCAGGAATTTACATGTTGCTGCAGGTTTTAATGGCCTGAGACAGCTTAAAGCGGCATTGCACCAACAGAGCTGATTTTCAGCAATTGGGAAAGCTTCCCAATGAAACTTGTCTGCTCCAGCTGCAGGAGGCATCAGGGATCCCAGAGTCATCAACTAGATTGGGCATTGGTCATAGGTGGGAGGCACTGTTTGGCCCAACAGCATTCCGTGCAAGAAGAGCAGAGCTGTAGCAGTGCCGGGAGATAGCCAGGAAATCTGTGCCAAAACCATGGCCTCCAACATCACTATTCAGTGCCTGGCAAAGTTTATCAGATCTGGCAAACAAGAGAAACAAGCAGCTGCTGCTTAAAAATATATTGAAATAAGCAATCACCTAGCACAGTGCCACCACCTAAAAAGTATGTGCCCTCTTTCACCCTTTTCGCCCCAAGCAGCAGGGACACCCAATCTGGAGCAGCAGAGAGTGAGGCAGAGGGGAGTGCGCACAAAGCAGGAGGATAGCAGAAGCAGCAAGGGATCGGGCATAAGTAAGATGCTACCCACCTTATATTCAGAATACACTGGAATAAAATCAAAATACTGCGGATGCTGGAAATCTGAAATAAAAACAGAAAATGCTGGAAAAGCTCAGCAGGTCTGACAGCCTCTGTGGAGAGAGAAACAGAGTTAACGTTTTGAGTCCATATGACTCTTCTTTAGGGCTGAAGAGGGATTAACCTCTCAGGTAAACCTCTCAGTTCTGAAGAAGAGTCATACGGACTAGAAACATTAGCTCTGTTTCTCTCTTAACAGAAGCTGCCAGACCTGCTGAGTTTTTCCAGCATTTTCTGTTTTTATTTCAGAATACAATGGCCCTGGTCTAAGGATCCAGAACTGGTGGGCTCACTTTTCCAAGAAGGATGCTTTTAGACCTTCATAAATATTTGTAGGGACTGGGGATGTACTGCAAACAGATTTGTGAAGTAATCCATCTAGATCTAAGGTACCCTCCTGGGTGTTTTCTAGGCACAGCAGTCCACCTTTGACATTCTTGGCAACTCTAGCCAGATGTCCTCTTTATTAAAGGCCCTAAGTGTGTCTCATATCTTTATCATGGATGCGCGGATTGCAGTCATGGTGCCCCGTGGTGCCAGGTAAGAAAGGAATGTCCCTCTGGCTTCAAGTGATTGGTAGCGTCTCACAGAGGCCCACATCTTATTGGTATCATTAAGCCTGCTTCCTCATAAATAAATGGCCATTCAGATCCAGTGCCAATGGCAAAAGTGCTCTCCAGTGATGTTGCTTTTTCTGATGATAGCAGTACGTGGGCTTCTCACCAGCCTCCTCAGATACCTGCACATAGAACAGAGAGGAGGCAGGCTCCCTCAGTTCATGCAGCAGTACAAGAGGTACAACCCCCAGCAATCCCTTTCCAAGTCTCAGCTGCCAATGATCAGAAGGCCTCCAAAGGCCACCTCAGCTTCCAGATGTTACTATTGGTGTATAGCCATCAACCACAAAAAAAATTCACTGTGAAGGAACATCCACCTTTTCCCCGAGTTCTGAGCAATCTAGACAGTCATTTTGTACGGTGTGATTCTGGCTGAGCATTGATGAGGCAACACTTAATGGGATACATAGTGTTACTAGATCAATGCTGCCTTATTTGGCTACATTAGCCTAGAAATTGGCTGGTGCCCAAATTGGGCGCTCATCCGCGTGCTCATTACACTGCGTGCTGTTAAAGATGCTGGTGGCAAAATTGGCTGGCCAGGCTCATTTGGTTATTGCTGGCTTGTGCAGTAGCAATTGCTGCCCAGAAGCAGCTCACTGGTCCTGGGAAACATCAAGATGGGCCAACTCCATTGCCAGCAGACAGTTTGGGAGGGCTAGTAGTAATGTCACCAGGCGAGTAATGCAGCAGCTCAGGCTAATGCTCTGGGGGACATAAGTTCAAATCCCACCTTGGCAGCTGGTGGAATTTAAATTCCGTTAAGAAAGCTGGAATTAAAAAGCTAGTCATAGTAATAGTGACCATGAAACCATTGTTGATTCTTGTAAAAACCCATCTGGTTCATTAATGCCCTTTAGGGAAGGAAACCTGCCACCTTTACCTGGTCTGGCCGAGATGTGACTCCTTACCCGCAGCAATGTAGTTGACTCTTAACTGCCCTCTGAATGACCTAGTAAGCCACTCAGTTGTATCAAACCACTACGAAGTCTACAAAAATAATGAAACCAGCCGGATCACCTAGCATTGATCTAGGCATCTGAAACTACAACAGCAGTCTCAGCACTGTCGACCCTGCAAAGTCCTCCTTACTAACATCTTGGGGCTAGTGCCAAAATTGGGAGAGCTGTCTCACAGATTAGTCAAGCTACAGCCTGATGTAGTCATCCTCACGGAATCATACCTTATAGATAATGTCCCAGGCACCACTATCACCATCCCTGGGTATGTCCTGTCCCAACGATAGGACAGACCCACAAGTGATGGTGGCACAGTGGTATACAGTCAGGACAGGGCTGTCCTGCGAGTTCACAACATTGACTCTGGACCCCATGGAGTTTCAAGGTATCAGGTAAAACTTGGACAAAGAAACCTCCAGCTGATCACCACCTACAGAATCCCCACCACCCCCACCGCCTCAGCTAATGAATCAGTGCTCCTCCATGATGAACACCACTTGAAAGAAGCACTGAGGGTGGCAAGGGCACAAAACATACACTGGATGGGGGAATTCAATGTTCAACAATAAGAGTGGCTCAGAGGCATTACTGCTAGCCGAGTCCTAAATGACATAGCTGCTAGACTGGGTCTGCAGCAGGTGATGAGGGAACAAACAAGAGGGAAAAACATACTTGACCTCATCCTCACCAACCTGCCTGCCGCAGATGCATCTGTCCATGACAGTAATGGTAGGAGAGACCACCGCACAGTCCTTGTGGAGATGAAATCCCACCTTCACATTGAGGATACCCGCCATTGTGTCAGGTGGCACTACCACGGTGCTAAATGGGATAGATTTCGAACAGATCTAGCAACTCAAAACTGAGCATCCATGAGGTGCTGTGGGCCATCAGTAGCAGCAGAATTGTATATAACCACAATCTGTAACCTCGTGGCCCGGCATATCCCCCACTCTACCCTTACCACCAAGCCAGGGGATCAACCCTGGTTCAATGAAGAGTGCAGGAGGGCATGTCAGGAGCAGCATCAGGCATACCTAAAAATGAGCTGTCAACCTGGTGAAGCTGTAACACAGGACTACTTGCATGCCAAACAGCACAAGCAGCAAGTGATAGGCAGAGCTAAGTGATTTCACAACCAACAGATCAGACCTAAGCATTGCAGCCCTGCCACATCCAGTCATGAATGGTGGTGGATAATTAAACAACTCACTGGAGGAGGAGGCTCCCCATCCTCAATGATGGGGGAACCCAGCACATCAGTGTAAGAGATAAGGCTGAAGCATTTGCAACAATCTTCAGCCAGAAGTGCCGAGTGGATGATCCATCTCAGCCTCCTCCAGAGGCCCCCAACATCACAGATGCCAGTCTTTTGTTAATTTGATTCACTCCGCATGATATCAAGAAACAGCTGAAGGCACTGGGTACTGCAAAGACTATAGGCCCTGACTATATTGCAGCAATAGCACTGAAGACTTGTGCTCCTGAACTAGCTGAGCCCTTAGCCAAAAAACAAAAATCTACAACACTGGCATCTACCCAGCAGTGTGGAAAATTGCCTAGTTATGTCCTGTACACAAAAAGCAGGATGAATCCAACCCAGCCACATATCGCCCCATCAGTCTACTCTCGATGGAAGAGGTCATCCACAGGCTAGGCTTGTATCCTCTGGGTTTCAGAAGAGGAAGAGGTGACTTGATTGAAACGTATAAGATCCTGGGGGGTCTTGAACAGGGTGGATGTGGAAAGGATGTTTTCTCTTGTGGGAGGGTTTAGAACCAGGAGTCACTGTTTAAAAATAAGGGGCTTCCCGGTTAGGACAGAGATGAGGGGAAATTTTTGTCTCAAAGGGGAGCGAATCTTTGAAACTGTCTTTCTCAAAAGGCTGTGGAAGCAGAGTCTTTGAATATTTTTTAAGGCAGAGCTAGATAGATTCTTGATTAACACAGGGATGAAAGGTTATTGGGGGTAGGTGGGAATGTGGAGTTGATATTACAACCAGATCAGCCATGATCTAATTGAATGGTGGAGCAGGCCCTGGGGGCTGTGTGGCCTACTCCTGCTCCTAATCCGTATATTCATATTATATTTGTATTACAGTGTTATCATGCAGCACTTACTCAGCAATAACCTACTCAATGGCGCTCAGTTTGGGTTCTGCCAGGGCCCTCAGCTCCTGACCTCATTACAGCCTTAGTCTAAGCATAGGCAAAAGAGCTGAACTCCCAAGGTGAGGTGAGAGTGACTGCCCTTGGCTGCATTTGACCGAATGTGGTATCAAGGAGCCCTAGCAAAACTGGAGTCAATGGGAATCAGGGGGAAAACTCTCCGCTGGTTGGAGTCATACCTAGCACAAAGGAAGATGGTTGTGGTTGTTGAAGGTCAGTCATAGCAGCTCCAGGAGTTCCTTAAGATAGTGTCCTAGGCCCAATCATCTTCAGCTGCTTCATCAATGACCTTCTCTCCATTAGAAGGTCAGAAGTAGGGATATTCACAGATATGCAGCATAATCTGGATAACATTAAGGCTTGGGCTGACAAGTGGCAAGTAACATTCACGCCACATAAGTACCAGGCAATGACCATCTCCAACAAGAGAGAATCCAATCATCTCTCCTTGACATTCAATGGCATTACTATCACTGGATCCCCCATTGTCAACATCCTGGGGGTTACCATTGACCAGAAACTGATCTGGGCTAGCCATAGAAATACTGTGGCCATAAGAGCAGGTCAGAGGCTGCAGTGAGTAACTCACTTCTTGACTCCCCCAAGCCTGTCCACCATCTACAAGGCACAAGTCAGCAGTGTGGTGGAATACTCTCCACTTTCTGGATGAGTGCAGCTCCCACAACACCCGCCACCATCCAGGACAAAGCAGCTCGCTTGATTGGCACCCCATCCACCACCTTCAACATTCATTCACTGCAGATGCACAGTAGCAGCAGTGTGTACCATCTACAAGATGCGCTGCAGCAACTCAGCAAGGCTCCTTAGACAGCACCTTCCAAACCTATGAACGCTACCACCTAAGAGGACAAGGGCAGCAGACACATGGGAACACCACCACTTGGAAGTTCCTCTCTGAGTCACTCACCATCGTGACTTGGAAATATATCGCCGTTCCTTCACTGTGGCTGGGTCAAAACCCTGGAACTCCCTTCCTAACAGCATTGTGGGTGTACCCACGCCACATGAACTGCAGCAGTTCAAGAAGGCAGCTCACCACCACCTTACAAGGGCAATTAGGGATGGGCAATAAATGCTGGCCTAGCCAGCAACCCCCACATCACATGAAAGAATAAATTAAAAAAAAGATGGTGGACAACAGTGGATTATGGTACTAACCTCAGTCCACAATAAAGCAAGTTAAAAAATTGAAGTTAAAGAAAGGTAGCCCCCTCCAGGTGTCCCTGTCATGATAAAAAACAAAAACAGAATTACCTGGAAAAACTCAGCAGGTCTGGCAGCATCTGCGGAGAAGAAAAGAGTTGACGTTTTGAGTCCTCATGACCCTTCGACAGAACTTGAGTTCGAGTCCAAGAAAGAGTTGAAATATAAGCTGGTTTAAGGTGTGTGTGTGGGGGGCGGAGAGATAGAGAGAGAGAGAGGTGGGGGGGGGTGTGGTTGTAGGGACAAACAAGCAGTGATAGAAGCAGATCATCAAAAGATGTCAATGACAATAGTTGTTTTGGATTTCCAGCATCCTCAGTTTTTTTGTTTTTGTCCCTGTCATGATGGCTGATTTGATTGAGTGCAGCATATTGAATACAACATGTCAAAGGAACCTTCTAACAAGCATTTAGCCCCCGTTTACACGTGCAAAGGGTGTTATAGGCATGCGCCCTTGATGCCAATACAGCACAGGACCTTTTCAATATAGTGAGCTTGTACAGGGTGGAACAAGCACGTGTGTATCTTCCAGCATATTGGACTCTTGGATGCCCATTTTACACCTGTCTCCAGGCCGCCATTTTGGAGCAAATGCTTTTTTAGTCCACCAGAAATTAAAATTAGGCAGGTGCTAAAGTGGGTATGGATCCAAAGCAATATTTTCTGCTCCTCACAATTTGAAACATGGCTGAAAATTGGGCAGTTTACAGAGGAAAATTGAGATTAGAAACTTTCAAAAAGACCCTCAATTTTGGTGTTAAATGTTTACACTTTAAGCTACAGCAATAGAACAAGCACATTTCAGCATCGGGTATTGCATTGAAATCACACATCTTATCTGAGATTCTTGCCAAAATGCAGTTTAAACTCTGATCATTAAAGTTGGTTTTATAGGTCTGATATCAACAACAACACAACTTGTACTTAAACAGTGCCTTTAAGGTCATAAAACGCCCAAAGACTCTCCCAGCAGGAAAAGCATAGACTGTGTATGTGCATTTTCTCAAGTTGCATACTTTGCCATTATCGCTCCTTGCTTGGAGCGCCAGATTGCGTAATCACTTCTTTTATCTTTGAATAAGCTTCTGTAAAGTTCCAAAAGACATAAACCAATATGTAAAGACTCAGTTTTGTGTAACTCAACTGACTGAAAATGATCATTTATAAATAAGGCTGTACCTTTCAGAGAGGAGTGAGCCTATGGGAGCATTCCTGCCCTTGAGTCAGGAGGTGACGAATTTCAACCACACTCTGGGTGGCCCTGGTTAGTAGAGACTCGAATAAAGTCTCTAAATATTGGGTTGGCATTCCGTGGATGCACTAGATAGATTGGCCACCAGTGCTATTCTTACCTCGGAACCACAAGGCTGGGTTTGGGCCCCACTCCTGGCAGATCTGGCCAGCTGAGATTGGAGTACTAGTCCTGAATAATAGATTGATGTCTAACAGGGTCACTTTAATCTGATGGATTTTGTTGCCTCCCATTGTAAAGTGTAGGTTGCACTACCTGAAAGAAGGTACACTGAACGTTAAAAAAACATGAAGAATGCAATGGGAAACCACCTTAGCTACTCTAGCTCCAGGGTCTCCTGTGTAAGACTTGAGTGAGGACCTGCCCCAGAGTGAAACACAACAGGCAGGCATTTTATGAAGTGAACTTTTTACGGTTGAGTGGTGGGGGTAATTGTGGTGGGAGGAGACTCAATAGTCTTAATTTTACACTGCTAACAACCATTGTTGCAAATCAGGTACTGTAGCTTTGAGCAGAAATCCTTCCTGCTGTGACGCTACAGATTTTGTGCCCATATGGGTCTTTTAGATGGTGGCATCAGCAGCTTTTCAAAACACCTGCCTCAAACTGATGGCCACTTCCTTTACAGTTGGGATCAAAGATATCTTGCACATAATTTTCTTAAGTTCCAGTGTGTAGCATCTAACCTCTAAATTAGAAAAGGGCATCCAGCATTGCTGGGGTGCCAATTCATGCAGCTCATTTAGTTTTGTAGCATTGCAGTAACATATGGTTTATCTGGCTGAAATTCCCAGGCAAGTTGGGGAAAGCCTCCAAGCATGTCCTCAAATGTTGTTTTTCAATATTATATAATGTGGGCCTACATTGATCAAATTCTCCCCCCTACACCCTCCCCACAACAATCCCACCCCCACTCACCCAGTTTAATTTCAATCTGCAGTTAAATGGAGGCAGAAATCCAAAAATCTTTGAATGTGAAGCTTATCTCTTCCAAAGATGCATACAATGCTTACCTCCATTTTCCATAACAAAGCTGTTCAGCAAAGATATTTCCTTGGCCCCAAATTCTTTAGGTTTCTCCCAATTTCTTGTATAAATCTAGCTGGACTCCAACAAACCCCCAGAAAACCAGTCATCTAATTGTGCAAGATTTCCATCATTTCCTATTCGCCCTTCAAGGTGATGGGTACCAGGGAGCAGGAACTAGGATCCACACAATGGGAGTTGGCACTTCTTAGGTTGGATAGGAACATTTTGCTTTGTGTTGTTAACTTTCTGGTATTTCAATAATACTGAGCAACTTGAGCATTTTAAAAATCCAGCTCACTATTTTTTGTTTGTGAATCTAGCCTGGAGGATGTAGACTTTGGCAATATGCTGATACTGTACCAACCACAAGAACAGGCCTCTTTAGGGGCTCATAGGTTAAATAAAATATTGTTTTCTTCTTGCTCATGAATTAGTGTGGCATTTTTTTTGTGTTGTTAACTTTCTGGTATTTCAATAATACTGAGCAACTTGAGCATTTTAAAAATCCAGCTCACTATTTTTTGTTTGTGAATCTAGCCTGGAGGATGTAGACTTTGGCAATATGCTGATACTGTACCAACCACAAGAACAGGCCTCTTTAGGGGCTCATAGGTTAAATAAAATATTGTTTTCTTCTTGCTCATGAATTAGTGTGGCATTTTTTTTGTCATTAGTGAATCCATTAAATCTTTGGCAAATAAGTGAGCATCAGCGGAAGTTGAGTATAATTACTCAGAAATAATTGGATCACTGTCAGAAAGAAGTAAATATTCACTGGTTCTTTTGCAGGATTTCTTTTAGAGAAATGCATTCAATGCTGAGTGAAACACGATTACTCATCATTTGGGAACACTGTTGCATTTAGGAAAGAAATCACAACTAAACGCTCAGCAAAGCTATCTGCAAATTAAAGATTTCCTTCACATACAATAGAAATGAAGGTGAGACAGAGGCAGACTAACTATGTACAATTCATTGCTAACTCTAGTTGGGCCTTGGATCATTGACCTTGGGTTTCTTCAGCTGATACTCAGTTGATACTCTTAATGTGTCTCTGATCTAGTTGCAGACATTGGTCTCAGTGGAACCACCAAAACACTTATCTGAAGTTGCTAACGGACTAGTTGGTGTGATAGGAGAATATGAAGAGATTGATTTAATACCCTCGGTACTCATGCTTTGATGACATTTCCTCTATGTGAAATCACCAAGACCAGAATAGCCTAGAGGAAAAGTTCTTGACAATTTTAATGCATTGTAGCATCACATCTTTTCCACACCCAACAGAGTAACTCCATACCAACCTTCCTCATACTTTTTGCCAGCTATGAACAATAAAATATTTATTCCCCATTGTAGTTGTGTTGGCTTCTGTCATCATTTACTGATGTTAGTACATAAGAACAAAAGAAAAAGGGGCAGGTGTAGGCCATACAGCCCCTCACGCTCCACCATTCAGTAAAATCATGGCTGATCTGATCTTGGCCTCAACTCAATTTTCCTGTCTGTTCCCCATAACCCTTGACTCGTCTATAGTTCAAATATCCACCTATCTCAGCCTTGAATATATTTTCAATGACCCAGCTTTCACTGCTCTCTGGGATAGAGAATTCCAAAGATTAATGACCCTCTGAGAAGAAATTCTTCCTCATCTCCATTTTAAATTGGCAACCACTTATTCTGTACCCCCTAGTTCTAGATGCCCCCACAAAGGAAAACCTCCTCTCAGCATCTATGCTGTCCCCATTCAATTTGCCTTGCTAATTACTTACTGAACCTGAGTGCCAACTTTTTAGGCTGAAGTATACCAGCTCACTGGAGACAGGCTGGGAGGCAGGAGAAGGGGTAAAATTGAGTCAGAAGGTGTTGGGGAACCTGCCCGTTGTGACTACATATTTACGAAAGGCAGATGGGCTGGCAGGAGGAGTTGGCGCTTGAGAGACGCCGGGATAGAACAAGTGGGTAGTTAATTAAGCCTTTTAAATAGGCCATTAATATCAATTTTACCAGTGTTGTAGGGTGGCCGAGATGTACTATTAGTGATAGAGTTGATCTGAGACACATCTTGGGTGAAAACCTTAAGTTTATTTACAATATACTCAGCAGCAACTACACGTCCAACTCTATCTCTACACTGCCTGCTGAGTAGCCCATGCTACTGTCCTATTGGTTACTACAGATCATGTAATCTTCCTTAACACATATTATTCTTAAAGGTACATTACACACTAAATAAAGCCATAATTACTAATTCCTCCCCCTTTAACTCAGCTATACATATTATATTTACAAGGACATATTTTTTAAGACAACATTGTATTTACACTGGGTAAGGAATTTACAAGTTCAGTCTTTCAGATAGTTTCCTGGTACGTGTGGAATGTTGCAGTTTCACAACTTCAGATTCTTTGTCAGGAACCTCCTTTCCGGAGTTGCCTGAACATCAGGCGCTTTGGTTGCACTTGCAGTCCAGTATCCTCAACTCTTACAGGAATATCAGACATGTCAGTCCTGGGTTGAACATCCTCAACAGGAAACGCAGACCCAGTCATGATCAATGTTGGAACCATATCTTGATGATTAGTTTCTCTCTTCCATAAATGGCCCACATGTTTACTGATGATCTGGCCTTCCACCTCCATGTGGTAAGGTAGAGATCCAGTCACTGCACTTATTTCACCCAGTAACCACTTTGGTCCTTCCACGAAGTTATTCATGTATCCGATGATAAATTTCCTCTTGGACTATGCCAGTCATGTCTAGTTTTCTGGCTTCCCTGACTCCATTCCATCTCTCCCTCTAAATTCGGCATTATTAAGCTCAATCTCGCCCTGAGACAGTGTTTCAACAATAACTCCACAGGTGTGACACCTGTTGTTGTGTGAGGGGGAGTCCTGTAATGAAAAGAAAGCGTGCTAGCTTGGGTGCCAAGGAATCACCAGTTAGCTTTTTCATGCCTGCCTTGAACGTTTCAACTGCCCTTTCGGCCAGTCTGTTTGAGGAAGGGTGATATGGTGCAGTTTTCACATGAGTGATACTGTTGAGGCTGATAAACCGTTGAAACAGAGCACTCATAAATGCCGTGCCGTTACTGGAAAAGACTACATCTGGTAGTCCGTGAAAGGCAAAACTCTGATTTAGTCTCTCAATTTTAGCGGCCGACATTGATGACTTCACCTCATATATGCCCAACCATTTTGAATGGGCATCAACAATGAGCAGAAACATTGTTCCCAGGAAAGGTCCAACGTGTAACTTCACGCAGGGTCTACCTGGCCACTCCCATGGGTGTTATGGAGCTGTCGATGGCAATTTTTTGCAGTTGATGACATTGCACACAGTGCTTTATTAAACTCTCTGTTTCGCCTTCCATCCCTGCCACCATAGATAACTGCATGCTATGGTTTTCATTCGGGAAATTCCTGAATGGACCCTGTAGTTCAATTAAAAGTGCCTCCCTTCCCTTTGGAGGAACTATCACTCGTGCTCCCCACAATAAGATGCCATCCTGACTGGTCATTTCATGTCTTCTGTTGAAGTACGGTTTCATTTAATCAGATACGGGCTCCTGCACTTGTTCTCGTACTTGAGATAGGACTGGGGCCCGACTTATCCAGTGTCTGATCTGTCAAGCACTTACCAGCGAGGAATCTAAGTAATTAAAAAGTAAAACAAGTTCCCATGGAGCTGGGACATGCTCATCATATTCTTGTAAAGGCAAATGACTAAGGGCATCAGTGTTTGCGATTTGATTGCCAGGCCTACGTATGAAAGTGTATGCGTAAGCTGCCAGACTTAAGGCCCTATTAGTGTTTCTGTATCGTCTTTCTACGTGCCTTCTTCTTTCTAGCGCAGGCTTTAATCTCGGTCTTCTTGTTGACTTCGCTATTGGCCAGACTTCTCCCAGATGTAAGCTCAGGTTGTCTGAGCTCAGTGGCTGTGTCTCCCAAAATTTCATTATCTGCCTGATTCTTGGAAAATTCTATGACTTTTGTTTCCAAAGCCTCTTTGGATTAATTTAGCTGATTCTTTAGCTCTTCCATCTCTTTTTTGTATTTGTTTGCTGCTCCTGGAAAATTGAACATTGTTGTGTCTTCTCTGCCAACTGATTCTTCAGTTTATTCAGAGAAGTGCTGAATTCCCTCCATTTCTCTTCATTCTTTTCCAGAGGTACAAACTTTGACCTGAGGGAACCTTGTAGTGTGTGAAGGTCTTTCAACAGGTTTTCTTTTTCCCTGCGAAGGTTGTTCACCTCATCTTGACTCTGTCAACAAGTAGGATCTCTTCGAGTTTCTTCCGCTGTCCTTCCAGGATTTGGCTTAAGACAGCCTGCATTTCTTCAGGTTGTTGAGTCTTTATACACTCCTTTTTCAGAAAAGGCTTCCAGCTTCTTTTTGGAATCTCAGTGGCCAATAAAGGTTGATTTCTCTTAGCCAAGTTCACCTTGAAGGCTTGGTCCTCTGCCTCAAAATATTAACACTGGTAGCTTTGCTGATTGGATTATATAATGGACAGTTACTCTGCTTATGCCTTTTATTTGAATGTCTTCACCTGTATAAGTTTTTATCTTGACCGCTGTTTGCTCCGAACTTAATTAATATTCGCCATTATCCAAATATCTGAAGGTATGTTCCGCAATTTTTTTTTATTCATTCACAGGACGTGGGCTTCGCTGGCTGGGCAAGCATTTATTGTTCATCCCTAGTTGCCCTTAAGAAGGTGGTGGTGAGCTGCCTTCTTAAACCACTGCAGCCCATGTGGCGTAGGCACACCCACAGTGCTGTTAGGAAAGGAGTTCCAGGATTTTGACCCAGCAATAGTGAAGGAACAGCAATATATTTCCAAGTCAGGATGGTGAGTGACTTGAAGAGGAACCTCCAAATTGTGGTCTTCCCATCTATCTGCTGCCCTTGTCCTTCTAGATAGTATTGGTTGTGGGTTTGGAAGGTGCTGTCTAAGGACCCTTGGTGAATTCCTGCAGTGCACCTTGTAGATAGTACACACTGCTGATACTGTGCATCGGTGGTGGAAGGAGTGAATGTTTGTGGATGTGGTGCCAGTCAAGCGGGCTGCTTTATCCTGGACGGTGTCAAGCTTCTTGAGTGTTGTGGGAGCTGCACTCATCCAGGCAAGTGGGGAGCATTCCATCACACTCCTGACTTGTGCCTTGCAGATGGTGGACAGGCTTTGGGGAGTCAGGAGGTGAGTTACTCGTTGTACAATTCCTAGCCTCTGACCTGTTGTTGTAGCCACAGTATTTATATGACTAGCACAGTCCAATTCAGTTTCTGATCAATGGTAACACCCAGGATGTTGATAGTGGGGTATTCAGTGATGGTAATGCCATTGAACATCAAGGGGCATTGGTTGGATTCTCTCTTGTTGGAGATGGTCATTGTCTGGCACTTGTGTGGCACGAATGTTACTTGCCACTTGTCAGCCCAAGCCTGGGTATTGCCCAGGTCTTGCTGCATTTGGACATGGACTGCTTCAGTATCTGAGGAGTCACAAATGGTGCTGAACATTGTGCAATCTTCAGCAAACATCCCCACTTCTGACCATATGATGGAAAGAAGGTCGTTGAAGAAACAGCTGAAGATGGTTGGGCCGAGGACACCACCCTGAGGAACTCCTGCAGTGATGTCCTGGAGCTGAGATGATTGACCTCCAACAACCACAACCATCTTCCTTTGTACCAGGTATGACTCCAACCAGCGGAGTGTTTTCCCGTGATTCTCATTGACTCCAGTTTTGCTAGGGCTCCTTGATGTCACACTCGGTCAAATGCTGCCTTGAAGACAAGAGCAGTCACTCTCACCTCACCTCAGGAGTTCAGCTCTTTTCTTCATGATTGAACCAAGGCTGTAATGAGGTCAGGAGCTGAGTGACACTTGTAGGACCCAAACTGGGCATTAGTGAGCAGGTTATTGCTAAGCAAGTGCTGCTTGATAGCACTTTTGATGCCCCTTCCATTACTTTATTGATGACTGAGAGTAGACTGCTCAGGCAGTTATTGGCCGGGTTGGATTTGTCCTGCTTTTTGTGTACAGGACACACCTGGGAAAGTTTCCACATAGCGAGATAGATGACACTATGTTGTAGCTGTACTGGAACAACTTGGCTCGGGGTGCGGCAAGTTCTGGAGCACAAGTCTTCAGTACTATAGCTGGAATATTGTCAGGGCCCATAGCCTTTGCAATATCCAGTGCCTTCAGTCATTTCTTGATAGCACATGGAGTGAATCGAATTGGCTGAAGACTGGCACCTCTGATACTGGGAATCTCTGGAGGAGTAATAGAAGCTCCCATGTCTACTTCCATTTTAACAGGTTTGCCATTTACTTTCACTGTGACAAATATTGGTTCTGTCTTTACAATTTTCGGATTAAACAATGAGTAAATGTCTGAATTTGTTGTTTCAGACCCTTCTACATTGTAGATTTCATTGGGCTTCTTCTTTTATTTACAAACCTGCTTGAATCTTTCCTTGCATTGCCTCATCTTAAGCCCATTTCTGTGACAATAGTAGCATTGATTTTTTAAAAACTGCAAATTGCTAAAAGACTGATTGTTTCCATACCTATTAAATTTATTCTTCGATTTCTCTGCTAAGTTATTTTTCTTTATTCCTCGGCTAACAGCGTCTGTTTCCTGCTTTTCGGCAGAGTCTTGTTTTTGCACGCCACTTTCAGCTGAGGTTTCCTGCCCGATGTGGAGGACGACACCAGTTGCGCACCCTGTATAGCTTTTGAATCTCTTACTGTACTTTCCATGGCCAGCGCTATCCCTAGCACCTTCTTGAAGTCCAGATTCACTTCAAACAATAATCTTTTCTGAATAGTGTCCTCTTTCACACCACACACTAAACAATCTCTGAGCATGTTATTCAGAGTCATACCGAACTCACAATGCTCCGTTAGCTGCTTCAGATTTGCCATGTAGCATGCAATTGTCTCACACGGGGTTCTATTTCGTGAATTAAACCTGAACCTTGATCATGACTGAGGCCTTTGGTTGAAAGTGACCCTTCATGAGGTCCACCAACTCATTGAAATTCTTTGAATCTGGGGCACTGGGTGCCGCCAAACTTCAAATCAAACTGTAGGCTTTGCTCCACAAATACTTGAGGATCACTTGCCTCTTCTCTTCCCCCATAATCTCATTTGCTTGAAAAAAAGAATTTGAGGCATTATATGTATTGAGACCAATCATTGATGGCTGGTTCAAAAGGATCAATTCTCCCAAATTGTGGCATTTTGAGAAAGGATAACTTCTTCAGTTACAATCACCTGGCGAGGTATAGTGCTGATTTCTTTCTAACTTGATTGCTTCTGTTCAATCTTGTTTTATCCTTGTCACAAGTTTTAGGGTGGCCAAGTTGTACTATTAGAGATAGAGTTGATCTGCAGACACTTCTTGGGTGGAAACATTAAGTTTATTTATAATATACTCAGCAGCACCTACACATGTGCTTTCAACTCCAACTCTATCTCTACACTGACTGCTGAGGTAGCCTGCACTACTCTGCTATTGGTTATTACAGATCACGTGATCTTCCTTAACAAGTATTATTCTTAAAGGTACATTACACACTAAATAAAACTATGGTTACTACAGCCAGGTTTTCTAATTTTGCCATAGGTGCATGGGGCGCTTTAGAGTTTCACCAGCTATAACCAGGCAGAGATTTAGTGGAATGCGAATGTTGGTGTGAGCAGTAGCCTGGTTTAGTACAGAGGATAGAGCTGGTTGGTCAGCAGATGTAGCATTCCAGAGCAGGGGCAAACCTGCCTTGGATAGCAGGGGCATTCTGCTTCAGTGCCCTCTCGAATGTGACACCAGTATGTACGATGCTGGGGTGGGGTGGGAGCTCCCGAGAACTGGGTGGGGCTACTTACCATGGGCTTCATTCACTCAGGCTTCAATACCTGGAGTGAGGAGGAGCATCAGAGGGAAGAGAGCTACAGACACTGGCAGGGGCAACAGCACCTAGAGGGGCATCAGGATCAGGAACATAGAAGGAGGCAGGGAAGAGAAGAGCACAGAGGGGAACACAACCAGCCACTTGCGTGCAGGCCACAATACCCCCCAGGGGTTGACCATTGGAGGCTCAACTTCCTAGAAATGTCAGAGTAGCAGTGTTGTTGAAGATTGTGCCTCTCCAAGGAGACCATTACCAATCTGTATACTATGATGGTGGAGAAGCTGAGCCCTATGTAGAGGGGTGGGCATAGGGTTGCCAACTCTGGTTGGACATATTCCGTCATGTGGAGTGATGTCATGTGGAAATCCAGTGGTGTGACACGAGCAGGTTCCAAGAGAGGAAAATGTGCCAACTTTAAATAGGCAAATGGGTAAATTTGCAGCAAGGGTGAATAATGATTAAAATTTAAAGGAAAAAAAGCTTTACTCATTCTTAAAGGGCTTGATGCAAGATCTGACATCATAGTTTCAAACAGGGGTATTAAAAGCTGCTAAAACTGAGGAGAAAATAAATGTTCTTTCCCTCTCCATCTCTGTGTTTTTAATGAAAAGATCTGAGGTGAAGTGATCTGAACCCCCAGTCACTCATTTGGACAAACGTTCACTGCTCATGCCTAATTCCTCAATGACATTGAAACGTCATCAATCCCATCACAGCCCATCCAAACCCTAGTCAATCAGACCTTGCTTTCAGTTTAAGGTTTGAATTTGACTGGGCGCCGCTTTGCCTGATGTGATGTTACCACGTGGCAATGCCTCAGGATGGGGCATGTAGCTTCTTCCCCTTCTTGGTGGTTGCCACTAATGACTGGCTGTCCAGCTGTGGCTCAGAAGTACATGTGTCAGTGCCATTTTACGTTTTATGTCATCGCCACTGCCAAATATGCTGTCAGATCATCATTTTTCAATGAATGATGACCTTCTGTACAAATTAGGTGCATTGTGTTAATTTATTTGTTTAAAATATCATTTCAAAATCTTCTGCATTGCTTCCAATGGCCACCAGGAGATAGATGCAAATTCCAGTAAATCCCTGGCTAAACCGGGTGGGTTGGCAACCCTAGGTGGGCACCTAATGATTGTTGCCTTGAAGATCACAATGATGCTGCATTTCCATGCCCCAGAGTCATTCCAGGGATTTTCTGGAGATATCTGTGAGATCTCCCAGTCTGCGGCTTTTTGCCGCATCAAGATGATCACCAATGCTGTGTTCAAGAGGGCCAGTCAGCACACATGGTTCCACACAGATCTGGAAAGTCAGGCTGAGAGGGCTGTAGAATTCAGTACCATGACTGGATTCCCCCAGGTGCAGTGACTGTCCAGGCTCCCACAGTGGCTAACACCACTGCTCCCCCAACAACCGCACATCACCTCCATAAAAGTCTCCCCATCATCTGCAGCTCTATATGAACAGTGATGTGCACATTGGGTACAATGCTCTGAGCTCGCCAGAGGGCCTCTTATGTCCTTCCATTAGATCACTCGCTGTCTCGGGTCTTCACACCAGTCTCACTATCCAGTCTGGTCTGCCTTCATTCCGAACAGTTAGTGCCTCTTCCTCCATGGGAGTCAGGATGGCAATGAAGGGCACACTGCCACCAGTTCTTGGCATTTCCCAGGCATTATGAGCTTTCTTCTGCTAGCAAGTACATTCCCGCGGCTCATCACCCATCGAAGAGATTCACGATTTTGATGTTGGTGGAAGCCTGGCTGTGCAGCAAGGTCCTACAGGCAAGCTTCCTGCTTGTGGCCAATTAGCACTGGCTGTGCAAGAGTTTTGGGTTCTGAAGAAAGGCCTTGACCTGAAACCTTGGACAGAATCTTGTGGAGATAACGTGGTTTTGGCTGCTGGCTGGAAAGCTGGCAAGACCCTTTATGAGAAAGCATGCCACATCTTGTGCTGCTCAGGCACCTAACAGGCCAGCAGCAGGCCTTCCCTGCCATGAGGGACCTGGGGACACAAGTCCTGCCTGCTGAGAGCCGCTGGAAGTTCTTCTGGAGCATGGCGGGTGGGAGAGGGAGGGGCCTCAGAGACAAGGGCAAGGGAGTGGCTGTCAGTGGTGCCTCCCAGCCCTCCCCCACCACCCCCCCCGCAACTCTCCATGCCACCCACCTTCTTGATGCCAGGTCTCTCAACCAGTCACTGAGTACCTTTGGACAAGGGACTCCCCTGGTAGGCCGCAAGCAAATCCAACAGGGTTTGCTTGTCATGCTCTCCGCATGGCAAGCCCCTACCCGCCACTAGATTAATACCAGCAGCAATGGGATGAGGCCTTTAAGTGGGCATTAATTGACAAGGTCCTCACCTGTCACCCTCCCGCCAACTAAATGCCCCCTGGCACCAAACTCACGACAAAGGAGGGTACAAGATCCAGCTCATTAACCCTGTTTCTCTCCCCGCAGATGTTGCCAGATCTGCTGAGTATTTCCAGCATTTTCTGTTTTTATTTCAGATTTACAGCAACTGTAGTATTTTGCTTTTATGCAGGAATTGCCTCTGCCTGACCAGTGTCAGAGACAGTGACATACATCACCCCTGACATTGGGGAACAACTCCTTCTCCTATCTCTTGTTCATTCTCAGTCACATTAAAGGTTGCAAGCAGAATGTTATGTGCTGCTATCACTTTGCCAGACCACTTCAAGTCATTGACCCTTTACACTGCAGCCAAATATAAGGGGCAGCCTCATGGCTGCTGATTTCCTGTACAAACTCCATTCGAGCCTACTTAGTCTGCCCTGCTGGTCTCCTGTAGACCTAGGGAGAACAGGACATCCCCCTGCTCTCTTGTAACCTGGAGGGGTAAATTTAAAGATGCATCACTGAATCTTAGGGCTACCCTTGATTGAGCTTCAGCCATTTCTTCCACTTGCACTTGTCAGGGCTCTCTCACTGTCTCATCAGGGCTGCCTCATTATCCTGTGCTGCTGCCTGGCTTTTAAAGAGGGTGCCAGCAATTGACACTCCAGAACATCTCCCCACCTACCCTGTTTCACTGCATGCATCCCTAGCCTACCGGCACTTAATTGGCCGGCCCTGATACTATTGTTCTTGAAACTCTTGCATATACGGCCTTGCCGCCCATTTCAAGCTCCAGCAGGTGTTACTGCCCACACATAAAATCCAGCCCTTAGTGGTTCATATACATGTACACTCAGGTTCCTCTGTCTGCAGTATTCTGTAGTCTCTCACCATTTAAATAATGTTTTGCTTTTCTATTCCTCCTACAATAACTTCACATTTTCTCACGTTATATTCCATCTGCCAAATTTTTGCCCACTCACTTAACCTATCTATAATCCTTTGCATCTTCCTCACAACTTACTTTCCTACCTATCTTTGTATCATCAGCAATTTTGGCTACAATACACTTGCTCCCTTCATCCAAGTCATTCTTACAGATTATAAGCAGTTGAGGCTCCAGCACTGGATCCCTATGACACTCATCAGTTAGTTTTTCAACCTGAAAAATGACCCATTTATCCCAACATTTTTTTAAAGTTTACCAATCCTCTATCCATGCTAATATATTATTGCCAACACCATTAGCTTTTGTGTACTAACCTTCTATGTGGCACAGTGCTGAATGCGTATATCTAATGGTTTCCCCTGCCCATTACTTCCTTAAAGAACAAAAACAGAATTACCTGGAAAAACTCAGCAGGTCTGGCAGCATCGGCGGAGAAGAAAAGAGTTGACGTTTCGAGTCCTCATGACCCTTCAACAGAACTTCCTTAAAGAACCCTGATAAACTTGATAAACATGATTTCCCTTTCATAAAACCATGTTGACACTGCTTGATTGCATCACAGATCTGTGGTAAACTGGAGTGCTATGTACCTTTAAGAGAATGTAGATCACTGACTGTGACTGTATCGATCAATCACTATTCAGCAGGGGCTACTTGGGTAAATGTAAATCTGGAGCTGGGGGTGATTGACGAAGCACACATGATGTTAGTGTCATGATCTTAGTTCCAATAAACCACCAGTATTTGTTCAGTTAATTGGTATCACTGCCTATATTGTTTCCAGCACCAACTAATGTGTAAATATCAAGGGCGCAGCTAGCATTCACTGGACAAAGCGAACCTGATAACCAAAAACATAACACTGGCAATGAGGATAAACCGGATCCAGTAACAGCAATCAAGAAAGCTGCAGTAAGCCAGCTACATTACTTTGCCACTACCTGAAAGCTGTTTGAAAGTGCAGTCTCCTTAGTCATTGAGTATGCCGTGGTTTGGGCACCTTGAATCATTCGACCCTGTGTCCGATGACTGGTGTCATTACATTGAATGCCCAGCGTTCTCTTTACCGTTAATGACATCGTGGAGGAGGACAGGAAGAGGGCGAGTCTTTTGTCCGCATGCGGGAGCAAAACGTATGGGCTGATCCGCAACCTCATGTCACCAAATGCCCCCGATACGAAAACTTTCCACGAGTTAGTAAACATCGTAAAAAACCACCTGAAGCCAAAGCCCGCAGTCTCTATGCAGCGTTTTAAATAGAATTTGAGGAATAGGCTCCCAGGAGAGACAATCGCTGTCTATGCTGCTGCTTTAAAGGAATTAACGGAATATTGCAAGTTCAGAACTTCATTTAATGACACGTTGAGAGACCGATTGATATGCATAATTGAGGACAATGCTATTCAAAAGAGATTGCTATTTGAAACTATTCTCCTCTGAGAATAGGGAAATGAAGAGTTAAGGGACCATGCTCCTGCTGATGGCCCTGGCCTTGACTGAATGGATGGCTGTGACACCAGGTATGTCTTAATACAGCAAAGGCTTCAATAGTGCTTCTTGCCACTGCAACAGAAGGGGTTTGGGGAAATCTTGGCCCTCCTTGCCCAGTTGCTATGAGAGAATCCTGTTGTCCTTATATCCACCACCACACACAAGAACACAATTTCTCCTGCCCTCCCTCAACCTTTTATTGCTTCCCCCGACCTCCAGACACCAGCCACACAGCCACGGCAATTAATAACACCCTCAGCAAGAGGGAATGTGAGTTTTGTGTTTATCCACAAGCTCCAAAGGAATAATAACATCAATAAATAATATCCTCACCCACATGTGCCTCTTTGTGACTAATGTGGATAATTACTAACGGTTATGAGTGCTCCAGTGCAGTGCTCCCCTCTTGCTTGGGCAGCACCGGAGAGAGGCATCTGATCTGCCACCTCCCTTGCCCTGGATGACCTCGGCAGGCATCCCCTCTGCGGCTGTGGCCTTGAGCGGCTTTCCACTCCAGGAGACTCTCACTGACATGCCTGTTAGTCGTCAGTTGCTGCAACAATGGTCAATGGCTGTGTCAATGGCTGATGGACAGGAGAGATGCTGGCCCCATCAGAAATGTCACGAGAGGTACTTCCAGATGGAGGCAGCTGCTGCTCACCCTTTGCCACTAGGACAGGTTGGTCCTCCCTGCCAACTGGTGAGGTTCCAGGGGCTGGGTGTGCGACCAAGACCCCGGTTTCCCTGTCCCCCTGGGTCTGTGCCATTGAGCTCACAGACAGGGCAATGGTGTGCAGGCTGGAGAGCATCCAACGATGGCATCTGCAATGCTCTTGGTTTGCTCCTGCAGGACAGTCGCCAGTCTGTCCATGGAGGAAGCTCTGAACTCCGAACTCCAAAGAGTGGGTGATTGCAGCACTCATGGCCTGGATGGACACCTCCACAGTCAATGCCTGAGCACAAAACCTCTCTGGTATACCTGCCAAATATTCATGGACCTTGTGCTGGACCTCCAGCATCTGCTGCCTTTTGACAACTCCAGCAGCTCATCATCCAACTTCGAATCAGTCATCCTGATCACCCTGGACACTCCTCCGACTGCCTGAGGCCTGCACCACCTGCAGGTGGTGCTGCACATACGAATGTGAAGTGCCCTCACACGTGTGTGCGTGACCCCTGGCCAACGCGCTAAACCTTGCCAAAATGCCAGTATCGGTGATGGTGCTAGGTGCAGACGGAAGCTGTGGCACTGCATCCTCCAAGAGTTCCTCTTCCTCCTCGGAGGGAAGTTGCTGGGTAGCTTCTGGTGCAGTTTGCACTGAAGAGGCTTCTCCTGTAACAATGAGAAATCAGTAATGCGGCAGCCTGATATCTAACCACTGGAACATCAGCCCTATCACACAAAGCACATAAACTGTTTCACAGTCTGACAGGAGTGAATGAACTCCACAGACACAATGAACCCTTAAACGATGATCTGAAGCTTGAGATCATAAAGCTTGTCAAGATTTGGATGTGTGAACTATGTTCACCAGACACATTGCATAATTCCTAACCTCCATTAAACCACCACTGCCATCTCCCCTATTCAACCAATGTAAACATTTTGCCATCTCACCAGAACCAGGCCTCCCTCCAATCTTACCACTGCCTCTACTCCAGGCTGCAGCAGTTGCTCCTCATATGGAGTCAGGACTTCCAGATTGGGTAACCCACACCACCCCCCCACCCCCGCCCCCCCACACCTGCCACCCCCGCAAGCCCCCCACCGCCCCCACCACCACTACAGGCTCTCGTGTGGGCATTGTGGACTCACTTCTCCTGAAAAGATTTGACACAGAGGTGCCATCAAAAATTTGAAACGATCATATGTGATGCCTCCAACACATTATCAGATCAGGGTGTGCCAGTCAGAAGCCTATGCTCATGTGTATTAAGGTGATTCTGGCAACCATCTGCCATATGACTAGCCCATTGCTTGAAATGCACAATAGCATGGTCTAGGACAACTGTGTCCTTGTGGAGGCACACAACTTCTGATGAGCAGCTAAATTCAATTCCCTCCTGCATTTACCAGCGAGTCCTGTAGCCACTGGACCAAGATTGCTCATACATTTTTCACTCATTTACAGGATGTGGGCTTCGCTGGCTGGGCCAGCATTTATTTCCCATCCCTAAGTGCCCTTGAGAAGGTGGTGGTGAGCTGCCTTCTTGAACCGCTGCAGTCCTTATGGTGTAGGTACACCCACAGTGCTGTTAGGGAGGGAGTTCCAGGATTTTGACCCAGCGATAGTGAAGAAACATTGATATATTTCCAAGTCAGAATGATGAGTGACTTGAAGGGGAACCTCCAGGTGGTGGTGTTCCCATCTATCTGCTGCACTTGTCCATCTAGATGGGAGTGGTCATGGGCTTGGAAGGTGCTTCCATACTGGTGCCATACTCACCCTGGCTGACCTCATGAGGACGTTGAGCATTTCGTGGCACTGGGACCAAGTTCACCTCACCACGCCCACACTGTTGACATCTTCAGCCACCTTCTCCCTTGCAGCTTAAGTCTGCCTGGGCTTCCTCCTATTCCCAACACTCGGCATGAGCTGATCATGTTAATCATGTACCGCATGCAGGAGAGCACTGAATCTTGGGGCAGCTTTGCCCCTCTTGAACACCTCTTCCCTCGCTCCAATGGTGCAGAGATCTATGCATGGAAATATGGAATAAATGTACAGCTCCTCAATGCCATAGGGTGGGAGACTTGCTGATTTTTAAGAATTGTGCCACCTATGAAGATTGATATGGTTGGCAGAAATTAGCTGAAATTTAGACTGACTTACCTGGCCAGACATTAAAATTTTCAAATCTTCACTTAGTATATTATAGGCACGTGACTGATCATTTGATGGGTCACCTGGTACTGTCCTGTGCCATGGGGGCCCTTTAAATTGCTGGCCGGGACTTTGTTCCAGGTCACAGTGGTCTGTAACCCACCCTTGCTGCTAATTTGTGGCAATTAGCGTATTATCGGGCGCACATTGACGGTGGGCCCAGAAGTTGGAACACCACCAACTTCTCAGTGTGGAACCAACCATCGATGCTCAAAGATTTTTTTTTGTTCATTCACGGGGTGTGGGCTTCGGTGGCTGGGCCAGCATTTATTGCCCATCCCTAATTGCCCTTGAGAAGCTGATGGTGAGCTGCCTTCTTAAAGCGCAGCAATCCATGTGGTGTAAGTACACCCGCGGTGCTGTTAGAGGGGTAGTTCCAGGATTTTGACCCCGCGACAGTGATATATTTCCAAGTCAGGATGGTGAGTGAACTTCCAGGTGGTAGAGTTCCCATCTACCCGCTGCCCTTGTCCCTCTGGATGGTAGCGGTCGTGTGTTCAGCCCACTGTATTTCAAAGGCCGGAATTTTCCATCACCCACGTGGTGCTGCAGGGGCAACAAGCCATGAAAACATTCATTCATATTGGTGGGATCAGAAGATCCTGCTGGCATGAGAGGCTGGAAAATTCTGGCCAAAGAATTTGCGATAACTCATGTTTTTTCTCCATTTACCTTATTCTGTGGACTAAGAGAAAATGTCTCATTTTCGGACAATTTTGGCTTTCAGATAGTCGGAATTGGGGCACTGTACCTGTATAATTTTCTAAATATCCAGCAACTATTTCCTTAATAATGGATCCCAGCATTTTAACAATGACAGATGTTAGGCTAACTGGCCTATACATTCCTGCTACCTCCTATCTTGAATAGGGGTGCTACATTTGTGGCTTTCCGACCCACTGGGATTTTTCCAGAATCTAGGGAATTTTGGAAGATTACAATCAATTCATCCACTACCTCTGCAGCCAATTCTTTTAAGACCCTAGGATGCAGACCATCAGGCCCAGAGGACTTGTCAGCCTCTAGCCCCATTTGCTTTCCAAGACTTTTTCTCTCATGATAATGATTGTTTTATGTTTTAGAAGGACATACATGCTTGCTCACTTTTTTTCTACCTTTTCTGCCATCAATAATCCAAAACTACGTTAATCTAACACATTTTGTCATTTTACGGGAAACCTGCTGGCTTACTGTTAAAGATCTAGCTTTTGATGAAGATGTAACAATTATATCACGGACTGGATTTTCATTGTAGAGACGGGTAGCAGGAGTTGGGAAATTTCCCGGCTCAGCCGCCCACCTTAGGAGAAAGTGCCAGCAAAAGTGGGATTTTCATGCCGGGTTGGCAATGACTTTAATGACAGGAGTCAGAGCTGCCACCCCCAAAGAGAGTTCAGAAGCAGTCATAGGGGCTGCTGGATGCCGGGGCAGGCTGTTTAAAAGGCCCGTGTTGGAGTTCTGGGGCTTTGTCCCACTCGCAGTAATGACAGCAAAATAAAGAACAGCCTTCTAGCCCTCGCCCCTCACACTGTCTCACCACCCTCACTCTCCCTATTCCCCATCCAGGCCAACTCATGATACCTCATGCCCCCTTCCCACCTTCCCATGGCCCTTCACACCCTCCATGCCAAGCTATACCCCCCACCCACCCACCAAAGTCCCCCATACCCTCTATGCCAAGATATGGCTTTTCCATGCCCATTCACCCGCTATAACTCTGTTCAGAACCAATAATCATTCATTCATAACATTCTACTTTCTTAGAAAAAGGTCTATAAAAGTGTCAATCATCCGGAACATTTAAAGTATCAATTTCAGAAAGTGCAAGCGCTTGAAACCTCTTCATGTTGTGTAAATAGAATAGAATAGATCACAGGGCAAGAACTGTCAATCAAGCAACCAATGTGCATTCTTGGCTGAGAGTTCAAACATCCATTAGACTGTTGAAACAATTATGCCCCAGGGAAAATGTTGCTTGATTGACAGTGCTTGCTCTGTGATCTATTCTGTCAATTGCACAATGCTTATTTACACAAGATAAAGAGGTTTCAAGCCTCTTGGATGATTGACACTTTTATAGGGCTGTAGTGAAAGGACGTTTTATTAAGAAAGTAGAAAGTTATTGTTAGGAGAAAATTAAAAATGCTAAAGAGAACACTGTAAGAATTTAGTGAAGAACACTTCATATCGCCAAGCAGTCATGGATGTTAAACCTATTGACAGCTGAGGGTAAGCAGATGGATATTGCCCACAAAGGAGCTTTGAGTTTGTGTGATTTACACAGTTTCAAGAGATGAGCTAATGTCCAGTCATAGGCAGAACCATTCAAGTGGTGCAACGATGCAGTGAAGCTTTGAGAGCTGGACTGGAGATAAAACATAACATAAAGTTAGTTTAGGTATACTCCTCTCTCAGATAGGGACAGGGCAGATGTTTTAGCTTAGATATGGGAGGATATACAAAGATAAGAGAGGTCTTTGATGAAACACAAGCAGTCTTGAGTTGTGAGAACCAAGATCTTTGTGTATGTGTTTTAATTTTGATTGGATAATATAATTATGTATACACTCTTTAGAATAATTGATTAGCAAAATCATATGTTTACGTACTCAATAGAATGGTTTTAACAATGGTTACCGATTGGATATATTCAAATGTACTCAAATGTATTGTGACAAGAAAAAGTACAAAAGTAATGAAATGTAATCAATTAGGGAGCTGGGTCTTCATTCTTAGGAATGATTGCGGCTCCCTTGCATATGCTTGAATAAAACCGTTAAAGGAAGCCTGAGTTTCTCTGGTTGCTATGTGGTCGGGGATTGTAGTTTCTCCTCTTCAACTGGCCTATGTGGTAGTTGCAGGATGGGAGGGAGTACCCTCTTCAGCTATGAATGAATTATTGCATTTTTTAAAAGATTTTTCACACATCCTATCGTTACTGTAGGGGTTCTGTACAGCGTGTATAGTGGGTGAATGGCCATGGAAGTGCCATAGTTTGGTATGGACAGCATTAGGAGCCATGGGGGTGGGCAGAGGGGCATAAGTTGATGTTGGGAGTATGAGGGGCTATGTGAGGTGGGCGGAGGGGCATAGCTTGGCATAGAGGCATGGATAAGACCTTTTGAACTTATCTTTTAAAAGGTTCCCCCATCCAGACTATGATTCTCAATACTTCTGAGGGGCTGTGAACCATGCATCCTTTAGAAGTTGACCCAACTTCATTAAAACTGCAGGGGACTAAGAGGTGCCTATCCCCACAATGGAGCTGGCCAGGTCAGGAGTGCAGGGTGTGGGCTTGCACCCTTAACTCACACTGGTGATAACTGAGGGTGCCAGGAATGGGGTTGGGAATCCTGATATCGGGACCAGGCCACCATTTTTACACCTCTACTGACTCCAGGAAAATCCAGCCCCATGTGTCAATCTTACAGGAATCTGTTCAAGAAATCAAAATGAGATCCTATTGTAACAGCTTGAGTTTTGGTGTTGCCAGCGGGTTGCCTGCCCACCAGTCAATACTGTACTTGATACTTTCCACTGTTCCGTGATCTATTCTCTACTTTACAACAGGTTGGTCCAAAATGTTGGAGACATATCACTGACGAGATTATATGAAGGACCAAAAGTCTGCCCACCTTTGATCCTACTTTTGGAGTCATCCCACCAGGAATCTCTGCCACTGATGCCATTGGAGTATCTGTTGTCAGAGGGAGGTCCTGTATCTATGTACCCATGCCACTGTTTAAACATTTTGGATGCCTGCCTGACCAAGGGAGGGAGGAATGCAGAGAAGGGAGAAGAAGCAATCACTGGCCATTTGTTTCTTCTATCGCAGCCACTCCAAAAAATAATATTTTTTTGTACCTATCATCCTCCTTCAAAAGGAGCTAAACAGATGCAGAAGGCAAGCACAATTCTTCAGGGGTCTAGTCCAATACCTGAGTCTGGGCTTCCAGGTGGTTTTGGTCGGAAGGTCCATTCCACTTGCTTTCTTTCAGTGAGCCATGGGCCCAGGCCAGGGTTAAGAACGCCCCCAATCTCAGAGCTTCTCCTCTCCATTGATGTGCAGACTCTGTTTGAGCAGAGAGATTGCACTCTAAACAGGACCAGTGTCCCCGCACTTCAGAAACAAGCATTGATGGCCATAAGCCAGTGTACCTGGGTCTCGGCTTAATTCTCAGATCTTCAACTACACTCTCAACACATTTTACATAGTTGATTGAGTCAGAAAAGGATAATGGCTCAAAGTATGTAAACACTTTCCTAATACAACTTGCTATTATCAGAATCAGAATAAGGGTGAAACACCACATGGATACTAGGCCTGTCTTGTCATTCGCTACTTTGTAGGATATAGCTAAGCTTGTAAAATTGCTTTACCTTACAAATACACCATAGGGATCCATTTTTTACATTTACTTCAACTGAATAAAAGATTCAAGCAGCAGGAAAAACATTCCAGTCAGCAAGCTGAGATGGACAAAGTTGCTTGTTCTAAGATTTTCAGAGCTAGAATAGTTTTGATCAAGAGGTACAAATTGTGGTTTGAAGATGATTTAATTATGTAAAAGTTTGGTAGAAATTTAGCTGATATATACATGAATCTGAATGCATTTACATCTAACAAAGTCAATAAAAGGATGTTGCTTTAAAAGCAACTAACATGCCATAGTTTTTTTTAAACATTAGTCAGTACATTCTTATTAATATGATCGCATTGAGTAACAATGAGCTATCTTAATAGCGCTGAGAAGTCTATCATTGTGTATTGGGAATCAATGTAAATTGCATTAGGCTTCATTGATTTTTATCCACTAATTACTCCCATTCATTGACATTGTGTCTTCCCACTTCACCTGAAGTCTTGTCTAGTGATCCCTTTGATTGTCAGTGGATATTCTTATTGATTATGTATTGTAGTGATTCCCTTCCTGAAGGCTTTGATGAGTGACTGCTGTAGCTGCCCTCCCTGATAGCTTACTGACCTCTTGTTAAGCCGATTTTCTCATTTCAAGACACTGTAATATCGCAGTTTGAGAATGATCCCTGCTACAAGGCAGCACCTGTTAACAGAAAGTGTAGCCAGCACACCTGGGTTATTTTGTTAGCTTTGTATTGGTCTCTGGGCAGGCTGCACTCATCAGGATCCAAGTGCTATTTAAACTTATAGCTGGTTGTGTAGTGCCCATATTTTCTGCACAGGGGGTGTCATTAAAAGTCCAAAGTGATATCAGTGCCACAAGCACACATTTCTGGTGCAGCCCACTCTGGGCACCATTTCACATAAGTCATTAGCCCAGGTACTGGAATCATGCTGCAGAAGTATGCTGTCCAGGCAGATTGTGCCATCAGCGAGTATATACTGCTGATTTGACTCTAGCGGTGCAATTTCCAATCACAACGCTCCAACTAATGCCCTCTCTTAACCACATACAACTGAACATCATTCAGCAGCAGGATGTAGCAAGACTTGGTGGTGATATTCCCATGTGCTTGCTGCCCTTGTCCGTCACAGGTTTTGAAGGTGCAGTTGAAGAGCCTTGGTGAGTTGCTGCAGTTTATCTTGCAGATTGTACACACTGCTGCCACAGTAGTCACAGATTCACAGAATCACAGAATCACACAGTGAAGAAGAGGCTCTTTGAGTCTGCACCGACACATGAGAAACACCTGACCTACCTACTTAATCCCATTTACCAGCACTTGGCCCATCACTTGAATGTTATGATGTGCCAAGTGCTCATCCAGGTACTTTTTAAAGGATGTGAGGCATCCTGTCTCCACCACCCTCCCAGGCAGCACATTCCAGACTATCACCACCTTTTGGGTAAAAAAGTTTTTCCTCACATCCCCCCTAAACCTCCTGCCCCTCACCTTGAACTTATGCCCCCTTGTGACCAACCCTTTAACTAAGGGGAACAGCTGCTCCCTTTCCACGCTGTCCATGCCCCTCATAATCTTGTACACCTCGATCAGATCGCCCCTCAGTCTTCTCTGTTCCAACAAAAACAACTCAAGTCTATCTAACCTCTCTTCATAACTTAAATGTTTCATCCCAGGCAACATCATGGTGAATCTCCTCTGCACCCCCTCCAGTGCAATCACATCCTTCCTATAATGTGGCGACCAGAACTACACACAGTACTCCAGCTGTGGCCTCACCAAGGTTCTATACAACTCCAACATGACCTCCCTACTTTTGTAATCTATGCCTCGATTGACAAAAGGCAATTGTCCCATATGCCTTTTTCACCACCCCACTAACATGCCCCTCTGCCTTCAGAGATCTAGGGACACACACGCCAAGGGCCCTTTGTTCCTCAGAACTTCCTAGTGCCATGCCGTTCATTGAATACTTCCTTGTCAAATTACTCCTTCCAAAGTATATCACCTCACACTTTTCAGGGTTAAATTTCATATGCCACTTATCTGCCCATTTGACCATCCCGTCTGTATCTTCCTGTAGCCCAAGACACTCAACCTCACTGTTAACCACCCGGCCAATCTTTGTGTCATCCACAAACTTACTAATCCTACCCCCTACATTGTCATCTATGTTGTTTATATAAATGTGGAGGGAGTGAGTATTTAAGGTGGCGAATGAGGTGCCAGTCAAGTGGATGGTGTCCTGGATGGTGTTGAGCTTCTTGAATGTTGTTGGAGTTGCACTCATCCAGGCAAGTGGAGAGTATTCCATGACACTCCCAACTTGTGCCTTGTAGATGGTGGACAGGCTTTGGGGAAACAGGAGGTGAGTTGCTCACTGCAGAATTCCCAGCCTCTGACCTGATCTTGTAGCCATATTATTTGTATGGTTAGTCCACTTCAGTTTCTTTTCAATGGAAGCCTCAGGATTTTGATGGTGGAGGATTCAGCGATGGGCTTGCTGGAGATGGTTTTTGTTTGGTACCTATGTTGCATGCATATTATTTGTAATTTATCAGCCCAAGCCTGAATCTAATCATGTCTCCTTGACATTCAATGGCATTGCAATCTTGACACCCTGACTTGGCCTTACATTGCTGTTTCTTCACTGTGGCTGCATCAAAGTTTTGGAACACCCTCCCTAACATCACTGTGGTATTACTAGATCATATGGGTTGCAACAGCTTAAGGAGATGGCTCACCATCACCTTCTCAAGGCTTAGGAATGGGCAATAAATTCTGGCCTTGCCAGCGATGTTCAATGCACATTCCATGAATTAATATAAAAGAAAGAAAGACACCTCACCAGCCTTATTTAAATGACCAATGAATTTCAGTGTAGTTGCTGATTGATTTCTTTGGGCTATTGCTGAGTAAAGAGGTTTGTATTGCTATTTAAAGTTGTTGAAATCTACAGGAAGTGATGTGCCACATGGTGAAGGTTTTGGTTCTCGCTCAAGAATTCTATTCACATGACCTGCCCTCAGTCGTGGGTGCTGTAGTTTCTGTCTCCTTGGCTTACAAAATGACAAGCAGAATAAGCAGAGGTGATGCTTAAGCATCAGATGAAGACAAGAGGGTTGAAGACAGAAAGCAATGAAGAGGAGAGGGTTCTCAGCAGGAGGCCATGTTCACCCCAAGCTGGTCTTCTACCTTAACCTCAGTGAGGAGCAGTGTGCATGACATGTCTGTTCACTAAGGAGGTGCTCATCAAAATCTGTTACAGACAGACCTGCAGCTTCACAACAAAGTGAGGGTGGCCTTGCCAGCAACTGTAAAGGTGATCATGGCCTTAAAAGTTTTCCAGCTGGAGCAGGTGACATCTCCAACATCTCCACATTTTGCCATCCAACATTATGGAAGGGAGGCCACTGAGGCCCCTTTGCAAGGAGAGCTGTGTACATTTCATTCTCTCTTACCACAGAGAAGCAGGGAGCTTGAACACATTTCTTTGGCAGGATAGCGAGCTCAGGCTTTCCAGCAATCTTTTAAAATATTCATCCCCGGAATGTGAGCATTGCCAGCTAGGCCAGCATTTATTGCCCATCCCTAGTTGCCCCTGAGGAGGTGGTGATGAGCTGCCTTCTTGAACCACTGCAGTCCATGTGGTGTAGGTACACACACAGTGCTGGTAGGAAGGGGATTCCAGGATTTTGACCCCGCGAAAGTGGACATATTTCCAAATCAGGATGGTGTGTGGTTTGGAGGGGAAATGCAGGTGGTGGTGTTCCCATCTGTCTGCTGCCCTTGTCTTTCTAGATGGTCGCAGTTGTGGGTTTGGAAGGTGCTGTCTGAGAAGTCTTGGTGAGTTCCTGCAGTGCATCTTGTCGATAATACACACTGCTAAAGGCGTCAAGGGGTATAGGGAGAGAGCGGGAGTATAATGTTGAGATAGAGGATCAGCCATGATCATATTGAATGTTGGAGCAGGCTCGAAGGGCCGAATGACCTCCTCCGGCATCTATTTTCTATGTTTCTTTGTGCATCAGTGGTGGAGGGAGTGAATGTTTGTGGAAGGGGTGCCAATCAAGTGGCCTGCTTCATCCTGGATGGTGTCAAACTTCTTGAGTGTTGTTAGAACTGCATTCATCCAGGGAAGTGGAGATTATTCCATCACACTCCTGACTTGTGCCTTGTAAATGTGCACAGATTTTGGGGAGTCAAGAGGTGAGTTATTCACTGCAGGATTCCTAGCTTCTGACCTGTTCTTGCAGCCACAGTATTTATGTGACCAGTCCAGTTCAGTTTCTGGTCGATGGTAACCCCCAGGATGTTGATAGTGGGGGTTTCAGCAATGGTAATGCCATTGAATGTCAAGGGACAGTGATTAGATTCTCTCTTGTTGGAGATGGTCATTGCCTGGCACTTGCAAATGTTATTTGCCACCTGTCAGCCCAAGACCGGATATTGTCCAGCTGGGTCTTGCTGCATTTGGACATGAACTGCTTCAGTATCTGTGCAGTTGTGAATGATGCTGAACATTGTGCAATCATCAGCGAACATCCCCACTTCTGATCTTAAGATGGAAGGAAGGTCATTGACAAAGCAGCTGAAGATGGTTGGGCCTAGCTTTGCATACCCATCAGCCTTTCTCTGAAGGCCATCCCATCAAAGTCCTCATCTGAATCCTCATCTGAGCCCTCAGTAGGAGAACATCTTTGTGGCTTCACCCTCCAACAAGCTGGTGCTTCTGCTACTCTATCCTCCTGCCCTGGCTGGAAGCCCCTAGTGCCTGGTGTCTCACCACGTGCACATCCCACCGCTAAGCTGCTCTCTAAAGCAGTGGTTCTCAGCCTTTTTGCTTCACAGTCGCCCCACTTGTGTTATAAAAATTCCACAGACCCCCAAAACATTAGTATTTTTTAATGATGAAAGTTGGCTATACAACTAAACATATATTTATCATTAGTTTTGCTTTACTTACCTTAATGTGTAACTGGGAAGTCTTGTTGTGCAATGGTAGTGTCCCTACCTCTGGGTCAGAAGCGCTGAGTTTGAGTCCCACTTCAGGACTTGATAGCCATGGAAGATATGTTCGTAACAGGTTGATTATCTGTCTGTCAATCCTCCCAATGTGCCTGATGGCAGGCAGTAAGAGCAGGAGAATTTCCTGGTCAGTCATACTGCAGAAAGTGACAGCAAGCCACTGCAGTATTTTGCCATGCATTATCAGGGACCAATCCAGTGGAAGTCCATGGTGGCCAAGGTCCTCTTAGGGCATAGTGCCTGGAGGAGAGGAGGAGTGTGTAACTTGCTGCTGATGCTGAGCAACAATTCTGCCAAAATATGGTGGTATCTTCTACAAGCACACACACACACACACACATGACATGGTCAATGTTCATCCTGGCTCAAGTACTTAATTGAAAATCCAGCTTCATCTAATTAGGTTGCGATAAATGCAACCAACATTTACAGTGCTGCAGAAGGAGCAGTGCTGTATTCATCAGACCCTTCACACCAAAATGTTTCCTGTAGTATTTCACAGAACTTAGTTTGGAGACAGTTGTTTGATGAATTGTTAATGAACTCTTCTAATAGCTTTGATGGGGCAGAGGGCAGTAGTTTAGCTTCAATATTCTCACTAATGAAGTTTGTAGCTCACAGATTTATTGCAGATTGTTCTGTCATGGATTCTGGAAAATAAAAATTACATTTGTTGAGTAGACCAGAATAATGGTTTGATTATGTCGAAGTCAGTGTTTCTTGAATGAAAGGATGTAAGAGCTCAAACATATCTTTATTTCCATCAGTGTCAACAGAACGTTACACAAATGAGAAGGTTGACAGAACAATTGTTACTTTTTCAATAAAATAAAGAACCAATTTAGAGAGCACCATTGCGGTGAGGGAATACATCCATGCTTCCCCCCTGCCCCAGCAGTTGTTTCTGCTGTCTATGGCTGAATACCACCTTATCCTGCAAGGGAGAGAGTGTGTCATTGAATATGGTGCAATCTATTTGGGTGATGCAGCTGCCATAGTCAAATAGCTGGCAGTGTGTACAAGCTGTGAGTTGTGAGTGCAAGGCTTGCAGCTGTGAGGGTGCTGGTGAAGCTGGGGATATTAGGTATGAGGCATGGTTGATAGAGGTGGTTGGTAGGTGAACGAAAGGAATTGTGAATTAAGCCAGTGTGTGAGGCTGATGGTACATTGGGATGCTCGAACTCAGGCTAAGCTTTCACCATTTTGCATCCCCTTGTATTCACTGCTGGCTGCACACTGCGATTATATAAATGAGTGGACAGCACAAAGTTCTCATGCTGTCTGCACTGGAAGTGAGGGTTCATCTGGCATCACAACTCCAGTGCCTATTTTATCACATTTTGCCCCATTAGTATTAATGAAGAGCCAATAAACATTTTTCACAGGACAGTATGGTTTTTAATTTCATATAGGAATTCTTGTTTACTGTTCTGAATAACCAAGCTTATTGAATAACCTAAATCTTCTGGAATTGATTTCACAATTTTTGAAACTGGAGTTTCTGATAAGAGTGTTATATATTGCCTGATCTTTTGCTTGATCCAGAAAAGTATAAATGAGAAAATTATGAAGTTAAATCTATGTATTCATAATGACAATTCATCCACATTTTTAGATACTAACAGTCAGTCTGCAGAAAATCTTTCAAGATGCTGAAACTGTGGCAGTATGGCTCATTTAGTAGCATTCTCACCTCTGGGTCAATAGGTTGTGGGTTCATAGTCCCATTCCCGAGACTTCAGCATAAAATCTGGGCTGACACTCCAGTGAGTGCTCTCAGAGTCCTGGATTTTCCAGCCCTGTCACAGGTGGGACCCACCGCGGGCGAGGCGGTGTCCCAGCCAGAATTCCATTGACTTGCAATGGGACCCAACGATCCTGGAGGAAGGCAGGTGCAGAAAGTCCCACCCAGAGTCTCACCCACCCTCTCAAGTGGATATACAAGATCCCATGGCACTACTTTGAAGAAGAGAATTCTCCCTGGTGTCTTTGCCAATATTTATCCCTTAAGCAACATCTCTGAAACAGATTATCTGCTCATTATCACATTGCTGTTTGTAAGACCTTGCTGTGCGTAAATCAGCTGCTGCGTTTCCCACTTTGCATCAGTGATTGCATTTCAAAATTACTTTAAATTAGCTGTAAGGCACTTTGGGAGATCATGAGGTCCTGAAAGCTGCTATATAAATGCAATCTTTTTCTTCTTTATTCACAATTTGTAATTATACTTATTTTCTGTTTATGTGTATCTGTACTGGTGATCATTGAACATTGAAGAGTAATGATCTGGTTATCAATGTCCCTCCAGCCAATTTTGTAATAGCCATCAAACTAGTTATGAAGTATTTGCTGAGATACTCAATTCTCTGAAGGCCCGATAATGTAGGTGAGCTACTCAATTTTCATCAACTGAAATGTTTGCTGTCGATTATCTTTCCAAATTCAGGCATTGTTTTTACACAGCAGTTCCCTGAGTAGGTTTGTCTTCTCACTCACTTTTATGTTGCCAACTTTCCTTGCTGCTTCGTCAAACCATGAAGCATTAAAGTTTAAAGATATTCATTGTTAGTGCTAGCTGCTGGTTCTCAGTTTTTGCCGTAACTCCCAATCAATCTGCCATATGTTCTAAAACTAGTCTGCAGAGATTCACACTCATCATTCAGTGTAACTTGGAGCTTGCCTGCATCTAAATAGGTTCTTCTGCTTTAGGCTCCCCTTATACTAGAATATCAGCCATTTGTCATATAACATTTTCTGATCCTTCATCCCATTACAACATGAACATCTCAAAATATTTAGCTGTTAAGGAAATCCTAAATGGTCATCTCATGAAGTGGTTACCCGAACAATATAATAAATATTTTAAGCATTGAAAATGATATTCAGCAAAATCTTGAATTGACATCGCATTCAGACAACAGTTTTGTTTTGCTCAGAAAGGCTGATATTTGGCCTCTCAATGGTAAGACACCTTTCCTGTGACACATCCTTTCATCATGTTTGCCAGTCCCATAGAGATTTGAGGTAACTATTTGGACTAGTGACAACACCAGTGCACTCAGCAAATTGTATGTAACAGTTCCCTCTTGCACCCTGAATATCATTTAAATGGAACAGCGAAGGAGAAAGGCTTTGCATCAGCTTTCAGTTTTACCTGGTATTCCTCCCTGTACATGCTCAGACCACTGGAGAGTTTGAGCAATCTAAAAATTGTGAGTTATAACATGGGGGAAATTATTAAATATTTTCCATTGGTGACGACTGGCAAATGTAAGAGTCTCAATTCTGAAATTGCCAACCTGCAACAATTGAAGGGTTAAAATTTGATGTCTGCTTTAAGTTAAATTGGGCTGAAGCTCAAAACTGCTGAATTTCCCTTTCCCAAGATCTGCAGATATTTGTTGCTATCATTAAACAAATTGACAAAAAACCTCTTCAAAGACAACATTAGTCTACACTGAGCACTTGCAACAAGGTTCCTTGGGCTGCCATCTATTCACCTGGGAACTTGAAAAATTGTTCCATAATTTGCCAATTAAAAAAGATGCTGCCAGGCATAATTTATATACATTTACAAATTCACTGTGTTTCAAACATTTACAAAAGGAAATTAAAGGAGACAGAGAATTTGCAAGTTAGGCCACGGAGGATGATGTGCTGTATCAGCTATTGTATATCTATTAAAAATATATCTTTAGAGATAATGATAAATGAATTACAGTGACTTACTTCAGTCATTCATAGGTCAAATTTCTGAGTTCAACTTGTTGCCTGTAAAGAGGATGTGGCAGTTTAAATATAAGAATCAGCTCAATCCAGATTGATTAGGCCAGTGTAGACAGATTTTAGCAGGTGAACTTTTTCATAAATGAATTTCCAGCTCAAATCTAACAGGAAGCCACAAGACATTTTGCCTCACACAATCAGTAACGTTTAAGCTGTGTTCTACTTTATGGGGGCGGGGGAATTCAACTTTACTGTGCTTGATCATCTTAGCAAATATGTAGATGTGAGGAGTGGCAGAATGTCAGGAGTAAATGCCAGTGATGCCTTGTCCTTACTTGCCACTGCTCTGAGTATGACACCCCTTTCAAAAGGATTTTTAAAAACCTAGCAAAATGCAGAAGAATGGTTTGCTGTACTTGTTTACAGTCATTGAGAATGAACTCACACAAAGTTCCATAGTTGCTGATCGAAATGTGAGTATTTTACGCTAAACAAAGCTGAGCTTAATTAAAGGGAAGGCTCAAATTATCAACACTGCCCTGATCAAGAGCGTGGTTGTATCTTTATTGAATCAATCTTTAAAGTTATCAGTCAAGAGAAAGCAAGTGCCCCATTGGAAAGGGGCACTCTAATACATTATAACAAAAACCCAAAACTTTAAAGGAAACTTAAGAAATCAAATTAAAATATCATTCCCAGGGGTGATGATGCTCTCCAGCTACCCCACCACTGCCCCCGCTGCTCCAACCTATGCCAGTGGCCACCGGTCAGGGAAGAAAGAGCATGGTTACAGGAGTCTTTAGTGGGTTCAGCAAGGCAAAAAAGGGGTAAGATGAATAGCCGCCAAATCCTGATAGCATAAAGACATTCCTGACTCTCAGCAAATAATACACAGGCAGTGAAGGTATTGCAAAAACCCTCTTCATCAGGATTTCTCTATGAGGGGTCTGCGGACCCTCCGAGAGAAGGTTTCAAGCTCTCCACTGCCATTTCCACCTGTGCCACCTCACACTTGCACCTAATCCAGCCCCTGGATTGACTCAGCTCTTAGTGACTGCTGGTCAGCAGCCTCACAGTAGGCACCACACCAGTCATGTGATCTGCCTGAGCTCATACCTTTCTCTCACAAGTTAGCAATTCATTTACAAAGTTCAACATTAGGAGTAAACTGCTGACAAGCTTTCAGAAGCAAAATACCACAAGTACTGGAAAGCTAAAATAAAAAACAGAAAATGCTGTAAATACTCAGCAGCTGTGGATAGAGAAACAGAGAACTCTGATAAAGAGCCATTGACCTGAAAAGTGAACTGTTTTTCTCTCCACAGATGCTGCCTGACTGGAGTAGATTTCAAATGCATCTAGTAACTCAAGACTGGGCATCCGTGAGGCGATGTGGGCCATCAGCAGCAGCAGAATAGTACAATCAGTAACCTCGTGGCCCGACATATCCCCCACTCTACCATTACCAGCAAGCCAGGGGATCAACCCTGGTTCAATGAAGAGTGAAGGAGGGCATGCCAGGATCAGCACCAGGCATACCTAAAATTGAGGTGTCATCCTGGTGAAGCTATAACACAGGACCACTTGCATGCCAAACAGCATACTCAGTAAGTGATAGACAGAGCTAAGTGATCCCACAACCAATGGATCAGACCTAAGCTCTGCAGTCCTGCCACATTCAGTTGTGAATGATGGTGGACAATTAAACAACTCACTGGAGGAGGTGGCTCCACAAATATCCCCATCCTCAATGATGGAGTAGCCCAGCACATCAGTGCAAAAGATAAGGCTGAAGAATTCGCAACAATCTTCAGCCAGAAGTGCTGAGTAGATGATTCATCTTGGCCTCCTCTGGAGGTCTCCAGCAACACAGATGGCAGTTGAAGCCAATTCGATTCACACCACATGATATCAAGAAACAGCTGAAGGTACTGGATGCTGCAAGGGCTATGGGTCCTAACAATATTCCAGCAATAGCACTGAAGACTTGTGCTTTAGAACTTGCTGCACCCCTAGCCAAGCTGTTCTAGTACAGCTACAACACTGGCATCTACCCGGCTAGGTTGAAATTTGCCCAGGTATATCCTGTCCACAAAAAGCAGGACAAATCCAACCAGGTCACTTACCGCCCCATCAGCCTACTCCTCATCATCAGTAAAGTAATGAAAGGGGTCACCAACAGTGCTATCAAGTGGCACTTGCTTAGCAATAACCTGCTCACTGATGCCCAGTTTGGGTTCCATCAGGGTCACTCCACTCCTGACCTCATTACAGCCTTGGTTCAAACATGAGCAATAGAGCTGAACTCACGAGGTGAGGTGAGAGTGACTGCTCTTGACACCAAGGCAGTATTTGACTGGGTGTGGTATCAAGGAGCCCCAGCACAACTGGAGTCAATGGGAATCAGGGGGAAAACTTTCCACTGTTTGGAGTCATACCTAGCACAAAGGAAGGTAACTGTTTTTGTTGGAGGTCAATCATCTCAGCTCCAGGACATCACTGTAGAGGGAGAATATTACCCCTGTCGGGGGGGTTGTTCAGGGGCAGGTGGGGTGGGGACGGACCTGATCGGCACCCCTAATTGGGTCTACACCGCATTTTACGTGGCGAGCCAGTTAAGGTCTGTCCAGCATGACGTGCACCTGGAAGCGCTGAGCGCTCCCTGTGAGTCAGGGCCTGCGCTCTTTCACGTTTGAGCATAAAAGAACGCAGAAAATCTCCCTGAGGTACAGGGAGATTAACTTAAGTTCCCAAAATTTTAATAAAAAAAAGAAAAAAATTTAAGACGTGTCCCCTCATGTGACAGTGTCACATGAACTGGGGTATGTCAATGAATTTTTATAAAAAATTTTATTCAATTTATAAACACTTCACGAAACCTCATCCCGCCCATCGATGAGGTTCCATGAAAAATGCGAAGGCCTTAAGGTTGGACGGGCAGCTCAGTTTATTAGTTTAATTGATATTTAAATGGCCTTAATAAGCCTTTGACAGTTCCAAACTGAAAATCTAAATGACGCGTGGTGACATCGGATGCATGCCCGACATCGCCGTGCGTCATTTTACGCCACGGCGATCAGGCCCCGCCCCTGCTCACCGAGCCAAAGATTCAGGCCCAGGAGTTCCTTAGGGTAGTGTCTTAGGCCCAACCAATGACCTTCCTTCCTTCATAAAGTCAGAAGTGGGGACGTTCGCTGATGATTGCACAATGTTCAACAGCATTCATGACTCCTCAGATACTGAAGAAGTCCATGTACAAATGAAGCAAGACCTGGGCAATACCCAGGCTTGGGCTGACAAGTTGCAAGTAACATTTGCACCACACAAGTGTCAGGCAATGACCATCTCCAACAAGAGAGAATCCAACAATCACCCCTTGATGTTCAATGGCATTACCATCACGGAATCTACCACTATCAACATCCTGGGGGTTACCATTGACCAGAAACTGAACTGGGCTAGCCATATAAATACTATGGCTGCAAGCCCAGGTCAGAGGCTAGGAATCCTGTGACAAGTAATTCACCTGCTGACTCCCCAAGGCAGAAGTCAGTGTGATGGAATGCTCCCCACCTGCCTGAATGTGTGCAGTTCCCACAACACTGAAGAAGCTGGACACCGTCCAGGACCAAGCAGTCCTCTTGATTGGCACCAAATCCACAAACATTCACTCCCTCCACCACCATCGTACAATGGCAGCAGTGTGTACCATCTACAAGATGCACTGCAGGAATTCACCATGGCTCCTTAGACAGTACCTTCCAAACGCATGACCACTATCATCTAGAAGGACAAGGGCAGCAGATAGATGGGAACATCACCACCTGGAAATTCCCCTCCAAATCACTCACCATCCTAACTTGGAAATATATCGCCATTCCTTCACTGTCGCTGGGTCAAAATCTTGGATCTCCCTTCCTAACAGCACTGTGGATGTACCGACACCACATAGGCTGTAATGGATCAAGAAGGCAGCTCACTACCACCTTCTCAAGGGCAGCTAGGGATGGGCAATAAATACTGTCCCAGCCAGCGAAGTCCACACCCCGTGAATGAATAAAACAAAATTGATAAGGTGCCACATTTGATAAGAGCACATGGTGTAGGGGGGGGGAACAAAATAGCATGGATAGAGGATTGCTTAGCTAATAGGAAGCAGAGAGGAAGGATAAATGAGTCTTTTTCAGGTTGGCAGGCTGTAACCGGTAGAATATGTGAAGTAATGCAGCTATAAATACAGAGTTATAAGAGAATCCAGCTATAAATACCGAAGTATAAGATTGAAATAGTGATTCTTCTATGACGAATGACTAAAGATTAAAAGCAGAGTTCATCTGCTGGACAAAGGGCATAATTGTGTGCTCAAGGATAACTACACCCAGTGGCATTACATAAGGCCATTCTGAAAAAAACAGGAATTGGCCTCTACATCACCTCAGCAAGTATTGATAAATTGTAGATACTACAGTCTAACAATGAATGACCTTAATGATGACCCTAAATAACTTGTCAACTGAACCCTGGGAACTGAGTGTAGTGACTACTATCTGCACCTCTCAGCATCCTGTTTGCTCGAAAAATGTTGACTAAAATAAAGGACGTTGTCCAGCACGAGTGCTCAACATGCTTCCTGCTGGTTCAGTCCTTTTATGGTATAAATAAAGGAACCACACAGTAGGAATTTTAGGTTCATTGGATTCACTCCAGCATCTCTTAAGGTAAAAGTATAACTGCTATAGTGTAGTGTTGAGAGTTCTCCCCTTAATTAGGATAGAGGTATCTTATTAGACTCAGTTGCTTTCTACTTGGGGATTTAAGGTAAATACTACTTTAATTAGTGATGGATATCTTAAGTATCTCCTGTAACATTAATAAAACTTGGATTGTCCAATAGAAACAATATTAGATTTACTTTTCCGAGAACTATCAACGTTGCGATTACCATCAAAAGTGAATTGCATGTTTGGTTCTCTAATAAACTTTTATATATAATTTAGAAAATATATTGTCTCATATAGTCTTCTGTATCCAAACTCAAAAACCCTTCTCCATGCACCCTTCAGTGGAGAGGTATATTGTTGAGGAGAAATGCCCGTACCTTTATAATATCCAGGTTGTTATAATCCAGCTAAAACTTGTTAAAAAGTCTGTCTGGGGGACAGTAATACTCTCTGGTAGTTCCTTTTCTTCGGGAGAAGTTGGGTCAGTTCTTCAGATCCATTTACTTGTCTGTGGAGCTTGTCATTCTCAACCTTAAGTGAAAGTGATCATCCAAGGAGTATGCCTGATCCAGAATGATCCCAAAAGGGGCTAAGATTCAAGTGCTGGGGCCTCTACTATTTACAATCCATATCAACGACTTGGATCAAGGGACCGAATGTATGGTAGTTAATTTTGCCAATGACAGCATGATAAGTAGGAAAGTAAGTTGTCAAGAGGAAGTAAAGAGTCTACAAAGTGATATAAAGGGTTAAGTGAGTGGGTAAAAATTTGGCAGATGGAATGTAACATGGAAAAATGTGAAGTTGTCCACTTTTGCAGGAAGATTAGAAAAGCAGTACACTATTTAAATGGAGCAAAATTGCAGAACTTGGTGGTACAGAGGGACCTGAGTCTCCTGATACATGGACAGAATTTTACATTCCCCATGGCTGGTTTGTAGATGGTGGGGTGGGGTGGCTGTAAAATTCTTTGGACGGCCTTCACACTGGGCTCCTGCCTGCCCTGACCTCTCCACAAATTTATGGTGGGACCAGCAAGACCTAAGCCAACGGCCCCCCCCTCCCCACACCCCTCCTGGCCCTTGACCCAAATGAGGTCGTTAATGGCCACCTAAGTGCCTTTTCCCGCCCAGCCTCAATTTTCAGGCTGGCATGAGGAGCTCAGGGATGGGGGTGTGCCCGAAAATGAACCATGTTCAGGCTTCAGGCTAGAAGGATGGATGGTGGGTATCTCCATTAACGACCTCTTTTTAACATTGGGTGTCCCCTCCCAAAAGGTCTGGCCCCTGCAGGTGCTCCATTCCCCTGACTTCTCCCCCAACACCCCCAACCCCTTCTGCCCACACACCCCTCCCTGAACCTCCCTGCCCCTGGCCTCACCTCCCCTCCCCTACCTGTTCCTGGACTTCCGGGACTTTGACTCTGGGGACTGCTTGCAGTCCAGCCCTCTCCACTGTAGCTTCTTGCACTGCTGGGACTAGAGAGCTATCAGCCAATCAGACGGGTGAGGAGTGGAAGTCCCATCTCCAGCCAATTAATGCTTGTTGGAGGGATGGCAGGAAGGGAAACTCCACCCTCCAAAACATCCTGGCCCATGAATCACAGAACGTTAGCATCCAAGTACAGCAAATATTTAGGAAGGCAAATGGAATTTTGGTGTTTACTGCGAGGGGAATGGAATAGAAAAGTAGGGAAGTTTTACTATAGCTGTACAGGGCGTTGGTGAGACCACATCTGGAATACTCTGTACAGTTTGGTCTCCTTATTTGAAGAAGAATATAGCTGCGTTAGAAACAGTTCAGAGAAAGCTCACTTGACTGATTCCTGGAATGAGGGGCTTTTCTTATGAAGAAAGGTTGTACAGGTTGGGCCTATACCCCATTGGAGTTTGGAAGATTGAGAGGTGATCTTATTGAAACATATAAGATCCTGAGGAGGTTTGATAGGGTGGATACCAAGAGGATGTGTCCTCCTGTTGGGGAGACTAGAACTAGGGGACAGAGTTTAAGAAAAGACGTCTCCCTTTTAAGAAGGAGATGAGGAGAATTTTTTTCTCTCAGCGGGTCATTTATCTGTTGAATTCTCTTCCCCAGAAAGCAGTGGAGGCTGGGTCATTGAAATTATTCAAGGTCAGAGTTAGACAGATCTTTGATAGACAAGGAAATTGAGGGTTATGGGTGCAGACCCAAAATTGGAGTTGAGGCTAAAACCAGATCAGCCATGACCTTATTGAATACACAGCAGGCTCGAAGGGCTGAATAGCCTACTCCTGCTCCTAAGCCCTCAGCTCCTATGACCACAGTTTGGATAGAGAGAAGTCACACGTATTCAAACCGTGAGGCAACAAAGTCAGAACTTGTTGTGGAATGAAATTCTTGGATGGAAACTGTTTAGGCCCCCAGTCAGAGGTCACAGGAAGCCCAAGACAGAGGAAAATAGGTGGTGGGAAGAACCTGAAAGATCACTCCCCCTTGAGAAAATAAAAACTGGCTAAAGCAGAACCTAAATTGGTCAGGAAGCACAGGTGGTTGAAGCTGTGGACAGGTGAAAAAGGGCCCTGTTAATTCTATCTGTGGGGCATGCTTGCTACTGGATTGGGTACAGAAACGTGTAGGGAGAAAGGACAGGGACAGCCCACAAAATCAAGCTCTGAAGAAAAACACTGCTCATTTATGTGAACACAGAAAGAAACTGAAGGGAAAGGGTGAGTATTTGTTTTCAAAACTGCTGTTGGACAGGAGTGAGGTTTGTGATGTTATTCGGAAGGAACTGTGAGATTTGGTAAGAAGCAGATACTCATCATGGAATTCACACTCTTGGGGTAAAACTTTTCGCTTGGCAGGCGGGCGCGCGCCCAAACAAGCGTAAAATTAAGTGCGATATTTCGGTCAGCAGGCACGCGCCAGAGTCAGCAGTGCCCACGCTAACAATTGAAAGGCCTACCAAGGCCATTAAAAAGTTAATTAAAATAAATTTTTTGCTGCCTGTCCAACCTTATGGTTGGTGGGCACGCAAAATCGCCAAGCGGCATTTGCATTTTTTTGGGAACCTCATCCATAGGCGGGATGAGGTTTCCAAAAGCAAATAAGAACAAATAAAAACTTTAATTTTTTATTAGTAACATGTCCCCACTCATGTGACAGAGTTGCATGCGGGGACATGTTTCATTACATTTTTATTTTTTAAATTATTTTTTCATATATCTTCAAGTCTCTGAGGCAGCTCTCCTCCTCAGGGAGAATATGTAGTGCACACTCACACACACGTGCGAAGGTTGTGCTCACCCAGCTCACACTCCTCCCCCCACCCACACAGGTAGCGTTGAGCATCTCCACTCACGTTTCACACTGGATTGGGCCTTAATTGGCCCTTCCAGGCCAGATCGCCGGCGGTGTTCATCTCCCAAACTGCCCCCGCAGAGCCCTCATGCCTGGGGCAAAATTCTACCCTTGTAGCTTGAGTAACCAATGCTCTATTTAAGTAGGTAGTTTGCCATATGGATTGTTAAACACACTTACTAGTGATCTATGATCAGTTATCACTTCAAACCTGTTGGGATGGTGTTGGTTACAGAACATCTCTGTTAAAGGAATCTTTGTAGTCTTCTTTATGCAAGTCTTTATCAACTACTTGTAACTATTTGCCTATATATATAGTAAAAAGCAGGCAAGGAGCTATCTCCACCCCTAGCTCTTAACACCCCACTATTCAACACCACACTGACACAAGGTCTGGGTCATGTGCCTTCTTACATCACTGTTTGGGCGGTACTGTACTCAGTCCTATATTAACCCTGTATGTGCCAGACCTTTATAGTACAAAACCCACTTCCATACAAGTAGAGATGGAAGTTAAAATACCCAAGTGATTGAGAACACTTCTCTCTCTGTTTGTGAATAATATTGCTCTAGGGACTTTAGCAATCTGCTTGCCATTGCAACTATTCATGGGTTATCTACTTTGTTTTTGCTTGCATCCATAACTAGCTGGGTGGCTTGTTCAGGGTCAAATCCACTCCTACTTGGCGCTATCTGTTGTCAGATTGCACAGGGGGACAGATGTGATGAGTCCTAGCAGACTCCAGACTTGCTGTACCTTTGTAGGATCTGTAGTGTTTTCAATGGCTTCAACTTCCTGTGGATCAGGATCATGAGCACACATGACGGAAGAATTCAATTCTACTTTCATTGAGCAGGCACTTGTCTTTGTTCAAGACGAGGTTACATTCTCTAAGATGTTGTAGGCATGTATATAGGCATATCTCAAGTTCACTTTCAGTGCGAGCATAGATAGGAACATCATCACTGATGTTCAGGGTGCCTTGAAGTGCACAGTGAATCATGTGCTGAAATACCTCAGCTGCTGAATGGACTCCAAAGTTGAGCCTCTTGTATTGAAAAAGTGCTCTGTGAATGGAGAATACTGTAAGATACCTCGATTCTTCTGCAAGATTTATTTAATGTTAGCCTGCATTAACATCAAGTTTAGCAAAGTATGTAGCACCTGTCACAGCTCACTAGGGATAGTGCCTGAAAGGTTCCCCGAACCGTGACAATGTGAAAAGTTTGACCAAACCACAAGGTTGCCCAATTCTACCTGTTTAATTTAGGTTAACAGAATACAAGCACCAGGTTTGTAAACTTAATAAATAAATAACTGTTTATTAAATAAATTGTCTTTAAGTAGTGGCAAAAGAAATATGAACTGCTAACTTCTACCTCAATAGCTTAAACTCTACCTCTTCTTAAACCCCTATACACAAACACACACACACACACACACATAAGACACACAAAATATGGGTTTTAAGGGTGAGATAAAACAGTTCAGCAGCACCAATCTGGAGTACAGGATTAGATGGGTTGATTTTGATTGATGTCTTCCAAATTTCTTGTTGTTTGTTTTTGATGACACGAGGTGGTCTCCCAGCACTTTCAGTCTGTGGTTCACTGGTTGAAAAACTTGCTTTTCAATGTCTCTACTAGTGATTTTTTTCCTTTTCCTCTTGACAGGGGTTTTCAGAGAAAGCAGGTTACAGAGATGTGAGGGATAGCCAGCTAGCTATTATGGCAGAATTGCTGGAATCCTACATACACAGAGGAGAGAGGCTTCAGGTCTTCCCTCTTTTCAGGCAAGGAGCTGTTCTGCCTATACTGTTACCACACAAAACCTTGGTCAGGAGCCAATTAAAATGCTGTCATTTGGCAGTTCCCTTAGTCCAGAACTCCTTTCCAGCATCATCCTGTTCTCTTATGGCACCCTATGTTCTAGGATAGCAACATTGTAGATAATACTCATCCTGCTCCAGTGAATATGTCTTCAAACTGTGGTCATGGTAGTTTTTTAAAGCCACAGTCCAAGAAAAATAAAACATAGGTTCTTTTCACACCAGTAACATTCTCTATAACGTCATCAGTTGTCAGTGTCAAGTGTCTTTCTCATTGTATGGCTTGGTTTGGTCAATGCAGATTCTGATCTGTTTCTTGCACTTGGGTTTCTTGATGACTTGTATGAATGAGACACAAGGAGTAAGCAACACTGTACATTGTACCCTTCTACTGGTATTGGGTCTTTGTGTTTGAGTTCACTGGTAAACGACAAACGTGAGCATGGTGGCTGAGTTTTCCACAAGCTTTACACTGTATGTCAGCAGCAGGACATTCTGTCCGATGTAAGTAAACACCATCACAACTTTGTTTGGACAAGTCACAACTCTGTTTGTGAGACTGCTGATGTTGCTTTGCTGGTGGTTTCCTGGCACTTGAACCATGAACTTTGCTCACAGGAGTTGAACTTGGAGTGTGGTAGTTACTGTTGGCAGCCTCAACTTCAGTTGCTCTGGACATTGAAAGCAACAGTAATCTTGTCAACTCCAACAGCTCTGACAGCTTCCTGTCTTTTTCAAAACAAAAATAAAAATACCTGGAAAAACTCAGCAGGTCCAGCAGCGTCTGCGGGAGAGGAGCACAGTTAATGTTTCGAGTCCGTATGACTCTTCAACAGATCTGTTCTGGGCCAAGTGGCTTTCTGTACAACTCAATGATTCTATTCTACTGGAGCCAGTAAGGGCTCTGGGTACTGGAGATAGTGAGGACTGTGAGTATTGGAGATAGTGAGGGCTCCCGTTGTGAAGGCACTGATGAATATATCACAGCTTCCTCTGCAGTGATGAAAGCGTTGGTCCCATTTAGCACAATTAGTTATATGAAGCTTGATTCTCAGTAATTACATCAATGAAATTGAAGAAGCCATGATGAACATTGACCATGACATGCGTGTGTGCCTGTCAAATATACCATCATGTTCTGACAGAATTGTTGCTCAGCACCAGCAACAAGTTACAGCTTAAAGTAAGGAAAACAAAAGTAATAATAAATACATATGCCTATGTACAAATATGTCTCGAAAGTGGGATTAGGCTGCATCATCTTTTTCAGCTGGCACTATTAAGAATGGTCTCCTTCAATGACATAAATGTTCTACGTTTCTATATTTAATTGAATAACTAGTTTTTATGTAGAAAAAATGCTTATGTTGTGTTATGGGGTATCCATGGAATTTTTATACATGGGAGGAGGGCCTCAGAAGCAAAAACATTGAGAACCGTTGCTCTAAGTTAATTCCTTCCATCAGAGATTGTGATCAATGAAGCATCCACCAGCAGAGAGTAATGTGCACATCAGGGTGACCTAGTGGTGCCACCTTCACCTCTGAATCAGGAGGGTAAAGGGTTCAAACTCAGTGCTGGGGATTAAGTACATAATCTAGGCTGGCACTTCTGTGAAGAATTGAGGGAATAGTGCATTGGCAAAGGGGCTTTTTTTGGTTGAGTATTTTTATCCCTCAATCAACATCTCCAAAAGCAGAATAACTGCTCATTTATACAAAAGCAAAATGCTGATCGAGAGCCAGAGGACACCGACTTAAGGTGATTGGCAAAAGAAGCAACTGTGACATGAAGAGAAACCATTTTATACAGCGAGTGGTTTGGATCTGGAATGCACTGCTTGAGAGGTTGGTGGAGGCAGATTCAATCAAGGCCCTCAAAATAGAATTGGATAAATATCTGAAGTGAAACAATTTGCAGGGTTATGGAGAAAAGAATCCAGGCCATAGGCCAGTTGAGTTTCTCTTGCAGACAGCCAGCACAGGCATGATGGGCTGAATGGCCTCCTTCTGTGCTGGAGCCATTTTCTGATTCTATGAAACTGCAGATGCTGGAAATCTGATATAAAAAGAAAAATGCTGGAAATACTCAGCCAGTGAGGCAGCATCTGTGAAGAGAAGTTAACATTTCAGGTTGGTGACCTTCTGTCAGTACTGGAAAAAGTTAGAGCTGTGGCAAGTTTTAAGCAAGTACAGGGGCAGGGAAAGGGAGGAGGGGGTAAAAACAAAAGGAAAGGTCTGTGATAGGGTGGAAAACAGGAGAGAGTAAATCGCTGAAGCAGTGATGGTACAAGGCAAAAGGAAGTGATAATGGGACAAGAAACAAAAGAAGGGTCTTGAGGAGTTGTAAAGTGCAACAGCAGAAACATTACCAACAGCTGCTTTCCAATAAGATGAGGGCGATGAGTATAATCTGAAATTGTTGAACTCAATGTTGAGCTCAGAAAGTTGTAAAGTGCCTAGAGTCAAAAAGTGAGATGCTGCTTCTCAATCTTTCGTTGAGTTTCATTGAAACGTTGGAGGCCAAGGACAGTGAGATCCGAGCCAGTATGGGCCAGAGAATTAAACTGGTAAGAGACCTGAAGCTCAGGGTCATATTTGTGGATGAATAACAGTGTCTAGCAAAGCGGTCTCCCAATCTGTGTTTGTCTCTCCACTGTAGATGAGGTGGCATTATAAGCAGAGAATACAGTATACTAAATTGAAAGAAGCAAATAAATCACTGTTTACCTGTGTTTGGGGCCTTGGACGCTGTGGAGAGAAGAGGTAAAAGGACAGGTGATACATCTCCTGCACTTGCATAGAAAGGTGTCATTGGAAGGGAAGCAGGTGATGGCGGTAATAGAAAGTAGATCAGAGTGGATAGAACTCTCCCTAAAGAATACTGCAAGGCCAGGGGACAGCAAAATGTGTTTGGTGGTAACATCACACTGCAGATGGCAGAATGGCTGATTTGTTAAATGTGGAGATTGAGGGGTGCAAGATGAGGACAAGGGGAATCCTATCGTGATTCTGGGAAGAAGGGGAAGGGTTGAGTGCAGAAGTGTGGGAAAATGGATAGACATGGTCAAGAACCCTATAGCCCATGGTAAAGGAAATGTCAGTTGAGGAGAAAGGAAGACATATATGAAGCACCGGTATGGAATTAGGCATCATTAGAACAGATTCAATGAAGACAGAGAAACTGGGAGAATGGAATAGTGCAGAGCTTGGAGCCCATCCTTTTCACTGTGGAAATGGTGGGCATTTCCACCAGCACTGCTGGGCTGACCCGCAATGGCGCATTTGCTAGCTACTGTCTCAGTTCCCTCTACAGCACTGGAAGAGTCCTCTGATATATCAGTGCTGCAGTGAAAGCTCAGAGAGAGGTCATGAGCTCACTGGCTTCTTGCACCCAGACCCATACGGCTGCTATCCTGGATATGGATCTCAGTGCTTGATGGAACATAGAGGATCTCACTGCAATCCAGTGATCTGTGCTCCAGCAATTAAGGGGATTGGTGAACTAACATCCCATTTACATTGCAGTGACTCAGTGGAGCAGCTGTCCTCTCTCAGGAGAACAGTATTTGTGCTCCCACCACTGCCACTCCATCAGTTCCCTTTCTCTTGCCTTTCAGTCAGCCATCCCAGACTGCTGCTATCAATGGTGGTACAGTCAGAAGCTGGACCCTCAAGTTCCAGAGCTGCTTGAGGTCAACCTGCAAGGCCAACTGCAGCCCTCACAAGGGAGAGTCAGCAGCCTTCCACCAGCCACACTGCAGCCAGCGGGGTAGTTGAAGCATTGAAGCCCTAGACCAGGAAAGGGCGCTCAAAAGATAGGTACTAAGGGCATGCACAGCGGTGATTAGTTCTTTTCATTTTTATTATTGATATATTGCATGATAATGTTGTTGAGTGAAAGAATTTGCTGTTGGCTTAATGAGTGATGTTAGGAACATAAGACTTAAGAGCAGGAACAGGCAATTTGGCCCTTCGAGCCTGCTCTGCCATTCAATAAGATCATAGCTGATCTGGTTGTGGTCTCAACTCCATTTTGCCATCTATTCCCCTTAATCCTTGACTCCCTTGTTAATCAAAACTCTGTCTAACTCTGCCTTGAATAAATTTAATGCCCCAGCCTCCACTGCTCCCATGGGAAGAGAATTCCACATACTAATGACCCTCTGAAAGTAAATAAATTCTCCTCATCTCAGTGTTAAAAGGGAGACCTTTTATTCTTAAGCTGTGTCCCCTAGTTCTAGTTTCCCCAACAAGTGGAAACAGCCTCCCATTAGCTACCATGTCAAGTCCCCTCAAGATCACCTCTCATTCTTCTAAATTCCAATGGGTAAAGGCCCAACATGTTCAACCTTTCTTCATAGGACAAGACCTACATCTCAGGAATGAATCACATGAGCCTTTTCTGTGCTGCTTCTGACATTATTTTATCTTTTTCAAATAAGGAGACCAAAACGGTATACTGTACTCCAGAAGTGGTCTCACCAAGACCCTGTACAGCTGCAGTAAAACTACCCTACTGTTATTATTCCATTCCCCTTGCAATAAAAGCCAACATTCCATGTGCCTCCCTAATCATTTGCTGTACCTACATACTAACTTTTTGTGATTCACGTACCAGAACACTCAGATCCCTCTGTACCACTGAGTTCTTTCCTGGTCTAGTGCTTCAATGCTTCAACTACCCCACTGGCTGCAGTGTGGCTGGTGGAAGGCTGCAGACTCTCCTTTGTCCTTGCAGGATGACCTCAAGCAGCTCTTGAACTTGAGGGTCCAGCTTCTGACTGTACCACCATTGATAGCAGCAGTCTGGGATGGCTGACTGAAAGGCAAGAGAAAGGGAACTGATGAAGTGGAAACGGTGGGAGCACAAATACTGTTCTCCTGAGAGAGGACAGCAGATTTGTGCTCCACTGAGCCACTACAATGTAAATAGGACACAATGTAAATAGGACGTTAGTTCACCAATCCTCTTAATCTGTCTCTATTTAAATAGAACACTGTTCTTTCTATTCTTCCTTTCAAAGTGGATAAGTTCACATTTTCCTACATTATATTCCATCTGCAAAATTTTAGGTTAAATTTTAATTTAAATTCGGTTAATAATATCGGGAATTGAAAGCTAATCTCAGACATTAAGTGGCATGAAACTATTAATGATTGTTGGAAGAACTCATCTGGTTCATTAATGTTCTTTAGGGAAAGAAATCTGCTGTCCTTACCTGGTCTGGCCTACATGTGACTCCAGACCCACAGCAATGTGGTTGACTCTTAACTGCCCTCTGAAATATTCTATTAAGCCATTCAGTTCAAGGGCAATTAGGAATGGGCAGCAAATGTTGGCTTTACCAGTGACATCCAAATCCTATGCAAGAATAAAAAAAACACTGTCAATATCCCTTTGCAGACTCTCTACTTGCTCTTGGCGACTTACTTTCCTACCTATCTTGTTTGCATCATCAAATTTATCTACCATACATTCGGTTCCTTCATCCAAATCATGGTTGTGGATTGCAAATAGTTGAGGCCCCAGCACTGATCTCTGTGACACTCCACTAGTTACAACTTACCAACCTGAAAAAGACCCATTTATCCCTACTCTCTGTTTCCTGTTAGCTAACCAATCCTTTTTGCATGCTAATATGTTACCCCTACATCGTGTTTTCTTATCTTGGGTCGTAACCTTTGATGTGGCACTTTATCAAGTGCCTTTTGGAAATCCAAGTACATCACATCTACAGCTCCCCTTTTTCTACCTTGCTTATTACTACCTCAAAGAACTCTAATAAATTAGTTAAATATGATTTCCCTTTCACAAAACCATGTTGACTCTGCCTGATCACATTATGATTTTCTAAGTATCCTGCTATGACCTCCTTAATAATGGATTCTAGTAATTTCCCCGTGACAGATGTTAGGCTAACTAGCCTGTAGTCTCTTGCTTTCGGTCTCCTCCTTTCTTGAATAAAAGTGTTACATTAGCTATTTCCCAATCTGCTGGGATCCTTCCAGTATGTAAGGAATTTTGGAAGATTATAACCGAGGCATCTATTATCTCTGTAGCCACTTCCTTTAAGATCCTAGGGTGCAGGCCATCTAGTCCTGGAGACTTGTCAGCCTTTAGGTCTAATAATCTACCCAGCATCTTTTCCCTGGTGATAGTGATTGTATTAAGTTCATCCCTTCCATTCACCTTTTGATCTTCAAGTATCTTTGGGAAATTTGAAGTCAAAAGCAAAACATCTGTTCAATGCTTCTCCCATTTCCTTGTTTACCATTATCAATTCCCCAGATTCACTCCCTAGAGGACCAACACTAGCTTTAGCTATCCTTTTCCTGTTTAAATAATTGTAGAAACTCTTACTGTCTATTTTTATATTACTAGCTAGCTTTCTCTCATACTCTAATTTCTCCCTCTTTATTACATTTTTAGTCATTCTTTTCTGGTTCTTAAAATATGCCCAATTTTCCGACCTACCACTAATCTTTGCAGATTTGTACAGTGTTTCATTCAATTTGATGCAACCCTTAACTTCCTTATTCAGCCATGGGATGCTGCATCCTTCTCAAAGAGTATCTCTTTCTTACTGAGATAAGTCTTTGCTGAGAGTCATTAAATATCTCCTTGAAAGTCTGTTACTGCATCTCTTCTGTTCTATCTTTTAACCTAGTTTCCCAGTTCACTTTAGCTAGCTCTGCTTTTATACCCTTATAATTACATTTATTCAAGTTTGAAGCACTGGTCTTAGATCCACACTTCACCCCTTCAAAATGAATTTGAAATTCTAGCATGTTATGATTGCTGAACCTAAACGGTCCTTTACCATGAGGTTATTGATTAATCCTGTCTTGTTTCTCATTACCAGGTCCAGAATAGCCTGCTTCCTGATTAGCTCTGGAATGTACTGCTCCAAGAAATTATCCCACATACATTCTGTGAACTCATATTCCAGGTTACTTTTGCCAATCTAATTTGCCCAATTTACATGTAGATTAAAGTCGCCAATGATTATTGCGGTGCCTTTCTTGCATGCCCCATTTATTTCTTCCTGTATACTCTGTCCTATTGTGTAATTACTGTTAGGGGACCTATAAACTACCCCCACAAGTGACCTTTTAACTTTTCTATTTCTTATCTTTACCCAAACTGATTCTAAGTCTTGCTCTTTCAACCTAAGGTCATTTTTCACTGCTGTACTAATGACACTCTTAATTACCAGAGCTACCCCACCACCTTTTCCTAGCTTCTTATCTTTTTGCAATGTCAAATACTCTTCAATATGCAGGTCCCATCCTTGATCACCTTGCACCTCATCTCCTTGATGACTACCTGGTCATACATATTTATTTCTATCAAATTCATCCATTTCTTATGAATGTCGCGTGCATTCAGATACAATGCCTTTAACTCTATCTTTTTACCATTTTTGCAATCTCTGGCCTTATCTGTTGGTGCACTCTAAAGTTTGTACACTCTGTCCCTTCCTGCCACACTCTAGTTATCTTTACTCAATACCCTGCTCTAGTACCTCATAATTACCTTTTGATTTACTACATCTCTTACGTGATCTCTTCCCCCCTGACTATTTAGGTTAAAGCCCTGTCTACCACCCCAGTATTCATCTTGCCAGAACACAGGTCCCAGCATGGTTCAGGTGAAGCTCCTACTTTCCCCAATACTAGTGCCAGTGCCCCATGAACCAAAACCCATTTCTCTCACACCAGTCGTTGAGCCATGCAGTTATTTCTATAATCTTGTTTTCCTATGCTAATTTGCTCATGGTTTAGCTAATAATCTAGAGATTATTAACTTTGAGGTTCTGCTTTTTAATTTGACCCCTAGCTGCCCATAATCCCTAAACAGGACCTCTTTCTTAGTCCTATCTATGTTGTTAATACCAGCATGGACCACAACAGCTGGATCCTCCTCCTCTCACTGCATGTTCCTCTCTAGGATTGTGCAGATGTCCCAAATCCTGGCACCAGGCAGCCAGCACAGCCATCTGGACTCATGCTTTTGGCTGCAGAGAATTGTGTTGATCCCCCATATACAGTCACCTGCTACTGCTACATTCCTATTTACTCTCCTGAATTGAATTATGTCTTTACCACGGTGGTATGGTTAGTATGCTCATCCACCCTCCCGCTTTTGCCTCTACAAGCTGCAAGAACCACAAATCTATTAGACTGGAGCTCCTCCACTTAAACCTTCTCGCTCCACTTACCTGCCTCATTTGCAGTCACACCCTCCTCTCCCTGATCACTGACCAAATCAAAAGACCTTAATCTAAGGGGTGTAAACACCTCCTGGAATAAAGTGCCCGATAACTTTCTCCCTTGATGCACTTACTAGGGAGGTGGTATTAGCTGTCATAGACCTGGAGGCTTTCAAAGAGGTTTGCTGTCCATTGAGGTAATACTCAATCCTATATGCCTACAGGACAAATGAAAGCATAATCTCAGGGTGTGCTCAAAGACTGATGGCAGCATTCCTGACCTCCACATATTTAGCCCTGTAGAGGAGGAGGTGGTCAACCTTGGTAAGGAGCAGGACAGATGCTCAGTTGCGGGTGGCGAGGCCAAAGTGTCAAGACAACAGAGTGAGGATGTCTCCAAACTGGTGCTGAGAACTGGGCTTTCAGGAGACACACGTGACACTGCACTGGGAAATGGAACTGTATTCTCTACTATAGATTCACGCAGTCAAGAAACACATCACCCAGTCTGTGGCAAGCCAGAACTCCATGTCTATGCATGCTGACATGGAACATTCAAAGGCAACATGAGATCATTGCCCCACCTCCCTCCACCCATGCAGAGACAGTCACCTCAGTGGAAATGCATTCGCGATTAGGCTTGGGTTCACAATCTGGTGAACACACCACAGACAGGTTGCAGCAGCTGATGGAGGATGTGACAACTGAGGTCCCTGGCAGTCAGAGGACTGCTGGAGACCAGGTGCATGCTGAGATCTATTCTAATAATGTGCTTCTGGGAGTAGAAGCACAAGACACCTGCTGGAGATGCAGAAACAGGCGTGGAAACACCTAGTAGAGATGCCAGAGACTATGTGCAGCCTTGGGCGAATGGTAGAGGAGTCCATCCCGGCCATGAGTTCATAGCTTCCTCTATAGACAGGTTGGCAACTGCCATGGAGAACCAGATCAAATGGAGCAGTTAGTGGCTGCCGGACATGTGATCTGACCTGCATTCCATTACTCTGGCCATGGGCTCTATACTGCGTTAGCTAGGCAAGAGGGGCCAAGGCACCTCGACCTTCCTGCAGGTACCCCCTCTCCTCCTGGAGTTGGGAGGCGCCATCGCACACCGACAGGGAGATAGAGCACTAGCAATCTGCCTTGGGGACATCATCTCAGGGCACTTCAAGGGTGAGTTGCCACTGCTCCTCCCCTCTGAAAGTGACCCCAGTGCTTCCAGTAGATGAAGCCAACAAGGGTGTAACTGCACCTGTGCAGGGGACTCCCAGCAGGCCAGAGCGCTCTAGGTTTTGGCTCACCATAAGAAGCCTACCAAGCTCACCCCAGGCAATGGGGCACCCCAGGCTGCCTCCACCTCAGCTGCGGAGTTGTCCCAAGGCATAGTGGTAGAAAATGTGAGTGCAAACTCTCCAATAGCACAAAAATGGATGGCTGTCCAACGATTCAATGACATTGTAAGCTTATGGCCAGGATTTTCCCGTTGGTGAGCAGGGGAGGCGGGGCCCACTCACCAACGTGTAAAATGACGCACAGTGATGTTGGGCGGAACTCCCGACGTCACTGCACCCTGTTTAAATTTTCAGGTAGGCAGGGGCTCAGCAAAATCAGCTCTGCGCCCGCCAACCTGTCAATGGCCAATTGAGGCCATTGACAGAGTCATTAAACTAATTAATGGACCTGCCCGTCTAACCCTAAGGTTGGCTAGCAGGCCAGGAGCCCTGGCAGGAATTAGAAAAAGCATGAAGCCTCATTCACAGGCAGAATGAGGTTGCCTGTAGGTTTTTAAAAATTTAATTGAAGTGTTTTTAAAAGTTATGGACATGACCCAACGCATGTGACAGTGTCACGAGGGGACATGTCAGGGATTTTATTTTATTTTTAATATTTTTTATTGTAGAGCCGATCTCCCCGAGGCTGCACTTTGCCTCAGGGAGATGAATGCGCTCTTTCCTGTGAATGTGTGAAAGAGCGCAGTCTCGCTTTAGGGATTCCCTCCCAACCGCACAGGGAGCGCGTAGCACTTCCTGTGGACATCATGCTGGGCAGGCCAATTAAGGCCCACCCACAAAAAATGGCGGCATGCCCCTAATTGGGGACGCCGATCGGAGGCGCGTCTCCGCACGCCTGCTCTTCAACATCTGCCCTATGTGTAAACATGTAACTCTGAGCACTTTATTCATGTGTGTTGAATGGTCCTGTTGTTGGGTCTTTTGAAACAAGATGGGGGCTTTTAAGGGCTTGGCACTTCATTGAAACTCAAAAATGGCTGATGTTGGGGTTATAAATGCACCAGTTAGTTGTTGAGCCTTGGAGGTAATGACAAATCTGAGCTTTTTGCCATATGGTGGTTTCTATGTTTGTCAAGAAGCTTTGTTAGGTCAGGGGAGTGGAACCTCACTGGCAAGGCAGCATATACTGTTTGGGTGAGATGGCGGTGTCGTGGTAACGTCATTTGACTAATAACCTAGAGAGTCAAGCTAATGCTTTGAGGCATGGGCTCAAATCCCACCATGGCAGCAGATAGCATTTAAATTCAACTAGTCTGGAATATAAAGCTAATCTCAATAATGGTGATCATGATTGTCATAAAAACCCACCTGGTTCACTTACATCCTTTAGGGAGGCTTGGCCTAAATAGCCAAGTGGTTATGGTACTGGGTTTGCAACCCCAAGATCAAGAGTTCAAATCTCACAATAGCAAACTATGAAACAATGTAACTTCATCTGAATAGGAACAGATGGAAACATGTTTACTTGAAAGAGTTACATCCTTTAGGGAAGTAAATCTGCTGTCCTTGCTTAGCCTGGCCCATGTGTGACTCCAGACCCACAGCAATGTGGTGAACTTTTATAACTGCCCTCTGAAATGGCACTCAGTTCAAAAAGCAAATTAGGGATGGGCAACAAATGTTGGCTTTGCCAGTGCGCTCACACCCCATGAAAGTATAAATTATTAAAAACTGCCTTATCAGCCCCCAGAAGCTGTTGTCACAGCAGCATCTGCAGCTAAGGCAACCCATATTTTGCAGTTGAATATATAGAGTTCTTAGCCAGGCCTTTCCAGGATTGGAGCAGGTGTGACTGAGTCATGTGCAATGTCCTTCCAAGTCAGAAGTGTTGTGAGGCTTTGAGGGAACCATGCATATGGCTTGTTCATACCAAGGGTCTGAAGCCTTTTCCCTGCTAGGTGCTAAAGGTCGTAGGCTTGTAGGTTGGTCTGGAGGGAATTTGTCGGATCTGATGGCATTTCCACAGTGACATTTCTTGAGGCAGAAATCAAGAGATCCTGCAGGGACTTCACTCTGGCTGAAATCAGGATGTAATGAGTGTCTCATGGGCCTCTGTCACATTGCTCTATCACCTGGCACCTGCAGCTGGAGCAGCACCATGCATCACCTCAGGCTCCTCTGATTCTTCCCCTTCATCCTCGCCTGAAAATGAATCTGGCTCCTCCATCTTCTGATGAAGAGTCATACGGACTCGAAATGTTAACTGTCTTCCTCTCCACAGGTGCTGTCAGACCTGCTGAGTTTTTCCAGCTATTTTTGCTTTTGTTTCAGATTTCCAGCATCCACAGTATTTTGCTTTTATCCTCCATCCCCCAGGCTGACAATTCTCATCTCTTTGCTGCACTAGGCTTCATAGGGTGCAGCAAACCACAATGATCTGAGATGCATCCTTCAGAGTTCCACCTTATCTTCAGCAGTCCAATGATATGTTCTATTGTTGCCCTTGATGAGGCATGGGAGGCATTGTACCTCTCCTCTGCTGGGGTTTGTGGGTTCCTCACAGGTGTCATATGCCAATCCTTCCGAGGATATCCCCTGTCACTGAAGAGCCACACCTGCAGTTTTTTTTTTAGTCATTCACATTAAGTGGGCTTCACTGGCTGGGCCAGCATTTATTGCCCATCCCTAGTTGCCCTTGAGAAGGTGGTGGTGAGCTGCCTTCTTGAAGCACTGCAGTCCATGTGGTGTAGGTACACCCACAGTGCTGTTAGGAAGGGAGTTCCAGGATTTTGACCCAGCAATAGTGAAGGAACGGTGATATACTTCCAAGTCAGGATGTTGTGTAACTTGGAGGGGAACTTCCAGGTGGTGGTGTTCCCAGCTATCTGATGCCCTTGTACTTCTAGATGGTAGTGGTCATGGGATTGGAAGGTGCTGTCTAAGGAGCCTTAGTGAACTCCTGCCATGCATTTTGTAGATGGTACACACTGCTGCTACTGTGCAGTGGTGGTCGAGGGAGTGAATGTTTGTGGATGTGGCGTCAATCAACGGGCTGCTTTATCCTGGATGGTGTCAAGCTTCATGAGTATTATGGGAGTTGCACTCCTCCAGGCAAGTGGGGTGTATTCCATCATACCCCTAAGTTGTGCCTTGTAGATGGTGGACAGGTTTTGGGGAGTCAGGTGAGTTACTTGTCTCACAATTCTTAGCCTCTGACCTGCTCTTGTAGCCATAGTATTTACATGGCCAGTCCAGTTCAGCTTCTGGTCAATGGTAACCCCCAGGATGTTGATAGTGGGGGATTCAGTGATGGTAATGCCATTGAACATCAAGGGGTGATGGTTGGATTCTCTCTTATTGGAGATGGGCATTGCCTGACACTTGTGTGGCGCGAATGTTACTGGCCACTTGTCAGCTCAAGCCTGGATATTGTCCAGGTCTTGTTGCATTTGAACATGGACTGCTTCAGTATCTGAGGAGTCATGAATGGTGCTGAACATTGTGCAATCATCAGCGAACATCCCCACTTCTGACCTTGTGATGGAAGGAAGGTCATTGATGAAGCAGCTGAAGATGGTTGGGCCAAGGTCACTATCCTGAGGAACTCCTGCAGTGACGTCCTGGAGCTGAGATGACTGACCTCCAACAACCACAACCATCTTCCTTTGTGCTATCCATGACTCCAGCCAGCGGAGAGTTTTCCCATTGACTCCAGTTTTGCTAGGGCTCCTTGATGCCACACTTAGTCAAGGGCAGTCACTCTCACCTTACCTCTGGAGTTCGGCTCTTTTGTCCATGTTTGAACCAAGGCTGGAATGAGGTCAGGAGCTGAGTGGCCCTGGCGGAACCCAAACTGGGTGTCAATGAGCAGGTTATTGCAAAGAAAATGCTGCTTGATAGCACTGTTGATGACTCCTTCCTTTACTTTACTGATGATGGCATGTAGTCTGATGGGGCGGTAATTGGCTGGGTTGGATTTGTCCTACTTTTTGTGCACAGGACATACCTGGACAATTTTCCACATTGCCGGGTAGATGCCAGTGTTATAACTGCACAGGGGAGCAAACAGCTGAGGTACCTAAGATAGATTGAGAATATATGAGTCATGGGAGCTCCCTGGGAAGTGAGCACACACCTACAGAATTACATTTTGGCGGTAACAAACCAGCTGCACATTAATGGATTGAAACCTCTTTTGGTTTATGAATGCTGCTGGTTGTTCCCAGGGAGCTCCCAGCACCACATTATGTAATCAATTTTCCCTTGTACTTGGGGAAATCCAGCTGTAGAGCCAAATCCAACAGCTCTGGCTGCCTGGCTCTCAGGGTCTGTGGTGGATTGCACAAAATCATCAGCCCTTTTGAATCTAGCATTGATGAACTCCCTTATCTGTGTGTGGCTGACTGGGAGATGCCACTCATGTCCCCCATGGATCCATGGAATGACCCAATGGGGTAAAAATTCAAGGCATGGTAACATTTAAGGCTACTGGCATAATGTTGCCTCCCATTCCAAGGGACAGTACGTCTTCCTGCAGGAGCTGACAGAGGTCAGTGAATGACATCCTCAGCCGTCTTTGACATTGCCTCTCTGACATTTGGAGGTCGTTACTCCGCCTGTGGTATATTTAGTTATGAGCTATTCCTTGATGTTGCACTGGCCTCCTGGTTGCCAGCATCTTGAGCAGCCTGACTATCTGCTGCTACCCCTTGTTATCCTTCTGGCTATTGTTGTGCCTGACCCTGAACCATACTCTGCCTGGTCTCTACCAACCCCACTGTGGCCAATTCCATCCTCGACCTGGTCTCCATCCACCCCATCCTGCTGGCACAGAAATGTCCCTTGGAACACCCATTTTGACATTGGAGCTGCAAGCCATCACCCTGCACCCTCCCTCAGTCATCTTTGACCTTCCTCCACTACCCTCAAACCTCCCTCATTTACCCTTGCCCTGCCTTCTATGACCCTCAAGCCACCATCCATCACACTTGATCAACTGTCCGTCACCCTAGAGCTGCAATTGACCTTCCATCTGTCATCCAGCTCCCTCCCTCTGTCCCCCACAACCTTTCTTTTGGCCACCATGGCCAACCTCCTTCCCTTGTACAGCCATGCCCCAGTGTTCTAAGGCCCGCCATGACCCAACATCCCTCATTCAGACAGCCATGCCCCTGACCTTCTTGGACAGCCACCATCCAAGCTCAATGCAACAGCTCAGCCTCGTCTCTCCTGGTCCAACAGAGTTCTCCATATAAGAAAAGCAGCTCCAACTCACTCCAAATCAGACTGGTGACGTGTTGCATGGCAAGATGGCGGCGGACATCACGCTGCTGTTCAGAGCGAGTGTGAAAACCGTCAATTTATTGCTAAAGGAATAGAGTATAAAATAGGGAAGTGTTGTTGCAACTGTACAAGGCATTGGTGAGACCGCACCTGGAGTACTGTGCACAGTTTTGGTCCCCTTATTTGAGGAAGGATGTAGTTACATTAGCGGCAGTTCAGAGGAGGTTCACTAGATTAATTCCAGAGATGCGGGGCTTGTCTTATGAGGAGAGATTGAGCAGTTTAGGCCCTTACTCGCTAGAGTTTAGAAGGATGAGAGGAGATCTAATTGAGGTAAGATAAGATGCTAAAGGGGATAGACAAAGTAGATGTGGAGTGAATGTTTCCCCTTGTGGGGCATTCTAGAATAAGAGGCCATAGTTTTAGGCTAAGGGGTGGTAGATTTAAATCAGAGATGAGGAGAAATTACTTTTCTCAAAGTGTCGTGAATCTGTGGTAATTCACTATTTCAGAGTGCTGTGGATGCCGGGACACTGAATAAATTTAAGGAGGAGATAGACAGATTTTTAATTAGTAACGGGTTGAAAGGTTATGGGGAGAGGACAGGAAATTGGAGTTGAGGCCAAAATGAGATCAGCCATGATCGTAATGAATGGTGGGGCAGGCTCGAGGGGCTGAATTGCCTACTCCTCCTAGTTCTTGTGTTCTTATGTTCAAATCCACCAAGAAGACAACCTCACCTGCTTCATGTCATCTATAACCAGTTGTGAATTTGAAAGCATGTGTTTCTCATTCGCAAAGGTACATTCTAATCTGCTGACCATGAGTTTTAATGGGTATGTATGTTAATGCATTAAAAATAGGCTCCTGCCACTTGCCATCAGGAACCACAATCCACCTTTAATCCGACACCAACTTAATTTCCAACTTTCATTCCACTGTCAGGAAGCTGACATTTTGCCTCCTGCATGATTAAAAAATCCTGCCTCGTTTCCCACCCCCAGGGCATTCACTAGATTCCACCCTTGGAGTTTAAGCAAGTGAGGTAACTGGCATAAAGAGTGGATGTTGCCAAGGAGGAATTATACAGAAGGCAAATGAGGAAGGAGTTTTATATAGGGTGAATGAAGAAGGAGTTTTATATAGTGTGAATGAAGAAGGAGTTTTATATAGGATGAATGAAGAAGGAGTTTTATGTGGGGTGAATGAAGAAGAAGTTATATATATGGTAAATTAAGAAGGAATTTTTAAAAAGGATGAATGAAGAGGAAATTATATATAGGGTGAATGAAGAAAGGGTTATTCATAAGATGAATGAAGAAGAAATTATATATAGAATGAATGGAGAGGAGTTATAGGAGATATATATGATGAATGGATTTTTTTCGGCACCTATTACTGTAAGTTGTTCTGTAAAGTGACCTTGGCTTGAGTCCATGGAGTCCTGAGTTTATTTCTCTGAATGCTTGCAATAATAGGCAGTTGGAAGATTGGTGGACTTGAGCACAGTGAGTGCGAATTGGCTTGGAATAGAACAAAGCAGGAATTGATGCTTTTATATACTAAACCACCAGATCCACTTAATCCCATTTAAAGGCTGTCGGAAGATCTCTTGGTGGAAATGGCAAATTTTCTGGAGGAGAATTTTGGGAATTTTTTTTAAGGTGGCAGCTAGTACTGCCTTATTTTCAAAATTTACTGGCCTCAAAACCACCACTCATACAATAAAACAAAGTCCAGTCTATTAAGCTCTGAGTCTGGGTACAGGGTGCAGCAAATACTGGTGTTTGATGTAAACATCGCTGGGGTTGCATGGATTAAGGAGTAAAGAATGGTATTGTATTGGTATTGTATATCAAGAAACAAACATTTGAGAAAGAGGCAAATGTGACAAAGAAATGTCTAAATATGTTATTAGGAACCATTCAAATTATCAAGTAACGAGAACATGAGAAAGACAGTCTTTTATATTGGAACAAACACTTGCCTTAAAAAGAAATGCATAGCTTCAAACAACTTCTACTTAATATACAAAATGTTCCTTCAATTTTGAGTTCTAGCACCAATTAATTTTTATCATTTCACCTACATAGCAAAAAACAAATTTCAATGCAAATGTTTTGCACTTACAGGGAGCAGCCATTTACTGCCTTCTAGAGATTAGCAGCTTTTTGTCACCAGGCCATGATGTTACATCACACTACATGCTGAAATACACAAGTCAGCCAGAAATGTCAGCATTCTAATTAAGAGGTTTCATTACAGGCAGGTTTTACTGGTGATAGAATATAAAAGAAGGTTCTTTATGTTTGGCAATAGCTAAATTGGGAGGTCTTGTGGTGTAGTGGGCAGCAGCTCGACCTCTGAGCCAGAAGCTCCAGGTTTGACTTGAAGGCAATGGAAGGTGTGTTCATAATGCACCCAAACAGGTTGATTGTCAACCTGCAAATCCTTTCAACACACCCATAGCAGGTTGTAAGAATGGGAGAAACTCCTGGCCAGCCATGCTTGATGTGGAATGACAAATGTAAGTAAATGTAGGTTAGAGGTAGAGGTCGGCTGTTTGGAATCAGTGCTGTAACTATTCTTTCTCCCTCATTTCTACAGATTCACACATGATTCCTTTACTGTGGGTGAATGTTTCCTGCTTTTTACAGCATCTCCCTGAATACTCCTGATATAAATGCGCTCCTCATATGATAGATAGTTTCCAGGTACAGGGTTAGGAGGCAGGTGCAGCCGTTGGATACATTGCATATAGCGTTGGAACTAATTTTTTTATTCTCCAAAAGTGCAGCAAAATGGATATCAATAAATGGTTTCTTCAGTCACTTTAACTATATACAGCTTACAACATTTGTCATGCCCGGTAAAGGCATGTCATATTCATAATTTCTGAAACAAGAACAATAATTAATGTGGAATCTTCTGGAACTGACTTTTTAAAAAATGGACATTAAAATGCTGCAAAAGATGGCCACCGAAAGTCTTGGTCTGTGGATTCAAGCTACCACACTATCTTGAAAGGAAAAAAGGGCACATTCCAAAGTAAGAAGTGTCATTACTCATTGCCTGAAACCATCTAAAAGGTGTTTCCTGACTTGAATGGGTCATTCTGAAACCAAGATAACAATTGTCTCAAACCCTCAGACTAAATGTCTGCAAACAATAGCCCAGGTTGTAGCTAATCAATGTAAGCCCAACACCATATTTGGAAGAGAACTGTGAGGAACCACATGGTAAGGCAGCGATGTCAGTATCCCTATTTAACCTTTTAGTGCTGCCTGTACAACAACAAAACAACAGCTGCAGAAACAACAGCAGCAGGGAGGGCAGCAACATCTATGCCTTAAGACCTGGAGACTGCGATATTGTAAGGTCTCCAAACCTGTTCCTTTTCAAGTCTACCGACACAGCAAACTGGCTTCTTGGTAACAAGGCCACAAATAACTAATTTTGTGATCTGCTGAATGCCCACCCATTCGGGAGAATCATGCAATGACTGATATATGACTTTGGCTATTGAATTCACCTAACTACACTTCAGAAGTGAAAATCCTATTCTTCACCAGGCCTACACCATATGTTTTCCAAGATGAGCCAATCACATGAATTATGAACTATTCTTTTGTTTATAGCTGCTAAAAGTGCACTATTCTCTTTAACTGTATTTTCCTCAAGTGTGTGTGTGTTTGTTTGTGTGTGTTGGTGTGTGTGGGTATGTGTGTGTGAATGGGTGAGTAAGCATTAGATTTCAATGTGAATGTGTGAGTAAATAATCCTCTTTATTTTAACCCACAAAAGGTTTGCTGCTGGTTAGTCAAACTGTCCACACACTCAAGGGTTAAGAAACACACACATCTTTCTTTTCAAAAAGCAAACACTTATGGACAGGAAGACAAGTGAACATACATTTCAGCCCTCTCATCCCTGTCCATAACACATTGAATAAACATTCAAAATCTAATTAAAATGGATTTCTACTGTAATTTTGGATTGATACAACGGAATTCCAAAGGGACATTGGAAAGGAAACTGTCTTACATTATTTAGCATAAATCATGCACCTAACCCACTTCTTCCCGTCTCCATGCTTCTGAATCAATTGTGTTGATCGACACTATGGTAAGACTATTGGGCATCAGAAAATCAAATACTGTAAGGGGCTAGGCAATGGTCAGCTTTACATGTAATTCTGGCAGAGGAGCCAGAAGCCTCTATGTATTTTTAATTAGCAAGTTGTTGGTGATAGTTCACAATAATTGTGATTCTACAACCAATAATAATAAAATAAGCTATTTTGCTCCTGTTGGATATATTCATATACAGGTCTGAATTTTACCCTTGGGCTCAGGGAGCTGCAGATGAAATAAAGATGTAAAGAGCTGCAACAAAATGTCCGTGCATCACAATCAAACACCTGAAAGCATACTTCATAAAAGTACTGTCCCCAGATACTTATTTTTATTTTATTTCATAATGGAGATTTCATCCTACCCTTGGATGAGTTTTCATGAAAATTTAAAGGCCGCCTGGCCAATTCGCCGCCCACCAACTGTGAGGTTGGACACAAGAAATCAGAAACAATTGGCCTGTTAATGGCTTAATTGCCCATTTAATTGTCGGCGGGCATGCTTCCAACTGGTGCGCGTCCATCAAGCGGAATGTCGTATGAGTGCGCAATGATGTCAGGGTCGGGTGCGCGCCTGTGGGAAGTAAAATTTTGCCCATGGTGTTTGATGTGTTATTGAGGTGACACTATTTGTCTAAACAACACATAATTTCACTGCATTGAAGGTTTACTCGCCTGGCAAATTTTCCGCTGTCCCTCCTACCTTCAAACTGCACATCCCTAGTCAGTGCTACAGAGAGCAGAGGGCAGACATTTCTGTTCCTGTGCTTTGGCAGAAAACATTGCCAGCTCTGCTCACATAGAGGAAAATCAAGCAGCCTGTGTTAGGCGCACTTGATCCTCCCCATCTGGCATTTATCGATGCAGATCAAGTGCTCAGCCAGTCTGTTACTTCTAAATGCAAATGCAAAGCAAGTTATATCAGCCTCCAGAAATTCATTATGGGGTTTAGTTTGCTTACTACATTGAAGTTGGTATATGCAAATTTTCCATTTAGATGCAGTAAGTTTGTGAGTTAATATTAACATTGCTTTTCACACATCTCAGCCAGCTCCTGGCAAAGAATATTTCCATACATATTAATATATGGTCAAGTGTTAGCATTATTTTGTTTATTAACTGCTTGTTAAGCAGCAACTCACATAAAGCATGCAAATTTACTTGAGATTTACTTCGGTCATACATTGTGTTAATTTCCCTACTTAAAGTTAACATTAAAGCACCAGAGGCAATTGGCAAAATTTTACTAATAAGTGTCACAACTCCATCACAGCCTCTCCTGTGAAGCACAGCTTCTGCAGATGCAGTTCTTCATATAATCCCTACAAGTATGCCTGTGTTGATAGAAATGAGGTGAAATGTATCAATGGGAATAATAACTACATGGCCCTTCGAGGGCTTGATTTTCTGATCTCCCACTGTGTACTATGAAGCAAGTTCCTTTCATCAAATTATAAGACAGAGCTTAAATCAAAAAATTGGGATCAGCACAAGCTCATTTCTGCTGAGTTGAGGAAATTGGACATTGAATACAGAGATCCAAATATGAGCTCTAACCAACTTCCATTCCCACCCAGTTTTCCCCACACATAAACTAATTGCTCTAAGCTTTGCAGCAGAATGCATATACTGAACCTGATAAAAAGGCAAGTGATTGTCTTTGCCCAAGTCAAGAATGTTGCTGTCTCCACAAATGGCAGTATCCCCAGACAATGTATTGCCTCACAGTATATGGGATATGCAAAGGCTTGCTCAGTGTTGCCTTAGTTGAAGGTTATTTTCTGTAAAAAGAACAATCTGCATTCCTTGAGATGCCAATTTACAGAGGGAAACAAAAACCCCAGCAGCACATCAGTGAGCACGTTGCCAGGTGTGGTGGAATGAAATGTAAAATACCTCATTCGCTGAAATTAAAAAAGCTGAGTTAGTATATAATCTTTCTCGTTGCTAATAACAAGGTTTGTCTTTTCTAGTTTGTTGTAATAATCCTGAAGCATCTTCATTGCCTCCCCATTTGTGTCCCTTTGTTAGTGTTTTTTCCCAGTGCTCAGTTGCAATAATGCAGCCTAGCTTCAAGAATACACAATGAGCAAACGTGTATGCTCCTGCATTTAACGAGAAAATAGTGCACTAGCAGCAAATTGAGATCTTGTGGCACAGGGGGTAGCATCTCTTACTCTGAGCTAATAGGTCCGCGTTTGAGACCCACCCCAGGACTCGATGGCCAAGGAAGCTGTGTTCATAACATGGCCAAAAAGGTTGACTATCAACCTGGAAATCATTCCAACACATGCCAATGGCAGGCAGTAAGAACAGGTGAGATTCCTGGTCAGTCAGGTGATGGAAAGAACGTTGGAGCCTCTATCATCACTATCCATAGCTCCAGGCTGCAATATGCATGTAAATGTGCAAGTTGCCACAGCAACTCGCAGCTTCCTGAGTGAACTGTAACATCACCAATACCAGAAGCAAATTATTCAGCTACATACTGAATTTTAGCTCTGAAATTGCACCATACTGCTTCACATGAAGTCTCACTCAGTGAGAGTGTAGTTTGGACAAATAGCTGCATAGGTCAATGTGCCTGATTTTCTGGGCATTGATTTAATAATCAGGGAATCAAGACCACCACAAGCCAGTGCAGTAAGTTCCTGCACAATCTTCCCTTATTGAGTAAGGCTTCAAACCACGAGTGCAGTTTTGTAATTTCAGGATTATTTAATCCAAAAGATTATCACCAGGTAAAATGTTCCTGTTGGTGACATTTACAAATAGTATTATCCTGGCAGAAAATTACTGTGAAAAAGCAAAATACTGTGGATGCTGGAAATTTTAAATAAAAATAGAAAATACCAGAAAAACGCAGCAGGTTAGGCAGCACCTGTGAGGAGAGAAATTGAGCTAAAATTTCAGCTCAATGACCTTTCATCAGGACAGGGAAAAGTTAGAATTGTAATGGGTTTTAACAGTTGTTTGGTAGCACAGAGCTTAATTATTGCTGGAAAAAAAGAGACGTTGTTAAAGCTTTTTGTCTTGCAGGCATCAGGAGAGAATTGTAAGAATATTGAATCTCAAAGGGAACAACAATTTATACAGCATGAGAAGAGAATGCTGATTGGTTGACAAGTGGACCCTGATTGGTAGAGGCATTGTCATGGAGAATGCATGAGCGAACAGTTAACTGCCAAGCTTTTATTTAAATTCAAACTGGGCCAGTCAACTTTGTTTGGTCAAGGCATTGCCATGGGGAATGAACCAGGGAATGGTTGTTCCCCCAAGCTTTTGTTTAGTTTAAAAAGGCACAATGCTTTGAAATGTTCTTTCTGCTTGCAAAGGACAGGGCCCTGTGTATGAATAAATATAGCTGTCGTTCCATTTGGTATTCTTGCAATTCTGTTCTGATGAGTGCAAGATGAAAAACTTTGACAGCATATCCCTTTTTTTCAGCAATAATGGGTTTGAAGCAAAGGAGGAGGGTGGATAAAGAACAAAAGTGAAGGACTATGAAGGGTAGAAGACCAGAGAGATTAAATGGCAGAAAAGTTGGTGGAAGAGGGCCAAATGGAGTGATAACGGGACAAGTAAAGAAATAAATAACATGTCTAGAGCAGTTGTGAATGACTTCTTCCATGAATGGAAGCCCATCTGGTCTCAATCCACCACCACCCTCCTCCACCTGGCTGAACTTGTTTTAACACTGAACAACAACTTCTTTAACTCCACCCACTTCCTCCAAATAAAAGATGTTGCTATGGGCATTCACATGGGTCCTAGCTATGCCCATCTTTTTGTGCAGTATGTGGAACATTCCTTATTCCAATCCTACTCAGGACCCCTCACTCACCTCTTTCTCTAGTACATCAATGTCTATATCGGCGCTGTTTCCTGCTCTTAGCCTGGACTGAAAAATTGCGTCAACTTCACTTCCAATTCAACTTCTCTCACCTTCAGATGCTCCATCTCCCACCTTTACCTTTCCTTCCTTGACTTCTATGTCTCCATTACTGGGGATAGATGGTCAATGAATATTTACTACATGCCCACATATGCCCAGGCTACTTGAACTGTACTTCCTCGCACCCTGCTCCCTGTAAAGACTTCATTCATTTCTTCCAGTTTCTCTATGTCCATCATGTCTGTTCTGATGATACAGCCTTCAGTTCCAACATGATGATATGTCCTCCTTTTTCCTCAATTGCGGAGATCCCCCCACCATTGTTGACAGGATACTTGACCGTGTCTGTCCCATTTCTTGCACTTCGTTCTCACCCCTTCCCTTCCAACTGAGAACCATGAAAAGGTTCATCTTGTCCTCACCTTCCATCCCACCAGCCTTTATAATTTCAACAGGTCATCCTCCTTCATTCTGTCACCTCCAGCATGAGGTCATCACCAATCACATTTTCCTCTCCCATTTCAGCAATCCAAAGGAACTGTTCCTTCCAGAACACCCTGGTCCACCCCCTCAATCACCACCAATACACCCTCCCCTTCCAATGCAACATCTGCCCTTTCACCTCTTGACCCTCACTATTCAAGACCCCAAACACTCCTCCCAGGTGAAACAGCAAATTGCCTGCACTGTTTCAGTTTAGTTTGTAGTTTACTGTATTTGCCACTAAAAATGTGGTCCACTGTATATTGGAGAGGTCAAATGCAGATTTTGTGCCCACTTTGCGGAACACCTCCATTCAATTCGCAAGCTTGACAGTCACCTGTTGCTTTGATTTTCTACCTGGAAATATTTTTAAAACCCGCAAAAATGTCAATTCATGTCTATAGTATCCTCACAACAGAGGCAGCAAAGGTAAACAATGGAATATTCTGATACTTTCTACATATAATTGTGCACATAATAATAGATTGATGAATAATTTAAGCACAAAAGGAACAACGGTGGGAAACTCAGCTTCATTGCTGCCTTTTGCATGAAAAGAGACTGAAGTAGATTTGTGCCTTGCTTTGTGCAAAGGCTATGAGTTTACAAAATGCAAGTAGAAATTTTGACCACTGGATTTTGTTGAATGGAAGGAGGTTTTCAATTAAAAATTTCATAGAGCAAAGAAACAGTTGATCCTGGCAACTTCATAAAAAATGTTGGGCCACATATTGATTGATAAAAGCAACGTAACCCAATTTCACTGTAACATTCATTATAGCATGCCTTTTGCAGATTATAACAAATGCTTATTCTGAGCCTACAGGCTATCATGTACAATTTTCCTTAACAATGTGACCTCTTTGTCCAAAAGTTCATCTTTCTGATAATGTAATGAACTCAAACTGGAAACCGGTCTTAAGCGGTGTGCCCCCAATTACCGTACTGGGCCCATACTTTCTCCTCTTTATAAATGACATCCAGGATAGAATATCAAGCCAGATCAGATTCTTTGCAGATGACTGCCTAATCAATAGGGCCATTACTGAAGCAGCAGATAAGGTTAACCTTCAGGAAGGTCCAAAATATCTCATCAAATAGGCCAATATATGCAGAATGAAATTGTTCAAAGAGAAATGTATTGCGAATCAGCAATGCTCAATGTCCATCAGTAACCAACTACACAATTCACAATTCCTCCTTTGCAGCTACTAACGAACACCATTACTTAGGAATCCAAAATAATTTAAAGTGGAATGTACAAAGTCAACAAGGAACCTCCAAGGCATCCAAAATGCTTGGGTTGATGAAATGGAAGTTTTATCACTCTTCAACTATAGTAAAGGAAATGCTGTACTAAACATTGATAAGACTATACTTAGAGGACAGTGCAGTCGCTCGAGACCCATATACTGCTGAAAACATTACGCTCCTTGAGAAAGTTCAATGCTGGGCAGCTTTTTTCATTATACATTACTTGTGAGATTCCAATATCTCCCAGTTGGTCACGTCACTAGGCTGGCATAATCTCCAGAACCAAAGAAAAGCTCATGGATTGACATGCCTCTATAAAATTTTGAATGAACAATTAAATATTTCTAAGCAGTACATTGAGCCCAAAAGTGGCCAAATTTGAAGAGTTCATAACCAACAGCCCCAACTGTATACACCCCAATGTGCTTCCTTTGCTAAATCATTTTTCCCAAGAACAATTAAGGACTGGAACAATCTTCCACAAACCTTAATCTCCATACCCTCTAAGGAATCATTTGAGGAAACCCTGTTGAACATTTTAAATTAATGTTACCATCAACTGCATTCATTGTGCACCTGTGAAACTTCCCTGGTGGAAGGCTGCAGACGGAAATCTTATCAAGAACTAAGCACCAAGTACTAAGTCTCAAGTACCAGTGATATATCCCTCCCCTCATCATTCCCTCTCAGAACCTCTTTCACTCTTTCATTCCCATTGCTTCCTCTTCTCGTCATAACCTTTCTTCTCTCCACTTCAGTACACTTCCAATGTCACTCTTATCCCCAGCCTGCAGCCCTCAGGTATTTCATTTTCATCCACCATTGTCATCACACTCATTCACCTCCCAGTCCACTCTTCCCAGCTTGTTAAATTATTTTTTTTTAATCATCCTTTAACGATTTTTAAAATTTTCCCAATCTTCTGGCCAACATTTTTGCAGCATTGTACATCTTTTCCTTCAATTTGATGCCATCTTTAACTTCCTTAGTTAACCACAGACTGTGCATCCTTCTCATAGTCTATCTTTCTTAACGGAATGTCTCTTTGTTGACAGTTATTAGCTATCTCCTTAAATGTCTGCCATTGCTTCCCTACAGTCATACCTTTTAACCTATTTTCCCAGTCCACTGTAACCAAATAAGTCTTCATACTCTTGTAATTGTCTTTATTTAAGTTTAAGGCATTTGTTTCAGACCCAAATACCTCACCCTCAAGCTGAATGTGAAATTCCATCATGTTATGATCACTCTTACCTACAGGATCCTTTACTGTGAGGTTATTAATTAATCCTGCCTCATTACATATTACCAGATCTAAAATAGCTTGTTCTGTGGTTTGTTCCAGAATGTATTGTTCTAATAAACTTTCCCAAATATACTGTATGAACTCATCCTCCAGGCTACCTTTGCCAATTTGATGCATCCAACCTATATGAAGATTAAAATCACCCACAATTATTGCAGCATCTTTCTTACAAGCCCCCATTATTTCTAGATTTATACTCTGCCCTTCAGTGTAGCTACTTTCAGGGAGCCTGTAAACCATTCCCACTAGTGAATACTTTCCTTTGCAATTTCTTATCTCCACCCAAACTAATTATACATTTTGATCCTCCAAACCAGGATCATTTCTCACTCCTGTACTGATCTCATCCTTTATTAACAGAGCTATCCAACCTCCATTTCCTTTCTTCCTTTCCTTCCAAAATGCCAAATATCCTCGAGTATTCAGGAGGAAGAAGAAAGAGGACGAGGATCTTTCAGCGTGCTTTCGCCCCTGTTGCACCATAGTCACTCTTCTTGCAGGTGAGACACACTTCCCCAGCCACTTTCAGCGCAGCTCCAGTCAAAATGCACCTCCCCTTTAAGAGATTCAGACTGACTTCAAATAATGCAGTTTAAATTGAACTCGTGCCAGTTTTTCACAATTTTGCACGTCCTGCTCAATAGCACACTTAGAACTGGCTGGATGCAGTAGTCATGTAAGTTGACAGACAACATGCTTTGGAAATAACATATCATGATCCCCATGTCCATTTTTGGGGCTTATCAGATTTTGCAGCCAAAGTTTCCATCAATAATCCAAGTTCTTCCATTATTCCTTTGTTTTGTTTCCAAGAACATAGGAAATAACTTTTTTTCTTGTTGGTAGAATACGTGTCTGGAGTGTGAAGTGAGGAAGGAGCCATGAGAGAAACTAACGATTTTGCAAAGGTCAACAAGTAATAGGATCCTGGTGCTAGGGGCTCCTGTGAAGAGAGCAAGAAAAAGGTGAGTGTGTGTTTGGAATGAGAATAAAAGATTCTACAATGTAGTGTTCCTCTGGGTGTTCAAGGATGTACTGGAAGAGATGCAATAACAGAGAGGACCATGGGAGTAGAAAGGACTGTTGTCATGTGCTGTTCAAAGTGTTGAAGAAAAGAATGCCACTAAATTTGGTTCTGCAGTGTTTGCAGCTTTGGCATTATGGGTGCTGTTTTGATACTAAAATGTCATCTGCACTGTCATTGTGTACTTCTGGCACAGCCCCCCAACCCCCACCACCGCCCCCGCCTCTATAGGATTCTAATGATCCTGGGGCATCTTGGGCCCATGTACTGGTGCTACCAACTTAGCCAAAGTTGAAATCAATGCTACTGTCATGAATTAGGTGAGGAGCGATCAAATGGCCCTCCTCTTCTCCGTCTCCTCATTTGGCCACAACAGGTTTTTTTGTTTGAAAAGTATATACTTGCCAATTCAGTGAGCACCTAACTGTTTACACACTGTGATCATAAAAGAACCAATCGGACAAGTTTTCTTGAGTTTAACATGGAAAGATGTTAGCTCTATTATACTTAAATTGATGCAAGTAAAACAATCAAACATGCTCTGACTTTCTTTCACACACACACACTCACGCACACATGCACACACACACTGGAAGTTCAAATACACACAAATACAGATTACAGAGTGCAGAAGGATAGGTTGGCTAGAGTTCATAAAGAGTATAAAGGAACATATAGCTTGTAGTATGATGATTGCAGTTTCAGATTTTCCTTCAGTCGCCCTGATGTTTCCAATTTAAAGGTGTAGCCAGCTGATTCAGTTGTTCTTCTGGAGATGGTAGTCCTGGGCTGAATTTATTTTAAGAAGTCCCTGTTTGCAGCAAGAGATTCCCTGTATGGTCACTGTCAGAAAACAGGGCTCAGCTGCCTGTCTTCCATTCTGCTGAGAAAACATGTGCTTAAAACATACAAAGAGTGACTTGCCAAGTGAGCTTCCTTCTCCAACAGCCAGAGGATCCAACTAAGGTCATTGTCTATGTATTCCAAAGGTAACTTGATTATCCCATGTCTAGAAACTGATCTTATCCAGGAATGAGATAAGCTCTATTCCAGTTTAAATTAAAAAAAAAGAGCAGATTGGCTCCAACAGCGATTGCCACTCCACAGGAATTCTGGGCCATTGTCTTTGGTGGGTTTTGCAGACATGTCCTCTCCATTCTAATAGATTGGAATGTGGAATGTATAGTAATACAAATTGGGCTAGCCATCTTTGACTGTGAGGTCAATTCATCTTTAGTCTCTATGCTTGAAAAAGTCTGATTTTAAAAGTTCAATTCCAGCCAGTGGAATAAAAATCATTATTTGGCATAAAACACAGCTCCATAACCATTACACTGGGCAGCATTTTATGGCTGATGTGCGGTTGGCGGAGCCTGCACGTCAGCGTTTAAAATGTCATGTGCTGATGTCCTGCAAGCGTCCCTTTAATTAATGGCGGGTGCACGTCTCGCTTCACAACACACGGCATCACGATATTTAGCTGGGGGGGTGCGATGTGAAGCGCAACGTGCACCCGCCATTAATTAAAGGCCTTGTTAAGGCCCTTAACTCAGCAATCGATGCCGATTTTGAGGAGCCCGAGAGATCTTCGGCTCGGCGCAAGGGCCTAACAGGCAGGCGGGTAAGTGAGTTTTTAACAAACCTCATTCACGGGCAGGATATGTGGGCTCAGAGGGGTTGTTAATGTTTTATCTGAAGTATTTAATGCAGAAAGTGTTTTAAACTTGCCTGTGTGGTTGTTAGCAGTTCAGAGCGATTTCCAACAGCTTTCTCCGTACTTTCAAGCTTCAGCTCCCCAGTCTGCAGACAGTAATCTTTATCGGGCCTGCAGCTTTCCAGAGGCCTCCATTTAGCCTGGGTATGGATTCTGACATCTCCACTGGAGGCAGCTCCTCTGAGGACGAAGGGACGGATAGAATAAGGAGGAGGCCAGGCGTGGACAATCAGCCTCCAGGGGTGCCACCTTTGGGAGGCCAGGTGCAGAAGACGCCACTATCCTGCTGCCAGGATATACAGGCAGTGAAGCAGCTACCTCAATATGACTGAGGTGCAGTGCCGAAGGAGGCTCCGACTGTCAAGGGGGACAGTGAACAATATCTGTTAGATGATTGGCCCTGAAATATCTCCTAACTGTGTGGGCAGACACCCCATGCCAGTGACTCTGAAGGTCACAGTTGCCCTCCACTTCAATGCATCTGGCTCCTTCCAAGGCTCGGTGGGTGATCTTTGCAGTGTCTCCCTATCAGCTGTCCACACTTGTGTCAAGCAGGTTACAGACACTCTGTTCAGATGTGCATTGACCTTCATCCACTTCCGCTGTGAGCCAGAGGCTTCACGGCCATTGCTGGCTTCCCCCGTGTCCAGGGTGCTATAGACTATACACACGTGGCCATCAAGGCGCCAGCAGGTGAGCCGGGTGCCTTCGTCAACAGGAAGGGTTTCCACTCCATGAACGTGCAGATAGTGTGTAACCACAGGATGCAAATTCTGCAAGTCTGTGCAAGATACCCAGGCAGCTCCCATAACGCCTACATCCTCAGACACTCCCAGGTGCCGGGGCTCTTCAGTGCTCCGGCTCTGCTGGTTGGTTTGCTGCTGGGTGATAAGGGCTATCCCCTCAGAAGGTGGCTCATGACACCTCTCCACCATCCAAGAACAGAAGCTGAGGAGCGCTACAATAGGAGCCACCGCACCACAAGGGCTGTGGTGGAGAGAGCCATCAGTCTTCTCAAGATGCGCTTCCGTTGCCTGGACCGCTCAGGGGGCGCACTCCAGTGCCCCCCAGATCACATCTCTGTGATAGTGGTAACATACTGCGCTCTGCACAATCTTGCACTGGAAAGAGGGTATGCAGTTGATGATGAAGACCTTGACGCAGTGGATGAGCTGCACATGATGAATCCAGCAGTGGCTCAGAGGATGAGGAAGTACAGGGCAATGATGAGGGGCAGCATGCCGACCGCTACTACACCAAGGAGGCAGGGACACCCGGGACACTTTAATCCAACGAACCTTCAGCTAGCTCCACACACATAGATCAGCAGGACCAGCATTGCCTGGTGCTTCCACACGTGGCACTTAGGTGCTACATCTTCCACCTCATCAGCTGCAACTAAGGGCTTAGAACAGAAACATCAATGTCCACTCAAACACTCATGATATGTCCGTGAAACATACAAATGAAGCATAAAGGAAACACCCTCAGCCATGGTCAGAAAAGTGGACTTTATTCCGTCCAAAATAAACAACAAACGTCACTCTGATGCACATAATGAAACATTCCCTAATCTAAGGCCAACACAAAATCACCAGTGACAAATGCATGGAGTGCCTATTGTGCCTTATGCTTACGTTTGTGGGTGCTACGTCTTGGTGCCGCCCCATCGCTCAGAGTGGCTTGTGAGACAGCCTGCTGACTCTGCTGTCCTGTTGGCCTCGATGTCCTTGGCGGCCGTCCTCTGGTCTGTGGAGTCTGTGATGGCCCCACCTGGGAGGGAGTGGCCAGTTCCAGAACTGGCATCTCCCCAATTGTCAGAGCCTCAATGGATGCAACGGTCACTGGCAGAGGGGTGGAGGACCTGCTGCCCTCATCCAGAGTGCCCTGAGAGGAGCTCGCAGCAACGACAGGCAGCAGCTGCGCCGACGTGAGGTCACATTGGACCTCCCTGCTCACCGTAGATGCATGGGCACTGAGCTGGGACACTTGGTGCCCAGAACATCTCCCACATTGGGAATGACCACCTGTGGCCATTAGCGCTGTGAGGGCTTGCAGGTCAGAGCGTAACCCAATCAGAAGATTCTCAATCCGATTGAAGCCCCTCTCCATGAGAGTCGCCAAACTCTCAATGGAGGAAGCCTGAAGCTCTGTCCTGAGATTCATGCCATCACTGACACTCTGCCTGGATTCCACCACCACAGAGACCAACTGAAGCACACCCTCATGAAACCCTACCAGATGCTCCTGCACACCCTGCCATTTGTCCTGCAGCTGCTGCATGGCTGACATCTCCAGAGGCGCATCATCACTGCCTGACTCATCATGTGCCTGGTCCCCTGCAATCCTCCAGCTGCTGGCGCCATCGGCACTCTCTGTCCGTGCCATCTCTTCCAGCAATTGTGAAGTGCCCTCTCCACTGTGCCCTAGGACACTAGCTGATGTCATAATCCCCACTGATGTGTTTGTTGCTGCACTGGTGCCTGGCTCGCTGAAAGGATGTGACGCAAGTTGCATGTCCTGGCCCTCAGGTGTGGAGGGGCGGGTGCTCTGGACTTGTTGTTGGCGGCCATGAGGTGGTGATGCTGAAATTAACAACAAAGACAGTGCATCAGTTAGCGTTCAATCAGTAACACCATTCATCCCTTCCCCCCAGCCTCATAATGTGCTCAACATTCAAGAACCTAAGGAGACAAACATTGGTGGGGTGGTAAATACTCAAGAGGAGGCCCAAACATTACAGGTGCCTACAGACAGGCTGGTCAGATGGCCTAAGGAATGCCACATGGAATGTTATGTGATAAGTGTGAGGTTAAGCACTTGGACAAGACAAACAAGGTACAGGAATACATGAGTAATGGTAGGACCATGGAAAGTCACGACGATTACAGGGACCTTGCTGGGCAGAGCCGTTAAGGTAGCAGAACAGGAACATAAGGTGTTTAACAAGGTCGAAGCCAGACTTGCCTTTATTAGCTGAGGAATAGAATGTAGGAAAAGGGAGGTCATGTTGCATGTGCAGAAAACGCTGTCAAGGCCACATCTACACTTCTGCGTTCAGTTGTGACCTGCGCTTCATGGGAGGGATGGCATTGGAGTAGAGAGAGTGCAGAGGTTCCTGATCTGGATGCATGCTGGCCTGGAGAGTTGGAGTTATGATAAAACATTGCATACATTTGTGACATTTACCGTGGAGCACAGGAGATTGACAGGTCACATTATTGACCTTCATACCGTTATGAGGGGCATAGAACGGGTGGACAGAAGGCAACACTTCCACTTGGTGCAGGGATGACTAACGTGGTGGCATTTATTTAAGTTGAGTGCCATGAGGTTGACAGATGAGGTGTTGAGGACCTTTTGGACAGAGTAATGTGGGACGCACTGGCTGAAAGGGTGGTGGAGGTACAAACCCTCCTAAGATGCAATAAGTCTTTGGATGTGCAGCAGTGATGCCATGGCATGTTAGGCCATGGGGATAGTGGTCACAAATGGGATAAGGCAACTTTAGAAGGTGCTAGAGATGCGCATCCTCAAGGGGCTGAGGGACCTTTGTGTATGACCCACAAGTCTGACTGTATCAGTCTGTGAATGAGCAGTGTTGCTGCATTAACGATTGCAGCAATCATCAGTGCTTTGGATGGTGGGGAGACAGAGTGGATGGGACTGTGGCCCTCAAATACCTGGCCGCTGCACCCCAGCCTCGCCGACACCTGCTGACCTGGCTGCTTGCCTCCTCCCCAGCTCCATGGCCTGCTCCTCATATGTGGTGAGGTGTTGCAGCACTGTGTGCCCACAACCAGTCCACTGCCGTTCCCGCATATTGCTCTCAGTTTTTGCCTGCAGAATAGAAAAGAGCATTTATTGGGGCTGATCGCTCATGTACCCTGCACCCGCATGCCGCACCACAACCACAGTGGCTCATCTGAGGCCTCCAGCGGCTCCTGTCCACGCTACTGGTGATCAGTCTCCAGAAGATAGTACGGCTGCTCCCAACCCCCTCCCCCAATGGGTCTTAGCGCCCATGGCAAGGAGGCGCAACTAGGTGTGGCTCCAAGGCCAGCAGATGGCTCTTGGCCACGACACCTTGAGGTTCCCCTTCCACCATCTCATCACCATCAATAAGACATGTGTTGGAGTTCTGAGTATGTGTCTAGCTGCCTCCCCTGCAGGTTGCCCCTAGACTACTCAAGTGCGACAAATACCAACATATGCTGCAGGGAGAACCCATCTTCTCCTCAACCACTAAGGATGATGTAAGCATGGTCACTATCTGTTTGCCCACCCAGCGTGTGCCAAGTGCCCAATGCAGTAACGACACTAAGACGTAGGGTGGAAGGGGATACCTCAAAGGCTAAGGCTACCTGCTGGGTAAAATGGCCAAGGCCGACATGGTACTCACCCTTCCAGAGCGCAACAAATCATTGAAGTGCTTGCGGCACTGGGTTCCTGTGCGCTGCACAGCATCATGAGAGCAAACAGCCTCCGCCACCTCCTGCCACGCCTGTCTGGTGAAGTAGGGGGCCCTCCTCCTTCCATTCCTCTGGAAACAAAACCTCCCAATGATTTGACACCTCTTCGAGGAGGGCAACAAGGCAGGCATAGGGGAACCGAGGGGCACAGTGGCCCCCCCACTGACATATCCTGCAGCCTGCCCCCCTCTTCCTCCTCCTCCTATGCCCTGAAACCAGCATGTCCTTCTCTGTGAGTGGCCATGGTGAGCAGCCTAAAGGAGGCTGCCTGGTTGCTCTTTATACAGACTGCTGGTTCCCCATTGGAACTAGCGGTCTGAACACGCCCTCCACCGATTTAATTTTCCCGATGAACAAGGGAGTTGGAACCCCGCTGGGCAGGCCTTAGTTGGCCCGCCCCCGCAAAATGGTGGCGCAGCCCATTTCGGCAGCGGGGATTGGCTGCCAACCCGCCACTGAGTCAGTTGGACGGGTCCGCCACTGAGTCAGTTCGACCCACCCACCCGTCAAGCGCAAAATTCAGCCCATAGTCTCATATGCAGCCTTTCACTTTCCAGACATTTTTCTGCCCTTTGGTCACCATTCAGGCTCAGGACCATCATCTTTTGCGTGGCAATGATGACCAGTGTTGTTCATGGGCGGAGCATGGGAAAATCTTGGAGGACATTTATCCACATTTGCTGACTTCATTAAATGTATCAAAGTGTGTTTCCCTCAAACAGCCTCATGGAAGATTAAATCGCAGCATTCCGTACAACAGGTGATGTTTCTGCCTGATTTTACTTCTTGGACCACTTGTGGACCACCCAAAAATTGAGATCACAGTGAGCCATTAATCTTCATGTGTCGCGACAAGTGTTACTGCTGAAAAGTGCTAATCTAGAAGGTTGTATTTCATTTGGTATGGCTAACAAGATTTAGCCATCATCAAGATGATATAAGAAGTGTTTGGTTACTAACAGTGCTAAAACCAATTTGATTCACTGCATGACATATATACTGAGAGCTTAGGACAATAATCTATCAGCAGGATTTAAATGATGAACATGAGATGCTTGAACTTTGTATTTGCAGCTTCTGAAGTTATCTGAGGTATGGAGCTGTTGCTATTTAATAATCCTTTGAGAGCTGGCCAGTATCCTCTGTTATACCCCTCCTCCTGACATTTAATTGAACCTGATTAAGGAGGACTGTCATGACCAGGATGTGTGAATTTATTTTTCATTATGTGTAACTTGGATGTATTCACTGAGATTTTAGAAAAGTGAAATCACATTTTTTTGTATTAACAGAGTTCAAGGACCAAGTCACTTGTAATGTTCAGATGCAAATTAATATAATTATTATGCTCTTACATTTTTATTTTTATGTTCTTAAGTTTCGAAATTGTTATAATACCTAATATGTAGTCAATAGATCTATTTCTGCAATAAAAGTAAGGAAGTCTCAGTAAATCATATATAAAACACATTTAAAAATACATTTTAAGTGTCCATGTTTGCTCCGTGGGAGTGATTACATTGGAGTATCTGACTGAAGGGTTTACGTGATATAATTAGCTACTTGAACAGATCTCATGTGATTTATAATTGTATCTAAATGCAGTAGAAGAGCCAAAAGACTTGAAATCACTGCAGGGTATATATTACTAGAGTGACCATTCCGCTTTAGACCCTACAGTAGGCAGCCTTGCCCATTGGAAGAGCAATTAGAAAGTCAGGTTTTAAATGATCAGAACGTGTGGAAGATTATCCAGGAATGCAAAGATAACACTTTGGATGGAATTTTCCATTCCGAGTCTAAGTCCTGTGGCAGGGTAGGGGCGGGGGCGGGGAATGCTTCCCGCCACAGAGGCTGCTGGGAATTCGCGCCCTATCGCGTGACCCTGACCTCATTAATTATGCAGTCTGGAGTTTCTCAGCGTATCGCGTGGTGAGGCAGGCTGCATGGCGTGCACCTTGCTGTCATCTCCAGCCACCATATTTAAAAGGCACCCAGACATCAACTGATCCAACCTTCAGAGAGGAGATGGCCCGAGGGAGACAGGGAGCTCCAGCAACCAAATTTAGCAATGTCTCCCTGGGAGGCATCAAAGTGTTATCTTTGCTTTCCTGGATAATCTTGCCTCAGTGGAAATGTGGTAAGGTGATGCCTCATAGCTCAACTGCAGTCATATAGTCTGCAGGTGGAGAGGCCACTGTGGGTGGCTGACCCTTCCAAACAGAGTTCATATGCTGTCTGGGAATGGCGGTGGAGGAGGAATAGAAGGAGCTCAGGCATTGAGGGCACAAGTAAGCACCACTAATGACATGCCTCTGAGAGCCTTATCCTTCTATCTGCATGGGCTCACCCCTCTGGAGGGTACTGCCCCAGAACCTTCTGGACAACCTGCAGTGCATTAATCATACGGCACACAATCCAGTGCGTTCTTTGTAAGACCAGAAGCATGAAAAACCCAATTGATCTCAATCCCACCTTCTCTCTTTGTGCAGAATAAGTTACCACATAATAGGAGGGGGAGGGAGAAGACAGAAGGGGGCCGGCCACACCTCAAAGGCTTAACTGACTTTAATGAATGGGCAGCCCAGCTGGAAGGAGTCGATCGGGACTCCATCCAGTAAGGAGCGATGCTTGTCACATTGAAACCTAAGGGTCATGCATTCCTCCATGTTGGAGGAGCTCATGCAGTCACTCACCCTCTCCTCTCTCATTTACAGGTGCCACCAGAGGAGGACAAGGCCTGAAGCAGATGAAGCCCAGCCCAGCAATGAGACTAGCCTGGAGATAACTGTGGAGGAAGAGGGTGCACCTGTAGAGATGTCAGAGCAGTAACCTACACCCTCCACCAGTGCAGAGACACACATCTCAGTGGATATTTGATCTAGTTTAGGAAGAGTTTCACATTCTGGTGGTCACCACACAAACACATGGCCACGCAGGAGGAGGCACAGTCAGCCAAGCACACAGGCACTCACAGGAATGTTGGGAAAGAGGCATCTGGCATGTCCAAGGCTGAAAAGATGCCGACGATGAGGCAGCAAGAGGAGGGCGTTCATCAGGCAGAGGTGACGGGTGCCCTCAACAGAGTGGAACACGAGGAGGAGGAGTCTGTCTGCCTGCTCTCTGGTAAAATGGTGTCAACCTGTGCCCACATGGAGGTCCCCATGGGGAGGGTGGCAGACTCCATGGAGACCCTGGTCCAGCAGATTCTACCGGAGAAGCATGCAGACCTACACTCCATCATGGTGGCCATGGGTGAGCTTTCGCAGTGGCTCTCTAAGAGAGGGACATGGCACCTTGACCTCCCTCCAGGTGTCCCTTCCCCTTGAGGAGTCAGGCAGGGACCTTCGGGCACCCAAAGGGAGGTGGTAGGTGGACACCCAGGGACCTCCAGTCAGGACTCTCTGAGGGTCTCCAGCCCTTCCGAATCCCCCATGCCTGTGACCTCTTTAGTCTCATCCTGTGACTGCAGAGGGAGCAGCTAACGCACTGCAGAACAGCCAAAGTAAGCCGGGGCCTTCCAGGCCTCAGCTCTCCAGAGGACAGCCACCAAGGTCATCCAAGGCAACTGGGCAAACTGGCCAGTAGGCTGCCCCACCCCTGCTGCGGATGTTGGAGGAATATTTAGAAAAAGTGATAGGGAAAAAAGTAAAAAGTTTTGATTTTACCTGTGATTGCACAAGTGCACTATCATTATTAAACTTATCATACTTTTGTCAATATAGTTCACTTGCATTTTAATCATGTCTGATGTATTGTATTTGCGCTAGTCCATAAACCTGTGCATGCCCCCCATCACCACCAACCACCCACCCCTCACCCCACCCCCACTACCCCACCTCCACCATCTTCTGAGGGACACCCATGCCCCTCCAGACTCATGCATGTGCAGGGAGGCAAAAGCCTTTGCCTGGGCCTTTGCGAGCCATGTGCAAGAATTCTCCTGTGTGCACTGAGCCTTTGCCCTTTACATTCTTATCTATCCTAAGGTCCTAGCATTATAAGGTCTACATGCTGGAGTTCCACTTCAGTTGTCCAGTTGAGCTGACCTGCATCTCTGTCCATGGATATGATGGATCCCTCACTCTGAATCCCTTTTCCCTCTTCACACACCTACCTATTCACACCTGCACACCTCGCCCGTGGCAATTCACACCTGCGAACCCCTATGGTAATTCACACTTGCATCCCACCCATGCCCATTCACACCTGCAAACCCCGCTCCATGCCCATTCACACCTGCACATGCCCTGCTCCATGCCCATTCACACCTGCACATCCCCCGCTCCATGCCCATTCACACCTGCACATGCCCTGCTCCATGCCCATTCACACCTGCACGTCCCCCGCTCCATGCCCATTCACAGCTGCACACACCCTGCTCCATGCCCATTCACACCTGCACGTCCCCCGCTCCATGCCCATTCACACCTGCACATCCCCCGCTCCATGCCCACTCACACCTGCACACCCCCGCTCCATGCCCATTCATACCTGAACACCCCCACTCCATGCCCATTCACAGCTGCACACCCCCGCTCCATGCCCATTCACAGCTGCACACCCCCTGCTCCATGCCCATTCATACCTGAACACCCCCGCTCCATGCCCATTCACACCTGCACACCCCCGCTCCATGCCCATTCACACCTGCACACCCCCGCTCCATGCCATTCACACCTGCACACCTCTGCTCCATGCCCATTCACACCTGCACACCCCTGCTCCATGCCCATTCACAGCTGCACACCCCTACTCCATGCCCATTCACACCTGCACACGTACTGCTCCATGCCCATTCACACATGCACATGCCCTGCTCCATGCCCATTCACATCTGCACACCCCCCGTTCCTTGCCCATTCACACCTGCACACCCCTGCTCCATGCCCATTCACACCTGCACACACCCTGCTCCATGCCCATTCACACCTGCACACCCCCTGCTCCATGCCCATTCACACCTGCACACACCCTGCTCCATGCCCATTCACACCTGCACACCCCCCGCTCCATGCCCATTCACACCTGCACACCCCCGCTCCATGCCCATTCACACCTGCACACCCCCGCTCCATGCCCATTCACACCTGCACACACCCTGCTCCATGCCATTCACACCTGCACACGTACTGCTCCATGCCCATTCACACCTGCACATCCCCCGCTCCATGCCCATTCACACCTGCACACCCCCGCTCCATGCCCATTCACACCTGCACACCCCCCGCTCCATGCCCATTCACACCTGCACACCCCCGCTCCATGCCCATTCACACCTGCACACCCCCGCTCCATGCCCATTCACACATGCACACCCCCGCTCCATGCCCATTCACACCTGCACACGTACTGCTCCATGCCCATTCACACCTGCACGTCCCCCGCTCCATGCCCATTCACACCTGCACACCCCCTGCTCCATGCCCATTCATACCTGAACACCCCCGCTCCATGCCCATTCACACCTGCACACCCCCGCTCCATGCCATTCACACCTGCACACGTACTGCTCCATGCCCATTCACACCTGCACACGTACTGCTCCATGCCCATTCACACCTGCACGTCCCCCGCTCCATGCCCATTCACACCTGCACATGCCCTGCTCCATGCCCATTCACACCTGCACATGCCCTGCTCCATGCCCATTCACACCTGCACATGCCCTGCTCCATGCCCATTCACACCTGCACACCCCCTGCTCCATGTCCATTCACACCTGCACGTCCCCCTTCTCCATGCTCATTCATACCTGAACACCCCCACTCCATGCCCATTCACAGCTGCACACCCCCGCTCCATGCCCATTCACAGCTGCACACCCCCTGCTCCATGCCCATTCATACCTGAACACCCCCGCTCCATGCCCATTCACACCTGCACACCCCCGCTCCATGCCATTCACACCTGCACACCTCTGCTCCATGCCCATTCACACCTGCACACCCCTGCTCCATGCCCATTCACAGCTGCACACCCCTACTCCATGCCCATTCACACCTGCACACGTACTGCTCCATGCCCATTCACACCTGCACATGCCCTGCTCCATGCCCATTCACATCTGCACATCCCCCGTTCCTTGCCCATTCACACCTGCACGTCCCCTGCTCCATGCCCATTCACACATGCACATGCCCTGCTCCATGCCCATTCACATCTGCACATCCCCCGTTCCTTGCCCATTCACATCTGCACACCCCCCGTTCCTTGCCCATTCACACCTGCACACCCCTGCTCCATGCCCATTCACACCTGCACACACCCTGCTCCATGCCCATTCACACCTGCACATCCCCCGCTCCATGCCCATTCACACCTGCACACACCCTGCTCCATGCCCATTCACACCTGCACATCCCCCGCTCCATGCCCATTCACACCTGCACACCCCCGCTCCATGCCCATTCACACCTGCACACCCCCGCTCCATGCCCATTCACACCTGCACACCCCCGCTCCATGCCCATTCACACATGCACACCCCCGCTCCATGCCCATTCACACCTGCACACGTACTGCTCCATGCCCATTCACACCTGCACGTCCCCCGCTCCATGCCCATTCACACCTGCACACCCCCTGCTCCATGCCCATTCATACCTGAACACCCCCGCTCCATGCCCATTCACACCTGCACACCCCCGCTCCATGCCATTCACACCTGCACACGTACTGCTCCATGCCCATTCACACCTGCACACGTACTGCTCCATGCCCATTCACACCTGCACGTCCCCCGCTCCATGCCCATTCACACCTGCACATGCCCTGCTCCATGCCCATTCACACCTGCACATCCCCCGCTCCATGCCCATTCACACCTGCACATGCCCTGCTCCATGCCCATTCACACCTGCACACCCCCTGCTCCATGTCCATTCACACCTGCACGTCCCCCTTCTCCATGCTCATTCATACCTGCACATGCCCCGCTCCATGCCCATTCACACCTGCACATCCCCCGTTCCTTGCCCATTCACACCTGCACACCAACGCTCCATGCCATTCACACCTGCACACCCCCGCTCCATGCCATTCACACCTGCACATCCCCCGCTCCATGCCCATTCATACCTGCACATGCCCTGCTCCATGCCCATTCACACCTGCACATCCCCCGCTCCATGCCCATTCACACCTGCACACCAACGCTCCATGCCATTCACACCTGCACATGCCCTGCTCCATGCCCATTCACACCTGCACATGCCCTGCTCCATGCCCATTCACACCTGCACATCCCCCGCTCCATGCCCATTCACACCTGCACATCCCCCGCTCCATGCCCATTCATACCTGCACATGCCCTGCTCCATGCCCATTCACACCTGCACATGCCCTGCTCCATGCCCATTCACACCTGCACATCCCCCGCTCCATGCCCATTCACACCTGCACATGCCCTGCTCCATGCCCATTCACACCTGCACACCCCCCGCTCCATGCCCATTCACACCTGCACATGCCCTGCTCCATGCCCATTCACACCTGCACACCCCCTGCTCCATGTCCATTCACACCTGCACGTCCCCCTTCTCCATGCTCATTCATACCTGCACATGCCCCGCTCCATGCCCATTCACACCTGCACATGCCCTGCTCCATGCCCATTCACACCTGCACATCCCCCGTTCCTTGCCCATTCACACCTGCACATCCCCCGTTCCTTGCCCATTCACACATGCACACCCCCGCTCCATGCCCATTCACACCTGCACACCCCCCGCTCCATGCCCATTCACACCTGCACATCCCCCGTTCCTTGCCCATTCACACATGCACACCCCCGCTCCATGCCCATTCACACCTGTACACGCCCTGCTCCATGCCCATTCACACCTGCACACCCTCGCTGCATGCCCATTCACACATGCACACCCCCACTCCATGCCCATTCATACATGCACACCCCTGCTCCATGCCCGTTCACACCTGCACACGCCCTGCTCTATGCCCATTCACACCTGCACAATCCCTGCTCCATGTCCATTCACACCACCACCCCACCTGCACTCCAGCATGACCCTTTCCACCCTCCCACTCCATACCACCTCACCCATTCGATGACCCCTGCTGAATGTCTCTCTTTCCCCTGCCACCGCCAGCCTCCCCCACCCGCCTCTAGGCTTCCGCACCCGGCCAAACTCTTCATTCCTCTCCTCCTTTTTTAATCCCGCTCCCTACACAGACCATTGCTGACCACCAGTATCTCTTGCAGCCTTCCACCTGCAGATTGAAGATCTACTTCCTGGGAGAAGCTGTTGTGAGAAGGTCCACCTCCTGGAAATTGCTGCATCTCGAAGATCCACATAGTTGATGCTCCACTCACCCACTGCTGTTGAGTTCCAGGCACGGGTCACTGGAGGCCTCCATCTTCTATCCCAAACTCTGCAACCTGCCCCAAGCCTTTATCAGGTAAGTGCCTACATGTACAAGCCACATTGGTCCAGACATGTTCTGGAAAGGTGTGATATCCTGCTGGCAGTACGAACAATCCGGCAAGGGTAGCAATTCCGATCGGGCCTTTATCTGCATCCAATTAATGGGATGCAAATTGCTTTCCTGCTGGCCAATATTTATTCTTCAATCAACATCACATAAACAGATTATCTGGTCATTATCACATTGCTGCGGGTTGGAGCTTCCTATGTGCAAATTGGCTGCCATGGTTCCTATATTATAATAGTGACTGCATTTCAAAAGTATTTCATTGGCTGTAAAGTACTTTAGGATGTTCAGTGGTCATGAAAGGCACTAAATAAATGCAATTTGTTTTCTTTTTCTTTCTCTGTCCCTGCCTCAGCTCATCTGCTGCTGAAAACCTCATTCATGCCTTTGTTGCCTCTGGACTTGACTTTTCCAATGCACTCCTGGCTGGTGTCCCATCTTCCATCTTACGTAAAATTGAGCTCATCCAAACCTCTACTGCCTGTACCTGAACTCATACCAAACACATCCGTCACCCCTGTGCTCGCTGACATACATTGGCTCCCTGTCCATCAATACCTCAATTTTAAATTCTCATTCCTGTTTTCAAATCATTCCATGGTCTCCCTCCTTTCTATCTCTGTAGCAGCCTCCCTTATAAATATTTGAGATCTTTGCATTCCTCCAATTCTGGTCTCTCGCGCAGCACCAATTTTAATCACTCCAACATTGGTGCTATACCTTCAGCTGCTTCGGTTCTGAGCTCTGGGGTTCCCTTCCTAAACCTCTCTGTCTCTTTAACCCTCCCTTCTCCTTTAGCGTGCTCTTTAAAACCGACCTCTTTGATAAAGCTTTTGGTCAGCTGCCTGAATATTATCTTAGGTGGCTAGATGCCAAGTTTATTTTGAAACACTCCTGTTAAGCGTCCGGGGATATTTCACAATGTTAAAGGCATAATTTCAATGTAAATTTTCATTGCTGTTATTGTCTATTTTCTTACATAAGCTTTATGGAAGAAAACTCCCAGCTGCAACCAAAAAGATCAGAAAATTAGCCATTATTCAGTTTTTAATAAAAGATAGTGTGAACTTCAGCAGGACAATTTCCTCAGGGCTCTGCCAATGTAACAGTGGCAAAAAAATCCTGTTGTTACATGCAAATGAGGTTGCTGGAAACCCTACACCAAAGTTAGAGTGATAGTCTAGAATAAACCTCAAGGAGCTTCCTGATGGAAGGGCTGATTTATTTTGTTGTCTGAGGTTGTCTAGGGCACCTTATGTCTAGTGATTGATACCATGCAAAAAGAATGTCAAGGAAAAATTGTGGATGAGAAAGAGTCAGTCAGCCCATCAAAGCTGATTTTTTTCTAGAACCCTGGCTCTATTTTAAACATCGCACCTGATTATTCAAACTTTTACAGCTCTTTGAATAAAGAATGCATATGAGTATTTTTTAAAGTATAATTTTCACTAATCACCCTTTCCTGCCCTTTGGCCCTTACTCATGTCTCACTTCAAAATAAACTGGGTTTAAGTTACCTACACCATTTGAATGCTGCAAATGCTACAGTAAAGGAGGAGGTGGTAGAGAAATTGAATGAGATAAAAATAAAGAGAATATGCTTAAAAGGAATTGTCAGTGCTCAAATTAGAAAAGTCCCCCTGTCCAAATGGAATGCATCCTGGGTTAAGAAAATAAGAAAATAAGAAATAGGAGCAGCAGTAGACAATATGGCCATGGCTGATCTTCTGCCTTAACTCCACTTTCCTGCCCACTCCCCATATCCCTTGATTCCCTAAGAGACCAAGAGTTTGTCCATCTCAACCTTGAATATACTCAACGATGGAACACCCACATCCCAGGTAATTCCAAAGATTCACAACCCACTGAGTGAAGAAACGGCTCCTCATCTGTGACCTAAATGAATGATGGCCTATCCTGAGCTTGTGTCCCCGTGTTTTAGATTTGCCGGTCAGGAGAAGCGACCTCACAGTGTCTACCCTGTCAAATCCTCTCAGAATCTTGTATGTTTGAATGAGCTCTCCTCTCATTCTTCTAAACTCCAGAGAGCATTGATCCAATTCACTCATCCTCTCAGTATAGGTTGCCGGGGAAACTAAAGATGAAAATTGCAAAGGTTCTACTCCAATCTTACTCTTTAAATATGACAGCAATGCTAGAGGACTGGAGAACTGCAAGTGTTACAGTTCTGTTTAAAAAAAGAGGAAAGGAATAAACCCAACAATTATAAACCAGTCAGACACATGTCAGTGGTGAGTAAATGCTTAACGACAGTGATTCCAGTCAAAATTAATGGGTACTTAGAAAAATTTGGGTTAATTAATGATTACAATTTTGTGAAACCAAATCTTTTTCACTGACCTGATTGAGAGCTTTGATGAAGAACGGTGGGGGTTAATGATCATAATGTGGTTGACGTTGCGTCTACTGACTTTCAAAAGGTGTTCAACAAAACACCACAAAATAAACTAGTTAGCAAGTTGTGGTGAATGGTTGTTTTTCAGGCCGGGGGGTAGATGTTGAAGCTATTGTTTCTCCACATGGTCATGTGCAATATGAGGAAATCAACTGCTGCCTGTAGCACTACATGGATATTATTGTGCAAATTCATGCAAAATGCTCAGGACATTATTGTCAAATCTGAGACCAAAACCAATCTTGTGTTCTCAGGAAGGGGAGTATACTGTATGTAACCTCAATGATGGCTATCTGTGTGACATTTCCAACCACTTCAAAGACCTTAGAGACCAGTATTAGGATGACTATTCTTTTTGATATGTATTAATAGCCTGGATTGGATTAGTCTCAAACAGTTACCAAGGAGACGGATGGAGTTAGTAGCAAAAAACAGAGTTTGAGGCGGGGACCAAAGATTGGCGTCAATCTTCCCAATATTTAATTACAGGAAGTTTCTGCTCATCCAGCACTGGCTGTCAGACAAGCAGTTTAGAGACAATGGAAGGTTTGAACAATGTGGTGGTGAGGTAGAGCTGGGTGTTGTCATGTGAAAAATGATACTGTGTTTGTGGATGATATCACCAAGGGGCAACATGTAAATGAAAAATAGGAGGGACCAAGGATAGATCCTTGAGGGACACCAGAGGTAATGCTGCAGGAGCAGGATTAGAAGCTATGCAGGTGCTTTTCTCACGACAGCTAGATATATAAAAATGAAACCAGGTAAGAGCAGTCACGCCCAGCTGGAAGACAGTGGAGAGGCACTGGAGGAGGGTGGTGTGTCAAAGGCTGCAACAAGTTGAGGAGGAGGAGGAGGGAAAATTTACCTTTGTCACATTCACATTTGTGATTTTGATAAGAGCTGCTTCGGAACAGTGGCTGTGGTGCAAACCTGATTGGAGGATTCAAACATGGGGTGGAATTTTCCCCTCAGTCCGCCATGTTTGGTGGCAGGTGTGAAAAGTGGCGTTTTATCTGCCGGCTGCGATGGTGGGTTTTCGCACTGTATTGTCCACTTCCTTCCTCATTAAATATGCACAGATCGCCATTAGGCAGCCTCTGATTTGACCACTCCGCCGTGAGCTCACCACTTCCTCACTCCCGGTGTCATGTTTAAAGTGCAGCTGCGCACAGCGTTCTCAATGTCTAGCCCAGGAGTGCTCCACTGAAGACATGGCCCTGCAAGCCAAGAAGACGGCAACCCACAAATTCAGTGATGCCTCACTGGACACGTTTTGCACACAGTCGAGGCCCACTTCAATGTCCTCTGGCCCCACTCTGGCCGCAGGAGGTCCAGCAATCTCACCACTCTAGCTTGGTATGCGATGGCAGTGGTGATCAGTGCCAATGTTGCACAGAAGAGGTTGGCCATCCAATGCAGATAGAGGATCAATGATCTCATCTGTGCCACCAAGGTAAGGCAACCAGCTCATCACTTTAAACTCACAAGCCCATCACACATTTACCGGCATCTCACTCCCTACTAGATCAAGGGACATCACCACTCACTCTCACACACACCCTCATATCACCATCTGGGCTCATCTCCTCTGGAGATCGCATCCTCATCCCGTGGATCACCTCACCACCCACATGTGCCAGGCATCCTTATCATCTGCCCTGGCATGCGCCTTGCCCACACTATCTCCATCTATTTTTATGCAGGACAAGATCACCCATAACCTCAGGAAGAGGTCCAGAACTCAAGATCCTCTCAGTTCGGAAACTGAGCTGGTCAGAGAGGGTGTGGATCATGTCTGCAGTGATGGTGATGTTGGTGGCAAACACCCACATGAGGATCCTGCAGAGGCTCATCCTTCAGGCAACCATACTGAAATTGCATTGTCCTGTTTTAGAGCCGTCTGCTATGCACTAAGTATCCCTCCTTTCTTTCATAGGCACATCAGCCAAGCACACAACCAGCCAGGCTCTTAGCTTGAGGCTCTATTACACCTCAGATGAGGATCCTGAGGACACCACAGCAGAAGACCCAGCATAACGCTCACCCACACCCTCCACCAGCATAGAGACACTCACCTCAGTGAGACCTAGTTTTAACGCAGCCTCAGGGTCACAATCTGGTGAGCACAGCACACAATCTGGTTCACAGCAGGCGGAGGCAGGGACATCCGAGATCACTGGCACTCGGAGGACTGTTGGAGGCCAAGTCAAATGGCGAGCCTCCGAAATTGGTCCTAAATCAGTTGATGGAACTGCAGCGACAACTACAGGAACAAGAGGGAGGGATGCCAGCTGCATTCCTCGGATTGCAACGGATGCTGGAAGAGCCCATCCATCTTCAGTCTCAGGTGGTATCACCAGCATGCCAACACACTGAGGCCAACACTGGCAAGATAGCAGCCGCCATGGAGTCCTTGGCCCAGGACATCACTCCTGCACTGATGTAGGAGCTGCACTCCATTGCTGTAGTCATTGGTGGCATCCATCAGTAGCCATGCGAGAGAGGGTGGGTCACCTCAGTTTCACTCCAGATGCCCCATCTCCTGAAAGAGTTAGCCAGGGGCCCTCGGGCACCCATAGGGAGGAGGATCAGCAGATGGACACACTGGGGCCATCCACCCAGGTGACTCCAGGAATGTCCGGTCCATCTGAATCCCCTCTCCCTGTGACCCCCATTACCACCATCTCTACAGGCCAATTAGGGTCCACCTATCCCACAGCAGGACACCCAAATTAGGCCAGGGCCCTCCATGTCTCAGCCCTCCAGAGTCATCACAGACAACAGGGAGTAGCAGTCAGCAGGCTGCCTCCACCTCCGCTGTGGATGTTGGGTGTGCACTCAGACATAGCGGTAAGGTTAAAAAATTTAGGAGCACAGCGGGGGCATGGGTGTTCACAACATGTATACAATGTTCACAAATGTAAATACAATCGCACCCATTTTACATCTTATCTTGTGTTTGCCTCCTTTTTATAATGAGCTGTGTTGCTGTCAACCAGGCGTGAGGCCATGGTGCCCCCACCCCCTTATCAGGTGATAAGGTTATCGCAGAGGTCGCTATCATGGGGCTGTTGTCTATGTGGCGTGCTTGTATATCACCACAGTGTATGCCCCTTTTTCAGATCATTCTTGACATCAATGTGAAGTGTGCTTGTGGAAGGAATCTCGTTCATATGCTTTGCATATGTCATGCCATGTTTATTCTTGGCTGTGTAAGATTGAGGCAGAGGCATACTCCTATCTCCTAATCTGCATTCTTGAAAGGTGAAGGTGTAGTGTACAAGGAGAAATGTGTTTACGCATGGAGAAGGGTCATTTATCGTGCAACTCCATGTGCTCACTGCATCCAGCAGGGTTTTCACCCTGAGCCCAAACTCAGAGCCTGTATGCACACCTGTCTGGCAACTGTGTTTCCTATTTTCTCAATAAGTGGGAACACATTGCCACCTCAAGGTGCTGAAACTCTTCCTCTCTCAGCCATATTATTGTCCAGGCGCTCAAACCTACAACTTTGATTGTTATTCAGCCTGTATTTGTCTGTATTGGAGCCACTAAGCTCTCATCACAATGTTGGGATGCAGTGCTGTGCGTCCCATCACCTGAGCACTCATGTGTGATGCTAATTGCAAATGGTGATTTTTGATGGTTAACAGCCTTTGAACAAGCTGTGGAAGCATGCATCGTAGCTTCAGACAATGTTGAGGGGAACAATATGATAGGAACGAGAATGTACTGAAGCTGAAGTCTGCTCCTTATTAGCAATGACTCATCACCTTGAGAGTCTCATGGTGTCTGAGCATTTTGGAGTTCACAAGGCCCAGGGCTGGCCTTGAGGGCACAATGTGTGTATTAAAGAGGAGGTATTTTAGTGTCTGGCATGCAAGTGGTTGAACGTCGTCATCTTCAGGCAGTCCACATGCATAGTAAGGTGAGGATAAAAACAGGTCAGCATCCCTAACTGAGAGTGCTGGATGTTAGTGCGATAGAGAAGAAGGTAACACCAAGGATTGAGTCCTATCAGAATAGATGCACACCTGCAGAATGTCCTCAACTGCCTTGGCCCAAGTGTCACCTATCAGTTTCACCATCGACGTTACACACAATGTGTTGTGCCATTGCTGAAAATGGATCTCCTTGAGGAGCTTTGTCAGATTGAAGGCATACAGCTATGAGCCCACTGAGGATAGTGGAACAGCTCCTGGCTCTTGTATGCTGCCAATGTGACTTGGATGCTGGAGAGACATTTGAAGGGGCAGCATCTTCTGACATCTGATGCTGGGTTGTCCTCCTCCAGTTAGCACCTCACCTCAGCAAGGACACGTGCTCCTGAGACTTCATCACCCTTCAAAGGATCAGGACAAAGTGAGCCTGATGTGTAACTATTCACTCTCATATTGAAGTGCAGGGTTGAAATGAAAGAAATTGCAATGCTGGTGTTAATGTTGGCCCATGATGGAGGGCCCTTGTCCATGAGGGTATTCACTGCAACTCGCTATCCTCCTCATGGGGTCTGGGGGCAATGAGGGTCTCACACACATGCCTGCCTCTCCTGGTCCGTGCTACGGCCTCTTCCCTGCAACATCCGCTTCTTCAAACTCCATGCCCTCATTGCCTTCGATGTCCTCCTGATCGGAAGAGACATGCAGCTCCTCCACATCGGCATCTGGCAAGTCCTCTCCCCTTGGCAGCACTAGGCTGTGAGACCCTCTAGGCTCTGTACTGGAGTGCTCCAGCAGATCTGCCCAGGCATCAGAATCACAGCTTTAAGATGCCTATGGCCTGCTTCATCAATGGGCGTGAGCTTTGTTGTACCTTAGCTCTGCAGGATTCTGTTGCCATCATCATCCATGTCCCTTGTGACCGAGGAGTCAACCCTGGATCCTGTGTGTGGTCCCTCGAAGATGTCCGAGATCTTCCGATCTATTCAAGATGTATGAATCGTGGATGCTTCCTGTGTATATGGCGCAAACCTGCATGATAAATTTCTTATGGTCACAGACCAGCTATACATTGAGTGAGTGGAAGCCTTTCCTGTTTATATGTTGAGTGCCTGTTGCCAGGGAGCTTTTATAGCCACATGAGTGCAGTCGATGGCACCCCACACCTGTGGGAATCCGGAAATCGCTGCTGCTGGTGTCCTGGCTTACTTGATCTCTGTCGAAGTTAAAGTAATTGTAGGCCTTGGCAAAAAGGGCGGTGATTTCATATAAGCATTTATCCATGTACGTTTGAGAGTTCCTGCAGAGGTCCCCAGTGGAGCCCTGGAAGGAGCTACTCGCGTAGAAGTTGTGTGTGGTGGTGACTTTCACAGCCAGTGGCAATGGATGCCCTCCCAGTCTCTGTGGCACCAATTCCTGGAGAATGTGGCAAATTTCAGCCACCAAATCCCCAGACATGCAGAGGTGTTGGTGACACTGTCTCTCATCTGCAGGTAAGACGTGTGAGTTCTGCACACCCTCGGTCTTGCAAGGCACCTACGCACAACGTCTCTGTAACCCTCATCCTCTGTGTCTGGAAGGGACCCTGCTGCTTCTTGGCCTTGAGACTTAGCTTCTCCCTTTGGCGAGCCTGGTGCCCCTGTCACAATCTCCTTTTTCTCTCCTGCCTGTACGCGATTATGCAGCAGCAATAAATTCAGGCCCCATCTTCCTGATGGTTTCCTCTCTGCAGCATCAATGAGAAACAGACATGAGTCAGTGTCAACCTGTGAGGCCCTATTTCTGTTGATGACTCATCAATGAACGTGGATTCAAGGGCTTTGTTCCAGTGTCGGAAACTAATCATCCCAAAAACCCAGGCCATGCAGGATTCGTTTCAAGCTGCGCCTCACCTCCCCTACCCGCCCACCACCCCCTCCCCACCCTCCACGCCCCCACCCCCAACCCCCACCTTTGCATGACCGATTGCTATGAGATAAGTTTGGCCAGCTGCTAATTTCAACCTGGGCACTGGGATCCTCATTCACTACATTCTAATGACACACTCTTTGGAATGCACAAGAGGGAAAATGTTTAGTCAGGAACAGATTATTTGAGGGGAGCCTGAGGCTTCCCTCCTGTGAAGCTGCCAGCTCCATGATTATAACACACACCTGAAGCTTGTCCAGTCACCCAATTGCTCTCGAGTACATTATTGCCTTGGGGAATCTCCATACTGTGAGCAAGGGGTTAACACAAGGAGATCGGTTAGTGCATGAAAGCACATCATAGCTTCAATTTCCTGATTCCCTGCATTGTCATTGAAAGGCTCCTAATGTGTCAGCTGTGCCCCTCTCCTCAGTTAGGAATGCACAGTTCAGCTTGGTGCTCCTTTAATTCCACCCCCACCCCCCCCAACCCACCCAGTGCATGCAGCTGCCTTCCAATCCACTCTCAGAGCCCTCACCAACAGAGTATCTCCTCATTTTAATTTTGTACTGTGCCATTGCTGCAGGTTGGAAGATGGTGGTTCTGAGGTCTCACTACCAGACAGTTTGGATCCTCCCTGCGTAGATGTGAAAATCCTTCTCACTGTTCCGCAGGCGCTTAATGTTCCGGTTTCCCTCCTTCCAAGAACCTTTCGATCCTCGTTCCTTGATCCCAATCGGGATTGTGGTGGATATCCTTTTGTTACCCCTGGAACATGGTGAGGTAGATGTGCCTATGCCCCATGTGGACCTCACCCCAGCACTTTCACCATCTGACATATATCCCCCCTTCCGACGCCCTTGAATGCCCCTCAATGCCTTTTCCCCATCTAAAGGCTGCAGATACCTCCCCTGACTGAGTTTGCCATTTGTGATCCAGGATTGTGCCAGAAACCACCCCCCCCAGCCCCACTCTGGACCAACGCACATGATGTTACGATAACACCCTACGCACAACATCCTGGGTACAACTTAGATTTGACTAATATTCCCTCCCTGTGCCTGCACTGGGAAAAGGACAGTCTTTGTAAGCTCAACACTGAAATGTTTCTTCACTCAGTGATCCTCCCATTCTGGCCCAAAGTCACTTATGTCATTCTCCAATTGACTCTCTCCCCATCCTGGCCCTGAGGAAAATTCCCCACTGGTTCCCCCCACCCCAGTTATGTGTCTGAGTGCAACCTTCCCCACTCTTACCCCAGTGGATCTCTTGCCCTGCAGCACATTCCCATGCATCAGGTCAGTTTCCTCCTTGCCTAATAGAGGCCTTACCCTGCAGCACATTAAAATCCACCCTTGCCTTACCACTGGTCTAGTAGGTAGAGACTTGCCCCTGACACACCCCTGAAAGTGACATGGTGCTGCCTGTGAAGCCTGGCGCTGAGTCTGAGTTGCCTTGAGCGCTGTGCGAAGCAAAGTAAGTGAACGAACCTCGAAGTGCAGGTCACCAGGCACATGTTGCTTATATACATTGTAAAACACATCGGTCTAATTGCCCCCTTGATCAAGTGTTAGGGACTGATTCTGGTGAGCAGCCGCTATAACGAGATACAAATATTAAAATGACATTCCCAATGTGCAGAAGCAGGAAATGTGGCCCACCATTGACTGCTGGAGCGGACAATCATGGACTGCTTTTACAATGGTGGTAAACTGATTTTTCCGATCTCGCAATATTTCCCGCTCCCACCTGCCATGATGCCCGCCACAGACGGGTACAGAAAATCCCACCTAAGGAGGTCCAGGAAAGCTGGGGGGTGGCAACACATTCAAGGGCTTTGGAGGGAAAGGGAGGTTGAAGATGAAGTAGTGGTTTAGTGCAGTAAGGAAGAGGAAAAAGATAATGGAGTTCAATGCCTTGCTCACATCCGGCATGCCCAGGAGAGAAGGGAGCTTGGCCTTGACACCCCGCTGCCAGCATCCATGTAATCAGACAAGAGATCATCATCTGCTTCTTCAAAGAAAGAGGGTTCACTCCATCTGCATGCCATAATAGAACCCTCCATGATTCCTTGCCTTGCTCCCAGAGAGCCATTCAGCCAATTGTCAATAATTTTAATTAGCATGACCTGTTCTGATTGCAGAGATAAGGGGAGGCAGTCAAGTCCTGAAGGTAGCGCACAGCAGGACTACAGTATTTATCACTATATGTTAGATATCTCAATCAGGACGAAAGGCTGAGAAAACAAGCTTTGGCATTTCTACATGCAATGGAGTCTGAGAGGAGACCTAATAGAAATATGCAAGGTGATTAAGGGAATGGAACTATCATTTGGAGTAAATTGTGTTATGACAGGGGATCACAGCCTGAATTACTTATGGACATATTTAACCACTCTAATAAAGACATGTGTTTTTTAAAAAGACCTACATGCAAAAGTTGGCTGAGAATGTAAAGTAAACGCTTGCTGGAAAATCCCTATGTTGATTACACTTGACCGATAGTCCAGAGACAATGGAATATCACCCCTAAAAGATGTCTCAGAAGTTATATCTCAGAATGTGGGCATGAATTGAATTGAAAGAAAGCAGATTCTGGGTGAAACATTTGTCTGTTTTTTCCCTTCCAGGAATACACAAGAAAAGGGGTTAAAAAGCCAAATGCAATCCTGATCTGTGTGTGCTAGCCTTGGTGTTCTAGTTCTGGTGTCCTAGTGTGTGTTGTGAAGGTCACAGCTGAAGAACATCAACTAGGCATCCCTGCTGCTTGCAGGTAAAAAAAGTCTTCCTTTGTTGCTGGAGGCAAGTCACAAGTCAGCAAAGCCACAGTCAAAAAGGAAACAGGGCAACTCCTTCAGCGAACTTGCAGAACCAAGTGTCTCCAAACCAACAGCTCAACTGCCAAAGTCAGCACTACCAGAATCACCCAATTTCACTGCCACAACATTTCACTATCTACTCCTCACAGACAAGCCAAAGACTGATTCGTATTTTTAAAAAACTTTTATTTGTGGACTCAACTTCTTATTTATAATCTGTGTGTATATGTGTTGCATTTTTATTATATTTTTCTCAGGTTTTTAGTAACTAATAAACTTACTCTTTCTTTGGCTCAAGAAAGTCTGGTTAAATTGGCTCCTTTTAAAACATAAATACATATGGACTGGGAAAAGATATCCACGAGGGAAGAAAATCATTTATAAATTAACCTTATTGTGACCAACCAAGGCTTTTGAATAAAGAATGGGAGTCAGTTCATCCCCCCTCACCCGGGACCATCACAATTTGGGGTATCTCGCCCAGGATCATAGCAAATTAGGGGACTTCGCCCAGGGACCGGTCGTAACAAATGTGAGGCTAGGACATGGAGTACAATTTCTAACTAGTAAAAGGGCACACTTAGGATAGGCATCAGGAAATTCTGCTTCATGTAGAGAATGCTAAACAGATGGAGCAGAATCCTTTCCAAGAGTTGTGAAGGTAAAATCCCTGGAATATTTTAAGATGCAATTAGAAGCTGCAACAGGCACATTGTAGGGCCTTTCTGGATGGGCTGAATCACCTTCTTTGCATATGTGTTGTGAAAATAATTGAGATTTTAAGCAAGCCTTCTTGTTATGAACTGTTACCTTGGCCAGATATCGAAGCCTGAGGAGACTATGGCAACTTACTTTCCTCGCATAATCCATTGGTTAAGTACTTGCATTAAAACCAAAATGTGCAATTTTAAAGGAAAGACTTGATTTACATAGTACCTTTCACAACACAGAAATCCCCAAAGCACTCTATGGCCAATGAAGTATTTTCGAACTGCAGTCACTGTTGTAGGAAATTCATCAGCCAATTTGTTCGTAGCAAGCTTCCAAAAACAGCAACATGCTAATGAGTAGATAATCTGTTTTTGTTAAGTTGATTGAGGGATAAATATTAGCCAGGACACCAAAGGTAAGTCCCCTGCTGTTCAAAATAATGCCAAGGAAACTTTTGTGTCAACCTATTTTTATTCGTTCATGGGATGTGGGCATTGCTGGCTGGGCTAGCATTTATTGCCCATCCCTAGTTGCCCTTGAGAAGATGGTGGTGAGCCACCTTCTTGAACCATTGCAGTCTATGTGGTGTAAGTACACCCAAAGGGATAATAGGAAAGGAATTCCAGGATTTTGACCCAGTGGGAATAAAGGAGCAGAGATATATTTCCAAGTCAGGATGTTGTGCGGCTTGAAGGGGAACTTGCAGATGGTGGTGTTTCCATGCATCTGCTGCCCTTGTCCTTCTAGATGGTAGAGGTCATGGATTTGGAAGATGCTTTTGAAGTGGTGGAAGGAGTGAATGTTTAATGTGGTGGATGGGGTGCCAATCAAGTGGGCTGCTTTCTCCTGAATGGTGTTGACCTTCTTGTGTTTTGTTGCAACTGCACTCATTCAGGCAAGTGGAGAGTATTCCATCACACTCCTGATCCTTGTACATGGTGGACAGGCTTTGGGGAGTCAGGAGGTGAGTTACTCATCTCAAGATTCCTAGCCCCTGCACTGCTCTTGTAGCCACAGTATTTATATGGCTAGTCCAATTCAGTTTCTAGTCAATGGTAACCCCCAGGATGTTGACAGTGGGGGATTCAGCAATGGTAATGCTATTGGATGTCAAGGGAAGATAGCTAAATTCTCTCTTGTTGTAGATGGTCATTGCCTGGCACTTGTGTGACATGAATGTTACTTGCCACTTGTCAGCCCAAGCCTGGGTATTATTCAGGTCTTGTTGCATATAGATATGGACTGCTTCATTGTCTGAGGAGTTGCAAATAGTGCTGAACATTGTGCAATTATCAGTGAACATCCCCACTTCTGACCTTATGATGGAATGCAGACATGGCCTCAGTTCAACATCTCGTCCAAATGACGACACCTCTGACAGTGCAGCACTCCATCAGAGTATCCGTCTAGAATTTTAAGCTCACATCCTGGAGTGGGATTTGAACCCATATCCTCCTGACTCGGAGACAAGTACTACGAAAGGAGCCAAGCTGACACTTAACGTTGACTAAATGCATTTCAACAACACTCAATGGAACACTACTGAAATAGTTAACCAGTACACTACCAGAGAAAGTCAAACTCCAAATCTATAGCAGATCGCTGTTTATATGCAATTTGACCATCAGCAAGAGCAAAGCTCACACTGTGCTAGCTGCCAGCCTTCATAACAATTCAATGTTTCCATTCGATTCCTGCAAATTTAAATGAGGTCAAAATGATAAGGGTCTTCAGCCCCACTGTAATCTCCTGACTGTTTTAACTTATATAGTGGGTTAGGATCTCCAAGGAAATACTTTGTAATTTTACCAATTCTTAACAGCACCTCACCAATGCTGCCGCTTTAGTTTGTACCTTTTTGGTGCCATCACAAGATAACAAATCCCAGACCTCAGAGACAGTGGGTGAAAAAGTATCTCGCTGAAAACAACAGGAACAGTGTAAATGATATTATAATAATATCAAGAGAGTGATTTTCACATCAGATGGAAGGGGGAGAGGGGGAGGAGAACATTGCGCCCTTGAAATACAAAATACCCGTGAAGTTAGATTTATTCATTTCCATTTCTGGAATCTGCAAGTCGCTGAAAGACCTTTTCTCTTACATCTGTGAATAAAAATTGAATTGAAAGTTGCACACGGATTAATGGAGGCACCAGGCAGAGGAGAAAATTCCTAGAAAACAATTGTCTTCCCACAATATTGGAAGGGCAAACTGAACAAAAAATGCCCTCTCTATGCTAAAGCATTGTCACAATTGTACTGGAAATGTGAATTTTAAATATAGCTGCAATATTGTAAATCAAGGTTTCAAAGATCAGGCTTTTTTTTTCATGTGTATGAAATGATGGACATAATTTGGCAGAGTGCATCATCCTGTGGAGCTGGCTCTATAGCAGACACACTCAACACTTGGATTCATTTTAACTGTCGGAAAATTCTCACACATCACTGTCTGGTGAGAGAAAATACTGAAACCAACACCAAACCTCAGGGAATAAACTTCCCTAAGAATTTTACTGCACTGTGTTACTGGAAGGCTGTTGAGGGACAAGGACCTTATCATTCAGTCAGGTCCCTTCATACTACAGTTTCATTCATTGATCATCAGGTATCGAAGAGTAAGCTGTTGTGTAACAGAACTCCACAGCTTCTTAATTATCCTTGTACTATCAGACCCTGGAGGAACACATGCATAGCAAGTTGGGTGCATTCTGATGGACATGGCTCTGCCATGAAGCAGCTCATAGAAGGTGGGATGTCTCCATTGATGTCTTAGGTCTGCTTCGGGACATCATGGTCACATGATGCAGATGATCAGTGAGTTGGGGGAGAGAGGGAGGTCCAGCTGTGAGTGGGTGAGGAAGGTGTACCAGGGGCGGGGTGCGAGAGGAAGGTCTATGTGTGACTGGGAGAGGAAGGTGCATCAATGGGGGGGTGGGGTGAGAATGGGAGGGTGGGGACAAAGATATCAGGGGCAGGTGAGATTGGGATTGAGGGGACGAAGGTGTCAGGGGAGGGTGAGGTTTGGCGGTGGGAGGATGGAGGTAGGTAGATAGGTAGGTGTAGAAGGGGAGAATGGTGTAAGGAAAGAAGTTTGTAGAGGGGAAGGAGTTTGGAGGGGGGAAGGAATTTGGAGGGGAGAAGGAATCCAGGGGAAGGAAGGAGTCCATGGGGAGGAAGGGGTTCAGAGGGGGGAAGGAGTTCAGAAGGGGGAATGAGTCCAGGGGGAGGAAGGATCTGGAGGGGAGGAAGGAGCCAGGAGGGAGGAAGGAGTTGGAAGCAGGGAAGGAGCAAGGGTGGAGGAGGGAGTAAGGATGGAGGAGGGAGTAAGGGGGAAGGAGGGAGTAAGTGGGGAGATCCACGTAAACAGACAAGGGAGGGATCTAAGAGTCAACGACTGCCTCCTGGGGAGTGAACTGAAGGTGGGCGTGGTCAAAGGGAATGGTGAGAATGAGAGCGGCGGAGAGTGAGCAGGAAGGGTGGTGGGGTGAGAGTGTGATGGTATTGGTAGAAGGGACAATGAGGCTGCTTAGTGGGGAGTCGGAGGCAAACACAGACTCCTTGCGGGGGGGGGGAGTTGGGAGGGGAGGAGGTCGGGGAGGTCAATATGGATGTAGGTGGGATTCTCAGGAAGGTAGGGAACGTACATATTCACCTGGACATCCTGGAATGACAAGGCTTCTGGCTGGTAGGTGATGATGGGGGAGGGGGCCAACATTGATGGGGGAGAGGACATTAGTGACTGGGGGAGGGGAAAGGAGGGGAGAGCTGAGCAAACTGACTATGACCATGTTTCTCAAATCAAAAGTGAGCGGAGCCACATGTTGGATGGACATAGGTGCAGCATGGGAGTGTGATCAGTGGGTGGGCAAAGATGCAGCTCAGATGGAAAACTGAAAGGGAACCCCAGCAGGCAGCACTGAAAAAGCTCAGGACAGTGAGATGAGTGTGATGGATGAAGGCTCCACATGTGTGGGAGAGTGTATGCATGAGGCTCTGAAAGGCCCTGCCACACACACACACTTCTCCCTCCAGAATCACTCTTGGGTTGGCTGTGTGCAGCTGAACTGCTAGTGGGGGTTGTTTGGGGGTTGGAGGCAATGCAGTGGGAGGACTCATGAAGCCTGTCAATGAAGCTGAAAGACACCATTACACATTATTCAGTGAAAATGAATATATTTTCAGATTATAAAATGACAGAATGTGTTCACCTCAAAGTGAGTGAGGGGCCTAATATGGGCCACTCCACCCTCAGCCTAGGACCTCTCCTTGCTGTTTTGAGCCAGCTTCTCCTGCATGAAAATAGATGGCACTGCGTGGAATGTTTGTGTGGTGAGCCAAGACATGGACGGGATGAGGACATGAGCTCCAGAGGATATGAGCCTGATGGCGATGTGAGGGTGTGTGTGAGAGAGTTAGTGGTGTTGGCTGTCCTTCAGCAGAGAGATTGTGGGTGTGCTGTGCTGCGCGGTCAGAGCAGGCCGCAGTGACCAGTGCTGGCATGACATTGACAGTGGTAGTAAAGATGGGCACAGCTCTAAATTTCGATGTTGTTCAATCAAAGCTGCCCATAGAGAAAAACAACAACACCAATAACTTGCACCATGTAATGCGTTTAACATAGCAAAATGTTCCAAGGCACTTCTCAGGAGCATCATCAAACAAACTGTGACACATTGGGACATATTAGGACAAATGACCAAATGCTTAGTCAAAGAGGTAAGTTTCATAAAGAGTGTCTTAAAGGAGAGAGAGAGATAGAAAGGCCGAGAGGGTTGGAGGCAATTGCAGAAGTTTAGGGCTAGGCCGCTGAAAGCATGGTTGCCAAAGATGCAGTGATAAAAATACACAGGTGTTTAGAATTGGAGTAATGCAGAGATTTCAGAGGGTTGTGGGGCTGGGGGAGTTACAAGGATTGTTTAAAATATTCATTCATGGGATGTGGGCTTCACTGGCTAGTCCAGCATTTATTGTCCATCCCTAGTTGCCCTTGAGAAGATGGTGATGAGCTACCTTCTTGAATCACAGGGAGGGCAAGGTCATGGATGAATTTTTAATACTGAGGCTTTGCCCACATCTGCCAATACATTTCTCCCAGAAGCATTCACTAGGCAATTGATCCACTGCTTGTAAAAGTCAATTAAGGGGCTTCCATTCCCACAAATAATCAGCAGCAGCAAGAGCACAATGCAATGCAAATTTCTCACACATGACTGGATTTTCTGGAGCACAGGAAGTCGTAAATGCAACACTTTCACCCTAATCCTATCTCTAAATAAAATGTTAAGAATATAACTACCTCTGTGTGCTGCTTGTGTGTTAGATAGTTCCAGAATGGTGCATGTTAATGTGCATTACCCTGGCAGGAACCACAATGTTTTCATCCTCAGGGTATAAAGGGTGCCAGCATTGTTTGAATCACAAAGATCATTGCAATAAGAAGAGAAAATGCAGGACACATTCAGCAGGTTAGTCAGAACTGAGGAGAGAGAAACGGGTGGGATTTTCCACTCTGGATACTAAGTGTGGTGGCGGGCGGCAGAAGTGGCACATTCCCCATGGCCACAATGCCGGGTTTCCACCGGGCTGTGATTGGCCTGCCCCGCTGTGGCATTGTCCAATCATCTGCCCAGGCACCATATTTAAACAGCACCAACACACATCATTCACTGTCTGCAGCCCAGGTCAGGTATATGGGAGTGATGGCCCCAGAGACAAGAAGTCAAGTGCCCCCAATTTCAGTGACTGAGCACAGGGTTTTCTTCTGTACGTCATTGAGGAATGCTGGGACGTCTTCTATCCCCATGATGGGAGAAGCAGGTCCACCAACTGCACCACTCCAGCTTGGGAGGAGGTGGTCAGCATAGTCAGCACCAACTCTGAGCACAGGAGATCTGCCATCCAGTATAGAAAAAGGATGAATGATCTCATTTGTTACCCAGGATAAGTTAACCTTCTCACTGTCAGCACAAAGTCTCACAAGGCCATCAAGCATTCACAGGGTTGCAGTCCACAGGGATCTCACACACCAGTGATACAAGGGACATCAGCACTGATTCCTCGCACATACATTGATACCTTCATCCCCTCTCACATCCTGTTTAGCTCACATCCTCAGCCCTTACACAGGTCCAGTTAGTACACACAAGGCAGGCATCATATCAGCTGCCTCAGAATCTGTTCTGCTCAGTCTGTCTATCTGCCTTTGTGCAGGACAAGCTCATCCACAACAACAGGGAGAGATCCCAGACTGGCGGGGAATGCCCCTCACAGAGTTTGAAGAGCGTGTGGTAGAGAGGACTGGGACTGTACATGCACTGACAGTGGGACCAGCATCTCCCAACCAACTGAGGACCCAGCACCAGCTCAACATCCATCAGACGAAATTGTGATTGCTTTGTAATGTTGTTGACTATGCAACCAATCACCAATCTGTTGTCTCTTTGACAGGCAACAGTGAGAAATGCAAGAGGGACAGTGGCAGCCAGCCCTTCAGCCCAGTCCCCAGATCACCTCGGATGAAGATCCTGAGGACATACTAGATGAAGACCCATCACAACATTCACCTGCACCTTCCACCAGCGCAGAGCCACACACCTGGTGCGACCAACTTCTACAGCAGGCTCGGGGTCACAATCTGGTAAGCACAGCACAGATTTTGGTCCACAACAGGTGAAGACAGGGACATCCAAGTTCACTAGCACTTGGAGGACTGCTGGAAGCAAGGATTCTGCAGAATCCAAGTCAGATGACAAGCCTGTGGACTCAGCCCTAATACGGATGTTGGAACTAGGACTACAGATGCGGGAATAGCAGGCAGGGTTGTCAGATGCAGTTAACAGATTGCAACGTACAGTGGAGGAATCCATCCACTTTCAGTCTGATGTCATTGCGCCAACATGCCAACGCACTGAGGTCAATACTGGTAGAATGGGTACTGCCATGGAGACCTTGGCCCAGGACATAGTGCCCGCTGTGCTCCAGGAGTTGCACTCCATCACTGTAGGCATATGTGGCATCCATCAGTGGCTAAGCGAGAGGGAGGTAGGGCACCTCAACCTCAGTCCAAATGCCCCTTCTCCTCAAGGAGGAAGCCAGCGGCCCTCAGGCACCCAGAAGGACAAGGACCAGCAGCTGGACATCCAGGCGACATCCACCCAGGTGACACCACAAGTGTCCAGCCAATCCACATCCCGTCTCTGTGACCCCATCAGCTGCAGCTCCACAGGCCAAAGAGGGTGCACCTGGCCCACAGCAGGAGACCCAAAGCAGGCTGGGGCCCTCCAGACCTCGGCCCTCCAGAGGGCGCCTGCCAAAGTCATCTCAGACAAAGGGCATAACAGTCAGCAGTCCACCTCTGCTGTGGATGTGGGGGATGCACCAAGATATAGCAGTGATGTTAGTAAGATAAAGAAATACCTGGAGCACAAAGGTTGCATTGGTGTTCACAATCTGTATATCATGTCCACAAATGCAAATAGATTTGCACCCATTGCACTTCTCCTGGGGTATATGCCTCTTATGTCTGATGAAATGTTCCATTGTCAATCAAGTTTCACACCACCCTCTATCCCTTGTTGCAGATGTCCCATCATGTGCCTCAGCTCGATGTTGTGTAGAACCATCTCATGACAGCGTCTGGCTGTTCTCTGCTCAGAGCCAACATCAGTGAAACGGAAGCCTCAAAGAAATGTGTGGTTGCCCAGGCATCTCTGAGATGTGCTTTCGAGGATAATGTGATCTTCAGTCACGATGGTGTAAGATGGAGGCTCATGTAGCGCCCCCCGCACACAGCCCCCCACCCCCCCCACCCACCGCGCCCCCCCCCCCCCCCCCCCCCAGCCCCCCACGCATTGTAGAATGGTCAGCATGTTTGGTAGATGATGAAATGTAAAGGCACATGGAGACGGGCCAGCTTTCATCGATATCCATGGACTGTCCGTCAGCCTTGAGTGTGGTCTGTCTATGACCCCAAACTCTGTGCTCCAATGCACTCATGTCTGCCTGTAGCATTCTCTAATGTCCGTATGGAAATGCCAACAGCACCCCAATATTAATGCCCACCTTCCCACCTTCCCACCTCCATGTTTCTGAGTTGAGAATGTAGCCGACACATTTCTGTCCTGGCGTTTCCTGCTACATGTTTAAGGTTTATGACCTAGGAGTTGTGTCCATGGAGCTGTGTCCATTTTCCCCACATGGCACCATGAACATGGGAGGATGCAGTGCAGGGCCTTGGTTTCTGGCTAGCATCTCCTGACATAAACCTTCTGCCAGTTCCCAGATGCTCAACCTGGATGATAATGAGGAGCTAACAATGGTATTGTTGTGCCTGGTTTCCATGTGCATATGTCAGTCTGCAGGGATGAAAATGTGCAGCTGTGAAATGGGCTGAGAGCAAGGATGGATAGCAGCTGATGTGTGCTCTTTAATATGTACAGTACGGGTCCTAGAAGGCTACATGGTGTGTCTGCCTTTTCAGGACCACAAAGGCCAAGGCTAGGCAGGAGGTGAAAATTTGAGAGTCAAAACAGAGGCATGTTCCAGAATGGTGTACGGGTATCAGAATATGGTGTTCGTGAAGTGTTCGAGATCAATTAAAAGGTGAGGTGAACTGTGCTCACAAAACACCCTGTTGAGGATATTATCACATTACAGAAAGGCTACATGCTCCTGAAGCTGGCCGAACTTCCTGGGATAAGGACATAGGCCTGAGTTTCACGCTCCCCCATTGGCAGGTTTTTAGGCGGGGTGGAGTGTGAAATAGTACGAATGGTCTTCCCACTGGGTTCCCACCAACCTTGACCTCTCAGCGATTTTGCACTGGAGTGGGGTGAGGCCTCAGACCTTGCCCCAATTATTGACCAGTTAAGGGCCGTTCAATTTTTAGGTTGGCGGGAGGATTTCCCAAGTATGGGGGGAAGCCCAAAAATGATTGAGTTTAGGCTTTGGACCGAAGGGTTCCCCAACACCCCAATCTCCCACTATCCATTGTTCCATCCCCCGCCCCACTCCCCAAGGCCTTCCCTATCCTCCCTGACCTGAGACCCCAAAAACACCTTTTCCTCACTCACGGGGCCTTAGACTCCTTGGACTGCATGAAGTTCCACTTCTGTTCACTGCAGCCTCTGGCACTGAAGGGGCTAGAGAACTGCAGGCCAAGCAGATTAGAGCATGAAATGGCTGTGGGGCAGGCTGGATAGTGGGATGGGAAACCCTGTCATCTGAAGTATCCTGGCCATAGTGACGCAAGAGTGTAAGCACTCATTCAGAGATGGAAGTGGATCATTGTGATGAGGAGGAGAGCAACAAAGGTGGTAAGGTGGACCTAGCATGGAGGGCACAGGTCATTGCTAATCATCATCACCCCCCCGGAACCTAGCAGCTATTAATGGTTCACATGCACGCCTACCTCATCTGGCCAGTACAATCGCTTCTTACCCTCCTCAGCTTCCTCGCCCACATCATCCTCATTATCGGAGGAGAGGTGCAGCTCCTTCATCTCATCATCTGGCAAGACATCCCCCCCTTTGCAGCACCAGGTAGTGTAGGGCACAGCAAGCTACAATGGTGTGTGAGCCATCTGGGGTGAGTACTGGAGAGCGTCGCCTGACCTGTCCAGACATCAAAAATGCTTCTTCAGGATGCCAATAGTCTGGTCTATCAATGATTGTGTTGTGGCATGAGCAGCGTTATACCTCTCCTCTAAGGCACTTTCAGGCATCATCAGCCAAACCTTTAGTGGGTAGGGCATGATCTGCTTCTGGTGGTTTCAGATCAGCTGCACATTGAGAGAGTGGAACCCTTTCCTGTGGACGAATTGGAGGTTCTGCTGCCAGGGAGCTCTTAAGCCACATGAGTGCAGTCAATGGCACCGTGCATCTATGGGAATGCAGAAAAAGCAGCAAAGCCCAGTTCTCGAACTGCCTGGCTGGCTTCATCTTCAGAGAACTGCATGTAATTGTGGGCCTTGGTAAATAAGGCATCTGTTACCTCCTGTATGCATTTGTGTGCAGAAGGTTGAGAGATCCCGCAGGGGCCCCTAGTGGAGCCCTGGAAGAAGCCACTCACAAAGACATTCATGGCGGTGGTAACTTTGAGAGCCACTGGCAATGGGTACCCCACCCTCAGCCCCTATGGCTTCAACTCCTCCTACAGAATGTGGCAGATACGAGCCACCAGATCCCTAGAGTTGCAGAGGCATCAACGGTACTGTCCCTCACTCATCTCGAGATAATGGAAGCATCTCCTGTACACCCTTGGCCTGACTAGATGCCTATGCTCAATGGGTCTGTCAGCCTCAGCTTCTGGGATCCAAAGGGGCCCCAATATCCCTTGCTCATCAGGATATGCCTCTTCTCTTTGCCCAGACTTGTGCCAACGTGCCATTCTTCTCTGCCATTGCCATTACCTGTCTGCCAGAATGAATGCCACTTTAGCTGGTCCATTCATCTTTCCCTCATAAACGTGTCTGCAGGTCCATTGGACAGAAACATGCGTGAACATTAGCCTCCAAAGGTCATCTTCCTGTCACTGATGAAGGAGCGTGTGTGGTACCAATGGGTTAATTCAATTTCAGCCACTACATCTCCACTTAGTCCTATGGCAGCACTATTACAGCCTTCTGGATCACCTGAAGTTCTACCTCACGAACCCTCCAACCTACCCCAACCTACCAGGCGCTTGGGTCTGCAAGAGTTCTGCCAGGCACTGGGAGCATCAGGCAGGACACTCTAAGACTGCATCCTTTGGTTTACACAGCAGCCAAACGACCAGTGAGGCAATGAGAATATTTTGGGGGGTGGTGGCGGGTGAGGGGGTATTTCCATCTCTAAACTTGCCAGCTGCAAGGTTTAGAGGTGTTTTATCCAATAGGCATCTGCATTTTGTCCCATTGCCTCCTTGCCTATTAGTATCTTATTAACATTGGGATTTGCCAAGAGTGAGATAAAGAGTTTTGGCAAGTAGATTGTTTAATGGCCCCCAATTAGAAATTACTCTCACATGAATGCACTAAAAGAGTTAAGGCTTCAGATTGCCTCAGTTGGGTTTGGAATGCTCCTGGCATGTCTCAGCTGTGCTTCCTTCATTTGGGAAATCAGGATTTAGTTGGTATCCCCTTCAAGCAGCCCACAAGTGCAGTGGTGGACTCCTACCACAAGCCCTGAGAGACCTCCTCTGCAGATTGTTTCATTCTTTCTTTTCCTACTGCGCCGTAAATTCAGGCTGGAAAATGGTGGTGCTGAGGATCCCCTACCAAGCCAGCTTTGACCCTCCCTCTGTAACTGTGAAAATCCCTCTTGGAGGAGCATAATTCTCAGATTTCCCTCCGTTCAATCACTTTCCCTCCTCCCCTCTAATCCATGATCCCATAGTCATAGTTATGGACATCCTTGTCCTATCCCGTGAACCCTTTGATGCTGATATCCCTATGCCCCATGTTGACCTGACCCCTCCCCATCTTGAGATTTACTGCACTGCCACATATAGAGACTCACCTCCACCATGAGAATATCGAGTGCCTGCCCTTACATTACCTCTTTCCCATCTATAGGTTGCAAATGCCTCCCCTGATGGTGATTGTGGAATCTGTGGCCCAGTATGAAGGCAGAAGCCCCCAGGACTGACATGTGTGAGGGTCACCATGCTGTGCTGGACATAACTGACACAGGACTGACAGGCTCTCCCCCTTCCTGGACTGAGACAAAGAAAGTCTTTCCAAGCTCAGCCATCTCAATTGTGTGCCTTGCCGCAGAACTATCTTTCCATTCTGGCCCCAACTAGCATTTGTGCTTCTGCACAAGACTGTCTTTCCATTCTGGCCTTGAGTGCGTCCCCCTCCCCAGCCCCCTTCCCCCTGAGTCATGTGTCTGTGTTCCCCCTTCCCCAGACTGGCCACCCCCACCCCAGTCAAGCCTTTGCCCTCCGGCCCCTTTTCTTGCCTCTGCCTTGTGTGACCAATCAAACAAAATGTGATCTGTGTTTGGTTTCCCCAATATGGATAATATGAGCAGTGAATACAGTATACTTGACATTCAATTAGTGAATCACTTACTATCAGCATCCTGAGGGTTACTATTCACCAGAAACAGCCATATAAATAATGTGGCTATAAGAGCAGGTCAGAGGTTGGGAATTCTGCGGACAGTAACTCATCTCCTGACTCCCCAAAGCCTGTCCACCATCGAGAAGGCACAAGTCAGGAGCGTGATAGAATACTCTCCACTTGCCTGGATGAGTGCAGCTCCAAAAAAACTCAAGAAGCGGGACACGATTCAGGACAAAGCAGCCCACTTGACTAGCTCCCCATCCACCACTGACACACAGTAGTATGTGCCATCTACAAGATGAACAGCAGCACTTTGCAAACCTGTGACCTCTACCACCTAGAAGAACAAGGGCAGCAGATGCATCTACCATCACCTGCAAGTTCCCTTCCAAGTCATACATCATCCTGACTTGGAACAATAATTACCGTTCCTTTACTGTCATTGGATGAAAATCCTGGAACTTCCTCCCTAATTGCACTGTGGGTGTTCTGACAAACATGGACTTTTTTTTATTCATTAACCAGCATTTATTGCTCATCCCTAATTGCCCTTGAGAACTGAGTGGCTTGCTAGGCCATTTCAGTCATAAGTAGGCCAGGCCAGACCTAAGGGGCATTAGTTATCCAGATGGGTTTTTAACAATAGCAATTTCATGGTCATCATTAGACTTGTAATTCAAATTTCACCATCTGCCGTGGTGGGATTTGAACCTGGGCATTACCCTGGCTTTTTGGACTACTAGTCCAGTGATAATACCATTATGCTACTGCCTTGCCATGTGGCTCAAGAAGGCAGCACACCACCACTTTCTCAAGGGCAACTAGGAATGGGCAATAAATGCTGGTTCAACCTGCGATGCCAAAATCCATAAATGAATAATATATAAGAAAATACTAAATTGAGGGGGGCACAAGCAAATCTTTGTTTGACCGAGGAGAGTTTAGGACCTTAGTTGGTGGGAAGGGAAGTGATGAAAAGGCAGGCATTGAATCTCCTGCACTTACAGGGGATGGGTAAAGAGGAGCTGGTTTTGGGAGGGATTAAAGAGTACAGGGTGGTGTCTGAGGGAATGGTACCTTCAGAATACTGAAAGGGGAGAGTAATTGAAGATTTATTTAGTGGTGGCATCATGCTGGCGGTGGTGGAAATGTTAGTGGATGATTCATTGAATTTGGAGACTTGGGATGGAAAATTATTGCAGAAGTTGACTGCAAAAGACCAAGACTCTCTTTTGCGGCCATGCCGAATGTCAGGGTTTTGACTGAATACCACCACAGTCAGACAGGTGAAGCCAACAGGATCATAATCAAATACATGATAATAAATGGTTTATTCAATCAGGAGGTGTACTGTGCTAAAGTTTAAAGAAAGTCTCACACATCACTGAGATGTGCTTGCATGCTGATCAACTTTGCTCATGGAGAGGCAACCACATGGTATGCCTTTGGAAGAAAAATAATTATTCACAATCAAGAGAAGATCCTCCTGAGCATGAGAATAAAGAAGAAATGGCTGTAGATGAAACAGTTTGAGCAAGACTTCAGACAGGTTGTATCCTTCAACCTCATAGCTCCCAATATGCTGCATGGCTCCCAGCATGTAAATGGTCACCTGTACCATTCGATGGCCAAGGTCATTCTATTCAATATCCATTGTTTCATTTATTCCCTTCATTTATTATCACTGGACTAGTAGTCCAGTACCCAAGGCAATAGCCAGAACACTGAACACATAATAGATAAAATGCTATGTACCTTACAAATGCTTTGTGTGTGACACTACTGCAGTGCGTCACCGCACTTCTCTTTTCTGAAAAGATATGATTCACTGTTCGTTCCACATGCTATCTGGAAGGAACCCGTGGTACAGAAATTGAAGATGGCGGCACTTGACAACAGGGTCCTCCTGGTGGAGATAGGCTGCAGAAAGTAGCTGGGACCTCTCCTCTATAGCTTTGAGGGTGGAGCAGTGCACATTTATGAGACAGTAACATACAGAGAAGAAAACTAAGGTCTTCTTGCTCTGTAAACCCTGTTGAGTGGATATGTTTGGACATTAAGCAAATGTATAACAAAAACAGAATTACCTGGAAAAACTCAGCAGGTCTGGCAGCATCGGCAGAGAAGAAAAGAGTCGACGTTTCGAGTCCTCATGACCCTTCGACAGAACTTGAGTTTGAGTCCAAGAAAGAGTTGAAATATAAGCTGGTTTAAGGTGTGTGTGAGGGGGGCGGAGAGATAGAGAGACAGAGAGGTGGGGGTGTGGTTGTAGGGACAAACAAGCGTTGATAGAAGCAGATCATCAAAAGATGTCAACAACAATAGTACAATAGAACACATAGGTGTTAAAGTTAAAGTTGGTGATATTATCTAAACGAATGTGCTAATTAAGAATGGATGGTAGGGCACTCAAGGTATAGCTCTAGTGGGTTTTTTTTTACATAATGGAAATAGGTGGGAAAAGGAAAATCTTTATAATTTATTGGGAAAAAAAGGAAGGGGGAAACAGAAAGGGGGTGGGGATGGGGGAGGGAGCTCACGACCTAAAGTTGTTGAATTCAATATTCAGTCCGGAAGGCTGTAAAGTGCCTAGTCGGAAGATGAAGTGTTTTTCCTCCAGTTTGCGTTGGGCTTCACTGGAACAATGCAGCAAGCCAAGGACAGACATGTGGGCAAGAGAGCAGGGTGGAGTGTTAAAATGGCAAGCGACAGGGAGGTTTGGGTCATTCTTGCGGACAGACCGCAGGTCTGCAAAGCGGTCGCCCAGTTTACGTTTGGTCTCTCCAATGTAGAGGAGACCACATTGGGAGCAACGAATGCAGTAGACTAAGTTGGGGGAAATGCAAGTGAAATGCTGCTTCACTTGAAAGGAGTGTTTGGGTCCTTGGACGGTGAGGAGAGAGGAAGTGAAGGGGCAGGTGTTGCATCTTTTGTGTGAGCATGGGGTGGTGCCATAGGAGGGGGTTGAGGAGTAGGGGGTGATGGAGGAGTGGACCAGGGTGTCCTGGAGGGAGCGATCCCTACGGAATGCCGATAAGGGGGGGTGAAGGGAAGATGTGTTTGGTGGTGGCATCATGCTGGAGTTGGCGGAAATGGCGGAGGATGATCCTTTGAATGCGGAGGCTGGTGGGGTGATAAGTGAGGACAAGGGGGACCCTATCATGTTTCTGGGAGGGAGGAGAAGGCGTAAGGGCGGATGTGCGGGAGATGGGCCGGACACGGTTGAGGGCCCTGTCAACGACCGTGGGTGGAAAACCTCGGTTAAGGAAGAAGGAGGACATGTCAGAGGAACTGTTTTTGTATGTAGCATCATCAGAACAGATGCGACGGAGGCGAAGGAACTGAGAGAATGGGATGGAGTCCTTACAGGAAGCGGGGTGTGAGGAGCTGTAGTCGAGATAGCTGTGGGAGTCGGTGGTTTTGTAATGGATATTGGTGGACAGTCTATCACCAGAGATTGAGACAGAGAGGTCAAGGAAGGGAAGGGAAGTGTCAGAGATGGACCACGTGAAAATGATGGAGGGGTGGAGATTGGAAGCAAAATTAATAAATTTTTCCAAGTCCCGACGAGAGCATGAAGCGGCACCGAAGTAATCATCGATGTACCGGAGAAAGAGTTGTGGAAGGGGGCCGGAGTAGGACTGGAACAAGGAATGTTCCACATACCCCATAAAGAGACAGGCATAGCTGGGGCCCATGCAGGTACCCATAGCCACACCTTTTATTTGGAGGAAGTGAGAGGAGTTGAAGGAGAAATTGTTCAGCGTGAGAACAAGTTCAGCCAGACGGAGGAGAGTAGTGGTGGATGGGGATTGTTCGGGCCTCTGTTCGAGGAAGAAGCTAAGGGCCCTCAGACCATCCTGGTGGGGGATGGAGGTGTAGAGGGATTGGACGTCCATGGTGAAGAGGAAGCGGTTGGGGCCAGGGAACTGGAAATTGTTGATGTGACGTAAGGTGTCAGAGGAATCACGGATGTCCAATTTAGCCATTTCTTCATTCTCCTTTTCTTCATAACAAAGAAATACAGGCCTCTCATTAAGATATCAGTGTCCCAATCCAAAGCTGTCTGTTTCACAGAGCTGACTAAAATTAGCAGCAAAGGTTCTGAAAACAATTTGAAACACAGGCATAAAGTAACACCAGCCTCCTAGACATAACATGAATGGCCCCTTCTAAGCAATGTTCACCTTAGTAATGCCTTACTGCTACTGCACTCACCACGAATGTAGTGATGGTTTAAATTAGATGTGAGTTTGGGGCTTGGTGTGGAAGAGGTTGGCCATGCTCAATTAAGTCCATTAAAAAGTGATGTGGCCTTAAAAGGAACTGGAAATATTTTTGGAAGAAAATTTTGGTGCAATGTTACACTGGTGGTTTTGAGGCAGGAGACATTACTGACATATTTTACTCTGTATATTGTATGAAATTCATCCCAAACAGTTGGAAATTCAGAAGAAAATCCAAAGTGTCCAGCATAAGAAGAGTTAAAACTGTAAGCATTGGTCTGTGCTGTTGATCTCAAGCAGATTAACTGTAGGGGCGTTATAATTAGCTTCAGTTGCCCCGAAGTTAAATGGGGGAACAATCTTGATCATGATCACTATGAGGTGATGCCTGCTAGAAGTGCTGATGTGGATGGATGCCAGGCACAGGCAGGCAGTTTTTGGCTCTGTAACAAAGGGCTGCTTCATCCACCTGTGAAGCCAAACACCAGTGTAACGAGATAAGCTGTCAAGAGGAAGTGGAGGAAAAAAATTGGTCAGAAAAGAAGATATATTTTCACAGTGGGGAGCTTGTTAATTCAGTTCCAAAGGTATTATTAATGCAAAACTCACAAGCTCAATATGGTGAGACTATTGTAATTGCTCTAGGAAGATCAGAAATAATAAATTAAGATTAATTAAAAGAGAAAGAATGGTCATCATTTTTTCACTGTATATCTTGCAGAAAATAATCTAAGCACAGTTCTGTAATGCTGGCTTCTCTGAATCCCCTCCATTATCTATCAGACTCAGATATTCAGGGTAGATGTATAGCTGTACTTTTTTTCTTCCCATATCTTCAGCTCTTAACATTGCACAATATTTCTTGTTTCGCCTATGGCAAATTGACTCACAAAGCTCTCAGAAACAGGTGGTTCAAGCAAATAAGAGACAAAGGAGGTTTTAGCAGGTTTGTGTGAAGCGCAGTGCACAGTGAGCCTGAAATCCTAATACAAGTCCAGGCGTAACCTACATTGACTAAGGACATATTATTATCAAGCACCATTTAGAACTTATAAGCCTGGCCCATGCCAAGTCCGCTCTCCAGCTACTGACTCCATCTCTCTCCCTGGCAACAGTTTGAGATTAAGCCAGTCTGTTCACAACCTTGGTGTTACATTGAATCCTGAGAAGAATTTCCAACCTTATATTTGTGCCATCACTAAGACTGCCTATTTCCACCTCCATAACATTGCCGACTTTGCCCCTGTTTCAGATTATCTGATGCTGAAACCCTCCCTTCATTAATTCTAGACTCCACTATTCCAACGCACTCCCGGCTGCTCTCCAACATTCTATACTCCGTAAACTCGAGGTCATCCAAACGTCTGCTGCCCAAGTCTTAACTTGCAGCAAATTCTGCTCCACCACCACCCCCGTGCTCGCTGACCTGATCAAGCAATGTCTTGACTTTAAAATTCTCATTCCTGTTTTCAAATCCCTCCGTGGCCTTGTCCCTCCCTGACATTGTAATCTCCTCTAGCTCCATAACCCTGTGAGAGATCTGCACTCCTCTACTTTTGGCCTCCTGTGCATTGCCATTATGCCTCAGCATTGGTAGCTGTGTCTTCAGTTGCCCAGGCCCCAAGCTCTGGAATTCTCTCCCTACACCTCTCCACCTTGCTTTCCTCCTTTAAGACATTCTTTAAAACTTACCTCTTTGACCAAGCTTTTGGTCATCTGACCTAATATCTCCTCATGTGACTTAGTGCCATACTTCATTTTATAATGCTTATGTGAAGCACCTTGGGACATTTCATTATGTTAAAGGTGCAACATAAATATAAGTTGTTCAACTAGTATCTGTCTTATGATTACTTACTAAAGTTTAAATTATTTTGGTGTTGAAATCTTACACAATTCAATAATACATTTGTAGTTAGCACACGTTTCTCCGAAGCTGCAAGGTTGCTACCCACGACATGAGTCCTGTTCAATATTGTTACGTTCACTACTTGATAACACTCTGCAATATGGGTCACTGAAAATCCACAGGGACATGTCTCAGCAGTTATATGGGACCCTGCCCACCATGGAACTTCACCAATAGCATAGGAACAGGAGTGGCTGTACATACCTCAAGGCCATGCTGAAGTTCATAGGGACACCAGGAGGGGGCTGGAAGAATACATGTTCAGCAATCTGTAGAGGCGTCAACAATACTCACAAGAAATAACCCTCGCAGTGTTCTGAGCAATCAGGCTTAGGAGGGAGAGAATGTTCATTCCAGTTTGAGCAGTTGAGCATTCCTGTGTTGGGGCCACTTAAAAATGTAAAAACATATCACCTCAACTTCAGGGTCCAACTCAGATGACATCTGAACCTCCAGATGGACCCCATTAGCTACACTGATGATATGTCAGTCCCAACTGGCCTGTATGTCAATGACCTGGTGAGGGTGGATAGAGACTCTATCCATACAAGATCATCCAGGAAACTGAGGCTTCAAGGCAGAACCTGGCTGAATTTCTGATGAGAGTTTACTGGAATTGCCATGGAGACCTTTTGGCTAGTGTAGCAAGGACCAGATTAAGGCAATCTACAGCAGGAAGATCCAACCAGCAGCCTATGGCTACATGTTGTCCTGCTCTCTGTCAATCTTTTTTTTGAAACCCAGACAACTCAGTGTTTATATTTCTTATTTACTGGTTTGACCTATTTGATTTTTGTGATGCTGGAGGTTTAGAAAGATTGGGCCCCAAAAGCAGCCCAGCCAACCAAAGAATGCCTCCTGATCCAGGCTAGCAATAATGACGCTGTAATTCAGCTCACTTTCATTCACATTGATGTTGGTTCCAAGCAACTCCCATGTAACATGGGGTCCTTGGCTGCAGATTCTCAGGACAGCAGCACATGTCCTGCCTATATCAATGCAGAACATTGTGCCAATGGCACTTGATATTAGAGCCAGGCTGCCCATGGATATGTTCCAGTGATGTGATCCACAGCAGGTCCTTCTCAGGAGAAAGTTGTCTGTAGATGAGAACCATCTTGTTTCATGACAAAAACAGAATTACCTGGAAAAACTCAGCAGGTCTGGCAGCATCGGCGGAGAAGAAAAGAGTCGACGTTTCGAGTCCTCATGACCCTTCGACAGAACTTGAGTTCGAGTCCAAGAAAGAGTTGAAATATAAGCTGGTTTAAGGTGTTGGGGGGTGGGGGGTGGGGGAGAGAGAGAGAGAGAGAGAGAGAGAAGTGGAGGGGGATGGTGTGGTTGTAGGCAAAAGCAGTGATAGAAGCAGATCATCAAAAGATGTCATAAACAACAGGACAAAAGAACACATAGGTGTTAAAGTTGGTGACATTATCTAAACGAATGTGCTAATTAAGAATGGATGGTAGGGCACTCAAGGTATAGCTCTAGTGGGGGTGGGGGAGCATAAAAGATTTAAAATATTTAAAAATAATGGAAATAGGTGGGAAAAGAAAAATCTATGTAATTTATTGGAAAAAAAAACAAAAGGAAGGGGGAAACAGAAAGGGGGTAGGGATGGAGGGGGGAGTACAAGACCTAAAGTTGTTGAATTCAATATTCAGTCCGGAAGGCTGTAAAGTGCCTAGTCGGAAGATGAAGTGTTTTTCCTCCAGTTTGCGTTGGGCTTCACTGGAACAATGCAGCAAGCCAAGGACAGACATGTGGGCAAGAGAGCAGGGTGGAGTGTTAAAATGGCAAGCGACAGGGAGGTTTGGGTCATTCTTGCGGACAGACCGCAGGTGTTCTGCAAAGCGGTCGCCCAGTTTACGTTTGGTCTCTCCAATGTAGAGGAGACCACATTGGGAGCAACGAATGCAGTAGACTAAGTTGGGGGAGATGCAAGTGAAATGCTGCTTCACTTGAAAAGAGTGTTTGGGCCCTTGGACAGTGAGGAGAGAGGAAGTGAAGGGGCAGGTGTTGCGAACTGTTTGCATCACAGAAGTGGTCAATCACCTCTTATGATGCTGGAACTCGGGCTGCATCCTGGAGAAGCACTGAAATGGGAGAACAAAAAGAGTGTTTAATCATCCAGGAGAAGCACAGCGTTGTCAGAAGGGGCAAAGTCAATTTGAGCAAGAACCCATGAAGAATTCGTACACATAAAATTTTAATTACAGCTATCCCTCATTTAGCACTCCTAATGTGTTTTAGTTGTACTAAATAAAAACATACTAGACAAAAGTCATTTAACCATAAGAAACCATGTAAATATTTTTTATTCTTTCATGGGATTTGGCAAGGCCAGCATTTGCCGCCCATCCCCAATTGCCCTTGAACCAAGAGCCTTGCTAGGCCATTGTAGAGGGCATTCAGGCAATAGCACTGAAGGCATGTGCTCCAGAACATGCCTCGCCCCTAGCCAAGCTGTTCCAGTACAGCTTCAACACTGGCATCTACCCGGCAATGTGGAAAAATGCCCAGGTATGTCCTGTACACAAAAAGCAGGTCAAATCCAACCTGGCCAATTACCAGCCCATGAGTCTGCTCTCCATTATCAGTAAAGTGATGGAAGGAGTCATCAACAGTGCTGCCAAGCAGCACTTACTTAGGAATAACCTGCTCGCTGATGCTCAGTTTGGGTTCTGTCATGGTCACTCAATTCCTGACCTCATTACAGCTTTGGTTCAAACGTGAACAAAAGATCTGAACTCCAGAGGTGAGGTGAGGGTGACTGCCCTTGACATCAAGGCAGCATTTGACCGAGTGTGACATCAAGGAGCCTTAGCAAAACTGGAGTCAATGGGAATCAGGGACAAAACTCTCTGCTAGTTACAGTCATACCAAACACAAAGGAAGATGATTGTAGTTGTTGGAGGTCAATGATCTCAGTTCCAGGGATCACTGCAGGGGTTCCTCAGGCTAGTGTCCAAGGCCCAAACATCTTCAGCTGCTTCGTCAATGACCTTCCTTTCATCATAAAGTCAGAAATGGGGATGTTCGCTGATGATTGCACAATGTTCAGCACCATTCGCACCTCCTCAGATACTGAAGCAGTCCATGTCCAAATGCAGCAAGACCTGGACAATTTCCAGGCTTGGGCTGACAAGTGTCAAATAACATTCACGTCACACAAGTGTCAGACAATGACCATCTCCAACAAGAGAGAATCTAACTATCACCCCTTGACATTCAATGGCATTACCATCATTGAATCCCCCACTATCAACATCCTGGGGGTTATAATTGACAAAAAGCTGAACTGGACTCGCCATATAAATACTGTGGCTGCAAGAGCAGGTCAGAGGCTAGGAATCCTGCGGTGCATAACTCACCTCCTGACTCCCCAAAGCCTGTCCACCATCTACAAGGCACAAGTCAGGAGTGTGATGTAATATTCTCCTCTTGCCTGGATGATTGCAGCTCCAACGACACTCAAGAAGTTTGACACCATCCAGGAAAAAGCAGCCTACTTGACTGGAACCCTATCCACAAACATACACTCCCTCCACCACCGATGCACAGTAGCAGCAGTATGTACCATCTACAAGATGCACTGCAGGAACTCACCAAGCCTCCTTAGACAGCACCTTCAAAACCCACAACCACTACCATCTAGAAGGACAAGGGCAGCAAATTGTTGGGAACACCATTACCTGGAAGATCTTCTCCAAGTAACTGTCCATTCTGACTTGGAAATATATCGCTGTTCCTTTATTGTCACTGGGTCAAAATCCTGGAACTCACTCCCTAACAGCACTGTGGGTGTACCTACACCACATGGACAGCAGTGGTTCAAGAAGGCAGCTCACCACCACCTTCTCAAAGGCAAATAGGGATGGGCAATAAATGCTGGTCTAGCCAGCAACACCCACATCCAATGAGTGAATAAAAAATAATGCTGTCACATTCACAAGCCCAGGTTGTGATGAGGGAGACATGGAGAGGCATTTCCAGTATCATTTACAGTCACTAATTGGTGGAATGGCTTGGGACAGGCCTCTAGTGCCATTACTGACTGTTGACAGCACTGCATGTAACACGTTGGCATATGAGATAGGGATGATAAAAGATGGGGACAACCCATTTGACATCCGAGTTGTGTAACTTTTCAGAGTCCATAACAAGTTGAGTGACCAGGATTACAGGAAGATGCTAAGGGTTGTCTGTGAGTGAGGGCTCTGATCTTCCCTCGATCCTTGCATTCACATCCAAGCCACTACATTCACTCACTTCATTCAGTACACCAACGGATGTAATAACTGATGATGTGTAATTATGAGGCTTTGACAAATGGAACATAATGCAACAGGATGCAGTAATTGTTCAAAGTCCATCAGAATTCCCTCCAAAGTTTGCAAATTGCTGTCTGATTTGCACCACACAGCCCATTTGGTTTTTAAATCAGACAAATTAGCAGGCATCTGATCCAAGAGACAATGCCATGATTAAACAAATGTTCCTGACAGCTGAACAAGCTTGTGAAAAAAGTTTTAGGAGCAATAGTGAACAGTTTCCATCTTCACTTTGCAAAGATGATTGTTCTGGCTTGACCACATCCATTGGATGGATGATATCTGTAAACCAAAGAACTTCCGTATAGTGAACTGGCCACTGGGTCACGACCCACTGGACACCCATACCTCCACTACAAGGACACTTGGAAGTGAGATATGAAGATGGTAGACATTGAACCAGACAACTGGGAGCCAGCAGCCAACAGCCATGACCTCTGGGGCCTGTCTTTCTGCAGAGGTATTGGAAGAGGCGAGGCAACATGGAAAGCTCTGTTGGCTGAGAAGAGGGCTCAGAGAAAACAGAGTTCAGCGAATCATGCACCTTCTTACCCGACTGTCTCCCTCTGTAGTAAACATGGCAGAGGCTGCCATCCCAGAGTGGGGCTCCTGTGCCGCACTAATACAGAGTTGAACACCAAGGCGCAAGCTATTGTCTCACAAGACAGAAGACTGCCAGAGGAGGGTTTCCCACTTGTGACATTTCCAACGGATTTTGGTGAATCTTGGTGAAGATGGGGGGACAGAACAAATTTGCTTTTATACTTGGTGATCAGCTTTACACCTGGGTGTGCCTGCCGCAGAGATTTCACAACATAACCGTCATTTTCCACAAAAGGCTGACAGCAGAAGTAAGATGATTTTCAATACCTGACTGTTCATGCATTACTCTGATGACCTGTTATTAAACACTGAAACTCTGGCAGAGCTATTACAGGTACTTCTCCAGCCTCTGCAAGAAGCAGAACTATGAATTAATAACTTAAATAAAGGCTCAGCCCAAAATCAGGTTCCTTGGAGTTACCAGTTATAATAAGGTGGAAGCTGGACCCACATAAAGTAGAGATTACTCAGAGATTGCCCATGCCTGTTTCAAAGAGCACTCTCCCATTTTCCTGAGGTTAATAGGCTATTAAAGGCTCTTTATTCCTTATTTTGTAAATATTTTGCTCTGTATGTTCTGCTGAAGACTTCAGAGGAGGGTGGTGGCTATACTAAGTGGTCAGAAAACCACACAGTAGCCAGTGCGTAGCTTAAGACAACATGGAAGCTGTTAGTTTCATGTCACCCAATATGGGAAAAACATTTCTCCTGGAGGTTATGGCCACTGACCACAATTTCATGGTAGCGCGGTGTCAGGAGATTCCTTCCTATTGTTTATGCCTCTTGTGATCATGTGGAGTCAATAAGGCATACAGTACATTTGAGTGATAACTACTGGCATCATTTTGGACAATCTAGCGCTTCACTTTCATCACTGATTTATAAATGCTGATATTGCATTCTCCATGCAGCCCTCTGAACTTTTTGATGAGACGCAGGGACACACTCACACACTCTGCATTATTATTAATGGAAAGGCAGCTCAATATCACCTCAAAAAAAAGAGTACCTTACTTGGTCAGCTATTACTATATCGGGGCAACTCATCAAGGTCCACGTCCCCATTGAACTTTGAGGAACACCCTGTGAAAAGGGAGCTGCTACCAGCTGTCAAAGACATCTGTATTGATGGATCTTCTTTTCATCAAAATGGGAAACTCCTGACTAGGTACATGTCTGAGCTCCTAAAGAGACAATTCAGTTCATCCATCATCCATCTCAGTGTACACAACTTGCTGCTCTACTGACAGCTGTGCAAATCGTGACTTAGCAAACAATTAATGTTTGGTCTAATGGATTCACATCATTAACACTGACTTCTTACTGTCACTAATACGTAATGACTGTGTGTGCAGTGACGGCAGTCACTAACCCATATTGATCTTTTCTGTGCTCTCTAGGATGCCTTGAAGGCCTGGCAAGTACTATGTCATATTGAGAAGGTTAAGACACATATAAATGTGATAACCTGTGCTCCCTTGGCAGAACCATGCAAAAGTAGGGCTGCTGAAGTGTGACGACCTTTGAACTGGAAGTAGTACAAAGGAAAATTTGTAATTTCTTTAGGATGCCTGTGGAACCTATAATTGTTTTTAATAATGTTTGAAAAGGACTCTTAAGAGTTTCTCTCAATTGTAAAGGGATTCATCGTAATTTTCTTGGCTAATAAGAAATACTGGAACATGTGGCCTGGTGGTCCTTGACCTGGAAGCAGTGTCAACAGGAAAGAAGTTAAGGTATGGACACTGTGTGGCCAGGCATAAAGGAGAGCTGCAGGTACAAAGGACAGCTGGAGGCAGAATGAGATCACCACACAGATGCAGACACAAAGAAGTGCTGCCGCAGACACAGTTATCAAACTCCTGATGTGTTGAGGAGCAAACTGAGCTCTCTACAAAAAGGTCAGTTTTCTGTTTGGCAGTAAGAAGAATAGAATTCCAGAAGCTCTTAGCAAAGTGAAGTGAGGGATTCTAACCATCGGCCCTTGACGTTCAATGGCATTACCATCACTGAACCCCTCCACTATCAACATCCTGGGGGGTTACCATTGACCAGAAACTGAACTGGACTAGCCACATAAATACAGTGGCCACAAGAGCAGGTCAGAGGCTAGGAATCCTGCGGTGAATAATTCACTTACTGACTTCCCAAAGCCTGTCCACCATCTGCAAGGTGCAAGTCAGGAGTGAGATGGAATACTCTCCACTTGCCTGGATGAATGCAGCTCCAACAACACTCAAGAAGCTTGACATCATCCAGTACAAAGCAGCCCACTTGACTGGCAACTCATCTACCACTGTCAACATTCACTCCCTCCATCACTGACACACAGTAGTATGTACCATATACAAGATGAACTGCAGCACCTTGCAACCTGTGACCATCCAGGAAAAAGCAGCCTACTTGATTGGCAACCCATCAACAAACATTCACTTCCTCCACCACCGACGCACAGTGGCAGCAGTATGTACCATCTACAAGATGCACTGCAGGAATTCACCAAGGCTCCTTCGACTGCACCTTCCAAACCCATGACCACTACCATCTAGAAGGACAAGGGCAGCAGATAGATGGGAACGCCACCACCTGGAAGTTCCCCTCCAAGTCACTCACCATCCTGACTTGGAAAAATATCACCATTCCTTCAATGTCGCTGGGTCAAATTCCAGGAACTCCCTCCCTAACAGTACTGTGGGTGTACCTACACCACATAGACTGCAGCGGTTCAAGAAGGCAGCTCACTACCACCTTCTCAAGGGCAACTAGGGATGGGCAATAAATGCTGGCCCAGCCAGTGAAGCCCACATCCCATGAATGAATAAAAAAAGTATTCAGTGTAAAAAAAGTTCCACCAGTGCCTACATGGGTGACATTTTACCATTGTGTCGGACCATAAACCATTAACAGGATTATTCAGTGAGGATAAGGCCATTCCACCAATAGTATCAGCAAGAATACAATGCCGGGCTCTGCCATTATCTGCATACAAGTATACTTTTATGTTTCGCCCTGGCTTACACATTGCAAATGCAGATGCACTCGGTCACCTCCAGTTACCATAATTGCAAATACTCCTGTTCCACAAGAATGAGTGCTTTCATTGAATTTCTTAGATTCTTCACCTATGTGTGTGAAACAAATTGGAAATCGGACGAACAGGGATCCAATATTGAGAAAGTCAGAGACTTTGTTTTGCAAGGATGGCCAAATTTGCCTGTATCTGAAGAATGTCAGAAACACGGAATTAAGCTGTCAAGATGGAATCTTGTTGTGGGGATCAAGAGTTGTCGCCCCATCACAAGGAAGAGAACCACTCTTGACAGAGCTTCACAGTGAGCATCCAGGCATATTGAAGGTAAAAATGCTTGTGTGAAGCTATGTCTGGTGGCCAGGCATTGACAGTGACATTGAAAGCATGGTCAAGCACTGCCTCCATTGTCAGCAACAACGGAAGTTGCTTGTGTCAGCTTCCCTGCATCTGTGGGAGTGGCCTGGTCGACCCTGAGTTAGACTACATATCAATTATGTATAACCATTCTTAGGTACCATGCTTTTGTTGATTCTAGATGCACATTCTAAATGGATGGATGTGTACGAAGTAAAATCACCAACTTCAAACACAACTATCCAGAAGCTATGTCGCTGTTTCAGCATACATGGCCTACCAGAAATTGTAATTTCTGATAATGGTAAAGCCTTTACCAGCACCGAATTTCAGAAATTTATGGATCTGAATGGAATCAGACATATTAAAATAGCCCCTTGGCATCCCTCATTGAATGGTCTAGTCAAGAGGGCAGTACAAACTTTTATTCTGGTATGAAAAAGTTTTCGAAGGCACTCGGAATCTTGATTTGTCCGGTTTCTCTTCAGTTATCGTACAACACCACATTCAGCTGCGGGTTCAACACTGTCAGAGTTATTAATGAAATACCATTTTCATACACATTTACACTTGGTGTTTCTGAATCTAGAGGGGAAAGTAGCACAGAACCGGAGTAATCAGAAATGTAACCATGGCATACACAGTAAAGTTCGCACATTTAGTGTAGGTGACATGGTATATATGAGAAATTTTGGCAGTGGACCCTGCTGGGCTCCGGGATCCATTGTTTCAGAGATTGGTCCATTATTTTTACAAGTACAAGTGGGAGATAGAATCGTCTGTAAGGTCGTCCGTAAGGTATGTGGATCACATCGGTGCAGAGAGACATTCTAGCAATTAACTGATTAACCTGTGATTAACGTTGAACCGTCGACTTCTGAGGTGTGTAATCAACCTAGAACAGACATTCCAAATGTTTCAGAAGAATTGCCAAATCCTGAACTGCCTAGTTTCGATGATGTGCCTCACAGTGCAGCTCCAGACCCTGTCAATCCTGTTGAAGAACCTCCAGTGGTAGAGCTATGCAGCTCTAGCTATATAAGAAGAGCTCCTCAAAGTCTTGATTTATAATCAACTGAAATTGTATATATGTTTGTTGGATTATTTAAATGTTTTTCTGCAAAGAGTAATTGTAAAAGATTAAAGGGAAGGAAATGTGGTAACTAGATGTATAGTCACTCCCTCCTGCTAATCACGGGTCATGTGATGTACTGTGTGGGCTCCATCCAGTGAGCTCTTATTCATCCGCAGGGCGGGGCTTTCCAGTGAGAGATCTGGTTAATTGTGCAAGCACTGAAAATGTCCTTGTAATAAAAGTTTAACTGTTTCTTGATGAAACCAGTCTGCTCCATAGAGTCATCGCAAGGCATTTCCCCTCAGAAACTCAGGTCCCGCTGTTGTCAAGTGTAGCCTCGGCACCCACTTTTAACCCCAGCATCAAGATCCCTACTCAGCTGATAAAATTCAGTTCATTTCAGTCCTATAGTTTCAACAAAGATAGGTTCGCTTTCCATTATTCATATAGTGCAGTGTACTTAATTGCATTTAATTCACGGACATTTTACAATTATCAGTGCCATGGTCTCCAAGTAGTTTAACTGGATATCTTCTGGATTACATGGAATCAGGATTGCAGTGCTGAGGGAACAAGTGAAAGTGAATCACATTGCAATTCATTTTACTTTGTAGAAAAAGACATTTACGTATTTCCAGTCTGTTGGAGATGTACTATAAACATTAATGATGTGCTAAAAATGAATGACTTAACAATGAGTTTTGAGATTTTGGGATTTGCAAGAGATGTTGACTAGTATGGTTAGTTATGATTTAACATTCTGGAATTCTCATTCCTGCTTCAGTGTTATGGATAGGGGAAAGAGGCTAACTAAACTCCTTTAGTTTTCATTCTGTCGGTCCAGAGGCAGAGGTGTTTTAATTCTTCAAATAGACTGTGCATGTTTCCCCAAACCCTTTGTTTGTGAGGTCAATTTTGAAGTGACTCACAGCAAACTCTCTTTAGGGTTGAATCAGAAATATTGTCTATTCATACATTCAAACCTGGAGGGGTCACACACACACGCACACATGCGAAAGACATAGGAAAGAAAAGAGTTTTACAACTATGAATAACTTAAAACAAAAAAAATCAAAGATAGGGATATCAATTCACGTGAATGTTAGAGTCCAGTAAGGCTTCCTTCACTTGGGAGTTAAAGTTCAGGTAGGTTCAGCTAACAGAAAGTAGGAATTATCAAATTCCTTCAAAGTTGGTGATGATGCAGCAAGAAGGGGTTGGTATACAGAGGCTTTCCCTACAGGCAATGGCAGGAATCTCCCAGAGAACCAGGCTTCGAGGAGGTTTAGAGTTGAGGCAGGCTTTGTTGTCAGCCTGGAGTCCAACTTTGGTGTTGACAGGCTGGTTGTTAACAGCAGACTGTCCTGGGAGTCCAGGAATGTAACATTTAAACTTTAAAAAGGCCAAAGGAGCTTAGATCATGTGGTGTTGCCCATTAATAAGTCAGTTTCGGGTTAAAAATCAGTTTTGATGGGCACAACTTTCTGCTTCTGTCCGTGCGGCTGTTGTAGCAGATGGGACCAGAACATTTGGAGTGCAGCCAAAAGTTAGTTTCCCACTGGCGTAAAAATGGATTGCAATTTTCCGCTCCTGATTTTCATGGTGGATCGGGTTGCCTGACGTGCCAAGTTGGGAACCATATTTGCATGCCTTTGCACTTCGTGAATGCTCATTAAAAATCCAGCTTGCCAGTATCATGCCCCAAGTCCAAATCCAATGGTCTATTAGACCAGTGTAAATCATAACCGGATATAACTGATGTGCACCTGGCGAATTGCACTTCACTTACAAACTCAAGGCCTGTGTGCATAGCGGTCACCTATCTTTCACTGCACTGTGCTCACAGCTGCTCCAGCACCGTGACAAGGCTGCTTAGGTAAGACCAGCAGGAAGGGAAGGGAATGGCTAGAAGGGACAGGTTTGACTTGGGGGGGGTGTTGGGGATTGCCTGGAGCACAGGAGGGAAGGGGTGGACAGAGACCCATGATGGGCGTGGTATTCCCTGGAGTCTGGGAGGGATGGGGTGGACAGCGATACATGAACTAGGAGAAGGGTGAAAGGGAGAGGAGGCGTAAGTCTGAGGCAGTCCTGGGGCAGTGCACACCACCTGGTCAGGGCCACAAAGCAAAGGCAGTTTTGAGACAGTGTGTACCAGGCTACAAGGTTGTGCCTCACACGCATATTCTGGTCCCAGTCCAGGAAAGGGAAAGGCCTGTCTGTGCTGTGTCATTTGTGCACTGCATGGCTTGCAGGGTGTAGTCAGTCCCTCACACAATTGGGTCCTGGGGGTTGGTGGCTTGGTACTGGGCTGCAGATGGCACAGTCAGAGGAGGCATCTGCAGCCTGTAAATGGGGAACAGGAAACTAAGAGGGGGGCACATTCACTGGTCTCATGCTGGGGGTTTCGGTAGGTCACTGTGCATGGGGCCTCAAGATAGGGCCTCAAGATAGGGAGGGGTCATGTTGACATGGGGCATGGGGACATCTGCAGAAAATGGTTGGGAGGAGGATAGGGATATCTACAAGAATCACTGATAGGATCCAGGATTATCGAGGGAGGAAGAAAAGTGATCGGAGGGTGGGATACTTGCACATGATGCTTTTCCAGCACGATAGGAGGGACTTGGGCAGTGACAGGGGGTTGAGGGGGGTGGAGGGGGGGCAGGTGGAAGTTTACCTAATAAAAGAGGCAGAGCAGCACCATTTCGATAATTGATGGAATGACGCAGTTGAAATATAACCATGGACAAAGATCACCAGGAGGGGGGTCTGAGGGTTTGTGGAAAGAGTTGACTGCTGCACTTTAGGGACAATTGAAGGGGCACCCTCAATTCCAGCTTCAGGGCAGGTTAACAAGGCTCAGTAAGACATGTAAGGAAGACCCAGATGCCAATTGAAGGATTTGTACACATGCTTGGTGTGCATTCTTGCGTGAGTCCATTGTGGCTTGGGACCAAATGTAGATTGGGTTTGAATGATCATTTGTCACTCTCACAGGAATGTGCAAAAGGTCAGAAGGATCCAAGTGTACAGGGGTTTTATGTCTTGAGTCTATGAGTTCACTAGACAAGTAAACTCGAATTGCATGCCTTAATGTACACTTGTTAGTTGATGCTCGTCATCAATAACGGAGAGAGACTGACATAAGAACAAATTATGATTGTTTTTTGCAACAGAAGGCAGAGCACTAAATCCTTGCGTACTCTCACAACCACCTCCAGCTCTAAACTTACAGTTAACCAGTAGTCCGTGCTGTACATTGATTGGTCAGTACTGTCACATGGTTAGTTCATTTGCATTCTCTTAAAGGTACATGGTACTTCACTATACCACAAAGGGTAACAGCTAAAGTACATATGAAAAATGCTCCAAAGACCTCTACACATTGCAGCTGAGAGGACCAGGCTTTACATGCTTCAATGATTACAGTTATTATATTAATGCAAGACTGGGCTCTAGTCTACTGCAAAGGAGACAGCCTGGCAGTGGCCTGACTGAGGCTGCTGGCACTTTCATACAGGGGGTTGAATCTGGATGAGTACAGCCAGGCGCTGTCATGCCTGGGGCATTGATGGGGGGGGTAGGTGCTTTCCAGTGATCCTTAAGACTATGCTACAGCTGCAAGGGAGGATCTGGGTATGGAATGCCTAGAATGAGAACAGCCCAAGGGCTTCACAATGACTCCCTAGCTTGACGATGGCAGGTGTTCATTGCAGGGATATGTCCAATTATGTCTCTGTTCAATTTTTCCACAGACATGAGGAGGAGTGCAGGGTGCAGGCAGCAGACAATGTTGCTTTTTTCATGGCCCTCATGCAACTGAAGATGAGAAGAAGGGCCCATCACTGTCAGGCAGAGCTAAGGGAAGAGCCCCTCCCTGAGGAACATGGGCCAGCAGAGCCCTGTGAAGATCCAGAAGCTAAAGTGGAGAGGCCAATTCCATGGAGTCATTTGCCTTGACCCAGGGTGTACTAAAGACGCTTCTCAGACTTCCAGATGAGTCAGAGACAGTGCCAAAGGCACCTTCAAGGGTGGCTCACATCTGCCACATTCTTCGGGAGGATCTGATGCCACACAGACTGGGAGGCCATTCATTGCCACTGGCCCTAAAGGTGACCACTGCACTCAACTTTTTTGGAAGTGGCTCGTTCCAGGGCCCCACTGGGACCTCTGCAGAATATCACAATCCTGCATTCATAAGTGTGTCCAAGAGGTCACTGATGCCTTATTCAGCAAGGCACGCAATTACGTTCAGTTCTCTCTGGATGAAGCCAGCCAGACAGCCAGAGCAGTGGGATTTGCAACGATCTCCGGCTTCCCAAAGGTGAAGGGTGCAATCAACTGCACATGTGTGAAATTCACAGCTCCCTGGCAGCAGCCACGATTCATCGACATTCTCTCAACGTTCAGCTGATCTGTAACCACCAGAAGCAGATTATGCAGTTCAGTGCAATGTACCCTGGGAGCTCACATGACTCGTACATCTTGAGTCACTTGCAGGTGCCACAGATCTCGGAGGCCCTCAGTGTATCCAGGGCTGGCTCCTCGCTGACGAAGGGTACTCCCCCAAGAGATGTGACTCATGACACCCATTCAGCACCCACAAAGTGCTTCAGAGAAGTAGTAAATGCGGCTCACTCTGCAACATGCTCCGACCATTAGCATGCTGAAGATGCATTTCTGATGTCTGAACTGGTCAGATGGTGCTATCCAGTACTCTCCCCAGAGGCTTTCCCACATCATCATAGTCTGCTGTGCTCTACACAACCTGGTCCTCCAAAAGGGGAATGAGTTGCCCAGGTGGAGAGATGGAGGAGCTGCACATCTCCTCCAATGAGGAGGATGTCGAGAGGGATCAGCTCAATAAGGCCGAGGATGTTGACGCCCCAGAGGAAGAGGCCACAGCATAGGCCAGATGCAGCAGGCGTGACCGTGAGAGCCTTATAGCTACAAGGCTCCAGGACAATGAAGACGACTAAACCTTCCAAACCCACGGCTGCTACCATCTAGAAGGACAAGGGGAGCAGGCACATGGGAACACCACCAACTCCAAGTCTCTCACCACTCTGTTGCTTCACTGTTGCTGTGTCAAAATCCTGGAACTCCCTCCCTAACAGCACTGTGTGTGTACCTACACCACATGGGCTGCAGTGGTTCAAGAAGGCAGCTCACCACCACCTTCAAGGGCAATTAGGGATGGGCAATAAATGCTGGCCCGGCCAGCAATGCCCACATCCCATGAATGAATATAAGATAAAACTAGCTCATACAAATCTCTTTTACCTGTGCCCTCCATGCTCCCTCGACATTAACATGCCATTGGACTCAGACTGAGCCAAAGCCTCGCCTCCAGCAGTCCTCCGAGTGTCAGTGACTTTGGCTGTCAGTGACTCCACCTGCTGTGGACCAGAATCTGTGCTGTGCTCACCAGGTGATGACCCTGAGCCTGTTCTAAAACTAGGTCCTGCCAAGATGCGCGTCTCTGTGTTGGTGGAGGGCATGGGTGAATGCTGTAACGGCTCTACATCTAGTGGGTCCTCAGGATCCTCATTCAAGGTGGTCGGGGGCTGGGGCTGATGGGTTGGCTGGTGATGCGTCTCCCCATTTTCTTGCTGGTGGCTATAATAGGGAGGAGAGATGATTAGTGACTGGCTGGATAGTCATCCACATTAAAGAACACTCAGTTTCGGTGTGTGGGCGAAGACTAGTGGATGGGTCCTCAATGGCTTGTTGGGAGATGGCAATCTCACCTTCAGAGCAGGAAAGGCCCCTGTCCTCACCAATCAGCTCTGCTGCCTGCTCTTCAAAAGTGTTGAGTGACCTGAGCTCGGGCATGCTCCCTCCAGTCTGAGATCTCTCCTTCTTGTTGTGGCATTCTTTTCCTGTGTAAAGACAGTGTAATAAACTTGGAGTACCAGGTAGGTTCTTGTAAGAAACAGTAAACTTTATTTACAGAGCTCCTGATGAAACTGCAGGCCTGTACCAAGACAAAGGCTGGAATGCTCCACCCCTAAGATTACCTGTGCTTAAGGCTGATTCGTCTTGTAAAATCACATGATCCCCATAGCAGTATGAAAGACTTTACTTACAATTACTACAGACAGAGGGACATGACTTGTGCAGGGTGTGACAAGAGATACAGATGTAAACATGTGTGTGAAAGTATCACTAATGATATCCCTTGTGCTGGTGGTGTGTGAGATTCCTGTGGATTGTAACCCTATGAATGCCTGACGGGCTTGTGAGAGTGTGAGTTAAGAGTGAGAAGAAGGTTGATTTACTCTGGCAGGGCGGATGAGATCATTCACTCTTTTTCTGCACTGGATCACGGTCCTTTTCTGAGAGCCACAGGCACTGACACATCAGCGACCTCCTCCCAGCCTTGTGGATGAGGTTCATGGACCTCCGGCTCCCATCACAGGGGTAAAGGGGCCTCCCGCAGGTCCTCATAGGCCTGGAGGAGTGTCACCAGTGCCTTGTTGCTGAACTATTGGCACAGTGCTTGTCTCTTCTTGGGGCCATCACTCACCACAGCAAGTCCTAGGATGCAGAAAGTGAATGTGTGCACAGGTGCCATGTAAATATGGCGCCTGGAAATATGAGCTGATGAGGTAATAGTGGGGAGGACATGTCCCAGCATGCCCTGCTCTGAAAAACGATATGCTGCTCGTTCATATACACATTTTGAGGTGAAAAGTGGACAATCTAGCACAGAAATTCACCATGCCAGCCGACGGGAACCGCGCTGACATTCCCCACCATTGCACTTAAGGCGAAATTTTCCATGCCCGCTGGCTGTGGGTGTGTCCAGCGGTGTGAGCGGACAATATGGCAAGAAGGCCAAGAATTGGTTTCATGACATCATGAAACCAGTTTGCAATCGTCCGCTCTGCCCGTCAATGGTGGGCTGCGTTTCCAGCCATTGGACGTTGGGAACCTTATTGTAATATATATGCATATCATTATAAGTGCAGCTCACTGGAACCATTCCCCCACCACTGGATCATCCAAGCACATCGACTTGTTTCACAACAGCATAGAAAAGGGTGCACTTGGCGAGCTGAACTTCGAGGGGAACTCAGAGGTGAGTGCACAGAAATGTTGTACAGTGCTCACGAAGGTCGCCTGTTTGACCTCAATGTTGAGGCACTGCACATTGCGGCGAGGGCACAGACGTTTTTTCCCAGCTGGCTGACAGTGTTGCACTCGGGTAAGGGCTGCCTTGCAGTTGATGGTCGTGCACAGGCATGTGCGGGGTTGGTGGGAGGGAAGCAGCACCACATGAGGGAAACCTTGTATAAAGTGACCATTCCTCCGCAGCTGAAACAATTCAGATGCAGCCACATTGACGTGCTTGGAATCGGGTCTCTAGCTTATCTGCCCACTCAAACAACACAGAGGCCTGAAAATGCCACCAAGCACTCCAGAGATTTTCAACCCTTGGGTACAGTCTGCAAACTAATAAGTGTTTTAGTGGACTGCAGAACAGTTGGACGACTGGGCACGTTGTACAATCTCCTTGCTAAGTCTGGCCATGGAGCAGTCACTGCTGGGGGTGCTCACAGCCCCTTGCAATGTCATCATCCCGGTTTGGACCCAGTCTCCCATTTGGTTCAAGCTAACAGTGCAGCCTTGCAGCGTGGGTTAGGGGAATGCCTGTGCCTGTGCTGAGAGCACAGCATGCAGTCCAGTGGGCAAAGCTGCTGCCAATTGGTCAGGTGGTGTGGGGCGGAGGTGGGTGGGGTTTCAGGCAGCCATGCAGTGCACTAATCTCAGGCTATCCAAGTGGTGGCCAGCACTCTCTGGAATGTGTTAAGGGGACTTCAAACTTAACCAAGAGAGGTTCTTAGTGCACCCAAGCTAACACACATGTCTTTCTCTTTCACCCTGCTGGAGGATTACATCAGAATCATGGAGCCTGGTGATCTAGCTGTACGCCTGATGGCTCACAGAGAGCGAAGATGAATGAGAATAGAATGACGGAGGTGCCTAGCTGGGCAGAGAGAGGAGCAGCACCCTCAAGAAGAAGAGGTGGCTGGGGCTCCTGCATGCACTGCTGAAGAGCCACAGTGAGCCATCTTTGGTCGGCACCTAGCTGGATCCAGGTTCTATAGACGGCACCTTTCATTCCTGCAAATGACTGACAACCAGTCTCACCGAAGACTGCACATTTCTAGGGAACTGGTCGGTTACATCTACCAGCTGTTGCAGGGTTTGGCACCACTGGACGTGGAGACCATCCACTGCCAATGGCCGTGAAAGTGACCGCGGTGCTCAAATTTTATGCCTGTGGCTCCTTTCAGGGCAGCACAGGTGACCTCTGTGGGATATCACAAGACTCCACCCACAAATGGATCCATGAGGTCACAGACGCCATCATCGCGAAGGCACACAGCTTTGTGTATTTCACCTGGGATCAGGAAAGCCAGGAAGTAAGAGCCCTGGGATTTGCACAGATCTCGGGTTTCCCACAGGTGCAGGGTGCCATCGACTGCACTTACATGGCGCTCAGATCTCCATGGCAACAAGTGGACAACTATGTCAACCACAAGGGCTTCCATTCGCTGAATGTGCAGCAGGTATGTGACCACCGCAAACACATCCTGCAGGCCTGTGCACTGTTCCCAGGGAGTGTTCACGACTTCTACATCCTCAGATAGTCCCAGGTCCCCGACGTCTACCAGGGCTTATAGAACCTGAAGGGTTGATTCCTCGGGGACAAGGGCTACCTGCAGAGGCCATGGCTGATGAGACCCATGTGGTGGCCTCAGACTGCAGCAGAGAGATGCTATAATGACGCTCATGCTGCAGCTCACAACTTGATGGAGCAGACCATCGGGAAACTGAAAATGAGGTTCCAGTTCCTGGACCAGTTTGGTGGAGCTCTACAATACAGTCCACCAAGGGTGCCATGCATCGTTGTCGCCTGTTGCGCTCTTTACAACCTGGCACTGCAACAGGGAGAGGAGCTGGCAGAGGAGGAGATGCAGGAGCTAGACGACTCCTTTAATGGGGAGGGCATCGATGGGGATGAGGGTGAGGAGGTCCTCAAAGGCGACGATGGTGGCGATGAGGTCATCTCACTAGCCAGATGAGGCAGGCACACTTGGGAGGCCCTCATAGCTGCTAGATTTGTGGAGGATGATGATGACATTCAGTGAGGAGACACCATAGATCCTCACGTTACATCTGTGAACGTTTGACACAAGTCTAACTTATGGCACATACCCTCTGTGATAAGGCTCTTGCCATGGAGATGCAGTGGAGGCTCCAATAGTCGCTGATGTCCAGGAGAATAATGACGACATGCAGTGAGGACACTCCACAGATCTCCACATGGCCACTGTGAATGTCTGACTCCTGTCTGGCTGAGGGCAGCTCGCTTGCGCTCTGTGATCAGGGTCATATCATGGAGACGCAGCCATGAAACTTTAAATGCACCTTATCTTTTGTCAGCCTTCAGCACCTCAGCCCTTCAGGACCACAGCGTCATTGGTCACAGATGCTGAAGAGATGGGGGCCAGCCCCACCTTAAAGGTGCTGAGAGCACACAAAGAGAATGATGGAACTCTATAGCACCTGCCCACTACATTCTGGCAGCAATGACAAGCACCATCGAGGTGCAGGCATCACTAATGTATCCAGTGAGTGTGAAGACAGGCCATCACTTTAGTCTGAAGGTTACACACTGCAGGGGATGAAGCCCTGGACTGAGACACCTGCCTTTATTTTGTACAGGAGCCAAGGAGGAGGTGATGGTGTAATGGTATTGTCGCTGACTAATAATTCAGAGACTCAGGGTAATGCTATGGGGACCAGGTTTGAATCCTGCCAGATCCATGGCAGATGGTGGAATTTGAATTCAGTAAAAATCTGAAATTAAAAATATAATGATGACCATTGTTGTAATGATTGTCCTTACCTGATCTGGCCTACATGTGACTCCACACCCACAGCAAGCAAAAAAGGAATGAAACTGGACAGACCACCCAGCATCGACCGAGGCACCAGAAACAACAATGGTGAACTCAGCCCTGTCGACCCTGGAAAGTCTGGGGGTTAGAGCTGTCTCTCAGACTAGTCAAGCAACAGCCTGACATAGTCATCTCACAGAATCATATCTTACAGATAATGTCCCAGACACTACCCTTCATCATCCCACCAGCAGGACAGACCCAGTAGAGGTGGTGGCACTGTGGTATACAGTCAGGAGGGAGTTGCCCTGAGAGTCCTCAACATTGACTCTGGACCCCATGAATTCTCAAGGCATCAGGTCAAACATGGGCAAGGAAACCTCCTGCTGATTACCACGTACTGTCACCCCTCGTCTGATGAATCAGTGCTCCTCTATGTTGAACACCACTTGGAGGAAGAACTGAGGGTGGAAAAGCCGTAAAATATTTTCTGAGTGGGGGACTTCAATGTCCATCACAAAGATTGGCTCAGTAGCACCACTAATAGCTGAGTCTTAAAGGACACAGCTGCTAGACTGGGTCTGCAGCAGGTGGTGAGGGAAAAACATACTTGACCTCATTCTCACCAACCTGCCGGCCTCAGATGCATCTGTCCATGACAGTATCGGTAGGAGTGACTACAGAACAGTCATTGTGGAGATGAAGTCCCGCCTTCACATTGAGGATACCCTCCATCATCTTGTGTGGGACTACCACGGTGCTAAATGGGATAGATTTTGAACAGATCTAGCAACTCAAGACTGGGCTTCCATATGGTGCTGTGGGCCATCAGCAGCAGCAGAATTGTACTTGAACACAATCTGTAATCTCATGGCCCAGCATATCCCCCACTCTACCATTACCATCCAGCCAGGGGATCAACCCTGGTTCAATGAAGAGTGCAGGCGGACATGCCAGGAGCAGCACCAGGCATACCTAAAAATGTGTCAACCTGGTGAAGCTATAACACAGGACTACTTGTGTGCCAAACAGCATAAGCAGCAAGTGATAGACAGGGCTAAGAGATCCCACTGCCACATCCAGTCATGAATGGTGGTGGACAATTAAACATTTCACTGGAGTAGGAGGCTTCTCAAATATCCCAATCCTCAATGATGGAGGAGCCCAGCACATCAGTGCAAAAGACAAGGCTGAAGCATTTACAACAACCTTCATCCAGAAATGCCGAGTGGATGATCCATCTCAGCCTCCTCCGGAGGTCCCCAGCTTCATAGATGCCAGTCTTCTGCCAATTCGATTCACTCCACATGATATCAAGAAGCAGCTGAAGGCACTGGATAATGCAAAGGCTATGGGCCCTGACAATATTCTAGCAATAGTACTGAAGCCTTGTGCTCCCAGAACTTGCCAAGCTGTTCCAGTACAGCTACAACACTGGCATCTACTTGGCTATGTGGAAAATTGCCCAGTTACATCCTGTACACAAAAAGCAGGATAAATCCAACCAGGCCAATTACCACCCCATCAGTCTACTCTCGATTATCAGTAAAGTAATGGGAGGGGTCACCAACAGTGCTATTAAGCGGCACTTGCTTAGCAATAACCTGCTCACTGTCGCCCAGTTTGTGTTCCATCAAGGCCACTCAGCTCCTGACCTCATTACAGCCTTGGTTCAAAAATGGACAAAAGAGCTGAAATCCCGAGGTGAGGTGAGAGTGACTGCCCTTGACATCAAGGCAGCATTAGACAGAACGTGGCATCAAAGAGCCCCAGCAAAACTGGAGTCAATGAGAATCGGGGGGAAAACTCTGTGCTGGTTGGAGTCTTGCCTAGCACAAAGGAAGATGGTTGCACTTGTTGGAGTTCAATCATCTCAGCTCCAGGACATCACTGCAGGAGTTCCTCAGGGTAGTGTCCTCGGCCCAACCATCTTCAGCTGCTTCACCAATGACTTTTCTTCCATCATAAGGTCAGAAGTGGGGAGGTTCGCTGATGATGCACAATGTTCAGCACCATTCACGACTCCCCAGATACTGAAGCAGTCCATGTCCAAATGTAGCAAGACCTGGACAATATCCAGGCTTGGGCTGACAAGTGGCAAGTAACAATCGCGCCACACAAGTGCCAGGCAATGCCCATCTCCAACAAGAGAGAATCCAAATATCGCCTTTGATTTTCAAGGCAGTACCATCACTGAATCCCCCACTATCAACATCTTGGGGGTTACCATTGACCAGAAACTGAACTGGATTAGCCATATAAATACTGTGGCTACAATGGCAGGTCAGAGGCTAGGAATCCTGCGACAAGTAACACACCTCCTGACTCCCCAAAGCCTGTTCACCATCTACAAGGCACAAGTTAGGAGTGTGATGGAATACTCCCCACTTGGCTGGAGGATTGCAGCTCCCATAATATTGAAGAAGCTGGACACTGTCCAGGACAAAGCAGCCTACTTGATTGGCACCACATCCAGTCCCTCCACCACTGACGTACAGTAGCAGCAGTGTGTACCATCTACAAGATGCACTGCAGGAATTCGCCAAGACCTCTTAGACAGCACCTCCCAAACCCACTACCACTGCCATCTAGAAGGACAAGGGCAGCAGAAGTTCCACTTCATATGTCGTCGTTCCTTCCCTGTCGCTGGGTCAAAATCCTGGAACTCCCTCCCTAACAGCACTGTGGGTGTACCTACACAACATGGACTGCAACGGCTCAAGAAGGCAGCTCACCACCACTTTCTCAAAGGGCAACTAATGATGAGCAATAAATTCTGGCACAGCCAGCGAAGCCCACATCCCATGAATGAATAATAAAAAGAAAGGGTTCACACCTGAGTGACACGAACACTGCTCATCAGAACAAGGAGCCATAGGCAAGGAGACATTCTTGGGAGTTTATTTACAATTGTGAACATTATGTACAAGTGATTCACACCCCTACCCAGGGAAACATTATCAGAACTTACTCATGAAAAGTGAGGAAGATTTGCATGATTTGTGCTGGTTGTTGCACATTACCTGCATCTCCTTGATTGGAAACAGGTGTAGTTAGTTACCAGCCTCCGCATTCAAAGGATCATCCTCCGCCATTTCCGCCAACTCCAGCATGATGCCAGCACCAAACACATCTTCCCTTCACCACCCCCGGCGGCATTCCGTAGGGATCGTTCCCTCCGGGACACCCTGGTCCACTCCTCTATCACCCCCTGCTCCTCAACCCCCACCTATGGCACCCCCCCATGCCCACGCAAAAGATGAACCACCTGACCCTTCGCTTCCTTTCTCCTCACCGTCCAAGGGCCCAAACACTCCTTTCAAGTGAAGCAGCATTTCACTTGCATTTCCCCCAACTTAGTCTATTGCATTCGTTGCTCCCAATGCGGTCTCCTCTACATTGGAGAGACCAAACGTAAACTGGGCGACTGCTTTGCAGAACACCTGCGGTCTGTCCGCAAGAATGACCTAAACCTCCCTGTTGCTTGCCATTTTAACACTCCACCCTGCTCTCTTGCCCACATGTCTGCCCTTGGCTTGCTGCATTGTTCCAGTGAAGCCCAACGCAAACTGGAGGAACAGCACCTCATCTTCCGACTAGGCACTTTACAGCCTTCCAGACTGAATATTAAATTCAACAACTTTAGATCTTGAACTCCCTCCTCCATCCCCACCTCCTTTCCGTTTCTTCCCCCTCCCTTTTGTTTTTTCCCATAATTTATATAGTTTTTTCTTTTCCCACCTATTTCCATTATTTTTAAATCTTTTATTCCCCCCATCCCCACTAGAGCTGTACCTTGAGTGCCCTACCATCCATTCTTAATTAGCACATTCATTTAGATAATATCACCAACTTCAACACCTCTGTGTTCTTTTGTTCTTTTCTCTGTGACATCTTTTGATTATCTGCTCCTATCACTGCTTGCTTGTTCCTACAACCACACCACCACCCCCCACCTCTCTCCCCCAACCCAAACCACCCCCCCACCCCCCCACCACCTTAAACCAGCTTATATTTCACCCCTCTCCTTGGATTCACCTAGTTCTGCTGAAGGGTCATGAAGACTCGAAACGTCAACTCTTTTCTTCTCCACCGATGCTGCCAGACCTGCTGAGTTTTTCCAGGTAATTCTGTTTTTGTTTTGGATTTCCAGCATCCACAGTTTTTTTGTTTTTATCTAGTAGTTAGTTGCTGCCTGAGTCATTGCTGCTGGAGCAGCTGTTTTTGGTGCTCCTGCTTTCTGGAGCTGAGCTGCTACCATTGCCTTTTTGGAGGTTCTTTTCTGCCCTACAGTTCTAGAGAAAGACTGCTAACCGGGAGGAGGAGGAGAAGATCTTCTGGGGGCCTACTGGCTGCTACACCCTGCTGTTGCAGGGTGGGGCCTTGCAGGGCCTAGCAAGGCCTAAAGAGCCTGGAAGTGGGAGTTTGAGGAGAGCCAAGGGGAGGGGACCTGACTACATCCAGAGGAGGAGGATTGCCCCTGTGCCAGAGGTGAGTGGCTGGGGGAAAGTAAGATCTGTATTTTGACTGCTTGATGGTCTGCAGGGGGAGGAATAGAAGATCTGAGGAGGGAGGGCTGTGAGAGACTGAGCCTTGAGGGGAAAGAGACCTGCACCCCACTCTGCCTTCCTTTGCCTTGCCTGGGTTAGCTAGTGCTTCCCAGAGCCAACTACGTCTATGGACATTTACAATCTGTTACCAAACTGTGCCTGGGCAGTGCTAGCTGCCCAGGGGAAGTCTCCTCCCCCACAGCGAAACATCAAATACAACCCCCTTCCCAACCCTCCAGGAAACATTGAGGCATCTGCCTGCCCGTCCTCTCTCTCTCCCCTACTCCCATTCCCATTTGTTCCAGGCTTTTCTTTCTTTTCTTTACCTGAATCGGGTGGGTGTAGCACTCCTCGATGACAAGGCCTGCTTGGGCCACCTATGTGGGAGTGGTGGCCTCTTCGGCCATTGCTTCTCCCACAGCCCCATGACTTTTTAAACTGTTGACCTAGCAGCTTGGGGTGAAGTGCTACACCCACCCCACCACCACTATTGAGGACTGCATCAAGGCTATGGCCGGGGTTGTCAGCCCTTGACCAAAGTCATGGCCTCGAAAATGTATGGAAAGGCTGTGTTCTTACTGAAGGCCAAGCGAGCGGAGCACCTCGCCCTTGAAAAAGGGCTCACGATTGATGGGTTGTTCCTGGCGGTGGACTCCCTGTAGGCACCTCAGCCCCAAGTGCTGGGCCTGGCATTGTCCCAGCAGGGGTTCCTGGGTCTGGCGGCAGTGGGGCATGCAACTCTGAGCCAGCAGTACTCCTTGATAAGGTAAACCTGCCAGAACCCCAAGGGGCGCTATGTCCAGAGTGGGGAGTTGGAAGAGGCGGCGGAAACCTCACAGTTGGAGGTCCCCCCAGCCCCAAGCGTACCCCAGAAGAGCTGCCACCCCTTGGAGGAGGACTACCCAACGGTCAATGAGATCGTGGGTGTCTCCCCTCTTGTTCAGGGAGAGGTTGTCTCTGCCACACAAGTACTCATGCTGCCCCCGAGGGTAAGCCAAAAGCACCGAAATATCGCCGCAGTCCTCTGAGTAGGGCCCCTCGGGGGTCGGTGAGGGTATTACCCTTGCGGTTGTGCCCCACCCCGACCCATCTTGCACCCCCAAGTTGCCATCTAGCCTGCCATGTGACTGTGGCACCCCTTGGACTTCCCCAGATCTGGGTCATTGATGGGGTGGTGGTGGGAGGGCCTCCCCGTTCTCTCCCAATCTTTAGCGCCAGGTGCCTTTGTCCAGGATCCAGAGATTTATCCGAACTCACCAGGCGACCTGGAGCCTGGGGAGGAATGGAGTTCTGAGCTGCCGCCAACCTGTGGCCCAGCACCACGAAAGGAGACAAGAGAGGACCCCTCTGGCCTTGATCCTGGGGGTAGAATTGAGGCAAAGGCAGAGCCACCTGGAGGCTCTGAACCAGCCCCTGCGCTCAATTCAGGGGAGGGGTTAGAAGCCAGAGGTGACAACCTGGAGGAGGATGGGGTTTCAATAGTGAGCACCGCCAATGACCTTGAGTTGTTGGACCAGGTGAGGTAATGGCGACTTTGGTGCCCACTGTCAGCTCCCCCCCATCCCCATTGGGAGCTCTGGGACTTTTTGGTGAGCAATCGCAGTCGCCGAGGCAGGGTCCAGTTGGCCTTGGATCAGTGGCATTCATATCCACTGGTGTTCTGGTCCACCCATGAGACCCTAAAAGCCCCCAAGCTGGACTGTCCTGCTTTTTGTGTATGGGACATGCCTGGGCAATTTTCCACATAGTCGGGTAGATGCCAGTGTTGTAGCTGTACTGGAACAGCTTGGCTAGGGACGCGACAAATTCTGGAGCTCAAGTCTTCAGTACTATTGCCGGAATATTGTCAGGGTCCATAGCCTTTGCAGTATTCAGTGCCTTCAGCCGTTTCTTGATATCATGTGGAGTGATTTGAACTGGCTGAAGGCTGGCATCTGTGATGCTGGAGACATCCGGAGGAGGCTGAGGTGGATCATCCACTCGGCACTTCTGGCTGAAGATTGTTGCTATTGCCTTATCTTTTGCACTGATTTGCTGGGCTCCTCTATCATTGAGGATGAGGATATTTGTGGAGCCTCCACCTCCAGTGAATTGTTTAATTGTCCACCAACGTTCATGACTGGATGTGGCAGGACTTAGATCTGATCTTTTGGTTGTGGAATCATTTAGCTCTGTCTATCATTTGCTGCTTTTGCTGTTTGGCACGCAAGTAGTCCTGTTTTGTAGCTTCACCAGGTTGACACTTCAGTTTTAGGTATGCTTGGGGCTGCTCCTGGCATGCCCTCCTGCACTCTTCGCTGAACCAGGGTTAATCCCCTGGCTTGGTGGTAATGGTAGAATGGGGGATATGCCAGGCCATTGGGTTACAGATTGTGTTTGAATGCAATTCTGCTGCTACTAATGGCCCACAGCACCTCATGGATGTCCAGTCTTGAGTTGTTAGATCTGTTTGAAATCATTTAGCACGGTGGTAATGCCACACAACACAATGGAGCATATCCTCAATGTGAAGGCAGGACTTTGTCTCCACAATGACTGTGCAGTGGTCACTCCTACCAATACTGTCATGGACAGACGGCAGGCAGGTTGGTGAGGATGAGGTCAAGTATATTTTTCCCCCTTTTGGTTCCATCACCACCTGCCACAGTCTAGCAGCTTTGTGGACTAATCCAGCTCGGTCAGTAGTGGTGCTACCGAGCCAATCTTGACATTGAAGTCCCTCACCCAGAGTACATTCTGCACTCTTGCCATCCTGAGTGTTTCAGTGATGTTTAACATGGAGGAGCACTGATTAATCAGCTGAGGGAGGGAGGTATGTGGCAATCAGCAGGAGGCTTCCTTGCCCATGTTTGACCTGATGCCATGAGACTTCATAGTCAATACTGAGGACTCCCAGGGCAACTCCCTTCCCACTGTATACCACTATGCTGCCACTCCTGCTGGGTCTGTCCTGCCGATGGGACAGGACATACCCAGAGATGGTAATGGTGGTGTCTGGGATATTATCTGTAAGGTATGATTCCATGAGGATGACTATGTCAGGCTGTTGCTTGACTAGTCTGTGAGACAGCTCTCCCAATTTTGGCACTAGCCCCAAGATGTTAGTAAGGAGGACTTTGCAGGGTTGACAGGTTTCATGTGTGTTTTCAGTGGTTTGTTACAACTGAGTGGTCCATTTCAGAGGGCATTTAAGAATCACATGTAGGCCATACCAGGTAAGCACAACAGATTTCGTTCCCTCAAGGGGATTGGTGAACCAGATGGGTTTTTACAACAATCGACAATGGTTTCACAGTTATTATTAGACTTTTAATACCAGATTTTTATTGAATTCAAAATCTACCATTTTCTATGGTGGGATTTGAACCCAGGCCCCCAGAGCTTTACCCTGAGTTTCTGGATTACTAGTCTAGTGACAATACCACTATGCCATCACCTCCCACCTAGGTGATGGTAACACATACTTCTGACAATGAAGACTACCATAGCCGGCCTCAACATCAACAGCAGCAGGGACGCACAGCGCAAGTTCCAGAACTTCTCAGTCCTCAGGGATAGGAAGCATGTGGTGTGCTTCCTGCAGGAAACCCATACCGTTCCGGGAGACAAAGCTACGCTGGAGTGGTGAGGTGGCATCTATCTGAGTCACCTAAGCCTCCAATTCTGGCAGGGTGGCTATCTTGCTGGCCCCACATTTTCAGCCAGAGATCTTGGGGTCAAGGAGCCAGTGCCAGGCTGGTTGCTGCACCTCACTGTGCACCTGGGGGGTCCAGCGCTTCACATTGTGAATGTGTACACTCCCCTGGGTGTGCAGCAGCAAGTGAGCTTCTTCGAGGAAGTGTCCACTCATCTGGGTTCCATCGACGTGGGCGAGTGCATCATTCCCGGGGGGGAGGATTTCAACTGTACCTTCGGGACTGGGGACCGTCTTGTTACCAGCACCGCTCGCTAGATGTGAGTAAGTTGAGGGACCTGGTCAGTTCCTTCAACTTGGTGGACGTCTGGCGAAATCTCCATCCTGACTCCAGCCTTTTCACTTTCGTGTCACCTGGAGACGGAGCTTCCAGACTCGACTGCCTTTTCGTTTCCAAGGTGTTCGTGTCCTGTGTTCTGCTTCTGTGCGGTGGGTAACATACACGGACCACCGTCTGGTGTGGGCGGAGCTCGCTCCGTTCTGCGCTCGGACGGGGTCTGCGTGCTGGCATGTTAGCAACCTGCTGCTGGAGGACAAAGTGGTTCCTGGACTGATTCCGTCGTTTCTAGGCCGGCTGGAGAAGGAAGTGGGGAGGCTCCACCTCCTTAAGGCTATGGTGGGATGTGGGCAAGACTCACATTTTCTGTCAGGAGTATGAGAGGGGGTCAACAAAGAGGTGGAAATCCAGGGTCGAGGAGTTGGCGAAAGAGGTGCTTGACCTGGAGGCACATCTCCGTCAGCCCGACGCGGACCTGGCCCTGCGGTCGGTGTACGATGAGAAGAAGGGCGCGCTGCGGGGCCTGCAACTCATCGGGTCTCGCGGTACGTTCGTGAGGTCACGGATCCGGTTCCTCTGGGACCTGGACCATGGTTCCCCCTTCTTCCACTCACTGGAAAAAAGGCACAGGGTCCATTAGCAGTTCCTTACGCTGCTCGCCAATGACGGATCCCTTGTCTCAGACCCAGAGGGCATCAGGGCCATTGCCAAATCCTACTACACTGCCCTGTTCTCTCCGGATCCATCCAGCGAGGATGCTCGCAGAGTTTTGTGAGAGGACCTGCTGCAGGTCGGTCCGGAGGGCGCCGGAAAGCTTGACTCCCCTATAAATCTGTGGGAGCTGACCTGCGCTCTCGACAGCCTCTCCAAGGGGTAAGTCCCCGGGGCTGGACGGGCTGACCATGGAGTTCTTCAGGGCGTTCTGGGACATCCTGGGGAATGACTACACAGGGGGCCTGAGAGATAGTATCACTACTGGGGAGATTCCCCTCTCGTGGCGCAGGGCCATCATTGCCCCGCTGTCTAATAGGGGGGGATCTCCGCCACCTTAAGAACTGGCGCCTGGTCTCCCTCCTCAGCACGGATTACAAGATCTTTGCCAGGGCAATGTCTTCTCACCTTGGCACCATGCTGGGCCACATGATCCACCCTGACCTGTCCTACACGGTCCCGGGCCGGACCATCTTTGATAACATTCATCTGGTCCAGGACATTATCCACTTTTCCCAGAGAACTATCTGTCGAGTGTCTTCCTGTCTCTTAACCAGGAGAAGGCGTTCGGCAGGTTGGATCACAAATAATTATTCAGGAATCTGCAAGCATTTGGGTTCGGGATGCATTTCATTCTGTATGCTGCCCCAGAGTGTCTAGTTAAGGTTGACGGGTCCCTGACAGCGCCCCTTCACTTTGGGAGGGGAGTGTGTCAGGGTTGCCCCCTGTCTGGCCAATTATTTTCTATCTGTGTGGAGCCTTTCCTGCGCCTCTTGCGGAGGAGGTTGTCGGGATTGGTTCTGCATGGGCTGGGCAGCGGGGTGGTCTTCTCAGCTTACGCCAATGA